>NC_134702.1:97857014-98540347 GCF_043290135.1 Rhipicephalus microplus | reverse complement strand
GGGCGCACGTTAAAGAACCCCAGGTGGTCAAAATTACCGGAGCCCTCCACTACGGCGTCTCTCATAATCATATGGTGGTTTTGGGACGTTAAACCCCACAAATCAATCAATCAATCAATCAATCAATCCGCATCTAGCAGCTCATCCAGCTTATTCCGCAGTTTTATTGATTTATTGCGGATGCCCGTACATGGAAGGCTGCTGGAGGGTGACTAGGCCAAACTGTAAAAACTGAGGCAATTCATAGAGATCAAAAACTGTGTCGGCGTAAGGTGATCATTCCAGCCAGACATTTGTTTCAGAATATCAAAAAGATTTTATTAAGCGCGTCCTGGCAGAGGCAAGACGTCTTCAAGTATTTATAATTATAGAGCAGAATGTTTTTGTGACATAGTGCAGGATGGAAAGGGCGCTGGTTAGGGTGACGTGGAGTCCTTCGGCAGTTGATTCACTCAGGAACCCACCCTCCTTAGGTACAGCTTTTTCCCAAGTTCCTAAGAACCCGTTGATAGCATGCTTGTAGCTACGAACTATGAATACTTCGTCGTAATGGGCTTCGCACACAACGCAGTTCTTTTTCAGTGGTTTGTCAGCACGAAGAATCGCACGCTCACAGGCATTGCGCCGTTCATCCTCGGCGGGAGCAGAGAGAGAGACGCTTTCTTCCTTAGTTTGCAGGCCGAAACATATGCCACATTGCATCTAGGTGCAAAGCAGTGCATTTGCTGTTTACGCATCCCTGTGGCATGGTCACAGTGGCACGCACTGATCTCGAACAGGTCCAAATAGGCAGAGCGCAGACGTTTCGACTTGCGAGTACACGAGCAAGCCACTAAAAGTGCCGCGCTAGCAGCTGGCCAGTGCTCTCGACCGATCACGGTGGCGACTTGCGCGCCGCTCCATGGCGAAATGAAATACCAGCACGCCTCCTTTCATGGCGCGGCCGAGACGATGCTGACACCTCTCCTTCTAGCCACCATAACGGCACCTATCCCAGTTTCTGTTGTGTTTTCACTGGCGCGTGCGCTGTTTTGGCCGCGCAAAGAAAGTGTGTTGTACCGGTGAACTTTCGCGGTGATTTGCACGGAAGGCACAGGAGAGATGGACTAGGTCTTTTTTGTTTTTTTTTAAAGACAATAGTCTTTCTTGGTGATCTTCGACAAAAAATGGTTTGGTCGGTCCATCTGTCTGTACATTTGTTTGTTTGTCCGCCTTTAAAGATACCTCCAATGGCCGACCCCATCCGTAGCGACCACCAATATTGTTCAAGGTACAACGATCATACTTGTGCATTTGTCAATTAAAAAGCAACCATTGCGCATATCTGAGGTACCATAACAACACGTCGATGTTTTGTGTGTGTGCCTTTATACTAGAGAAGGCACACACAAGTAATTCTAAGGACCGAAGCGTTAAACACGCTGCGCTGACAGTGCAACGCGGTGCTCAAAAAGGCAAGTATTACCAACGATTCGCTGAAACGACAGGGTGGTGGCACCTGCCCGTCGCTTTGCGTTCTACACCTTGTCGCCTCCGAGAATGGCGCGCATCTTTCTCCGCAGGCGCGCAGGCCTTCCTTCGTCTTCGGAGATAACTGCCATGTGGCGCTCGTGGCTAACGTGCCTTGATGCGCTCGTTCGCCTCCACTGCACGCTCGAGGAACTCTCCAGAATACCATTCACCGATTTTCGTGCGCAGAACATCAAATAAATGTTTTGTTCACTCTCTCCAGGCGCAAGACTATCGTCTTTCGACGGCATTTGCAACGTACCATGCAGATCCGGGGCCATTTTTTTTTTCAGTTCTCTGTTGACGAAAACCATTGCCGATCAGCCGCAGCTGTGAAACGCGACAACTTGTCTTCGACGCCGCTTCACCGGTTATGTTTTGAAGCGGCTTACCCATAAAAAGCGGTTAGCTCTCTCAAGCATTGTAATAAGCCGTGGAATTATGCTTTTTTTAATAAGCCATTGAGGAGTATCCAGAACGTTTACCTCGAAGCACGTTAAAGTTCTGGATAGCATTGCCATATGTGAAGCATTTTTCACGGTCGCCATTGTTGATATAACCACGAAAGTCTTCGACACGTCAAAATGATATCGCCATACTGGCGTGAACTAAACGTGTCACTCGGTCTTCGAGCCAACGACCAAGCATGTGTTTCTTTCTGCGTGGGTACGGTTCATTAAAGTAACAGCCAAAGAAAGGGTGACTTAGGCTATGCTTTTTTTTTCTGATTATATGTGGCTACGATGACACGCCTGACACAAGTGTATTGGAGAAAGCTGTTCTGGCTGTGCGCTTCACTAGATTTTCACGTCTGTGTGAATTCAGAGAAAAAAACATCACGCGGGAAACTTGCTCAGTCGTCTGCATTTCGCGGCGTCGGCTTGAGCGTATGAATTGAGCCGCGGACCTTACAAGTACGTAACCGTATATTCCGAAGCATGTTGTTGATTATCGCAAGCGTACAGCGGATGAAAGTATCGCCGAGGTTGCTCCGGTCATTTGCATGGATAACTTCTCCAGTACATTATCATATGCGACCATTTACAGTAATGATTCGTGGCCACGTATTTTTACACCGTGCATTTGCATGTGTACTTTAGAGCCCCTTGCTGAGCTTGGTCTCTCCTTGCATTATTACAAATTAAAGTGTGCACGTGTGATGTAGGTCAACGTTTCTAGAATTAGGTTCTAGAAATGTCGATGTAGGCTGCAGCACTGACGATGAAATTTCGCAAATGAGCTACATTGCCGCACTTGAGATGCCTCATATGTTTTGATCAGGTTCTCAAAGCTAGGGATACTCGTCAACATAGCTCATATGTTCATTTCAGAACCCCTCTGTTGCGGCCTCTGTTCCTCTGTTGCGGCCGCCGCTTGTAAACATGCGAGGAGGCGTCTCGACGCGCTGTTCTCGAAGGCAGCTTGCGCACCTGCTGCGCTCGTCGTCACGTGTTCATAGAGGTCAGTGTATTGCTTTCAGCTGGGACGACTGGGCGGAACCAACGCACCGTAACGTCACTCGTCGGTTTACAAACATGGAATAGGTCTATATTTTGGCAGGGACAAAGGCTCGTCGCAGCATCGCCCTCCCAATCAGGTCAATGTATAGGGCAGAGTTCGCACCCCCCCCCCCCACCATTGGGCATTATCATCACGTAAGACTAGACTAGTGGCCGCCGTGCCCGTCGGCATCGTAAGACCGTCGTGTCCACGATGCCGATCAACTGTCGCCTGGCCAAGCAACTCCACCACGTCGCTGGCGATCTCCATCACCTGCGCGTAACCGTGACTTCCCTCAGAGCTACGCGGACGTCCCCAGAGGCCGTTCGCTTAGCCCGCGCCGGGGAAACTAACTGCTGTGACCTCCGGGGGCAAGGTTGCCAATCGTTGAGACGCTGAAAAGTTCCCCCTATCATTGCAAGAAGATATGACGACAACGACGACGAATATGACGACGAATACTAATGCCGATGAAGTTGTACATGCCAATCTTGGCGTTCTCATTAACGGACATCATGTTACAGCACTGCTCGACACTAGCGCCGACTTCTCAATCATGCGACAAGAGCTCGCTGACCGCCTTATAAAGGTCAAGACACCGTGGACAGGGCCGCACATAAAGAGTGCTGGTGGTCAGCTGATGATTCCCACTGGTAAATTCACCACTCGACTTCGCATCGGGGATTCTAGCTTCGTGGCCACTTTTGTCCTGTTGCCAGACTGCTGCAAAGAGCTAATTTTGGGCATGAATTTTCTTCAAGATCATGGCGCTGTTAACTTACCTCAACGTATGGTGACCTTTTGCGCACATTCGTATGCCGACAACAGCAGCGACGAACCACGCAGCCGTTTGCGAATATCCGACGATGTGACACTCGCACCGAGATCCTGCTGCCTTGCGTCGGTGTCCAGTGGGTGGCCTTGCCATAAAGATGTGATAGCGGAGCACACTATAGTCGCTCTTTTGCTCACGCAAAACATTTCCATCGTGAGAGGCGTCCTGGCGCTTACTGGTGGACAGGCAGAAGTGCTCCTCACATACTTCAGCAACGAGTGCCGTCAAATCCAGAAGGGTACCACTATTGCCTACTTCGACGATGTAGACCAAGCCGGGGATTGTTGTGCTTTGCAACCAGATGACGCGACTGTCCCCGCCTCGACAACTTTGCCGGTGGACATCTGCTCCGCGCTACCGCCCTCTGATAGGAAGCGCCTGCTTGAACTTATACACCAATTCGAAGACTGCTTTTCGCCTACGTCAAAGGTCCAGCAAACACCATTGACCAAGCACCGCATCGTTACTGAAGACAACACGTGACCGATTCGGCAGAACACCTACCGTGTGGCTCCGAATGAACGCGAGGAGATTCAGAAGCACGTACAGAAGATGCACGCGGGTGACGCCGTACAACCTTCTAAAAGTCCTTGGGCGTCCCCCGTGGTTTTTGTCAAGAAAAAAGACGGCAGCTTGCGCTTCTGTATTGATTATCACAAGTTAAACCAAGTCACGAAGAAAGACATTTACCCACTGCCTCGCATAGGCGATTCACTCGATCGGCTGCGTCATGCGCGCTATTTCTCTTCAATGGACCTCCGAAGCGGCTACTGGCAGATAGGAGTCGACGAGAGAGATCGTGAGAAAACGGCCTTTGTGACGCCCGATGGCCTTTACGAATTTAAGGTGCTTCCTTTTGGGTTGTGCTCGGCGCCAGCCACTTTTCAGCGCCTCATGGACACCGTACTATCAGGTCTGAAGTGGCAAACATGCTTGGTCTATCTGGACGATGTTATTGTATTCTCAGCAACATTCAAGGAATATCTCAACCGTTTATTCACCGTCCTCCAAGCCATACGTTCAGCCGGCCTTACTTCAAAACCGGAAAAACGTCATTTTGGTTTCAACGAACTCAGCTTCCTAGGCCACGTCGTCAGTCACGAGGGTATTCGACCTGACCCGGCCAAAATAGACGCCATAGCGCAATTTCCTGCACCACGCGACAAAAAGGCCGTGCACGTAAGACGCTTCTTAGGGTTGTGCGCACATTACCGGCGATTTATCTAGTACTTTTCGTATATTGCGGCGCCACTGACACGACTCACACGTGAGGACGTTCCCTTCTTTTGGGGTGAACAACAGGAAATGGCATTTGATGAACTACGACAGCGCCTGCAAACACCTCCAGTCTTTGCACACTTCGACCAGGAAGCCCCTACAACACTTCACACTGACTCCAGCAATGTAGGTCTGGGGGCCGTTCTGGTAGTGGCAAGACGTCTGTGAAAGAGTAATGGCCTGCGCCAGCAGAACTCTCTTTCGCACGGAGGAGAACTACTCGACTACCGAGAAGGAGTGTCTCGCCTTCGGGTGGGCGGTCATCAAATTTTGTCCATAGTTGTACGGCCGCTCCTTCAAGGTTGTTAGCGACCATCACTCTTTGTGCTGGCTCACCAACCTTAAAGATCCATCTGGCCGTTTGGCACGCTGCAGCCTAAGGCTTTAAGAATTCAACATGACCATCATCTATAAATCTGGGAAGAGGCACACCGACTGTCTCTCACGGTTGCCAGTGGAGACTGTCGCTCATGATGACAAAAACATCGACGCGGCATTCTTGGGAGTTGTCAACATGGCCACTTATGCACGAGAGCAGCGCAGTGACCCCTATCTGTTACCACTCATGGAATATTTAGAAGGACGACGTAAAGACGTGCCAGGGTTATTTGGTAGAGGACTGCCATCTTTTTGCTTGCGAAACAATGTTCTCTATAAAAAAAACTTCTCAACAACCGGTAACCCGCACTTGCTTGTCATGCCTGCCTCTCTTCGAAAAGAAATTATGGAAGCGTGTCATGATGAAGCAAGTTCTGGTCATCTAGGCTACACCCGAACATTTTCCGACTGCGATGCAAGTACTACTGGCCAAAGTTACCAGGTGCTGTTAACCATCACGTACGAAGTTGCACCGACTGCCAAAGACGCAAAGCACCTCCTAGCAAGCCAGCTGGTCTTTTACATCCAGTCGAAGCACTAGCGAAGCCGTTCACCCAGATCGGAATGGATTTCCTGGGTCCCTTTCTAACTTCCACAACAGAGAATAGATGGATTATTGTGGCCACCGATTACCTCTCCCGTTATGCGGAGACTAAAGCTATGCAGCGCGGCACAGCAGCAGAAGCCGCTCAGTTCTTCATCGAAAACATCGTCCTTCGGCTTGGCGCTCCGACAGCAGTGATCACATACAGAGGACCTGCCTTCACCGCAGAGCTTTTGGACTCGGTTCTCACACTTAGCGGTACAGCTCACCGGAGAACAACTGCATACCATCCGCAGACAAACGGACTGACGAAGCGCCTCAATAGGACCCTCACAGACATGATCAGCATGTACGTTGACACGGAACATAAAAACTTAAATCAGATATTGTCGTACGGGACCTTTGCCTATAATACCGCTCGACAAGAAACCACTATAATGACGCCGTTCAGTCTGATCTATTGTCGCGAAGTCACGACAACGTTGGACGCCATGTTGCCGCATGAGGGTGACGACATCCATGTAGGCGCCGAAGAATTCACTCAGCGTGCCGAAGAAGCCAGACAGCTCGCGCGTGTGAGCATCTGCCATCATCAGCATCAAAATGCACAATGGTATGGCCCCCGACACAAGTTCATTAGCTACACACCTGGCGACAAGGTCTGGGTCTGGATTCCAATACGTCGACGTGGACTGTCTGAAAAACTGCTAAGACGGTACTTTGGTCCATACAGCGTCACGCGACGCTTGAACGACGTGAACTACGAAGTTGTTCCCGACACTGACTGTAGTTCTAAGCGGCAAACGCATTTACCCGAAGTTGTGCGCGTCGTGCGTATGAAACCGTATTTACCGAGTTAATTAGCTCCCGGTTACCGTGTTGGCGCGACCACTTCATGCGCCTGGTAGAGCGCCTAAGCATAGCCTCCTATATTTTTTTGTGCCCGCGCATTAGCGCTAAATACATACGCGCCATCCGTCCCTTATAGTTTTGGCGCTCGCCGCCAGATGCCGCACCGATCCCATAATAACAGCAGACGACGCGGCCTATGCACGCTTGCGTTTATGACGGTCTAGAAACCGTCTACATTGCATTGGATTATGCGTATACGTTAAGAAGTGCGCACACACCAAATTTTTAACACAAGCACTGTATGCAGAATGCAATGTGAGCTTTGTTATTTGATTTCGCGCTCAAAGCTTGAGCACTTTTCGAGACAATGGTTTGACATGAAAATCTTTTGCCAAGTCGTGTTTGTCAGTCACACTCGTCGCGAAGTTCAGAAAAAGTGGGCGGAGAAACTTCACGAGCACAACCTCCAAAAGTTTTTTATGATGTCCCGGGGTCGAGCACTTGAGTTTGTCACGTTTCTGTAGTATTTGCGCGGCGTTGTCAACGGCAGCCTTCAGTGGCTGATTCATCTTTCTCGCTCTTGCGAGGAAAACTTCCGCGTAATTCTTTAGAGAATTTAGAACCATTACGAGCTCAGTTGACGGATACAGGAGTCCACCTCTGTCCTGGTGCCTAATTAATGCATCCGATGGCGCAGAGGTGTTTGGTGCATGTGCATTGTTCTTCTTCTTTACTGAATCTTGCTTTATAACTACGCGTTCTAAGGCAACCCGATCTCGCTTCAAACAGTAAAGCGCTTCCCCTTGAATTATCGTAAAATGCCTCCCTCCTTATTTCATTTTTGCCCTTTCGGTAGTTACTCAAAGCCGGTTTTTTCTCCATAGCTGCCATCCATTCTCTCGTTTTGCGCCTCGGCGCTCCGCCAGGAGCGCTCGCATCCCATAATAGCTCGGGGGACAGCGCTGAGGGACCGACCGCTCGGGCACAAAGTTATAGAGGAGGCTATGGCCTAAGTTGCGCATCAAGACGATGCCTCTTTCGGAGGGAGGCAAATGTCACGTGCTTGCTCAAGAAAGACGATGGCAGTTGTGCATGCGCCATGAAGGACTATGGAATGGACGAAAAAAGTGCCGCCATATCCACGAAGTGAATGATAATGAGTGGGCGAAGCTCCGGAGGTAAACCTGGTAAACCATGAATCCTCCGTACATTTTGCCCACTCTATTTTATTACAACGCTCCTCCTAGCGTACGTCGCCGCACTAAATCGAACGACTGCCTTCCACTAATGACACGCGCCATATGTGACATCATTTCTAGTTTATAACATTTCGCATCTTTCATCATCGACTACAAGTACCGCCGTCTAGTTTATAACATCTTGCATCTTTTCATCATCAGCTACAAGTGCCACCATCTAATGCACACTGCAAGAACTAAACGAGAAATGGCTACATCCAGGGTACGGTACCGCCATCTAGTGAACACTGCAAGAACTAAACGAGAGGTGGCTACATACAGGGCACGCACAGCCCACGCCCTAAGGAGCTTCGCCCCTAAAAGAAGAACTCGCTTGCGCGTTCTATTAAAAAGACAGACCTGCTTCTGGTGTGTCGATCTCTGCGGCAAGACCTCTGTTTTGACGTCGTGACAATATTGTAACGGGTGCAAGAGAAGAAACGTTAAAAACTAATTTATTATGTGCGAACTTGTGCCCTGAAAATTATGTGCGAAAAGATAGAAGAGCCCGCTAGAGCGTTCCGAAACAAAAACTGTTCATTCGCCAACGCACCTTCTTCTTCTTCGCAGCTCCAACCCACACTGACTCGTGCCCGTGAACAAGAGGCATGAGTCGTGCGGCCACAAGCAGGAGTGCGCACAAGACTGTGGACGCTGATTCGTCATAATGTCGGGTAGTGTAGACAGTCTCTGTGGCATTAGTCCCCCTTCGATATACGCATCGTCCCGATGCGCGATGGAGGGAGGCAAACTGAAAAAGGGAGCGATTTCATTCCCTCTTATAATAGGGCTTCATACGAACGACGTGTATGACTTCTGCACTGTTTTGCTGCTTTGAACGAATGTGTCCATCGGCGATGACTTCGCAGCTTAGGTCACTAATTCGTCGGAGAACCTTATCGGGGCCAAAGCATCGACAAAGAAGCTTTTCTGATAGGATGCGGCGTCGGATAGGTGTCCATATCCACACTCGCTGGCCTGGGTTGTACAGAACTTTTCTGCGGCGCAGTTTGTAGTGGCTTGCGTCCTTGTTTTGCTGTTGATGTATTCGGTGTCGTGCCAACTGGCGTGCTTCTTCAGCCCTCAGCAGAAAGTCGTCAAGTTCAGATGGCTCGTAATTGTCGTTGTCTACTGGCAACATGGCATCGGGTGTCGTAGTAACAGTGCGACCGTAGACCAGCTGAAATGGTGTGACGCGGATGGTCTCCTGCACGGCCGTATTGTAGGCGAAGGTTGCGTATGGCAAGATTTCGTCCCACAATTTATGCTCAATGTAAACGTACATCGACAGCATGTGAGCGATGGTGCGGTTCAGGCGTTCTGTCAACCCGTTGGTTTGGGGATGGTATGCAGTGGTCTTCCTATGACTGGTGTTGGTCATTGTCATTAAGGACTGCATCAAATCAGCCGTGAACGCTGCTCCTCGATTGGTAATCACGACGAGTGGGGCTCCATGGCGAAGAACAATATTCTGAACGAAAAACTTCGCGACTTCCGTTGCCGTTCCTAGCTCAAGGCAGCCGGTTTCAGCGTATCGTGTCAAATAGTCAGTCGCAACTATTATCCACCTTTTTCTGATGCCGACATTGAAAAAGGTCCGAGGAGGTCCATTCCAACCTGTTGAAATGGAGTCGCAGGTGGCTCTATAGGCTGGAGAAGGCCGGCCGTCTTGAGGGGTGGTGTTTTGCGCCTTTGACACTCGTGACATGTCTTGACGTAATGCTTCACGGACGCTAGCAACTTGGGCAGTAGTATTTCTGATGGAATTTGGCGAATGTTCGACTCGCGCCCAAGTGACTCGCAGATGGTTCATCAGGACAGGCTTCTAAGACTTCATGCCTCATGGCTGATGGTACAACAAGTAAGAACTTCTCCTCTTTGTGCTCGAAATTCCTCTTGTAAAGTGCATTATCTCGGAGGCAGAATGAGGCTAACCCTCTTTTAAATACTCGAGGAACTTGTTCGTAGTGCCCTTCGAGATACTTTATTAATGGGAGCAGTTTCATGTCAGCCTGTTTATGTTCGGCGATTTCTGAGGTTTTTATCACACAAAGGAGTGGGAACTCCTCTTCTTCTGAAAGAGTCGAGTCGACTGGTGAACGTGATAAGCAGTCAGCATCATCATGCTTTCTGCCAGACCTATATACGACCGTAATGTCATATTCTTGGAGCCTGAGACTCCATCTCGCAAGCCGTCCCGATGGGTCTTTTAAGCTCGCCAGCCAACAAAGTGAGTAATGGTCGCTGACGGCACGGAACGGCCTGCCGTAGAGGTATGGCCTGAACTTGCTGATCGCCCATATGACTTCCAAGCACTCTTTTTCGGTTGCAGAGTAGTTTCTTTCCGCTTTTGAGAGGGTGCGGCTAGCATATGCTATCACTTTCTCTTCTCTATTTTGCCATGGCACCAGGACCGCACCTAGGCCTAGATTGCTGGCATCTGTATGAACTCCCGTATCTGCGGTTTCGTCGAAGTGGGCCAGGATAGGTGGGGCTTGCAAATGTTTTTTTAGTTCGTTGAAAGCACTGTCTTGTTCGGTGCACCAAATAAATGGCACGTCCTCTTTTGTGAGTCTTGTTAGAGGTTCGGCAATTTTTCACAAACCGCCTGTAATAGGCACATAAACCCAAAAATCGGCGTACCTCATCTTGTCTTTTGGCTTGGGAAACAGCCCCACGGCCACAGTCTTTTCCGGGTCCGGGCCAACACCTTGAGCACTGATTACATGACCGAGGAAACGAAGCTTCTCGAATCCAAACTGACATTTTTCTGGTTTATTCGTCAAGCCAGCTGACTGGATAGCCTGAAGTACCGAACGTATAGTCGCTCTACATGCTGTTGAAACGTTGCTGAAAACACCACAACGTCGTCCAGGTAGACTTAGCACGACTGCCATTTGAGGCCTGAAAGGACGCTGTCCATCATGCGCTAGAATGTTGCAGGCGCACAACAGAGGCCAAATGTGAGTGCTTTAAACTCATATAGACCATCCGGGGTTACGAAAGCAGTGTTTTCACGGTCCCTTTCGTCCACTTAAATTTGCCAATAACCGCTTTTTAAATCCAATGAAGAGAAATACTTTGCGTGCCGTAGCCGATCCAACGTATCATCAATACGCGGCAAAGGGTAGACATCCCGCTTGGTCACGCTGTTCAGCTTTCTGTAATCGACGCAGGATCTCAGCGTGTTGTCCTTTTTTCTCACAAGGACTACAGGCGACGCCCCCGGACTATTGGATGGCTGCATGGCATCGTCCTCCAGCATCTCTTTCACTTGGCTCTTTATGATCTCTCGTTCCTTCGGTGACACTCTGTACGGATTTGGGTGTACCGGCCTTGTAACTTCATCTGTTATTATTCGGTGTTTAACAACCTGGGTCCGCCGTACTTTTGGCGAGGTAGAGAAACATACGGTGAAGTCTTTTAGAAGGTCTTGGATGATTTTCTTCTCGGCTGGTGATAGATTTTGGCAGATTGCAACTCTTGCCACGACATCGGGCGCAGGTTCCGAAGTAGGTAGCCCTGACACCAGACCACATAAGTCCGTCACTGTTTGAAAACCGTGCAGGAAGGCGATAGCAGTGTCCTTTGCAACATGCTGAATTTCGTTTCCGAAATTCGTGAGCAATACATCGGCGCATCCACCACGTAATTGAATAGTGCCTCGAGCTACACAAATGCGTTTCTTGAGCAGTAGTTCGATGTTTGCATCCGCTATACCTTCAGAATCAACGAATGCTTCATTTCTTACAGCGACTATTACGCTGCATCGTGGTGGCACGGTAACATCACAATCTATAACACGTAATGCAGTGTACTCTGGCTCATTTGTGTCTATGGCCAGTTTGGTCGAAAAAGAGACACTAGAATTCTGCAGGTCGATTACAGCTCCGTTTGCTAGCAGAAAATCCATTCCGAGTATTAAATCTCTAGAGCATTCCGGAAGTACGACAAAGTCAGCAACGTAAGTAGCGCCTTGAATTCCGATTCTTGCGGTACATCTTCCCAGAGATGTAATGAGATGACCCCCAGTCGTGCGTATTGGGGTCCACTCCAAGGCGTCGGAACTTTTTTAAATCCTTTGCGGCAGTGTAACTGACAACCGAATAATCAGCACCTGCGTCAACTAAGACGTTAAATTCACACCCGTCTACGGTAACGCATAAGTCTGAAGAGATTTGTCTTTACCTAACCTAGTTGTAGTGTTCTGCTCGTCGTTGCTACACTGGGACCTTGACGGAGGATCTTCAGTTGGTCGGATATCAGCGACCTTGCCTCCATAGGTCGCTGACTTCAGTTTTCCTGATGGGGACTGCTTGAACGACGGTCTGTTGAAGTTGAAGGTGGAGAAGGTGAACTAAATCGTCGAGGGCTTGGTGATCGATAGCGAGCAGGCGTTGGTGATCTAGGCTGATGCTGGAAACCAGCAGTTGGAAACAGATGCCCGGACAAGTAATCTTCGATTTTAACGGGTCTTTCGCCATTTCGGGGGCATGGCGGGTTTGGAGAAAACCCACGGAGACCAACTCATCGATATGGGCACATTCTGTACAGGTGTCCAGCTTTGCCGCAGTGAAAACAGCGGCGTCCTGTCGGGTGTGTGCGACACGTCACTTTTCCGTGGCCTTGAATTAGCTGGATAGTTTGAGCCACGCGAAGCCAGTCGGTAGCCACTGGGAGCTGCAAATGCACGGCGGGCTGGAGCACAGCATCGGCGTAAGTCGATACGAGTTGTTTCTGCAATCGCTGTTCAAGTCGAACAGGTTGCGCCTTGTGTTCCCCTTTTAGAATGGCGTAGCGAACTTCATCTTTGACCAGGATAGTGAGAGACGAAACTGGCGTTGGGACTTGTGAGGTCAGCAGCTTCTGGAGCTCTTCCATCACAATGAATCGCACCATTTACCTCTATGCTTCGCTGCTGCTGCCCAGGTTTGCTGAGAGGACAACCACAGGAACACTACTCGTATCATGATTGTAGTGCCGGGAGCGCTGCTGCAATGCCCGCTCTATGGAGGTGGCTTCGGTGCGGAATTCAGCAACTGTACGAGGTGGGTTGCGTACCAAACCGACGAATAACTCCTGTTTGACATCTCGCAACAAGTGGCGCAGCTTTTTCTCTTCGGTCATGTTCGGGTAAGCGCGTTTGAAAAGGCGGGACATGTCCTCAATATACATGCCAACGCTTTCGTTCGTGCGCTGGTTCCTGGACTGTAGAGCACTCTCTGCCTTCTCCTGACGATCGGTGCTGGCATATGTAGCTACTATTTGTCGTCGAAATTCTTCGCATGTCGGTATGAACGCTTCGTGGTTTTCATACCACGTCCTCGCTGCATCCTCCAATGCGAAGTACGCGCGACGCAGTTTCCTTGCTTCATCCCAGCCGTTGGTCTTCGCAACCCGCTCGAAGTGTTCTAACCAATCTTCTACGTCTTCGAACGTGTCGCCGTGGAAGGGCTCAGGCAAGCACGGTGGGGACAGAATAAGTTCCGATGATGTCACCTGGTAAGCCATCGTTCCGTTGTCTGTGGATGCTGCTTGTGTTGCTAGATCACTGGGGAGGGGTGCAAATTCAGGCGGCTCTCCTCGGAGGCGGCGGCTTGAACGCTGGTGTACCGGAGTCAGTTCGCCAGGTTCCAATCGTTGAGAATCTGGGCTTCGCTCTCTTGCGCCAAGGGGGCTTCCAATCATACCCAGCACCTCCACCAGAATGTAACGGGTGCAAGAAAAGAAACGTCAAAAGCTAGTTTATTATGGGCGAACTTGTGCCCTGATAATTATGTGCGAAAAGATGGAAGAGTCTGCTAGAGCGTTCCAAAACAAAAACTGTTCATCCGCCAACGTACCTTCTTCTTCTTCGCAGCTCCAACCCACAATGACTGGCGCCCGTGAACAAGAGGAATGAGTCGTGCGGCCACAAGCAGGAGTGCGCACAAGACTGTGGACGCTGATTCGTCATAATGTCGGATAGTGTAAATAGTCTCTGTGGCAATATGTCACAGAAAGTGGAAGAGGCGGACAGCCTCAGGTTAATACATACTTACACTAGGTAGACGGCACCTGGTAAACATGACTCAAAATGGAAGCCACCTTGTTGCGAGCGGAGACCAGCACGGATCACTGAGAATGCAAGAACAATCCAATGGAGGCACCCATGATTTTCACGGTAGCGTTTGGTCACGGCTCTGAAAAAGCATCGGGAAGGCCGTTCTCACGCGAGATACTTCTGTGGTCACTGGCATCCCGTAATAGGAGGGACGCCTTTAACAGCATTCTTTTCGAATATTTACTAAGCGTTTGCTTCACCCACCCACCCATATTCCCAGACTTTGTTGTTTTAAAGAACCCGCCACGACTAGTCGAGAAATTATTGGGTAATCACCATTTAAACTTATCGCATTAAAATTAAAAACAAAAAATGTTGATTTGCTTTTTGAAAACAATAAAAAATTAATAAAAGTTTTACCAAATAGTTGTTCAAGTATCATTAAGGAAAAATTTTTGCTTAGACATGCCACGCAAGCAGGTGACGTCACCAAGACCCGTCATCCAAGACAATCCAAAGGTCGAATCCATCGCAAGCAGCGAGTCTCGCGTTGGTGCTGAGGCCGCTGAGGCTGTTTGAACGTCGTTCGTTCACTTCATTCATACTTAATTTGACTATATAGCGCTAGTGCCACTTATTATCGAAGTACACTTGTGGCTTTAAACGCTATATTTGCTCAGCTGAACGTAATGGGCAAGAAAAAGTGAGTACATGGCGGTCAGCCTACTGCGCAGCGATGTGTATGGTAATGTCTCGACGGGTGGACAAGCGAGGCCATT
The DNA here is from genome assembly GCF_043290135.1 of Rhipicephalus microplus. NCBI lineage: Eukaryota > Metazoa > Arthropoda > Arachnida > Ixodida > Ixodidae > Rhipicephalus > Rhipicephalus microplus. The sequence goes on along the minus strand of NC_134702.1, from coordinate 98,525,391 downwards.
CACCGAAAGAAAAAATATAAAGAAAACCAAGTATCTTTTGTTATTGCTTTCGTTTTAGATCTGGTAAGTGGCAAAAGAATGAAGGTCGGACGGTCTTGGGATCCGATGACGAAGCCCTGTATTCGGATTTGGAGCAACCAGACGAGAAATCCAACGATCACCTGCAAGACGTGGTTGACGCATTTCATGCCGACCGCGATAAGGTAAACTCTGCGAATTTCGCTCGGTGTCAGCTGCGACACGTCCCAGTTGTCTGTATCGGCTCGCAAGTTTGTAATCACAAGCTGGTGTGTATGTTTGGTTTCCTAAACAGGTGCTGCTCGATGATTCGGACGCCGATAGCTCGTCAGGGCAGGTGAGTGTCATGGACGTCGTCGTAGCCTCGCTTGTTTTTCGGACATGTGTGATCTTAAGTAACTTACGCGTCGCATCTCTTACGTTCGCGTTCGCAGGAGGAAGAGGTTCTGTCGCTAGGAGAGGACGATGATGACAGCGATAATGACCTCGATTTGGACGACTCCGAAGACGAACTTGGCCCAATTAGCGAGGCCCATGCGAGGAGCATCCAGAAGGATGATATGGCAAGTGACCTCGAAGATGAAGAAGACGGTGCGTTTACCTCACGAGGCTGCTCCGCGGTTTTCGCGGTGTTTGTTTTCTTTGGGGACAAGTTCTGATACTATGCCACCTTTGCCGTTGTTTTAGGCCTGCCTGACGTGAAAGCATGGGGAAAGAGGAAATCGACGTACTACCACACTGACTTCGTCGATGAAGACTACGCAGGTAAGCATTGTTTCGTAATTTGACGCCGTAAATGCGTCCGGTGCGCGCCCTGCGTAAATAAAGCTTTCTGCGAACGTGTTACCGATCAGACCTAGGCATTGCTTTCTTTCTTAAATATTCGTGCGTATGTTTGCGAACGTAAGCGTTGACGATTCCTCAAAAGTGCAGTGCACGAACTTTTCCTTTGTCTCGATAGTATGACTTCGTCAGTTGCATTTGACCTGATGGGTGATGCGAGAGCAAAACATGGTTCACTTTGACAAAGCGATGACATTGAGTAATCATTGCTCTACAAGAACGACATTTCGTTTCCTAACCCCGACTTTTTCGTTTCGTGTGCTGGCAAGGCATCACCGAGGATGCAGCCGAGCTAGCAAGACTAGAGGAACAAGAGGCTCGTGCACTTCAGAAGCGACTTGTTGAACAACTGGACGAGGAAGACTTCGGGCTTGATTTATTCCAGGTGCTGTTAATTACATTACCTAATTACTTTCTTACCAATTTAATTTAACAAACATTTCGAGAAAGCAAAAGCAGAGAAATCAGATGACTGGACGAGGGCTCACTCGTAACTGCTTCGTTTATCGCAGATGTCATATCAATATTGCATCATAACAGTAAAATCTTTGTATGGGGCTCTCGTAGTTTATGAATACATATCAGTTAGAATTCAGTGATATTTCATGGGTGTGGAACGATGCACACCACTGTGTGCAGGAAAAATGCAACAATGTGACTGCTACGGTGCTATCCTTTTGCTTCACTGTGCATTGTTGCACATCAAACTAGTGTCTCAGTATGACAATGTGTTCAAACGTCAGCAGTTGGATATAGAAAGCTTTGCATGATTGGTGTAACGAGGGAGTGATCAAGGGGACAAAAGCAAGTCATCTCTATCTCATCATGCATTGCACTAATGTTTCAAGCTGCAAAATGTTGTTTAATGAAGGAAGGCAGTCTAAATTTAAAGGCTTATTCTCTTTGTTAGACACAATATTGATGAGACTTAATAGACAATGATGCCGAGCAAAGTGTGGGGGAAGTTATTAAAAGTAATTGTAATGTAAACATGAAGAAAGGAAAGTGGACGATAAGATAGCTTGCTGCCGGCAAAGATAGGACCTGCGAACTAGGAATAATGCATCGGATGCGTTATTTGAAGGACACAGGTTCGTTACCTGCCAGCAGCAAGCTATCTTTGCTTCCTTCTGTCTATCTTCCTTTGCATTTACATTACAATTTGTTCTGATAATATCCCTCATACTTAGCATCATTGTCTCTTAGGTCTCATTAATAACATGTCACTTAGAGAGCTGAGAGAACAACATAATACATCATAGTGGTCTTTAAGGTGTTGTGATTTCCGATTAGTACTTCCAACCCAAATGAAAACCATGTTTAAGTAAATGCAGTAGTGATCCAGCTGCGCCATTTGCGCCAATTTGCTACAATTATACCTTCCTGCGCCTTACTGCGCAAGTGTTGTTTTGTTTGCGCCAAATGCGCCAAATTGCACGAAAGAACCCGACTTTAGCGGATGTTCATTTTGCAGTTGGCAACAAGTGAATTTTTTTCTAGGTTGGCAACTGTTTACCATGTGCTTTGCAGCTTTGGTATTCGTCGGTGTCGTTCGGGTGTTTTCTGTAGGTTTTCGCGCTCATGCACAGCACGTCGTGTCGTTGCATGTGCGCCATGTGCTTGTGAACAACCAGTCAGCGAATGTTTGTCATCCCCCCGCTGTTGAAATGGACAAAAGTAAGTCGCTTTCTTTTTAAATTTTGTGGCATTTCTTAATAGCGCCCGTGAAATACTTTAGTGAATGCTTAGGCGATCGCGTAGCGCTGCTGGCATTTATTACCGGCCGCACTTTGCTATTGAATCAGTACAGAAGTTGCAACTTGCCTATAGTTCTTCCGATTTCTCGCTACTGATGGTTTTTGTGTTCGGAGTGTCCGAGCGCTGTACGTAGGCTTAGGAATGTGCGCCGTGCCTTGTTTCGTAGTGCGGAATATCCGCATTTGAAACGCGCAATCGCTCGTACGGCATGCAGCAGTTACACCTCCTACATGCTACCGTTCGGAACATATAATAGTGCGAAACGTACGAGCGAGTGACGCGGAATACACAAAGAATTTCTGCAGGCGGGTCGCTTTTGTTGACGTTAGCAGATCGCTAGATGGGCCGTATGTGCTGCCGGCGCGTCACGGATCGGGCGCCCCACCGTGCGAGCTGCTTGTAGAATAGTCGGAAAAGAGTGATTGAGCGTCGACCATGTCAACACAAGCAAGTCAATAAGCACCGTAATGTTACCGCATTAGCGGCCGCCGATCGTTGGGAATCCGCTATTCGTGACGTGCCGTTCCCAATCAGCTTTTTTAAATATTTAATTTAAGGAAAACATTGCTGTCGATTTATTTCTGCTCTGGTCATCGCGCGCCGCGCCGGAAGGAAGCAAACCTCCAACATACATTAGCGCCTTATGCCGCCTTGCCAGCTGGGGCAATGCGTTTGTCTGCGGCCGTCAGACCCACGCGTCATCCGCATGGCAACTTCCTGTAAGTTGGTCGCGAGTTTTAGGTGTGAATGGTCGACAGACAACTGGCATCCCGATTCGCGCCATTTGTCGAGGCTGTACCCAAAATGCTTGCGCAAATATTTGGTGTTGGCGCCTTAGAGTTGGTATTTAGATCTTCCAATGAAGTAAGGGTGGCATTATGTTACGGGCTACCCTAAAAATAAATCTAGTAGTTACGTGCTCTTTTTACTAGCGTGCCTTTGTCGTGGGAAAATTTACAAGAGCGGAACCTTGGGCTAGTTGGTGCGTAGTCACATTTGCAAGTTTTTTATACTGACGCATTGACTAGGCTTGTATTTTGTCATGTTTTTAATCATCCTTTTTTTGGGCATATATATTCTTGCCACTCTGTGATATAAAGTTAGAAGTCAGTGCTCTTTCTGTCTACCCTGTTGCTTTTACCTATATTCACGCTCTGAAAAAAAACTTGGCAAAGTTTACTGTCATAAAGTTCGTTTCGCTCATGTTTTCAGATCGCAACACCAAGTTCAACGCCTCTGTACTCAACGAGGTGGACTCCAATAATGATCCGATCAGTCGGTGGTGCAAGAGTGGAACCCGAAATACAGATGCATTTTGTATTCTTTGCAACTGCACCATTTCTTGCGCACAGCATGGAGCGGCAGCAGTGAAGCGTCATGCTGGGATGAAGAAACATATTGATGCAGCTGCTAGACACAGAGACAAGGACGGGAATCTTCTTCCACCCAAATTGGTGCAAGGCACACTGGACTTCTCCAACGGGTCTGCTAATACATCACTTGAGCACCAAGTCAGCAAGGCAGAAACTACTTTTGCTTTGTCTGTTGTGGCCAAGGGAATTCCTTTTTCATGGGGAGACACGGCAACTTCGATTTATCACTGCATGTTCCCCGACAGTGACATTGCCAAAAAGTTTAGTTGCGGCAGAATAAAGTTGGCCCGCATTGTATCAGATGGACTGGGTCCCTACTTTAAAGGACAAGTGGTGACTGAGCTGTGCCAGCCAAATGTCTATTTTTCCATTATGATTGATGAGACGCCAAAGCCAGAGCTAAGGGTGCAGCAACTAGATGTGCTGGTACGCTATTTTTCCAGCAGCCAACAGGAAGTTGTTGTTGAACATGTCCAGTCATTTGATCTTGGGCGTGCAACCGCTGAAATAATTGTTGGCTGCATAGAAGAAGCAATAGCAGATCTTCCAAAGCAAGGACTTGTTTGCTTTTTCAGTGATGGCCCTAATGTTATGAAGAGCGTAAGAAACAAGCTTCAGAAGCATGTGGCACCAAGTTTGATTGATATTGGCAACTGCAATCTTCATAAGGTTCACAATGCATTTGGCAGAGGCCTGGATGCATTTGGCTTAGATGTAGAAGAAGTAGTGAGAAATATTTACTACTACTTCAAAGGTGCTGTCCGCGCTGAAGCACTCAGAGAATGCCAGGATACTTTGGGAATCTCTTGTCATGTATTTCTGCGCCACGTTGCTAATCGCTGGCTGACGCTACAAGACTCACTTTGCCGAGTTGAGGAACAGTTTGAAGCGCTTCGCACCTATTTTTTTAAGGGCAATTCATCTCGTCAACGACCTGACACCCAAAGCCTACACAACAAGCTTGTGTCGGCATTTTCTGAGAAACAACTTTTGGCCAAAGTGTTGTTCCTTAAGAACTGTGCGCAGCTTTTCAGTGGATTTCAGCTGCTCTTCCAAAAGCAAGAGCCGCTCTTGCACATACTTCACGTTGAACTTATTGTTCTAGTCCAACGAGTCCTCAGTCGGTTTCTTCGTCATGAAGCCTTTGCAGACAAGACCGCTGAACAACTGAAAAGGCTAGATGTGATGGATGCATCCCTTTGGAAATCAAGGCCGGAAGTTGGTACAGATACTGAAAAATCAATGCTTGAGTGGGACTCTAGTGAGAAGAAGCGGTTTTATCTTGGAGCACGTGCTTTTTACTTGGCCTGTGCCAAGGATCTTCTTCAGAAGCTTCCACTCGACAATAGAGTTCTTCAATCTGCTAGCCTCCTCAATTGGCAGTCAACAAATGTTGAATCGGAAGTGCGAGCACTGAAGTACCTTGTGTCTCAGCTTCCACAGGTAATCAAACATGAAGAAGTTTCCTCAGCCATCGATGAGTGGCATATGTTAAAGTGTGACTCAAACAGTGACCTCCTGGCACTTGGAGGTGAAAGAATTGATGTTCGTTGGGGCAAAATATTTGAACTGAAGTCTCCTGGAGGTCAACCAAAGTATCCATTATTGTCGAGGCTTGTCAAGTGTCTGCTGTGCCTGCCACATGGCAACGCAGACTGCGAACGAGGATTTAGCGAAAATAAGCGCTTTTATGAGAACCGCTACTCATTATGCATTGCAAGCATTAACGGGTTGCGCCAGACAAAGACATACCTCCGCAGGTATGATGGAGATGCCACTAAAGTTCCCTTGTCTACAGAGCTTCTGCAAAGTGTAAGGAGATCTAGAGCCCGATACACAGAGAGAACTGCAAGTGCACAGCAGTCAGAAAGCAGGAAAAGGCTTGGAGACCAAGACACTGGTGCTGATGTCGACGAAAAGCGACTTCGTAAGAACTTGGAAGAAAAGGTCACCTCAAGTAGGGCATTGCTGAAACGAGCAGAAGACATAATTTCTTCTGGTCTGCGTTCTAAGAGCCTGGAACAAGTTGAAGCTGGGCAAACTTTATTAGCTGAAGGCAACTCCGCTTTGAGCCAAACCCTCTCACAGCTGGAAGAACTAAGCAAGAAGGTGAGCAAGAGGACGTAAATGCTGCAACATGCACATCTTTCTTCTGTAAATAAATGAAAGTTCAAAACTCTCCTTACAGTTCGGTTTCTGGGAATTTTCGTCGTAGCTTTTAGTGTACTTTAATAAACTAATGCTACACCTGCACTACCTTCATTTTCAGTAGTGCATTAAATCTGATGGACTGGTCCATTTCTTGGTGGCTTTTAAAATCGGCATGCACGTGACACTCTAATTAATAATTGAGAATTGAGACAAATACGGTTTTATAGAACTGTGGTTGCTATCACAGCTTTAGTTTCAGCAATAATGAGAGATGTATTTTTGTAAAATAAGTTGCTGCTACAATTGCTGCTCCAAAATCGAGTGCCGATACAAAGGTGCTCCAAAAGAGCATTTTCTCTGCTCCAAAAATTGCTCCAAAAGTTGAAGTGGCTGGATCACCACTGTAAATGTGTTCAAGGTGTCATTTGCCCCTAGTGCTCCATCATATGCTCTTACATATGCAGGAGAATCGGAACGACTCAAGCACTTCAAAGTTCCAAAATTTGGTGTCGGGCTTTTTTATCTTAAAACACATTAAAGTCAAGCTCGCAGAGCAAAACCTCACAGGTTAGGTACAGAAACATGTAATTAGAGGAATACCGATGTGACTATTTTTTTACTTGTCACTATGGTCATTTTCTTTTGTCACATGACCATCTAGTGTCTCTAAAGCCCAAAAAACATTAAGGCTAGTCTGACCATTCATTAGATTAAGGTAACACTTGCCTCCACAAACCGGCTTTAGCTGCAGCACCAAGAAAATGTTTCTTATGAACGTTGTCTTGCTTGGTTACTGTGAGCATAGCAAAAGGGAGGGGGGGGGGGCAGCACTCATATTTTTTTTTTAATGTGAACGGTGATCATACTTGTTGCTACACAAGATCGTGGAAATCTTGCTTTGCGTTATGTCATGATCATATCCTTGTGGCCAGGTGTTTACCTAAACTTACTTTTTAGTGATATCTCGTAAATGTTTTCATCGCATTCAGTGTATTTCTCAATGTACCTTTTAAAATCTTTAACTTATAGAATGCAGTTATGTTGGTACTTGCTTATAACTTACTTGATGTAATGTATCTCTCTGTCAATCTGCCTTTTGTTTATTTCTATGCTCGTCTGCACAGCTACCGAAAGAAGACACCACAGAGGTGTCTGAGAAGATTTCAAAGGACTTGTCAAAACTTTCCAAGCGGGAGAAATTGAAGGTTAGTGTTCTGTGCACAATGCCGAGGTTCGTGTAATCTTACGTTTACTCACTTGTGTGGTTTTGTGCCTTTTTTTTTGTAGTTGCTATCCAAAGACAGCGCAGAACTGCTTGAGCTTGTGGAGGACTTCAAGGCAAAGGTCAGATTCCTGTTTCACAAAGTTTGTTGCTTGAAATATGTGCAGTGCTTTTGACGTTGCAGATGATAGAGCTACGAGACACAATTTTGCCGCTGGCCAAACTGGTCGATAGTGGAAAAGTCATCTCCGTACCGGCAATTGAGTATGTTAACCTGAAGAGACAGCTCATTGTTCAGTAAGTAACATTGTACTGAAGACTCCTGTTCACTATATAAAATACTAATTAGAATTAGTTAGGCCTTGATAGTATGAACTTAAATACTTCAAAGAAATATAATGAAATATTTCAGTTTTTACTGCTTCGTGTCCATAAAAAACCTTGTACTATTTGGAAGCCTCCATGCAACATAGCGTGTTTATCCACCATCTCATTGCAATGAATTTTTGCTGCTACTACGTGGTAAGACCACGGCAATAAATTAGAACTTTGTGCTCGTATCAGAGTTGACTTGCACATTGCTTTTGTGATTGTGAACGCGTTTTTCAAATGGCCCTCTGTCCAACGGAGAGCAGCCATTGGTGCTGCTGGGAAATGGCGCACATCAATGCTCTCTTGTACCATGCAGTGCAGCTCTGTCTTGTGCACCACGTGTTGTCTGCTCCGTGCGTCAGTGCCGTTTTCGTGTTTGTATTGCTGTGTCAAGTAACAAGCATGAGCAGTCCTAGAGGCGATAGCAGCAAGCGCAACGAGCTCTCAGTTATCTTGAGAGATCAGACGAAACACTTGTCTCCGCAAGGTTTATACCTTGCAAGTGATCTCGATCAATGAGAAAATGTCGCTGCTTGCTTGAGGATATCGCAAAATTTGCCATCTGTGACCCTAACTTGAAAGCAGCTTTTTGGCACCCTAGAAAGAACTATTTCCCAGCAAAAAGCAGTCTTTACAGGTGCATTTGCCACTAATGAAACGTGGTGTGTTTTTTCTGTAGGAGTATGGCTGCAACAAATTTTGAGCATCGGACCAGTATTATTTTGGCTGCTTGCAGTTACCAGCTTTATTACCATCAGCTCTGTATAGTTACATAAATGTTCTGTGATAAAGCCAAAATACACAACTTCTTTTTTCTTCAGCCAATGCAAAGTGGCGACTTGAATTCGCAGCACCACAAGGTGTCTTGCTTGATCCTTGATTTGGCACGTGATGCTGCAAGACGGAAAGCAAGGCCACTGATCTTTTTACTACATGTACCGGTGTTGCCTCTAGCCACGAAATGGCGCAGTTAGCTTTCTGAAACTGTTTCTGCTAGCTTCTCATTCGGTGCATATCAAACGTGACAGCCTTAAAAGTGATTGTTCTGGGTGCCTCAAGTGTGGCAAAAGACATTTGTCATTGGCCACTCAAAAAAAGAAAAAGAATTCTATACATCAGATTGTAATGTTTATGGCCGAAGCTTTATATATAGAGCATCATTGTGGCACTTGAGGTGTAGTATTTGAAATTGTTCCCCAAATTACTGGAGTGGGTGGTTTTCACAGAAGTGTGACTGTAGCTTGCTAAATGGCCTGTCAACTTGCTGTCACCAGGTACTGTACAAACATCACCTTCTACATGATCTTGAAGGCCAAGCGAGCGCCTGTCGCAAACCATCCTGTGATAAAAAGACTCATCTCCTTTAGAAACGTAAGTCATCTCCGCTGCTGCACGATTTTCACCTCGGCTGTTCTCAAAGGCGGGAACAAGAGTGAGTCTGGGCACTACTGTCAGCACAGGCCAGTCTGTTGCCGACGGATTTTCCGGACCTGGGGGGGACTGCTAAATACTCCGAAAAAAATCCAACAATCCAGAATAATAGTCAGGCCATGAAAATGAACTTTATTTGCTTTAGAAATGCCTTAAAAAAATCTTCAATAATTCCGTGCTTCATGCTGTTCTTTGGGACGACCCAATTTGGTTCTATTTGGGCTATGGTAACATCGTTGGGAAGCGCGCTGGCAATCGCTGCCGCCGACCGTTAGGGGGAGGCAAAGTTGGTGGCTCCATGGAACCAATCAAGGAAAACTTGATGCCAGTTGTAAAAAGATACATGCAACGTCTCGCCTGTTTAATTGGCAACACAGTCTGGGCTTCTTTTACCTGTACCGACGCCACACAACGCGGGGACTTCCAGCATTTCTCCACCATAAAAACGCTACCATCCCGGCCGCAATCGAACCCACGTGTTTTAGACCAGTAGCCGAGCACCATGACCACGGAATGCTACCACAGAACACCTGTGCTACCGAGGAACCGCGAACAGCAGCGAGCATGTGACGTGCACGACGGCTGGAACATTTCGCACGCCATTAACACGGTCATGTGCGCATTCATGACCAGAAAAACAAATGTCCAGAAAATAGCAACCTACAGGCATATTAATAATGATGATAAGGCTGACTAAAAAAGAAAAGCATTGCCATTTTGCCGGCCAAGGAAGGTCAGACATGGCGTCCAAAGCTGGAAGATTGTGCACGCTTCCAGGCTCAAAGGCTACACATCCAGCCACTGAAAAACCAAACTCGACCAAGCCAACAAAAAAATCCAACATGGTAGCTTTCAAAATGGAACGGCGTAGCTCAAAACAAATAATTTAGTCCGGAAAATAGAACTTCGGAACGTAAATTCTTCAACAAATTGGTCACAAAAATGCATTAGTGCAATGGGAACTTTGACGGTGCATTTATGAAGTCTGAAATTTTGAAGTCCGAAAAATCCGTGGCTACTGTAGTGCTGTTGAACCCTGTAAATAGATTGATGAAACTAATATTGGAGATTGTAATTGTGACATTTTATGTACACGCCATGTATGTACGTCTACATATTTTTACACCAAAACCTCATTCATTAAAAAAAAATTTGTACAGGTTGCGCTAAGTCGTGCAAGGCTGGGTCACAGCAGAGCTGTTAGGCTCCTGTAGTAGTAAACGGAACCTGAGAATACCACAAAAATATGTTCCGTTTAAAGACTTTTATTTGTTAAAAGGGCCCAGAAAAGGTTTTAACAATTTTGTACAAATACATTGAACTGGTAGACCTAGCCCCAAGGGTCATTTATAAACCAATTTGAGCTTGCAACGCTTTAAAGCTGTGAATCGCTGCAGATCGCTGCAACTCGGCCAAACGCTTTTTCAAACATCCATTCAACCAAATGGTCGAAATTTCTGGAGCCCTGTACAACGCCATCGCTCGTAGTGATACCATGGATTTGGGATGTTAAACTCCTGATGTTGTTATTAACCCTAATTTGTCATCTACCCGGGCGTTTCTCATCCGAGATGCATGCGAAGCTTTATGTGTTGTGTGTTAAACACTCGAACTGAAAATATTCTTGCCTCGCACAAATGAGGCACCATGTTCATGTTCTCGCCTGCATGCTTACAAGTGTGTGATGTGTTCCAGCTTCTGAAGCAATTGGAACCAGTTGACAAACGGCTGGCCAATGAAGTGAACATATTGCTGGACAAGTTATCAAAAGGTGAAGACATTGTGCCATTGACTGCATCAGCAACAAAGCCACAGCAAAAGCCTAAACTAAGGTAAAGTTTGTGTTCCTTCTGTGCTTCTATTTAGATGTGACGCCTGTTGCAACGCCGGCCACTGGTTTTAGCCAGGAGCTCTTTAATGCCCAGATTGCAAGGTGTTCTTAGTGTATAGCCTAGTATTGTAAGACTGTCATTAATACTGTACCAGAGTAATAATATACAATAGAACCCTGATTACGTGACTTTAGGGGACCACACAAAACCGTCGTATAATCAGGGCATCGTATAGCATCGCTGAAACTAAAAACATAGGCAGTGACTCTAAGTCTTGCCCCCCCCCCTCCCCAAAACGTACAATCCACCTGAATAAGCCCGTCGCCTGATCCTGCACTTCTCCAGGGAAGGTAGATCAAATTATTTTTAAAAATGAGAGCTAAGCTTTAGAGAATATGTGAGTGGATCGTATTTCTCAGCTTTAAAGAATACAGAATCTAGCGCACACCTTTTTTGCGACGAAATTGGGCCTAAAAATATCTGCATATGAAAACGAAACTGAAACAGTGTTGGCTACAGCCTCTCTTTAGAAGAGTCGGATACTGTGTCATCGCCTTCATATCAATGCGACGTAGCACATTTTGTTTCAAGTTCATTGTGGATGATTTCATGCGTGACTAAGCTGTGTGCATCGTATTTGTTCTCTTTGAAGTGGTCGGCTGCTTTTATCATGAAAGGTTACTTCAAGTATGTTATTTTACATGCTGAAGATGGCTATGTGATTCCCTTCGTGCATGCTTAGGGCTTGGGACCGTGAGTAGTACAAATCATCATCTGTATATTGATGAGAAAAAGCTTTCACAGGCTGAAAACATGAAAATATTCTGGAATACGAGCTTGCCGACTAGCTGAAGCTACTCCGTGTAGATGAAGCTTGTGTAGGTAATGGCCCTTGAATATGCACATGATATATGCAGTCGTGCCCACATATAATGGCCCCACTTAAAACAAACTTTCACATAAAACGAACAATATCCGCGTGACCGTGAAAATATACATGAGTTCAATGGCACAAAATCGCACTTACAACGAACGTCTTCGAGCGCCGCTGATCGGTTACAGCGAACAGTCTGCCGACTTCCCGGGAAACAAATTTCGACCACCGATCAGGCATCAGCGAGGTGCCCATACATTCTTATTGTTAAACACCCACCCTGCCTCTGCGACCCTCTAGTTGCCACTCTCCCCAACCCATGGAGGAAGCATAATTGTTTCCTTCTTCCGTGCCCCGACTGCTTTTTGTTACGCACCCCTCCGTCCTTTGTCCCCCCGCTACTCTGAGCAACCCGCTTCGCCAGACGAGGCACATGTTTTTACACTGTCACCGATCTTTCGACGACCGGCCGGCCATCTACAGTCGCCGACCGTTTATTCGGACGCCGAAAATTCGGACATGCCCGTTTATTCGGACATCTTCGTGGCACCGCCACTCGCCCCATTGAACCTAATGTAAACTCACGACCGAAAATTCGGACGCCCCGCTGTGCGCCGTTCGATTATTCCGACTCCTTTTGACTGACCGGATGCGTCGCCGTACGCCATGACACGCTGACAGGGACGTTAACAATACGTTTGCTAGGTTGCCAGCACTGATATGCTGCACTAGCTATGGATGGACGTCGGGCCAGTGTCAAAATGCACGCAGAAATCGCCATTGCCGATCTCGAAGGCTATGTTTGGCGACACGTTTTTTTCGGTTTTAGCCAGTCGAGCGGCCAAGCCAAGCCACTTACGGAGTCTGTTCGCTGTGGCGTTTGGCGTGGCTTGGCGTTTGTGTCAGCGTGTCAGTGGTGTCAGTCAGTTGCTTCTGCGGGTAGGCCTGGTTTGTCTTGTTCTCTGTGTTCTCGCTCTCTTGTGTGTTCCGTGGCGTGCTGAAATGGCTCCGACGCCACCCGTTGCTGCGCCGTCGGGAGTGAAGAAACGCGGCCAACGTGGGAGCTACAAGACGCTCACGATGGCGAAGAAATCGGAGATAATTCGCCAGGTAGAAGGCGGCCGACCTCAGTCTGAAGTTGCTCGGGAATTTTCCATTTCCAAGCAAACCGTCTCGGACTACCTCAAGCAGAAGGCTAAGATCCTGGAGGCAGCTGAGAAAGCGTCTGCGGGTACGCAGAAAAATTTCCGGGACGGCAGCCACCCGCAGCTTGAAGAAGCGCTGAACATGTGGTTGAGTGCCACGGTGGCTAGGAAAATACCCGTGTCTGGCGATCTGCTGAGACAGAAAGCAGAGACGCTCGCCCTGCGCATGGGTATTACCGGCTGCAAGTTCAGTGACGGGTGGTTGCGCAACTTTAAGAAAAGGTACGACATGGCCTTCAAGCGAATGTGCGGCGAGAGTGGTTCCGTCGACCAAACGCTCGTGACCAACTACCGCGCCGACAAGCTGTGCGCACTGCTGCGCCAGTATCCACCAGAAAACGTCTTTAATTGTGACGAGACTGGACTTTTCTATAAGATGCTGCCCAACAAGACGCTAGCTTTGTCTGGCGAACCCTGTCATGGGGGGAAGCATGGCAAGGAGCGACTGACAGTTGTTGTAGGAGGCAACATGACGGGGACGGAGAAACTTCCGCTCCTCGTGATAGGGAAATCAAAAAATCCAAGATGTTTTAAAGGCGTCAAATCACTCCCTGTGTGGTATGAAGCAAATTCGAAGGCGTGGATTACGCAAAACCTCTTCGAACAGTACCTTCGCAAGCTCGACCGCCGGTACGAACAGCAAAATCGCAAGGTGCTGATGTTTGTCGACAACTGCGGTGCCCATGGGCATATCGACAACTTGAAGGCTATGACAGTGGAGTTTTTGCCGCCTAACACGACAAGCGTGTTGCAGCCCATGGACCAGGGCGTGATCAAAAACTTGAAAGTTCATTACCGGTCGCGCCTCCTGAATCGTGTGCTGTTATGCGTCGACAGTAACAAAAACTACGTCGTGGATGTTCTGACGGCCATCAGCATGTTGTCCGATGCCTGGAAGTCAGTGACTCAGGAAACGATCCACAACTGCTTCCGCCACGCAGGATTTATTACTGGGATTGAGGAGGACAGTGCCACAGGCCAGAACCCCGCGGTTGAGAGTCCGCCTACCGCAGCAGCGGACATTTTGGACGACCTTCGTGCTAGCAGGGTCGATGTGGGGGCGGGTACGTTTGAAGAGTTCGCCAACTTCGACAGTGCCGTTTTGCCTTGCGCAGAGTTGGACGATGACGAGATCGTCCGTCAGGTCTGCGAGCCGGCGCTGGCGGACAGTGACTGCGACGATGACGCGCCGCCCGCACCACAGCCATCAAATGCGGACTTAGCGCAGGCCATATCGATGCTGTTGTCTGTCTACAGCGACGGCCAGACACTCGCAGAGGTACAGGCCGACGTGGTCGCGCGTAAGCGTGCGTGTGTGCAGACGCGCATAGACAGTTTTTTTGGGCGATCGGGCCAATAAAAGTGCTTTTTTTTCGAGTGAATCCGTTTTTTCGGACTCCCGATTATTCGGACTTTTCGGTGGTTCCCGTCGAGTCCGAATAAACGGTCGGCGACTGTACCCTGTTTTTAGCGCTGATACTGTCGTTGGCGTCGCTGGCCTAGAGTGACCAGACTATTTGCCAACATTGTCGGCCACCGACTGTATCAGATAGTCTGCGTCTAGCGCACGCACGTACGCTACCCCACCGAATCTGAGAATTTGTGATTTGTTTCATGTTTAGGACTTGTTCTCGCTCACTTTGCACTCGACTCAGCATGCCTTCCGCGCACGTGCGGGAGCGCGAGAATGGCTGTTAATTTGCGCGGAACAAATCGTGAAATATCGAAGTTCCTGAGGCCACGCAAACCCGTCAGCACAGCAAAACGATTTTTTGAACACCGATCCATGCCGCCATGCTTTGAATTCTGCGCACGCAGGCACTCTTTCCAAGTTTTTCTACGTGCGAGTTTCGCGGACCTTTCAAGCAAGCTACCCAATCTGCCTCCTTCCCGTGTGTTTTGGTTCTCAAGGTCGCCCTCCCGCCACATCCTCTTCTCTTTTTATCGCAACTCCTTGCCCTTCTCTCGCAAGTCTGCTCTCCTCTCTTGATCACAACCTCTTTGCCTGTCTCCACCGCTCCGCGACACCCGCCACGCTGGCTCAAATTAGTTTCATTTTTTGACTGTAAACAGGCCCAGAGCTGTTCCACGTGTTCGGGCACGTGTGTCGCGTGTGCGCATCTTGCTCGCTCTTGGCGTGCATGTGTGGTCATGATGGCTGACGGGAGGACTAGCGCGCTTTTTCCTGTCGCTCAACAAAATGTCGAAAGTGTGATCGCTCGCTTGGCATGAGCGTAATCCGTGCGTTAGGTGCCACGTTGTGGAGCGCTTGCTCATAGCTGTTGACTACCTGGCAGCCAACTTGCCGCTTTGGGGGTCCCGGTATTATTCATCTGTAGCGGTGGTGAATATTTCGTGGGCGGCAGTGACGGCTAGATGCGCATGAAACTATTTTTGCAAGGCCGACTTCGTCGACGTTGGGCCCAATGCCGAGCCTGAAGCTTGCGAACTGCGGTGGCGATGTGTGGCAGCGCGTTGTCGACTCCGACCTGGGAGAGCGGGTGGGGAATCTGTTGCGATGGTTTAATTACGGCTGATGATGATGCCGACACTGTGAAACCGCGCACGGATTGGGGCGTTGTGAATGAAGTACGTGGCGGGAGCAATTTGGAGGAATCATATTGCGAAACTTTGGAGCCAGTGCTTCATGCAGCTTATGCCATGGACCTCGGCGAATGAGCACCCTGCCATTTTAAATGAACTCGAGACCGCCCTTATCGCTCCTGCTCTTCGAAACACGTGCATCACGGACTTTTTGGGGCAATAAAAGTTTGTGTTTTCACTTGCAACTTTTTTTAAACGCGGTGTTTCATTTACTACCAACTTCGGGATACAGCAAACGGATGCCGCGTCACGCTCAGGTTCGTTATTAGCGGGCTTGACTGTACATATACAGAAACAATCTTCAAATAAAGGAAAACTGGTTCACGTAAGCAAATGAATTACCAGTATAATAAAGTTCTCATTTTAGAAGGCGAACTGAACCTGTCACTTTTTTTTTACTTTTCTTCTAATTGTCTACACAGGGGCACATCAGTTTTATGCAAGAAAGCTGCCATCTTTTTACTTGGGTACATTTTTATTATGATGCCACAAAAACTCAGTTCCTGTTAGGTTAGAAAAAAAAAGGTGGATGTTTTTTTCCTTGTGTGTGTGTGTGTGCATATTTTTTTTTTTAATTTGGTTTTAGCTGTCATAAACCTTGCATTATTTTTTATCTCTTCTTAGGATCACTCAACAGGTGCAGTCAGACGCTTCAAGTAGCACGAAAGAAGCTTCAAAGGGTAGTTTTGTGAAACAGGCAAGTCTTTACTTCTGTTTAGTGTATTTGTTTTGTCAGAAGAATTAAATGCTAGGCACGTTCCCTCATTTCTTCTGCATTCTGCTATAAGTGTGCATGACAGACGTTAAGGAAATGTTGACCAGTGTCATGCTCAGACATAGTAGGTCCTAGAAGTCACTTTGTTTTATTTTTGCTAACTCCAGAAGTACAACAAATTGAAAGAAAAAATTACATTAGGGTTGTGTGAATATTCAAATGCTTTGAATATTTGAACAAATACGACAAAATTTAAATTTGCTTCGATTCGAAGCAAATTTCGAAGTATTCGATGAATAAATAAATGAATAAATAAATTCGAAAAGTTTCGAACTATTCACGATGAATAAATAAATGTACACTAATTCGCGTGTAATCTTTGTAAAGGAGGTTTCACTGCAGTGGAGGGATGCTAAGCTGTGAAAGCACCTACTCAAATGTATATTGGTTTGCAAGTAACTTTTTGTAAATGTCGTTTTACTGCAGTGAAGGAGTGTTAGGCCATGAAAATTTCTATTCATTGAAAGTCCGCACTGCTGCAAAGCCCCACTTCAAGGTTAAATGAACATATCGCTGTCAGATTAATTGATCATTTTTGGTGTTTAAAAGCTTGTTATACTGACCTATGTGCTCTAAGTACAGTAAATGTAAAACGTAACATATTTTACAGGTTATCATTTACATTCTACCAAAAGTATTATGGACAATATCCATAATGTGCTGGTTAGTTAGGTCGCGACAAGTATGCCCATTTCGCTTTATAACGTGAGATATATGCTATTTAATTTTGATTCAAAATTATTTGGCCAAAATCAAAATTCGCTTCAAACCTAAAATTCACTATTCGCACAAGCTTAGATAACATTATCAGCAAAAATTTCAAACTCCTGCTAGCACAACCATGGAAAGTGGCATTGTCTTCAACTGTGATGTCGGTTGATGTCAATCTCATTGGTACAGTAGTTGTAGTGGTCAGCTGCAGACCTGAAAGTTGTGGGTGTGATCTATGCCATGGCGCTCGCATTTTTCGATGGAGGGAAAATGCTATGAGGCCCATATACCGTGGCGATGTCAGTGCACTCTAGAAAACGCCAGATAATCGAAGTTTCCGGAGGTCTCCAGTTAGGTGTGCCTCAAAATTATATCAATGTATTGGCTCGTAAAACCCTGGGTATTATTATTATGCATTGTGCTAGTTAAACGACCACGCTTGGGCTGTATGACTAAGCTGCACCAATTTATTGACACTTTTATGCTTCAGCTGTGAAGATGCTTCAAAGCACCTCTGGTTACCGGACTTGTGTTCTCAGTCATGCATGTAGTATTGCAAGTGGAGGGCTGTGCCAGGCATTTTAAGGTCGAGCATGTTTGCTCTTTTAACCTGCGTCAAAGGCAGATGCTGGTTGAACTTATGACTTAGAAGCATGGAAAGGCAGCAGCGTGTCTCAAGCAGAGAAATCAATGTTCATTTGAAAGGCTGCTAGAAAAAGTTGGCATTGGAGACTTTATCACAGCAATGAATATAATCGTGAAGATGTAGCCTTCACGTACTTGTAATACAGACTAATAAGTGAGATAAATTTGTTGCTTGTGGCTACCAAAGATGCAAGGAGTAGGATATGTAACATGTTCAGCTTGATCAAATGGGCTCTGATCAATTAATGCACAGCTGTGACCGATTTAGACCGTGGCTATGACCAATGCATGCACAGGACCTTTCATTCTTCTGTAAGCGAGTTACCATTGCAACTGCAAGCTGGTCTTGGTTGTGTGTTACATGATAAGGCTATTCACACTAACGAGAAGAATCTGAATCCAAGCTTTGGTCGTACTATCAGTCCTTACCCCTTGATGCTGACAGTTTTAAGGGCACTGATCTTGATAGAGGGAGGAGCACCAGAACGGCTTGTCCTTTTTACTGTCATTTAACGCAACAATTGGTAGTACCGTAATTACTCGAATCTAACGCGCACCTTTTTTCCAGTTAAGCGAGTTCATAAATCGCATGCACGTTAGAATCGAGTACGAACAAAAATATTACGGTCAATCTATTGCCATCGGCAAATCCAAAATGGCTGCCCCCTAGTGTGTCGGCATGGCGCGTCGGCCATTTCTGCCTATGTGTTTCCCATGTGCGGCACTTCGTACGTGTGCTGAAGAGTTCTTCATCTAGTAGTGCATTAGCATTGACGGCGTGGAAGGGCCGACTCCAAAAACTCGAGTGCACCACGATGCCGCTTTTAAAAGAAAAGTCATCACGTGTGCAGAAACGGACGGAAATCGGGCCGCATCGCGGTCGTTCGGAGTTCCCGAAACGTGCGTGCGGGACCGGCGGAAACAAAAGCAGAAGATTGTCGACAGCAAAGCTTCACGCAAAGGCTTCAGTGGACCACAGCAGGGTCGGTTTCCGCAAATTAAAGAGCTGCTCGGCGAGTATGTGCTTGAGCAGCGAGCGGCACAGCGGCCCGTGACGACAGAACTGCTCTAAGTGCGGGCTATGCAATCTTAGAAAAAGGTCTAATGCGGAGCCAGTTTAAAGCGAGCAGGTGCTGGCTAACTAACTTTATGAAGAGGAAAGGCTTTTCCCTCCGAAGGGGAACATGCATATGTGAAGAGTTTTGCGGAGGAGTACGATGAAAAGCTTCACAGTTTTCAGAGGTTCGTCCTAAACTTGCGGCGCAACAACGGCTACCTGCTCGGGCAAATCGGGAATGCCGATCAGACGCCTCTTTACTTCGACATGCCTGGCACCAAAACCGTCGAGAAGAAGGGGGCAAAGCAAGTTCGCGTGCTGACATCGGTCCACGGTAAAACTACAGTGACGGCAATGCTCTGTTACACGTCAGATGGGCACAAGCTTCGCCCGTACCTCATATTTAAATGGAAGACGCTCCCGAAAGGAGTCGTTTTTTCGAGTGGTGTGATCGTGCGGGCCAGCGAGAAAAATGGGTGCACGTTGCAATCGATGTCTTACGTTTTTTTTTTTTTTTTCCGCGGTGGAAATCGGGTGCGCGTTACAATCGAGGGCGCGGTAGAATCGAGTAAATATGGTAGGCAATAAGGGGAAGGAGGTAAACATATGTGTATTGTAAAAAGGAAGAAAGATCCTTAACCATTCAATATAAACCTGACTTTTTCAGAAACGGTACTTTTAAATAATCACTTTTGTGAATACCATCCCTTCCGCACAGTGCTGGCTGCTTCACTGTGTGTAGCTGAAACCTGTGTAATAAATCATGTAAAATCTTGCAATGGGAATCTGAGAGAAATGGTTTGAGAATGCAGCCCCGACAACATGCTCTCTCCTAGTAATGGTGCCCTATCACGTAACATGAGTTCCTTATCATACTCGTATTCATATCATATCATACTCGTATTCTGCCATGAAGTGTTATACAAGGGAGGTCTTACTCTCGCAGGACAAGAAACGCAAGAACACAGAGGAAGAGCAGGCAATCCTCGACATGTACGCAGAGATGCGGAAAAAGTCGCGGTTCGAGGGCAGCTCTGGCAGGTACGTGCACTTGTTCATATCTCATCTGCCCGGAAAGCTTATAGCATAGAGTTTCCTTTAAATACACTAGAGGGAACTCTTAACGTCTATGGGAGCTGCACAACGCATGGCATTTCAGCGACCATGGGAATGATGTGATTTTCCCAATCTTCGTATTTTACGTTCCGCCTGGCTTCATGTGGCTTGAAGCTGCTTTGTCACGAAACAACAATCAGCAATAGTTTATTAGTTACGCCTTACCGCCTTAATACTTTGAGCTCATAAATTCAAATCCGATCGCAAAGTTTCGAATGGTTTGTTTACTGCAATAAACTAAGCCATAACTGCGTTCGAAACCCGCAAGCACGAAGAGTAGCCAAATCCGTGTAGTACCCATTATTCCCATGGTCGCTAACGATCACAGCACCTGACTCCCCTCTAGTTAACTTTAGGAAACTCTGTCAATTACAGGACATGGGTTCAACTTCAGAGACAAATTTTTGTTGTTGCAAGTAGTATTAGTTGTTGCCACCATATGGACCACTGCTACTAGTTGAAACCTTTAAATTAATGCATTTTATTTGCCCAGGATTCGCTGAAACGTCAACATTTTTGCAAATACTGTGTCTCACAAGATGTTGTGGATTACTATGCTGATTGACCTCACATTTAGGGAACGCTAAACTGTGTTAGTAGCATTCAAGGCGAATGGTGATGTGGGCGTTAATGTGCATTTTCATGAGTCTTCAGCACAAGCACACTCAAGGAAAAGCAACACAGTGAAAAAGGCAAAGCCGCACATATGCGCTGCCCCTTTATCACGCAGGTACTTGCACTACAAACTTGACAATGTTTAAGTAGCGTAAAGGAACAGTTTATCTGCCTAAGGTAAGATTTTTTATTGAACTGTTAATGTAGTTTTCATTCTTTCTGCTGCATTTTCTTGTTGACTGATTTTTTTATCACAATGGCTACCCGCTTGGCACTGCAGGTCGTGGAAATTGAGGAGAATTACTTCATTATACGATGACTCTAGACTGACATCGAGTAATACCTTCTGCCAGTTCTGTGTATTTTCTCTCTGCGTTATCTAATTTCACTGCTCAGTATTCGTGCAGTGCTTTGCTACTTGGCTGGACTAGATCTCTAACTCCATGGAAGCACGTTAAAATGTGAGGAAGGAATAATCTAATGCAATTGAGTTCCATCGTGTGTGAGTAGATTCGTAAACCACGGAGTGCAGTGAATCGCTCATAGCCTCAGTGGAAGGCTTAAGTTTGGGAAATGCCTCTCTTCCAGAACATCCCTGTGGATAAGTACTGGAGAAGCCGCGCAAGCCACTGGTTTAATGCACTTTTTATTATAGTGCATCCTTGCTTGTGAGAACTCTGTTCTATGATGGCTGCTCTTGAAATGTGGGAGTTTGTGTTGACTCAATTGGATTCATTTGATGCACTGCAGTGAGGATGAAGAGGAGGAAGATGTCGACGTGGAGAATTTTGATGCCGAGGATCAAGAACAACTCGATGAAAACGAGGAAGAAGGTGGAGATGAGAGGCGTGGCATCACGTACCAGGTATAAACACGTGAAGATGTCAAAAGTAGGAGTTTGGGATGACAAGCTATGGCCTAGCTTTAGTACCAGCTCACTGAGTCGGCAGCTATGTATAGTTGGCATGAAGAGCACCAGATTAGGTAATGAACTACTTTTAAACCTCGGTATAATGAAGTTGCAAACTGGGAACGTACTTTATTTTGTAAAAGCTGTTTTATATTGAAATGTGACTTTTTAAGCAAAGTCTAGTCACCAAACTCAGGAAGTGCTGGAAGAATGTTTCAGTAGTACAGGAGTACAAGATATTAACTCTTACAAAGCGAAAAAAATTAATTTCCTTAAAGCTGAGATGTGGCGACTGCCGCTTGGCTGCTGTGCTGGCAAGGAAGTCCTTTTCACAGTGGTCGAACGTCGCGTGAAGTTACAAATACAAGGTGTTCTATATGCATGAACATGTGTGAGTTAAAATACTCAAACCTCATTATGACAACATTGCATCTTACACGAAAATGTTTCATTATATTGAAAAATTCACTCTAAAGGTATATTTGTGACACTATATAGATTACAAGTCTATCTCTCATTTACTTCGTTATATGGGATATTTTGTTATATCCGGGTTGGTTATATTGGGGTGTGAGTTCAAGTGTCAAGGTTTAGCTAGAATTGGTTTTTCTTCAGTAGAATGTTGCATGCAATTTCCCATGTATATACTGCCATCAGATGGCTGTTCAATGTGCTGCAAATGTTTGTATATGTCGTATGTGTGCCAGTTGTTGCAGCTTTTTACAGTGGCACATTACCAAAAATCTAGAGCTCAGAGTTATTGCCGTCATCTCAAAACGCATGTTGGGCCTTGCGTATCTGTGAAATTGAAACTATATGCACAGCAAGCCTTCCTCAATGACGCTTGCAGATTGCCAAGAACAAGGGCCTGACAGCCAAGCGAAAGAAGGAGTACCGCAACCCACGTGTGAGGCACAAGATGAAGTACCGCAAGGCAAAGATCAGCAGGAAGGGACAGGTGAGTTATCTCTTCTTTCAGTGAGGCTGTCATGTAAGGGGGCGGCGTAGTGGTAGTCGCCTGGCCTTGCAGTGTGGGGAAAGTGCGGCTTGGTAGGAAGGGAAGGGCTGCACCATGCTGTGAGATCTAAGCGCGTGCTGTGAGAGGCAACGGTGGAAGATGTCGAGGAGCGAACCTTTGAGGAGGGCAGAACCCCCGAGAAATGCACAGAGACGGGGTGACAGTAAATTAGCGGGTCACTGTTACTGTTCGAGAGTTTGTGCTTTAGGATTGTCTGAAAAGCCTGAAAGCGTCATATGCATCATAATTATCTGTGCATGCCATAATGGGTGCAGCAAATAGAAAACGAATGGTGGATGTTCCCATGTCATAGACGTCAGCAGATAAACTTTTCACTAAAGTTGTTGGAAGGTTCTTGCTGCCTTTTTTCTTCCTTTTCCCTGGAATCGATTGGAATTCATTTTGCTGCAGAAAATAATCAGTACCACCATTTTTGCGAACTTCTCACATGGCGAAGTTGAATTCTTATTAACTCATTCTATTTAATGAAAAATGTGCTGTGGGGTTGTTTGGACTTGTGGGCTACAGACAGGCTGGTCATCATTTCCATAGGCGTAACTATGTTGTCAAAGATGCCGAAGATGATCAGGCACATTGTAGGAGCTGAATGGCTTGGGAAATATTTTGGCTGTTTTAGCAGTCCTTAAATCATATTGTTCATATTTACAGTCAGTAATAAGTGAAAAAAGTATTGTATCTCGAAGATAAACTGCAGACATGGCCATTTTGTGTCTACTTGTTGAACTGTGCTAGCAAGATGGACTAAAGGAGACGACGACACAGAGTGCACTCTGTGTTCGTGCTCTGTATGTTGTCGTCTCTTCTTTTAGTCTTATTTGCGCAATTCAACACTTAGGATCATAAGCCAACAAGCCCAACTGTCTGGCACCAAGTTGTGCTTTGTTACTTCTTTTGAGTTGGCAGCCTATTGCAACACCTTGCGTTGCAGCTACCATCTAGGCTCACCTCAACATGTTCAGCGACGCAAATTTTGATAGCCAAAATTTCTTGCGCTAGCTTCAGTGTTGCACGCACAGTGTAATAGGGAGCGTGTTGTGCTGACGAAGACGTTTCGCTTCATCGCAGGTACGAGAGGTCAGGACGGAGCTTCAGAAGTACGGTGGAGAGTTGTCTGGCATCCGTGCCGGCGTGACACGCAGCATCAAAATGAAGTGAAGAGAAGACCTGTGATCTGCCGAATTATTTCTTGTGACAAGCTGTTGATAAAAGAGGTGCTTTTGGTTGACATTTCTCTTTGTTGTTGTTTCAGATGGAAAATATAAAAAACTTTCACTCCTACTGTTTTGTTTGTATATTGTCTTTCTGTGCATTCGCCCTATATTTCCTGTGAAGATATTTTAGCCAAAAACAACTTTGCATCTTTGTTGCTGTTTGTAGATTGTAAGACGCTTCTGCTCTAGCAGAAAGAGAAACCACACAGTTTCGGTAGAGAAACCTCACTTGATGGAGACTCAAACTATATTTCCCAAGTTTGATGGTGTGCAGCTCTTCCACAAACCTGGCTATTTGGTGAAATTCTTTTGCATACCTGCCAAGTCTCCCGGATTGGCCAGGAGACTCCCAGATTTCGACTGTTGGTTTCGTTTGTACAGTTGTCATAAAAATCTCCCGGAAATAGAAATTTTTGTGCGTGATCTGGCCGCATTGACGAAAATGCAGATGAGTCCGCTCCGAGCTTTTTCCGAACCCACTGCATGTTATTATAAACGAATTTAGGAGGCGTTCCTCTAAATGTACAGTAAAATCACAGTGATGTGAAACTGTGGCAGATACGAATTCGTGAATTTCCCCAGCCTAATTCCACTATGTTCATTGGGACTAAATTTGAATGTTCTGAACACATTTCCTAATCGTGGCGGGTGATAAGAATTTAGAACGTAAACCGTTAAACTAAGGCCGAAAGCAGCGTACTCGAAGCTTCGGAAGTACGCGTGCGACCGGCGTACGCACTGTCTTCTACTGTGCGTGTGATTGTCATTGCCACAACCGCTGTGTACGAAACCGCGGTCGCTCTTGACACGATAATGTATGGCGACGACGTTACTGACAGAACGCCGAAATTCTGTGCTCAACCAGCCAAAGCAACGCTGCTTTCCGCAAACTCCGGGGACAAAACTGCGGCAGATGTGATCGTTGATGGCAAAGCGCGATTGTAAAAAGAACTGCCATTTGTCGCAACTGCCACGCACAACACAAAACCGTGGTCGCGCCGACGCGATGGCGATCTACGAGCTCCGAGGGCACGCAGCGGTAGATTAAAGGCAGTAAATACGTAAAAAAAGTCGCAGTTTCGCCTAGCGCGCTCGCACAAGCATCTAACCATCCCTCCACCGCCCCCATCCGCGGGGCAAAGTACGCGTGAGAGATAAGCGCGCGTAGGCGCGTCGCAAGGAGCTGGGCACCGACCGCAGGTGGCTTTTTTATTTCTTGAGTGTTCATATTATTACACGACATCAGCTACGAAAGAGCATCATAGATGAAGACGATGAAAGCGGCCGTGCTCGTGTTGTTGTTGCTGCTGTTTTTCCATCTTGGCTGCAGCTGCCTCTGACTCTCCCTGTATATTTTGTAAATATATTTATTTCATTCATTCTCTCACCCCCGTGACATTTGGTGGTGGTGCTGGGTACAACACGATATAACGGAGCTCCGCAGTGGCCGACGCTCGATTTTTCCACCATGGCAAACCAGGGGCTCCCGCCGAGGCGACAACAACTGTTGTCCTTCCGCAGCTAAAAGATCCTGGCACGTTCTGTGGCACGGATGATGTCCGACATCAAAGAATAATTGCCGTTGTAAGAACGTACAAGTAAGAATTACTGCTGGGATGAAACTCTTATGTTAGCCAATATCCTGTTCTACTTGAAAGGAACAGCAAAAGTGTGGTTCGAGAACCACGAAGATGCAATTGGAAGTTGGGATGCGTGCAAAGAAAAGATGCGCGCCCTTTTCGGCAAGTCTGTGGGTAGAAAGGCAGCAACCAAGACGGAGTTGGCATCTCGCGTGCAAACGTCATCAGAGTCCTACGTGACTTACATACAGGACATGCTTGCCCTTTGCCGAAAAGCGGACAACGGTATGGAAGAAACCGAAAAAGTAGTTCACATATTGAAAAGGCATTGCAGATGATTCATTCAACCTTCTCATATGCAAGGACTGCAACACGGTCGATGCCATCATCAAGGAGTGCCAGCGTTTTGAGGTTGCAAAAAGTCGACGTATCGCCCATAATTTCACTCGACTACCAAACACAGCAGCAACCTGGTCGTGCGAAGACAGGCCTGCACTACAGACGCCGTTAACTGCAGAGAACCTGACCAAGATCATCAGACGTGAACTTGAAGCTCTGTCTCCTGCGTCCACGTGCTCCCATGCCTGTGACTCTAGCCCTCAGATGGTGCCACTGGTACATGCCATTGTGCGACAAGAGCTTTCCAATGCTGGACTGGCCTCCGAGTGCACTACGACTCCCTCTCGGCCGATCAACCGTCGTCGATCCCCCGTTTCGTATGCTCAAAGCCAAAACCTTCCGGTGCACCCTCGCAATCCAGCCGAGTGGAGGACTGCTGACGATCGCGCGATTTGTTTCAACTGCCACCGTATCGGGCACGTGGCCCGCCATTGTAACACTCGGCGGT
Organism: Rhipicephalus microplus; assembly: GCF_043290135.1. Classification (NCBI taxonomy): domain Eukaryota; kingdom Metazoa; phylum Arthropoda; class Arachnida; order Ixodida; family Ixodidae; genus Rhipicephalus; species Rhipicephalus microplus. Next base: position 98,499,202 of record NC_134702.1, on the reverse strand, counting down.
ATTGGCATCAGGCATCCTATGGGTACCCCCATCGGCCAGAAAGGGATCATGGACGCTTTTAAACATACCGGGAGTCACCTCAGGCCACCAGTGAAGACGTGCCTTCTATGCCGCCATGTCGTCGTTCTCCAACTCCGCATGCTCACCAGTCCCGTTCACCGCTCTCCCGTCGCCCGTCTCGCTCGCCCCAATTTCGCCGACCAACGTCGCCGACTGACCACCTGCCGCGGGAAAACTAGATTATGCAGCTCCCGGAGGTGATGCTGCATCGACCACTTGCCCGCCAAATCCTCTGACCATGCTGCCAACTCGACGCAACCTTATTGACGTTGAAGTAGATGACACACCCGTTGTTGCACTTGTGGACACAGGGGCTCACATATCAGTGATGAATTCAGAACTTTGTTGTCGCCTTAGGAAAGTTTTAACGCCACTCACAGTGGCACTCATCCAGGTCGCCGATGGCGGCACGTTTCCCGTGCTTAGAATGTGCTCCGCACGTATAAGTGTGGCTGATCGCTCCACGACAGTGCTATTTGCTGTGCTCGAGAAATATTCCCATGAACTTATCCTCGGCATGGACTTTTTATCCGCCCACTCTGCCCTTATTGATTGTGGAACCGGCATGCTTCAACTTGATTTACCGTGTTACCATGATGACCCAACACCAGCTCAACCCCATCTGTGTTCTGCAGATCACGTTCGCCTAGAACCTCAAGCCGTTACTTACGCGAACCTGGGATCTGTCCCTCTTGTTCCCGATGGTGACTACATGGTGACACCTATTGCTGACGTTCTGCTGGCCAAAAATGTTGCCGTGCCTCACACACTTTTGGCAGTCACGGGAAATACAGTATCTCTTCCAAACCTAAACTTCAGCTGGTGCGCTCAAGTTATCTCAGATGGTATGACTTTGGCAAAAGTTTTTTCTATAGATGCTGCCATTTCGGCGTTCGTTGCCGAATATTCTTTGTCCTCTGCTCCGTTTTCATCCTCGAAGAGCGCAGCCGATGCCACCATTGACAAGATGATCGCTCCGGACCTTCTTCCAGCACAGACAGCTGACATCCGGCACCTGCTGAAATCCTACCACGACATCTTTGATTTTGATGACCGCCCTTTGGGTCAGACATCCTTTGTAACTCATAGGATTAACACTGGAGACGCCAGCCCCATCCGACGACATCCTTATCGTGTGTCTAATGCTGAGCGACAAGTTATCCAGCACGAAGTTGAAGAAAGGCTCACAAAAGACGTCATCGAACCTTCCTGCAGTCCATGGGCATCGCCGGTCGTGCTAGTCAAGAAGAAGGATGACAGCTGGCGCTTCTGCGTAGACTACCGTCACTTAAACAAAGTAACACGTAAGGACGTGTACCCACTGCCGTGGATTGACGATGCTCTTGACTGCCTACATGGGTCTGCCTACTTTTCATCTATCGACTTGCGATCAGGATACTGGCAGATTTCTGTCGATCATCGAGACAGTGAGAAAACCACTTTCATCACACCGGATGGACTTTTCCAGTTCAAGGTTATGCCATTCGGATTGTGTAATGCGCCAGCTACATTTGAAAGGATGATGGACTCTCTCCTGCATGGATACAAATGGACCACGTGCCTGTGCTATCTTGATGATGTCATCGTATTTTCACCTACATTCGAAAGCCACCTTAGCCGCCTGACGGCTGTACTTGAGGTTTTCCGGAAAGCAGGACTTCAGCTCAACTCTTCCAAATGTCGCTTTGGCCGTCGGGAAATCACTGTGCTGGGCCACCTTGTCAGTGCTCAAGGCGTGCAACCTGATCCTGACAAAATTCGAGTTGTCAAAGATTTTCTCATATCACGTTCCGCAAAAGATGTACGGAGTTTTATCGGCCTTTGTTCTTACTTTCGATGTTTCGTGAAGAATTTTGCTGACATTACCCGACCACTTACGGAGCTACTGAAGAAGGACATGCCTTTTTATTAGGGTACTGACTAAGCAACTGCCTTCAGCACCCTTACAACATTACTTCTTCCCCACCCATCTTGGCCCATTTCGACCCGTCAGCCCATACTGAAGTTCGTACCAATGCCAGCGGACATGGAATTGGTGCTTTTCTCGCCCAGCGGCAACAAGGACAGGATCGCGTCATTGCTTATGCCAGTCACCTCCTTTCTCCTTCGGAAAGCAAGTTTTCCATTACAGATCGCGAGTGCCTCGCACTAGTCTGGGCAGTCGAAAAATTTCGACCATACTTGTTTGGCCGCACCTTTTCGGTGATTACAGATCACCATGCCTTGTGCTGGCTGTCGTCCCTTAAAGATCCAACAGGACGACTTGGCCGTTGGGCCTTGAAACTACAAGAATACAGCTTCGACGTGGCATACAAATCTGGCCTATTGCACCAGGATGCCGACTGTCTATCCCGTCACCCCGTGGACCCACTTGACCTTTCAGCACATGATTCTGACCCTTGTGTTTTCGCCATGTCGGCTTTCACCGACATACGTAAGGAACAGCTCAGCGATGTCCATTTGCGGTCTATCATGCAGAGTCTACTTGCCCCACGTAGACCCGTCGCTACACTTGTTCGTTCTACGCGATGGCATTCTTTACCGACGCAACACCAGCGCCGAAAAACCAGAGCTACTACTCGTAGTTCCTGCGACACTCCGTTCCGCTGTACTTGAACAGCTTCATGACGTCCCAACGGCGGGACATCTCGGGGTCACGCGCAGGTACGATCGCGTGCGGCATAGATTCTTGTGGCCAGGCCTTTACCGTTCTGTGCACCGATACGTTGCTGCATGCGAGTCCTGCCAGTGCTCCAAACATTCCACCTTGCCACCAGCTGGTCCGCTCCAGCCAATATACATACCCACCGTTCCCTTCCACTGCGTCTGTCTTGATCTCGTTGGACCATTTCCTACTTCTCTCACTGGAAACAAGTGGATAGCCGTAGCAACTGATTACGCCACAAGATACGCTATCACACGAGCGCTACCGACAGGCTGTGCCACTGATGTCGCGGACTTCTTGCTTCATGACGTAATTCTTCACCATGGCCCTCCTCGACAGCTGCTGACTGATCGTGGTCGCTCATTTCTTTCAAAAGTAGTAAGTGACATCCTTCGCTCGTGTTATTTGCCTTATGTGACATTCGCGTACAATTCGTCACGCCACGACACCGCTGGCTTGTCCCCCTTCTATTTATTGTTCAGCCGCCATCCAGCATTACCCTTCGAGACTCTTCTCCCATGAACTACGCAAACGGTTACAGAGTACGCCCGGGATGCCACTACTCGGGCTCAAGTGGCCCGCCAAATCGCCCGGGAACGTCTTCTTGGCTCGCAGCTCTCTCAGAAGGCCCGCTACGATAGCCATCACAGAGTACTTTCCTACTCTCCAGGTTCATTGGTCCTCCTCTGGACACCATGCCGCCACGTTGGCCTCTCTTCGAAGCTCCTGTCTCGCTACTCGGGGCCTTACAAGGTTTTACGCCGGCTTACCGATGTCACATACAAGATTCCTCCGTTGGACAGTCATCGTCGTCCGCACCCGCTATAGACATCGTCCACGTGACCCGCCTCAAACCGTACATATCCGCATATGATTCTACTCTCCTTTAGGCGCCGAGACGGCGCTGCCAGCAGCGGGGGGTTATATGTTACACGACATCGGCAACGAAAGAGCATCATAGACGACGAAGACGATGAAAGCGACCGTACTCGTGTTGTTGTTGCTGCTGTTTTTCCATCTTGGCTGCAGCTGCCTCTGACTCTCCCTGTATATTTTGTAAATATATTTATTTCATTCATTCTCTCACCCCCATGACAATATATATAGATACGTCAACCAAAAAAAAAAACAGCCTAGGCCGTCGATATAACAATAAAAAGGGGCCAGATGCGTTTTGCCGTTCCTGTAAAAAGAATCCAGTAGTGAGCAAGGCTTTGACGCGCGCTTTTGCGACAGCCAGCCGCGCTGTCCTGTCCGTTCACGTGCGTCCCAGGAAGACATAAGCCAGTTGTTTTAGTGGAAATAGATTCTGCTAGTTGTATTGATACTTTTAGACTCAACTTAGTACGAAACCTTACCCTCGTGTGTTCGGCCTCTCCAAGCCACTATAAGACCGCAACGGTGATGTTGGGAGTGTGGCAGCTTGGGCTAGTCGGTATGGCATGACGATAGTTATAGCGCGAGAACAAAACGACGACACAGTGTTCTTCGTGTCCTTCTTGTCTCTGTGTCGTCGTTTTATTCTCGCGCTATAACTATCGCTGATGTTGGGGCTTGCGATTGAGACCCACCCCACCCCCTTTTGTTTTTCGGTGTTTTTTTTTGTCCTTTGCTTTTTTTTTTTTTTGGTGCCGAGAAAAAATAGGCGCAAATTATTCAGCTACCCCCCTCCCCCCATTGTGGAAATCTCCCGGATTCAGAATCCTTGAAATTGGCAGGTATGCCTTTATAAGCATCAAATTGGCTGTAATATCTGATTGCCCAGCACTGCTGAAGTGATCTCTGCTCATTACTTAATGAATTAATTGAGGCATATTGTGCACTAAGCTAAGCTACTTCATTATCTCCGCTACTGAAGCTCACTCTACTTTGGTATCCACGCCAGCCTATCTCTTTAGACCTTCTAGACGAGCATCACAAGATTGAATCATGTACGCTTCCAGATGAGGTTCTTGCTGCCAATGCTGTCCTACAATAAAGCATAAATAAGGAATTCCCATAGCCTGCCCCCACAATTGGCTTTTATTCCAGAATGCCTACTTCTGTGTGAGACTCTTTAGTGTGAGCTTGCAAAAAGGAGCCAATAGAGTTTTGTAGATTTCAAGAGCTATTGAAAGTATGTGGCCGGTATTCCTTAAAGATGTGTTCTTTAACAATGTACTACACTGCCTAGGCTTGTGCACTTAGTTGACATGAACTTTATGCTGCCACATTTCAGGTGAGGTCAATTAGTACATTGACTCACCTTTCTTTATGTGTTTATTTTTGCATTCCGACAGTGGGCCTCGCTTTTCACATTACTGTGCTTTTGTTTGGTGTACAACGAGTGAAAGGAAGCAGCTTTGCCTGCACCAAAGACAATTTGTTGACTGCTTAAGAGGAGACCAGAGTTGAAAAACAAGCTTTTTTTCCAAAAGTACACATTTTTTGTTTTTATTTGCTCTACTTTCACAATGCAAAAACTGAATATTTCAATTTACCTTGAAAGTTGGTTAAAAGCACTTTTAGAGAGCACAAAGTGGCTATTGACAATAAAAGGGGCTCATTGTCTAGAGCTAGGAGGTTTCTAGAGTCCTGTGAAAATTGTCACCTCATACTTGCCATAGCATCTTGTGTGAGGGGTTCATTAATGCCGAAAACTCAAAATAACCATGAATGCCAAGCTCTCATAATAGAATAAATCATCTTGAAAAACTTATCTTTTCCACATAGATGAGCTCCCACTTATGCCTTTAAAATGTGTTTTTCTCAAGATCCATTGTCTTGCCACGGTGGTCTAGTGGCTAAGGTCCTCGGCTGCTGAACCTCAGGTCGCGGGATGAAATCATGGCTATGGCGGCTGCATTTTCGATGGAGGCGAAAATGCTGTAGGCTCGTGTGCTCAGATTTGGGTGGACATTAAAGATTCCCAGGTGGTCGAAATTTCCGGTGCCCTCCACTACAGCATCTCTCATAATCATATAGTGGTTTTGGGGCGTTAAACCCCACATATCAATCAAAATCAATTTTTGAGCAGCTTGTTGAATTTAGACATCGTGTTTTTTGGATAGGACAATCGGGATCAAATGTTGCCCATCTATTCCTTAAGACGTGAAGGGTGTACGTATCTTCTCTAAAACTTGATATGACCTGTATAATAATTATGAACCTCAAGTGCACAATCAGTACGGGGAGACGATTCTTAAGGGGATACCGAACAAAAGTTTTGCCGCCAATGTTTTCAGCCAAATCGATAAATTGGACCCTGAAATCGACAGACAACCTTCATTCGAAGCAGAAACTACGGGAAAGTAATAAATTAATGCGTTTTTCATAAACTGTCGCGTCTAGCGGCAGCGCCGTGAACAAGAGGATGTGATGTTGGGTGACGTTACTCACCGAAAAATGGCAAGCCAACAATGCCAGCCATCGCCCGCTTCTCTCGACTTGCTCATCTTCCACTTCGTTTCCAAGAACCGGTATGAACAGCTACTGCAGCGAACAATGCTTCTGGCACCAGCGCTTTTGTGTAAGGGAAAGAGTGGAGTGAAAGGACAGCTCGAGATAAGAAAGAGGAGGACAAGAACATGTGCATCCTGCACTCGCCTCGGTGAGTTTGACATCACTGCTCGCGCTCGCGAACAGCCGCCGCGCCCTCACGATCCATCAAAAACACAACCAACTGTTCGAAAATACGAGAAATAAACTCCGTTTATCGAAACAGTAACATCTTCCGAGAGGAATTTCGGAGTTTTGTCAGTTTTTCTGATTTTTGTTCAATATCCCTTTAAGAATTGTCACATTACAATTTTTCTTGTCTGTCAAAATGTCTTATACTCACTTTCTTATAGTTATTTGCATTCTACAGTTAATGTAGAGCGATATTAGCTAGTAATATCTTAGCACATAAATGTTTAGTGGCATAAAAAGTTTGTTCAAAATGAACTACCTATTACACATTGTCATGGCATTGTCATGGCACGTTGTCATGCAGGATTAGTGTATCAGTGCACCCATGTGTGGCCACTATATTATATTATTCATACACTTGGCACAACGAACATGAGGCATACAACAAAGTGTATAAAAAGAAAGCATTTATTTACAATCGTAAGGCTTGGGAGTCGCAACAATTGCAGCACCAATGACGCACTAAGAGATGAACGTCGCAGCAATGTCATGCTTTGCTGCAGCACCTTCGCGCGTAAAATATATTAAAATAAATCTCCTGCATCTGGGTCTCTACAACAATAACTTATTTTGGCTTTAACCTAAGTATGTTCACCTCATCAGAAGGAAAATAGTTTTGTTCAAGAACTATCAACACTTTTAACATCTTCCTTCTACACAACAATCCTAAATGTGATTCTTCTTACTATGATACAACAAATGATGGCGGTAGACAAACTTGTCACCGTATGGGTAAGACATGGCGCTATGTATTTTTATTACACGTGTGCGCGCTATTCGGGAGGTAAGTTAGTTGTGCCCACGCAAAAATAGTTCTTTAAATACACTACGATCACAGCTAACAGCTCTCGTTGAAAAGAATGTCCTGTTGCTCTCCTTCCTTCTAAGCGTTTCAGTCGTCATCTTCGTCATCGTCACTGAAGTGAGCTGTGTACTTCCTTTCCTCATAGGTATCTCTTGCATAATTTATTAGCTGCACAACCTGCACAAGAAACACGAATCAGTCAAAAGCAAAGCAGTGCTCAAATTTAATGGTATTGTTCAAACGAGTGCTTTGTTCCCATAAAAACCTTGTCTTAATGACACTGATCTTTAACCGAATTCATCACGAAGTTATTTATCTATTGCAATGAATCTTGTAGCGTTTATGTATATTCGTGTGCTGATTTAAGACATAATATTATTTGGGTAGTATAATATGTACTTTTTAAAGTATACAACAATTCAGGTGCCTCTTTTGGGAGCAAGGTCAAACAAAATACGGCCATGTAAACAATGCACTCTAAAAGGCACATAGCATGTTTGATAGTATACAACTGCATAGTGCACTAGAATAATATTGGCATACTTGTAGGCTGGTGCAAATAGTGAATCGTAAGTTTGAAGCAAATTTAAAGCAAATATTGATTTTGGTTGAATAATCACATCTTATAAAAAAAAATGGGCATATATATATATATATATTAAATTGAAGCAAGGCCTTTGCAAATGCCATTTTTTGGTTCAAAGGAAGTGGGAACAACTTTCAATTGTAGCAGCAGGATGTGACTTAAGGTAGAATGCAAAATATAACCTGTATAATATGTTAAGTTTTAATACTTACTATACTTGGAGAATATAAGCTGGTATAACAAGCTTCAAAACGTCACAAATGATGAATCGAGGCGAGGGTGATGTGTTCATTTAACCTTAGGGGGACTTCACGGCAGTGAGAATTTCCAATAAATGTTTTCACAGCTTAGCACCTTTACACTGCAGCGAAACCACATTTACAGAAATTACATGCGGACTAACATGCACCTATTCGTTCATTTCGAATACTTTGAAATTTTTGATAACATAAATTCGAATCTAAGTGAGTATGAATATTTGAAGCATTTGAATATTCGCACAGGCCTACATATCTGAGATCTCAGCACAAATACACATTGCGTTAGCAAGCATGCAACTCACTAAATGTTAACATGCCACATCATAGCTGCCAAAGTGGGTCGTTAACATCAGTGTGGTTAACATAAACAGCAAAGCAGACAACCATGAGGGTGTTTCGAAATTTTGCTATAGTCGGTAATGAGAGTTCTAACTGCAACTGTGGCTTGTACAATATGGTTCACTGTTAAAGAGAACACTCAAATGAACAACATCAATATTACTGACCCTCTAACAGCAAGTGGATATGGAAACAATCTACATGAATGCCACTAGTCTGTCAATAGGAGTCAGAACTTTGTAGTCTTATGCAAATCAAAGTTGCTACGCTTCTGCAAGATAAGAAAATCTAAACATGTTGTGTACACACATGTTTCCTTTAACAGTGGCGTATCTGTACATGGGTAAGTAGCAACATTAAAAACTTGCTACTGCAATGACAGTGCTTTGAAAGGTGACACTAGATAAAGATTTTGTTGACAACTTGATCACTGGAACAAAAACAGATGAAAACAGTGTTTCTGTTATAACAGATGTAGCCAACGTTAGCCATCATTTAGCAAATACCGTATTTACTCGCGTAATCCTCACACTCTCATAATTCTCACATTCCCCCCATCACCCGACGAAAATACTTCTTTTTTTCCTTGAGTAATTATCGCACCCTTGAAAATTGCCGCAATAACATCATCTGCTCGTTCTAGCCGTTGATGATGATAACGCTCGCCATCTGGCGCCATCTCTTAAGCATCAAGCGTACTATTATTGCAGTGAGGTTCAATTCAATTCAAACCGAGCCAAAGCGGCAAGTGCGCGTTGCGGCGTGTTTTGTATGTTGTGTCGGTAATCTTGTCACGTTATGGGGCGATACTGAGGCAACACGTTTGCTTTCAAGTTGAAAGTAATTGATCATGCACTAAACAACGGCAACAGGGCCGCCAGTAGGCCCTTCGATGTCTACGAGTTTTCTGTTCGCTACTGGTGACAACAGCTGAAAGCCACCAAAACGCGTTGGGCCTGCCATGTGCCTAATGGGATTGACGGTAAACTTTATTTCTTCAGAAGTAAACTGCAGACGATTCTGTTAAATAGCCATCAGCCCAATACTGATGTCCTACGCTTACCTTTTGAGGGCTCCTGTTGATCGAACGAACGCTACCGCTATGCCCGTAACGCCCACAAGCTTTGCGTACGGTATTCTAATTCTCGACTATTTGCTTGCACGTTTTGTGTCTCAAATAAATCTTGCCTTATGTTGAGCCCGTGCTTTTAATATTGAGGTAAGTTTTATTAGTACTTCTCAAAGCTTGCTGTTAGTTGCTGGTGTGAGAATCCCGATTTGTGACCACTTCGTTTTCTTTTTCGCTCTGCACGTTTTCGTGGAAAGTTTTCCCCGCGTAATTCTCGCACTCCCCAACTTTGCATCGGTTTTCCGCAAAAAAGAGTGCAGGGATTATTCGAGTAAATACGGTATTAGCCTCTTCTGTAAGCGTGAAAGTAAGTATGACAGTTCAATTAAATCAAATGCATTGACATAATCATACCTTTTTATTGAAAGTATGTTGTTATCATATCAGCCGGATGAAGCCATTAGGATACAAGACCAAACAGGGTGATTCAACACAAAATGAAGTAGCAGCCTTGTGCCTTGCCGAATAACGACTATGTGGGCGAGTTGGTTTGGGTTCTTACTGATGTATTACAGCAGTACAGTAATAAATCATATTTTTTTTTGTATTCATTGCAGCACTGCCATAATACATCAGTACGATCCTTACGCCTACCTACTTACTGACATTTCGCAGCGTCAAATATCGACCCACCTTTCGCGCCGTGGTCTCACTTTCACAGCCAACGCGAAGTGATCCATGGTTCAGGTCTAGGCTGGCCGAGGGCCGCTGGTTTTCAGGCCTCAGCAAGAACTCCACGTAGAAGGGCGGCTGTGGCTGGGGCCCCAGATTGGAAGGGAACCAGCGGCAATAGCTGAGGCTGCTGTAGAGCACTACGTGTACGATGCTCTCGGCATGAGCACCCTCACGCTTGAGGATGAAGGCACGCTCGGTCGATATGAGCACTCGCAGGCCGTCAGGGCGGCTCTCCAGCTGCTCCATGGCTACAAACCTGCAAAGAAACGCACAACACACAGGTGCATAACCATTCTGATGTACAAATTATTTATGCACTCTCTCGCACCGAGGTACCTTTATGTAGATAACAAGTCACTTTTTCATATTTGCAGCCTAATGTGCATGCCAGCATCTTATTAGCTAGTGAGGCCACATGCACGCAGAAATACCCAAGAAAATGGAAGCCACTGCCGTAGCTTAATTGAAAAAGCGTTGCATATGTAATGCAGATGAGCAAATTTGGCTTTCACCAGCAGCAAGTTATATTTTCATACGCTTACACTTCCTTTTATTTTATTAATGTTTGAATGAAACATAGCAACGAATTTTTTCTGTGCTTTATCTGGCTTCATTTACCATTGTTTTTTTGTTGTGAATGACAAACACTCTCCCATTATGATGAACCTTACTATCTCATTAATATTTGTAGCCCAAAACATTTACCCACCTATTGCCCATTCTTGTTTGAAACTAATAAGATCAAAACTGAAGTAAAATAAGTTTACTTTATCATTTAGAGATGATGCATAATGCAATGACGAAACCTTGAAAGAACTGGTCGAGCACTGCCCTATCATAAAGCGCTGCAACCATGCGTTGTAGTCAAGAGGGGGACGACACACTGCAAAGGGTTAAAAAAGTAGACAGAAGCACAACCCACAGATCTCCACTGCCATCGGTCAGGTTGCAGAGGAACTGCTGCCCGAGTGCCTGTGTGGTCGAGTAGCATGGAAGCAGGCCACCCGGACCCGAGCAGAGACGGGGCGCCCGGCAGCGCCGTGGGTGCATGTGCGACGGGGGTTTGCTGGTGTCGCGCACAATGCTCGCCGCCTCGGTCACCAGGTCCAGCAAGCCAGCGGCTGGCATGGCCACTGTCCCGATGAGGCCTTTGCCCAGTCCCGTCAGCAGGCCCTGGACGCCCTCGTTGACGGCCCCGTGGTACGAATGCTTAGCAATGCTGGTGAAGCCCCCGACCACTCCACTGCCTAGTCGACGCAGTCCGGTCACTAGGTGCCCTTCGCTCGAGTTTTCGGGGGCCGCAGTGCTGCGGCTGCGCTGCTCCAGCTGTCGCCCAGGGTTGGCCACCGTGGTCAGACTCTCGGAGAGTGAGCCAGCCATCTGGAAAGAAAGGGTGCAAGAAGTAGGCCATGCATAGCTTACTGAAAGTGCATAGGTAAGTGACTCGTTCCACACATGCAAGAACAGCGGTTTCACCGATCCTTCATTTCTTGGCATATTTGACAATGTGCTGCCAGGATTGTAAGCAGCAACAAACTGTTGCTGCTTGGTAATATGAGCAGTGGTAATATGATGCATGCTGCCATAAATGCTACCTTAAAACACACATAAGTTGAATGTGAAAGTGACCACAAAATAGTTAAATATTTTGGTAATACAATAAGAGAGATGAAAGCCCCACAATATGCATCACTGCATGACAGTTGCGTCAGTGCTGGGTAGTTGGACGGTAATAAAAAATTACCATCCACTATTCAGTATTCAGTAAAAAACTATTTATGATTGAATACTTGCACAGCCACAGCAGAGATAGACATCATACTCGTTAATTTCGAGACTTGGATCAGAGGTATCACCTTGGCAGTAGAGTTGGACAGGCCATGGGTGACTCCTTTGATGAGGCAAGCGGCGTTGCCGTCCTTCATGAAATCGGACCAACCCGTGCAGACGTCATTGATGAGTCCCACAGGGTCACCCAGGAAGTCCACGGCTCCGAGAATCTTTGCCGCATGGCTCTGGAACTCCTGGGAGGGTACAAAGAGCAAACGGCACCTTCTTTTAACAGTGCAGCTGTTTAAGCTCGAGTTCCAGCCGTGGCCAGCAACCGATCAACACTCAGCACAAGCTGTGCCAAAGCAATGTGGAGGTATAGCATAGCCACACATATTACACTCAAACCTCGATATCACAAGCCTGGATATAACGAAATATTATAACAAAGTAAATGAAGAATAGTCTTGCGATAGATGTAGGTAGTTTTAAGAATATACCTTTATAACGAATTTTTGAATATAACACTTATTTTCATGTAAGATACAACTTGGTTATGATGAGATTTTAGTGTACAGTGGTGGGGATGAGGAGTAGTGATGCAAAGGCGAGGTAAAAGAGAAGGGGAGAAAGTAAAGTAGAGCACAGCCATTTATAGCACAGTGCAGCAAGGGGTGGCAGAAGGAAGCGAGGGTGAGGGGGAGTGATGAGGGAGTGGGGAAAAGAAAAGGGGAGAGGGTAGCATAGTACAGCCATGGGTAGTATAGTGTAATAAGGGGTGAGAAAGGAAATGAAGGTGAGAAGGAGTTATGTGAGTGTGAGGATTAGAGAAAGGAAGAGAGAAAAGCCACCAGCACCACTGTTTCCCCAGTTTTCTCACCACTAATGCGTGACTGCCTGAATTTTTTTTTTTTTTTTTTTTCACGGAATTGTGTATCACTTTCCTGATTCAAAGTGAGCTCACAGTTAATTGTAATTCATGGTGAAACTTCAGTGCATGCAAGTGAAATGACAAGAATGAAGTGTGGGAGACAAACGAGCACTAAGATTTTCCCGTGAATGGTAACCAACTTGCCCACCTGTTGGTTCTACAGAATGGCAGCTAGTACTGAATAATTTTGAAGCGAATATTAATAGTAGCAAGATGTGAGTAGTAACAAGGTGAGAGTCTATAAGTGGTACAAAATGTTACATTCTAAAAATTCCAATACTTAGTCCACGTAAGCCCATATAACATGCTCTCAGGCCTAAAAAAAAAAAGGAGGGAGGTGTTAGAGGTAGATAGATATTTGGGGTTTAATGTCTCAAAACCACCATATGATTATGAGAGACGCCGTAGTGGAGGGCTCCGGAAATTTCGACCACCTGGGGTTCTTTAACGTGCGCCCAAATCTGAGCACACGGGCCTACAACGCCTCCATCGGAAATGCAGCCGCTGCAGACCGGATTCGATCCTGCGACCTGCGGGTCAGCAGCCGAGTACCTTAGCCACAGGGGTTAGAGGTAATGTGCACACTAAGAGGCACACATTAGTGTGGCTTCACAACAGGGTAGATTTCCCTTGAACATGCCGTTTCATGTCATGATTGGTCCAGTGATGCATTGAAACCACCTTTACAAGTTCGTTACACGGTAAAAGGCATCAATTACTTCACTTCAAATGCTTCACATTTTTGGTTATTCTAAATGCAAATTGAAGCAAATTTAAATAATGTAATATTCATTTGAATATCTGCAAAGTGCTAACTTTTAAATCAAGCAGGACACTACACAAGAATTCATTCAAGATTGTCGCACTCTCTGGAGTCACGCGTCCGTTAAGACACTGCTTGTCAAGTTCAAAGTCACAGCTTCGATTCCTGGCTAGAGAATCCACATATCAACAGGGGCAATATAAAAATCTTTTGTGCTTGCATTTAAGCTCACATTAAAGAACCTTAGGAGGTGAATTTGTATTGATTCCCCAATGTAGCTCTAGGATTTTAAAATCGATGTACTGATCAATAAATCAATCAAAATCAACAAGACAGTCAATCAGTCAATTAGAATTGTTAGGGACACTGAGGCCACACGGTCAGCACTAAGTTAATAACCAATTATGCAGATGTGCTCTTCATAACTTGTAGTAAGGACTCTATAACCTAAACTACGGACTACAACTCAAAACAATTGACAGAAAAATAACAATTGAAGCAAACAAGCCATGCACTACAGCACATCACAGTTCCAGAAAGAAGTTGTGGCTTCTCTGAACACAGACACACAAAAGAAACGAAAATTCTGATGATTCCTTCAACAGTGCCACCGCCTGGTGCCTCGTGTTTATACCAATGTAACTTAGGCAAATGTTTCACAACGTTATCAGTATATACGGCAAGCATCACAGATACTTACCCCTCTGTAATGCTCAGCCACGTTGTTGACTAGAAATTCGAGAGATTCGAAGGGGTGTGACTTCACAAAAGAATCTGCAATGTAATAAATACGTAAAATTTAAGATACTTTGCTGACATCAAGATGAGTAAGCAAGCAATTCCCTTTGCAGCTGGCCTGCGAGTGTTCGTAAATTCCATAAGACAAATATCTATCCACAGTAAATTCTGTTTTCGTTTTAATAACTTATAAGATGTGGCAAATCAGTTGATTGAATAACGTTTGCAGTTAACTAGACATCATTGTACAAGACAACTGAAGCAACACTGCATGACACTAAGGCAGCATAATATAAAACTTTAAAATTTTCCTCGCGGCAAAAAAAAATTATTGTTGTTGAATGCGAGTCGCTAAAGGAGTAACTTTTTTGAGCAGGAGAACTGCGTTACAATGTTAGCAGTAGGATCAAGGTTGGTCCAAATTTCTTAATGCCCCAAATCGTTAACTGCTTCAGCTTTATCTTTTCGAATTTATAAAGCCTACCCTCATGTATAGTACTATAAAGTGCCATAAACACACACACAAATTTACTTCATGCAGGAAGTCTACCATTTGCGCAATCAACATACACTCGCCAAGGTAAAAATATAACGAACAAGTATGATCTCTCGCCAGACGATCCTTCGTCGCAGGAAGTCTAACAGCGAGTGGTGGAACGGTTTGTGAATCCAACAATTAAAAGGAAGTTTCATCCCAAGAGCCGATTTTCTAGGTTCAGAATCAGATGGCACTTGCCGAGTTCGACGATGACATCCTCAAAACGCATGAGACTCCATCCAACTTTCTTCTTGATGGCGTCTAGCTCAGGAGGACGGTGGCTCATGGTCAGCACGCTGAGCTTGACTTGATCCACCCTCAGTTTCAAGGTGTTGAAGTAGAAGCGCCTGGCATTGGCCGACGCTGCTGCGTGTGCTCTGCGTGTACAGTAAAGAAAAAAAAAAACATTTGTTACCATTATCTGTTTCATAAGGGCCTAGAAGAGCCACGGTAGGGGTTAGTTGGTTGTACATAGTGTAAACTTTTTGCACACTACGATAAAACAAGAACCACGAAGAACGATATGACACAACATGGCTTGTGTTGCGCCGTATCAACTTGTGTTGTGCAACACGGCTAGTGTTGTGTTTTGTTCTTCGTCAATATTGTTTCACTGTAGTATGCAAAAAATTTTACACAGTGTACATAAAGCTCTACTTGCTGGCAAACTGCTTCAGACACATTAATAAAATACAGCGCGCTCATGGCATGGATTCTCCAGTTAAAGACACGTCAACGAGTTCTTATGCGCACCTGCCCACAATAGCACACTCTAATCTGCAGTAACACATGACAACTTTAGTCACAGACACAAAAAACAAATGCAGACACAGGTGATTGGCGAAATCAATACTGCCACCAAATGAAAGATGGACACATGATTATTAAAGCGTGATATTAAATGTAATATTTCAAGGCCTACTTGATTTTGCATTTACTTATAACTTATTTATTTAAAATGCCTTACAGCTCTGAGATAATGCATTGTGCAAAGGAGATAAAACAAAAAGCCATCATCCCGTATATATTGAATACACAACATGCAAGAACAATGGTAGTATGCACCAGATCATAAGGGGAACTGTAGTACTAAAATGATCAATTAGTTCATGCAGCATAGCTAGAAAAGCAAAAGAACCAGTAAGTATAAACCACGTAATAAGGAATTACAATGCAAATTTGAAGGCTCATTTTGTTTGCTAGGCACAACATTATTAGGAACTAACAGACAATGATGCCAAAGAAAGTATAAAGGACAATATAGGAAGTAATTGTAACAAAATTCTGAAATGCACATATGTACCTACAAAGTGGACGGGGGAATAGCCGCCATGGTAGCTCAGAAGGTAGAGCATCAGACGCGTTATTAGAAGGTTGCAAGTTCGGTCCCTGCCCAGGGCAAGCAATTTTTTCATCCCCCCCTTTTTTTTCTTCACATTTTCATTACAACTACTTCCGATAACATTCTCTACACTTTCCTTGGCATCACTGTCGGTTAGTTTTTCATAAGGTATTTTCATCAATTAATGTATTCAAGCAATAATGAACAGTTATAGAGAATTGCAGTTCACAGAAAAAAAAAGCGACAATAAGGAGCTGAAGCAATAGCATTTAGCAAAAAAAAAAAAAGAAGCAATAGCATTTAGCAAAAAAAAAAAAAATGTTCCAATAACACAAGATTAGCTCAATTAGACATGGTTATGTCAAAATTTTCAGCTTCTGTAACAACTTACACCATGATTAACATGGTATAAAGGAATTCTTATAGCTGGGCAAGCCTACCTCTGCAGCTGATTGTCAATGAAAATGTCATCCCCAAAATCATCGACCACGTGGTGCAAGAACTGTACAATCTTCAGCATCAGCAATTCCTCCAGGGCCAACGTGATGTTCTTCATGTGCATTATGAAATGCTGCAAAGAAATAATGCACACACACGTGACTTTCTCTAAAGTGAGCGGCAGCAATTTCTCAATGACTTGTACACTGCACGCAGTGGCAACAGATAGGAATTGGTTTAACTGGAAGAGTGGAAAAGATGCTCGTTCATGAGCCTGGCAGTTTATAAAATATTAAACCTATTGTGCCGTCACAAAATGAAGCAGTAAACGTTTTCCAGTGCTGCCCTGTAACAACATTAATGTCACACATAGCATCACAAAACCTTCAATTCTGCAATGTCAAAGCAACAAAGCAACGGTGTCATGACCATGTGTTTCAATCTTCCAATAACTCGTAGATGAGTAATTACGAGGCGAACCAGTGTAATTTGATATAAATCTCTCATTAACCACGTCAGAAGAAGTGCAGTTTACACTGTTCATGGTAGACACCAGCACTAGTTACACAATCGTCTCATAAGAGTGTTCATGTTGTGAATAACTACTTGTCCCTTGACATACTACTTTTTATTACCCTTCAATTTTGAATTTGAAGCAAGAAGAAGTGGCTTGTAACTAAGCAAGTGTGGTATAAACTATCTTGTTAAGTCCAAGTGTGCAAACCTGGGCCTATCCGAGGACAATAAAGAGGAACACTGAAATGCATTAAGTGGCTTTCATTAAAACAAAACTGTTGCTAACAACAGTGTTTCATTCATACATATCTGTTCATTATCAAAAGCCTGTCTGATGAGCATTCCTGTAGTCGCACTGTCCACTGCTGCCGACAAGGGGGCAGCTGTTTCAATGATCAAAAGAAATAATCAGAGAGAGTAAGAAATGGAACTATTCGAGCTATATATTTAATGTCACCACAGAGGCACATACAGTTATAATTGAGTTTCATTACATCAAAAATCTACTTGATATCGTGCACATTACACGTATCAGTTGATCCCACCTGAAAGATGACCACGTCACTGTCCTTCTGGGGCAAGCGCTCAGCAGTGATGACAATAGCTGGCAAATGGCGCTGCCTGTCACGCTCGTGCAAGGGAGTCACGTAGAGTGCCACAGGGCGTTCGGCCCCGTGCAGCTGGTTGTCAACCTGAACGTTCTCAACGCTGGCGTCAAGGAGCTGTGACGATGGGCTCTGAATAAAGTTGACACGGATGTTCTGAAGCACCGCATAAACGAGTTCCTCACTCAGGTGGTTGATTACCGACACACCGAGGCCTCCCGACAGGTGCAAGTTGAGCTGCATTAATTAAGCAAGAACAAATAAGACAGACAGATCTTGCTTGCAAAACATATGCGCGCAGATACTAAAGCCGAGCATTCATCTAGAAAAAGTCTAGGCATATGCAAATACTCAAAATTTCGAATATTTTTCGAATAGTGTTTGCTGTTGATTCGATTCACACTGCAATTTTACTATTACAAACTAATTGAACTTCCTGAAGACAAATACAGTCAACGTCTGTGGCCCCTTCAGATATTTAAGACACTTCACCCAACACACACACTCATGTTGCGGCAAAGTTGTCTTTCAGGCTCGGCCACAGTTACAAACGTACGGCCAAGCTTCAAGGTATGGCCACATGCCCATACTTAAAGAATGCTGGTTTCAACATGGAGATGATATATGTGGCAGAAATGGGGGCTCAGTTAATGCCATTCTGTACCTGAAACTAGGGCATGAATTTAAAAAAATCTGATGCCAAAAATATTTAGCATCGAAAATTTTCGATGCTCTTATTTACTGACGTTTATGAGGCAGATTTGGGAACTCTGCACCAAAAGAGCACACCCTCATATGCCCCATCAGTTGGGCTTCCATATAACTTGAAAAAAGAGAAGCTGAGAAAATAGCATCTTTGCCATTCACGTTTAAAGTGCTATCAGCAACACTTTGAATGCAACGAATCATGTACATAAAATACAGTTCAGCCTCTGCATTGCCTCATCCTTGATAAGACAACTATGAAACACTACCATGCCAGTGCTTTGTCAACCTAGCCAAAAGAAACACTTTCATGTGGCTGTCTCATAAGAATTTACTTAGGAATCTTCTCCATCCTCATACTGCAATCGCGCTTCAAACTAGTATTTAAAAAATATCCTAGAAGTATTCGAGAAATATTTGATAAATATTTCATTCGGTTTGCACTCATAGTAAAAAATTCAAATTCGCTTTGCATTAAAAATTTTTCTTATTTGCATAGCTCTGCTAAAGTGACATTTCCGCTATTCTCAAGATAAGTTATAGACACGCAACTCCTGTGAAATTCATGCCATCTGCAGCAAATTTCATAGTGAAATTGAATGAGTAGCTAAAGTTTGCACACAATACGTGGATTGATGAAGCCGATCCTTGTCAAGTGTTTTTTGTAGGCTTGTGCGAGTATTTAAATGCTTAAAATATTCGAAAGAATAGTACTGTATTCTAATTCGCTTCAACTCGAATTTAAATTACTGACAATTTCGAGGTATTTGCAAATCAACGAATAATTGTATACTAATCTGCACATGACCTCCTGTAAAGGTAGTTTCACTGCAGCATAGGAGTGCTGAGCCCCGAAAACACCTATCCAGAGATGCACTGCCGCGAAGGCTCTTTTCAAAGTTTAAAGGGGAACTCCAGTGCATTTTCGACCACACTGAGATAATGCTGTTTTCAAATAGTACTGACAGTCCTGCAAAAGCTAGGGTGGTTAATTTTGCTCAGACAATCGTCAATAATTTTAATTAAGCAATAAACGACGAGTCAAAACAGAAACTGAACCTGTCCATAGTGGGTATCGAATGAAGTCACGAGAATCCGTCGCCAATGACGTCACGATATCTGCTACACGCCGCCACGGCTGGCCAGGCTGTAAACATAGCTCACGTGGCTCTTCTGATGCACTAAAGTAAAGTTGGCGATGTCATTCGACGTGGAATCAAGGTGTGCCAGCTCGTCTGAACTTACCAGTGACAAGTTCAGCGATGATTGCAGTTACTGTCTGAGCGCAGAAGCATCGCTTTTGGATACGACCCGCCGGTGCGTGAAGCCTCTGACATTCCCCGAATGAATTTACTCATAACTCAATATTGTAAAACCCGACATCAACGACGACTAACACGCTGTATGCAGCTGACAAAACTGAACTGTGCTTGCATTGCCCTCGCTGGTTGTTGCCTCGTAGAAAAAAGCGCGCGCTGCATCCGTCTGCTGGGAAAGGCGGGGTTTTTGAAAAAGAGTAGACCTTTACGTCACATACACAGTGTGACCTGCGTTTACAAGTGCGGTTCTAGATTCAGCTACCAATTTTAAAATTTGTTTTGTAGAAAACTATATGACTTACGGTTGTATAATTTGGCACATACCACCCCGAAAGCGACGAGAACACTTGTTCAAAGTTTTATTGAAATTGGTGAATATAAAAAAAAAAAAACGGCGGAGTTCCCCTTTAAGGAGCTCTGCAACACTTTTTGGGCGTGGTCAGAAAACGCTGCCGATCGGTAGTCAAGCCTCCCAAGAACATATGAGCCAAATATTATTGCGCAGCACACCCAGCTAGAAATCCCCAAAAAATTCTCACAGTCAGCTGAAAATTGCTTTTCCTTCTCTCGACAAATCTTGCAAAAAGCTCAAGAATCACTCATCACAGCTATTTATCAGTGATTGGCTGATTTGAGCATGGCGCGTTGGTCATTACTGGGGCTGTGACTTGTCCACACATGTGTATGCGATCGTACTGAAAAGCCATGTATTGGAAGGAAAAAAAAAAGAGAAAGGGTGCTTAAGTTCACGAGGCACGCGTGGTGTATTTTCATCCCCTGTGCCATCCCTTCCTTCTTAGCTTCCGAGGCTTTCGTTGGGATGAGCGAAAAAAGAATGCAGTCGCAATGTGCGGCAATACTTTGTAACTACGCTTATACCAGACAGATTCTACAAATTTTTGTTGTGGTGAATTCATGAAGCAATAAGCTCCTTTAGTGAATTGAGTCCATGGCTACTTGAAAAAGTGTTGCAGGGTCCCTTTAAATAAACATATTACCATTACACCGATTATTCATTTTTCTTTAAGCTTGTTACGCCAGCTTATATTCTCCTAGTATAGTAAATTTTAAATGCAACATATTTTAAAGGCTATCACCTGTATTTTATCAAAAGTCAAATCCTGCTACTACTAAAAGTTGTTTAGACTTCCTTTGAACAAAGAAAAATAGCATTAGCACAGAGGCCTTGTTTTAATTTTAAATAAATACTTTAGTTAGGTCATGATAAATATACCCATTTGTATATATGTGTGACTATTCGAATTCGATTCGGAATTATTCAACCAAAATCACTATTCACTTTAAATCCACTTTTAACATAAAATTCACTATTCGCACAAGCCTAGTTTTTCGTGTTGATCTTTCAAATTGAATCTTTTCTTTTTTTGTTTTGTTTCATAACAGCAACAAAAAAAGCCCACCAAAATGTGTAGCAATAGATGAATTAATAAATATGTCCAGCTATGAATTTGACACTACAACTGTTCCATCGCACACTTGCCTCAAGGTCTAAGCTGAACTTTCCGTCCAGTTGCGGAGCTTGTTGGTCCTCTGAACCAGTTGCTTTCTGTGCAAGGAGGTTGACGTCTGGGCTTGCAATGCCTACAGGAACCTTTTGCTGCACGCAAACAATGCAGTCCGTCAGTTGGAGCATATCTGGGCCACATGCCCATCAACTTTCCATTCACATACCTTCTGCATAAAGTCGGAGATGCACAGCACAATTGTGGGTCCCTTTGGAATGACTCGCACCACAAGGACTCCAGAGCCACCACGCATCTTCTGGTTGGTCACAGCCTGTTCCAACGGCACGCCATTGGGCATGCATTCGAAGCTTACTGGCTGTGGAGGGCCCAGTACAACGTCGTTCCCTGAAGTAAAAAAAATCAAGGTACTTGATATCTGAGCAATAATGAAACCACTCTAGTACCAATGCTGCAATACATTCATTATAGTTGTGAGGACATCCATCAATATTGATGGGGAGGGGGCGATGTGGCATTCCCTGGGTGAGGTAGCAACTGGGGACATCGGACCTGTGTGGGAGTGTGAGCGGGCGGTGTTCTGCGTAGGAAGTTGCGGAAACTAGGGAGTGAGGCCTAACAAACATGACAAGTGGAGGCTCGCCAGGGACGAACTCGATTGAAGTCCATGATGAATTCGTGGAATTTATGCCGAGACAAACGAATGGATCTGCTATTGAACACGAGCGCCTAGCAGCCAAGCTGTGGCAAGCGCTAATTAATGGATGCTCCCGTGATTCCCGCGAGCAACGAGAGCCAAGTGGCCTACCCAAATGGCCACTGGCTACCCAAATGATGGTGACATCACTCATTGCAACCATGCTGCCAAGGTTCGTGGGGTTCAGGGATGTACAGATGCCGAAAGAATTCCTCAGCAAAGTAGACAATTTTTGTCTGATTAATGGCATACCTCTGAAAAACCGAGCTTGATAATAACTTGAAGATGTGGCATCACTTTGCCGGACTCTTCACCATGTGGGATGACTTTGTCGCAGCTTTCCAGCAAGGATTGGCGCCATCCAACAAAAAGAAGTGGCTGAAGGATGAATTAGAGGAATGCACCCAGCACCCTGAGAAAAACTTGAAGGAGTTTATATATGTTATTTCAAAGTTCTACGACCGAATAGGAGATGGAAGTTGCCGACGACGTCTAGGTCAACAGAATGCTGTGCCAGATGCACCCCCAGCTGCAAGACTTCGTAGCGGGAACTACCTTCTCAAGTTTGAAGGCCCTGGCAGATGCAGCTGATGGCCTAATGGAGTTAGCGCGGCGCCTGCTACAATTTTGTCCACCACCCAAAACAAACCAAGCTGCGCAAGACTGGGCATATTTGGCGCCACGGCATGCCTGACGCAACGGCAGTGCACCAGCACTCCACATCGGTCATCTTCACACCAAATGCCAGTAGGAAACCTGGGCGTACTTGACCCCTCCACCTCAAAGCTGTGCAACCATTGTACCACCGGGACCAGTGGCCCATAATTCAAGCCCAACGTGTCGTCGTACCAAAGTACAGACCACCAGTGGAATGTCGACTTTAGCAGACACTGAAATAAGTTGTTTGCGAACGGTGTGGTGGTGTCCACCACATTGCACGCAACTGTGCGAGTAGACCACGCCAAGACAAGGTCGTTGGCTTCCAGTGCGACCGACCAGGGCACTTCAAGGCGCAGTATTCAGGAAACGGGTGCCAGTAGGCACTGGCTCGGCGAGCCCCTACAGCGATTTTACTATGCAAGTTGCATCTGCAACTGGAGGAGGGAAGGAGCCACTCTTGGACGTTTGAATCGGTAGCACGACATTCCGTGCCTTGCTTAACACCGGGTCCAGCGTGAGCCTCCTGGGTCCACTGGTCAGCAGTACGGCGTGCTCTTCGGGGAGAAAAAAGAAATGCGAAACTCGAACACTTCGCCCTGCATCAGTTAGGTCCCTAAGCTCTGTATCTACTAAATGCAGAATAGAGAGGGATGGCAGCTCCCGGGTTAAAAAATTTCTCTGTCTACCTGACCTGTGCCAAGATTTTGTGCTTAGAAGTGACTTTACAGTCACTGGCATGTCGTTGCACTTAACTTTGGGAGGGTGGACTCTAGGCATGGAACTACAGCTTGCTGTGCCCTTGCCAAATCTGACAAAAAGGCTGTCCCAGATCCAGTGTATGGTGCCAATTTCCTTGGAAGTCTGCTTGAGCAACAGCCAGACAATGTAGCATGCAACACCGTTAGTGGCTCAGAAAAGCTAGCAGAGGTAATGAATGAGTTCAGGGGCCTGCAGTACAAGGCACTGTTCACAAAGTTGCCTGGTTGTACCACACTCATTGAGCACTGTATTGACAAAGGCAACAACACACCAGTGTGCACAAAGCCGCACCCAGTCAATACAAAAAACAATGCATCGTGGATGCCTGCTTTGACGAGATGCTGGAAGCAGGCCTAATCAGGCGGAGCACAAGTAGCTGGAAAGTACGCTGGTCCTGGTGGGGAAACAATCCGGAGGCTACCATGTGGTTGTTGACTAAAGACGCTAGAGTTCCTGCACGAAGGTACCAATGTACCCGATGCCTCGCACTGACTGGCACTTGGTGCTACTAGGTAATGCCCAATGGTTTACAAGCTTTGAGCTGTCCCAAGGGTTCTTTCAAGTTCGACTATGGGAACAAGATGTTGAGAAGACGGCATTCATATGCCATAGGGGCACCTTCAAGCTCACAAGGATGTCATTCAGTGTGGCTGGAGGCCCAGCCACATTTAAAGTTTTAATGGACCGGGTTCTTGAGGACATAAACTACAAATTTGCCATGGCATTCCTTGATGATGTCTTGGTATACTCTCTAACAATAGAAGATCACCTGGTACGTGTCCGTGAAGTTCTCCAAAGCATCAAGAATGAAGGGCTTACAGTTATTCCCACCAAAGTACAACAGCGAACTCAGCCCCTCAGCTTTCTCGATCTTGTTGTTTCTCCCGGAGAGTGCCGGCCAGACCCAGAGAAGGCGCTTGCAGTGGCAGAGTACCCACGACCATCCAGCAGGAAGCAACTGCAGGTGCTTCTGAGCCTTGGCCGATTCTACAGGAACTTTATGCAATGGTTTTCCCTCACTACTAAGTCACTGATGAACTTACTCAAGCAGCAACTGCAATGGCAGTGGATGAGCATTGAAGAACGGTCATTTGCAACTCTCCATGCAATGCTGGTAACAGATGAAATTCTGAGCTTGCCAGACCTCAATGTACCATTTGTAGTTGAAACAGATGTCAGTCGAGTGATTATAGCAGCAGTGCTGCTGCAACGTTGGGATGACATAATGAAGCCACTTTTCTTCACCAGGAGAGGCTTGTCGGATTCGGAGCATAACTACACAGTTCGGGGGTGGGAGTGTTTGGCTGTTGTATGGGCCGTGGAGAAACTTTTACCCTATTTTTAATTCACAGAATTTGAAGTCCACTGTGATCATGCGTCATTGGCCTGGGTGTTCACCACTGAACAGGTATCTCCTCGTGTGCAGCTCTGGGTGCTACGCCTTCAAAGATTTCAGTGCAATATTAGCACAATCGCGGGAAGGCCAACATCCCTGCTGACGCCCTAAGCCGGGCAGCTGTTGAGCCAGACAAAAGACAGCAGCTAGAAGCCTGCTTGAGAGACTTTTGCCACTTAACTTGGACACTGACGAAGGCGGTGTCACGTTTAACACCTGCCTGCTGACCACCATTAAAGACCTCAGTGCTATAAACAATGCAGAAAAACTAGCACAAAAACAACAACGTGATGCTCTTTTGTGTGACATAATGAAGTCTATCCAGAGAGAGTACCTGCAGAAAGGCACCGCCCGAACCCATCTTATGGAGGACCTGGTATCCACATCTCATTTAGAGTCATCAGATCTTTTAGTACAATGCCGCAGCGGCCGTAAAGTAGCTTGGTTGCCTACTTACCTTGGCCCCTTAATCCTGCGGATGGCCCATGACCATCCAAGAAGTGCTCATGCAAGGTTTTTCTAGAACATTGCGGCGCATCAGGGGAAAAGGTTGTGTGGTTGGGCATGAGCAATGACATGTAGCAATATCAAAGTATGTCACGGTTGCTCAGTCTGTCAAAGAACGAAAGCACAGCGTTGCATGCAAACCCCAGGGATTTATGGCTAGCCAATGTTCTGCAGCACCAATGGAAGAACTTAGTATAGACTTGATGGGGCCATTACTTACCATCTTTCGGGGGCACAAGCGCTTGCAAATCATTGTTAGCAAATTCACCAAATTCGTTGAGCTCTTCCCTCTTTGCACAGCAACAACACAGCAGACAGAAAGCCATGTGAAAGAGTACATCCGCATAAATGGGTTACCTATTGCTATTTCTAGCGATAACAGGAAACCCTTTGCTAGTACGTTATGGAAGAACCTGCCGAGACAATGGAGCATCTCGAAGCACCACACCCTAGCCTACAGGCCGCCGGACAAATGGTAGAACGGCATAATAGCACTGTGAAGCAGTGCTTTCGTGCATACTGCAATTAATACAAAAACTGGGACCGACACATTCCCGAGATTGCTTTTGCAATGCAAACTGCCGTAAGTGTTGCTACTGGGTACACCCCAGCACTCCTCTGCTATGGCCGTGAACTCCGAATTCTCTGCCAACCCTCCGAAGAGAAGCAGGATGCTGAGCTTGCTGCATCGTCTTCTCATGCATTTGCAGCAGAAATTTGGTCCCACTTAAGAGAGATAATGGATTCTGCACGGCAGCATCAGCAGCATGCTTGGCATGCACAGAAGCAGCACTACGACTAGCGACGGTGAGTCAAGACATTGGATGAAGGCGACCTTGTCCTGCGTGACACCCACTTACAGTGAGGCTGCAAGGGGCATCCCGTCAAAGCTCGCACCAAAGCGAAATCGTCCATTCCGCATCTACAGACATGTTGGTTCCAATACCTTCAAGCTCGTCCACCCGGAGACTGGAAAAGCTTGTGGAAAGACCCATGTTGACCAACTCGTCTAATACTATCCTTTATGGTGAGCAGGGCGGGAGCTTCACGTTTCAAGGAAGGGACAGGTGTGAGGACAACTATCGCTATTTATGGGGGGGGGTATGTGGCACCCTTTGGGCACTTATCAATACCATCACTTATGAATACCATGTGGCACTTATCAATACAATCAAAAAGAGTGCTACCGTATTTACTCGATTCTACCGCGCCCTCGGTTGTAACGCGCACCCGATTTCCACCGCGAAAAAAAAAAAAAAAAAGTAAGACATCGATTGCAACGCACACCCATTTTTCTCGCTGGCCCGCGCGATCACACCACTCGAAAAAACGACTCCTTTCGGGAGCATCTTCCATTTAAATATGAGGTACGGGCGAAGCTTGTGCACATCTGACGTGTAACAGAGCATTGCCGTCACTGTAGCTTTACCGTGGACCGATGTCAGCACGCGAACTTGCTTCGCCCCCTTCTTCTCGACGGTTGTGGTGCCAGGCATGTCGAAGTAAAGAGGCATCTGATCGGCATTCCCGATTTGCCCAAGCAGGTAGCCGTTGTTGCGCCGCAAGTTTAGGACGAACCTCTGAAAACTGTGAAGCTTTTTATCGTACTCCTCCGCAAAGCTTTTCGCATATGCATGTTCCCCTTCGGAGGGAAAAGCCTTTCCTCTTCATAAAGTTAGTTAGCCAGCACCTGCTCGCTTTAAACTGGCTCCACATTAGACCTTTTTTTAAGACTAACTGCATAGCCCGCACTTGGAGCAGTTCTGTCGTCACGGGCCGCTGTGCCGCTCGCTGCCCAAGCACATACTCGCCGAGCAGCTCTTTAATTTGCGGAAACCGACCCTGCTGTGGTCCACTGAAGCCTTTGCGTGAAGCTTTGCTGTCGACAATCTTCTGCTTTTGTTTCCGCCAGTCCCGCATGCACGTTTCGGGAACTCCGAACGACCGCGATGCGGCCCGATTTCCGTCCGTCTCTGCACATGCGATGACTTTTTTTTTAAAAGCGGCATCGTGGTGCACTCGAGTTTTTGGAGTCGGCCCTTCCACGCCGTCGATGCTAATGCACTAGTAGATGACGAACTCCGCAGCACACGTACGAAGTGCCGCACAGGGGAAACACAGGCAAAAATGGCCGACGCGCCATGCCGACGCACGTAGGGGGCGGCCATTTTGAATTTGCCGATGGCAATAGATTGACCGTAATTTTTTTGTTCGTACTCGATTCTAACGCGCATGCGATTTATGAACTCGCTTAACCGGAAAAAATGTGCGCGTTAGATTCGAGTAATTACGGCAATTTCTGAATATTCCCCACCACAACATTCCCCCTGTTACATTTGGCCCGGCAATTCATCTGGGCAGACGCCATTGTGCCTAAGCCGGTCTGCTAGGTTGCTTTCGATTCCATCGGCGCCCAGTCTGCAAGATGCTGTCCTGTAGAGGTTCCAGGTAGTGATCGGGTCTAAACGAAAGTTTCGCGCAACAAACCTTTTGTTGAACGGGCTCGAACAGCGTGGGATGGCGCCACTGTGGCTGGTCTCATTAAGTCAATCTCTCAACTCGGCTATTGTCATCTAGGCGAGGCTATCGCAAAGCACCGTCAGTCCGGAAGCGTGGGAAGACATCGAAGAAGCCGTTCTCAGGGATCGAGCGTTTGGACTGCCATGTTCGAGAGAGTTCTGGAAGCCTGTAGATGAGAGCAGCCATGGACCGCTGCTGACGTTCGGGTCAGCGGCCATCTCCCCGGAGGAGCTTAACCTTCCCTCTCCGCTCTACCTCCTCGCCCTGCGGTGCCTTCAAGGCGGGGCCGGGTGCGTCATTGTGTGGTGCGCTCGTGCTAGCATTGGACCTTTTTGCCCAGCTGAGTGGTGCAATATCTGCACCTTTTCTGATGGGTGGACCATTAGAACTTTGTCACCTGATTTGTGGCGAGTGTGCTCACCGCCTTCTTCAGACCTCCGTGTAAGGAGACGGCGAGCTATAAAAGCCGAAGCATTTTGAAAAAATGAGCTGAATCTGAGCTGAATTATGTGCTGAATCATGAGGTGAATCTTTATACATAGCTGATTCTCTGCAGAATCTCTGTATAGTTCCATCTTTAAACTATCATGTAAATAAACCTTCGTTCTATCTCTCTTACGAACGCGTCTCCTCACTGGCGAAGATCGGCTATGCGGACGACGACGGGGAGCCAGCTACACTAAAAAAACCCGCCGTACCTAACATCTACCTCGAGCCCTTTCCAACAGGTGGCAGCGGTGGGATGCCATCATCATCCTCATGCTTTTTACACCCCCAAGCACAGCATCTTGGAATCTTTAATTCTACAATGTTAAAGCAAAGGAATGAACCCTATTCAAAAACTATAAAGACACCGTCATAAGACAAAGTGCCGAATGTGCAACAGACTTAGCATGCACACTGACCTCTTCTCAAGCCATGAAATCCATCACGTGGCTGCACATACATGCCCGGCAGCTGACAGCAAAGGCGACCGTCGCTACTAAACTGCCATGTTTGCGTCAGGCGACGTCGGCTGTCAGGCTTGCGCAACATGAGCTCGGTGTACTTCTTGGGTTCGGGTCCCAGTCCAGCAATGTCGAGGACCAGCATGCGGCCAGGTTCAGCACTAGGCCGTGGTTCACGCGGCGTGCTAGAGCCCTCGTGCTGCAGCATCCCTGTTGAGGTCATCCGCCATAGCTGCGAACGCTTTCCCAGTTCCTGCAAAAATAATTTAAATAATGAATTTTAGTGCACTGCAATAACAAAGAGAAATTAGGAGATTACAGAGCAGTACATGGTGCCTTGCACAGAGCATAACCATTAAGTCAAATGATACTCAAAAGCTGCTAGAGTGGTCCCTGTGTAGAGAATGTAAAATAGATAAATAAATTTTTTTTGGGAACATCACAAGTTGATAAACACGTACGATTTACATGGGACGTTCCCTACATCCACTGAATAACAATAGAACAAAACTAGGCAAATAAACACACTTTCTTAGGGCTAGTACTAATTAATCATTCAACCTAAACAGCAGGTACTAGGCTTTCACATCTTGGCACTTCGTAGTTCTTACTTGTTTGTATTGAAAACCTACCACTATGTACTGTCTCAATATCATAAAAACAAGATAGCACCAAATTCAACATATGTGTTCCTTCTCATACTGGTCTCTACAATATGTTGACTTGGCTCACTGGCCTCCACATCACTCCATTATTTTAAGGCCCAGCTTTTGCCAAGTGCATATCCGATGCGTGCCCAACATGGTACACAGGATGTCCACACAAATAGAGACAAACCACAAAACAGTCACAAAAACAAAAAAACAAAAAAAACAAGTCTAACGTGAATAATGATTCAGCACTTTGAAATTTTATAATGCATATCACAGCTAGAAAACAACCTTTACTACCATATTTACTCGCGTAATCCTCGCACTTGCACAATTCTTGCACCCTCACATCGCCCAACAAAAATACGATTTTTTTCCCTCGAGTAATTATCGCACCCCCCCCCCCCCCGAAAATTGCCGCAATAACATCATCTGCTTGTTCCAGCCGTTAATGATGATAACGCTCGCCATCTGGCGCCATCTCTTAAGCATCAAGCCAACGCCTCCTCTAGGAAGATGCCTGCCGCATGAGCAGAAAAACAGCTGCCACACCCTTTCCCTCCTTCATTTTAAAATGTTCTCGGTCACTAGCGTCACCTGTGGCGGACGGTGCAACAACGCAACACTTTGCATAGCCTCTGAAACAGTGATGCACAGTTGCAGGTCTCGAACAACTCTCGACTGACGCGCCCCTATGGGCCGCAGATGAAAAACGTTTAGCTGGCACCGCCCTTCGCCGTGATAATAGTGTCGGTCGCGAGCGCCACCGTGCGGAGCTTGTTTAAAACTGAAGGCAGGCCAACTCCGCTGGAAGCGCGAGCCATTCCTCAGGCATCTATCCTAGAGGAGGCGTTGATCAAGTGTACTATTATTGCACGGAGATTCAATCCAATCCAATCCAAGCCAAGCCAAAGTGTCAAGTGCGCGTTACGGCGTGTTTTGTATGTTGTATCGGTAATCTTGTCACGTTATAGGGCGATACTGAAGCTACACGGTTGCTTTCAAGTTGAAAGTGATTGATCATGCACTAAACAATGGCAACAGGGCCGCCGGGAGACCCTTTGGAGTCGACAAGTTTTGTGTTCGCTGCTGGTGACGGCAGCTGAAAGCCACCAAAATGCATTGGGCCTGCCGTGTGCCTAGGACTGGGATTAATGATAAACTTTATTTCTAAAGAAGGAAACTACGGATGATTCTGTTAAATAGCCATCAGCCCAATACTGACATCCTACGCTTACCTTTTGAAGGCTCCGGTTGAGTGACGAACACTACCACAACGCCCTACCGCTACTGCTTTGCGTATGCTATTTTAATTTTCGACTATTTGCTTGCACTTTTTGTGTCTCAAATAAATCTTGCCTTGTGTTGAACATCTGCCTTTATTGTTGAGGTAAATTTTAACTATTACTTCTCAAAGCTTGCTGTTAGTTGCTGCTGGTGTGAGAATCCCGATTTGCGGCCACTTCGTTTTCTTTTTTCGCTTTGTACGTTTTCGTGGAACGTTTCTCCCACGTAATTCCCGCACCCCCCAACTTTGCATCGGTTTTACGCCGAAAAAAGTGTGAGGATTATGCGAGTAAATACAGTAATCAATGACACTGAGGCCCCTTCACAGAAGAAATGACATCACATCTGATGCGTGGGCAGCATACCATTTCCTAAAATTAATTAGAGGGGACTCTGGCACTGCGATCGTTCAGCGATCACAGTGCCAGAGTTCCCATGCTCGCCACCATTTCTATGTTCACCGAAGCGCCGTGCGTTGCACCTCCCATAGACACTGATGCCAGAGTTCCCTCTAGCGAATATACAGGAAACTCTATAGAGGGCAGGAATTGGAGAAGCAAAATTCAAGTCTCAAGCTTGGCTCCTACCTTCTTGTTAATGACGACACGAGTCCCTTGAGGAACATCAAGTACCAGTTCTTGACACTTGACATCTTTAGAACCTGGCTGAACTTTCACCATGGCCCTTGGTCTGGAAAGAGTAAGTATGGCATGAAAGATCGCAGTTCTGCTGCCCCCCACACACTCAACTTTTGCGCAGGAACCTACAACAGATTCGTGCGGTGACGTTTTTTATAATCTTAGCATTAGCAGACCAAGTTTCATTGAGCAGTGCTTGTGACAGTCATGCACTTTGCCCAGAAAAGAAATTATTATTATTATTATTATTATTATTATTATTATTATTATTATTATTATTATTATTATTATTTGATTTGCATACACTGATACACAAAAGACACAGAAGAAAGAGAGAGAGAGAGCAAGCTGGCTACTGCCACCTGAAGAGGCACAACGCCTGCTCACTCTTTTGGGAGGAGGAAAAAGACAGAGAAGAGGAAGATAGGAGAAGAGAAAGAGGAAAGAAGATAGGGAAGTAAAGAAAAAAAATGACGAAGACAAAGACAAGCTTAAGTAAACATACAAAAAAAAATCTATAAACATGTGGCTACGTCTCTTTCGTTCATAAAAGTCAGCAGAGCTTGACGAGCCTGGTCACGTTCGGAAACACAAGACTAGAATGAAGCACGACGGCACAAAGACACGCAGCTAACGATGCATCAAATGCACATCCTGAGAAATTACCAATGCACTCACTCCAAGAATGTCCCAGAGAAAGCAATGTAGAAGAAGTTCTCATAGTAGAGCTTCTTGCCAGCTCGGAAAATGGTCATGTCGTACGTCTCGGTCATCCCTCCTGGCGCCGTGACTGTGATATGCGGAGGCAGTGTGGGCTCGTCCCAGGCATAAGGAACTACAAGAGCCGTTCAGATTAAGAAAGCGTCATCTAATAATGTACAGCCAAAGTCGACTATACCGCACTCAATTAAGTCAAATTATCCTTTACATAGAACTATTTTAGATTACAGCAACGCTTTGATGTCAATGCAGAGGAAAATTTAAGGCGGCATTGAACAAAAACAGTAGATATTTCGAACATTGGGCTGCACGAAACACCTCAAGAAGTTCTCTTTCCCTCACAAATTTTTGGCTTTTTTTTTTCTCAGATGAGGACAGTCCTGAATGCATTTAAGAGAAAGCAATTTGATAACACTGCATGGAGAGCATAGGAACTACTGTTTGCCAACACGGGCTTTCAACCAACATGATTCATCACTGCCGCGCTTCTAGCCTGTCGTCCTTCTCTCGCAGTTCACTTCTCCACTAGTTTAGTTCACTTGATAGACACCGTGAAAGAGAAGCTGAACTTCTCTTCAAAGCTTGCGACAATCAATTCAGTTGTACCTGAGCATCCCGAGACGCTTGTTGAGTAAGATATCGAAAAACAAAGCCGACATTAAGGTCAAGCCAGACTGTATGCTTTTGGCGCCTAATGACACGTGACTTAGTATCAAGACTTTGAGGCATTGTTTACATTGATACTGCACTTTACCACGTATTACCAGCCTTTACATGCATTGATAATGCACTTTACCACGTATTACCTGCCTTTACATGTTACCCCCCATAGCCCACTACGAACCGTGGAAAAAGATAAAATATTTAAAAAGCCGCATGTTGCCATGAAGGCATCTTCTTCACTTGTCATGAGGCAGTGTCGCAAACCAACCTTGAGCACTGAAATACATGCTGCAAATGCAGTAATTTCATTATAAGTTATATATCGAATTAATCGATATATCAAACTAATTCTTTTTTTTTGCAAGTTACACATACACAGAAAAAAGTGTGGTTTTAAAGTAAATTGCTATAAAATTACTTTGTTAACTTTTAAAGCAAAACTCAATTACTTTCAATATTGCTTAGATCCAATGCCCTTTCTGGATATTTTTCCTTAATACTCCTACGTTATTCTTCCTTAGATATACTTTAGCATAAATCTTCACTAAAGCCGAGCAGGATGCTCTACTGTATGTTGTATTTCTCAGATCCACAACATCTAATTTAGATCATTCAAATGTAACTTGTCTGTGGAATTGAACATCTCAAAGCAACACTGCAACTATGAAAGGCAATATAATGTCAGGCATTTCACTAATTATTTTACCACCCAGAGTTCCTTAGCACGCATCTGAATACAGGTACCCACATATATTTCTGCATTTTTACTCCGTCATAATACAACCGTTGTGGCCAGAAATCGCTTAACGGGAACACTGCTCGCTCGTCTCTTTCTTAGCAAGAACACTTTTGTTACTCGCTATCTTTCGACAGGATAGTGCCACACACTCTTCGTCGAATGCCTTAAGATGGTTCCAGCAAATCAAGTGGAGCATGCAAGCAACCCGTACCCGAAGTGTGCGCCTTGACGGTGGCCCTGAGCAGTTCGTTGCCAACATGCGTCTGGTGGAAAGTGATAGGAACTTCCGACTGATTGTCAACACGCAGTGGTGGTGGGATCTTGGCACAGTCCATGAAGATGATGAAGAATGTTGCGCCTTTCATGATCACCTCCACTCGAAGAAAGTGTGACCTGCCCAGATCATCTCTGAAATATGTCAAAACACATCAACTCTAAACTGGCATCAAATGGCACCATTAAACATGCAAAACGAAAGGGTATCCGCCTGCAAATGATTCCTGCACAAAATGTGCGATTATCAGCTTGGAGGGGCTGCATTCCTACTACGTATATGCTTGAAACCACATTCCAAAGAAAAACAACATGATCATTTTTTTCATTTTAGCACTCTAAACTCAAGTACCAGAGGACTCAAGCCTGTGTGAAAGCGACTTGTTCATTGTTGTTGTCATAGTAACTAATTTGTCTATCAGATCCGTTAGCAGACATTGTTATTAAACCACCAGTTATGCAATACTTGCCCTAAAAAGCTTGGAACGAAAGTGCCATTCTGATTAATGTTGCCTTGATGTATGATAGGTTTTGTAAAATATGCAAGAACACTACTACAAGCACATCTTCCTATGTTTTGAAACTGCTGCTTGACTTTCATGCTTTCAATAGATTTACCAGTGCAAAAAGACGAAACACTTTAAGAACAAACATACATACACACAGTGCTGCGTGTGTATGTGTTTCTTAATTGTTACGTCTATTTGCACTGGTAAACCTTTCCTATGTTTTCACTGCATAGCTGGCACTGCATAGATAACAACTCTTGGAATCTGACTTCCCTGCAGCACACACACGACTACGGCACAAGTGACAGTGAGGAAACTCGAGAAAAAGAGGACGTATTGGCTGCTTTTGGCTTTAAGACGGTGTTGCTCGCAGACTAACAGTATACTTGTCAGTGTGCTTTGCAGGACTGGCCTTACTGTTGACTTGGGCATTCATATACACTCGGCATCCTTGCATGATGGATCAAAACATTCTGGATTCCATGGCCTGCTCAATTTCTCCCATTAATTTTGGCTAACCGGGATTCTTGCACAAAGACTTAACAAATCATTCATTACGCTCTGCATTTATTCCCATGACCTTGAATAAAAACATCAATGTGTTCTGGCTAGGTGGTAATTCACAATTTATTTTTTAGTAGAAAAAGCTACTGAAACAAGAGACAGAAAGAATTCGACATACACAAACGCTAACTGAAAACTTGCACCAGCACATTTCACCCGTACCTATTACAAGCTGCACACACACACACACAGCACACACACAGCACTATTCTTTCGTAAAGGGCGATAAACGACACACAGACACACTTTTCTGCACGAGTTTTCAGTAAACGCTTTTTCGCGTCGCATTCTTTTTGTCCCTATTTTCAAAAAATTTTCGCACTAAAGAAAGCATGGAGTAGAAGCAGCTTACATAAAAAAAAGTGGACATGACAAAAAATGGCACCCCACTATAATCAGGATCTTTTTCAAAGCCCTCCGTGTCCTGAAGGAGACCTGCCTCATGTGGATGTGAAAGGAGTTGAGCTCGTCAATCTTGAAGCCACCAGACCAGATGCAGCTGGGCATGTCCACAAGCCGCACACACAGCAGGTTGTCGAGGTCCACCCGAGGCCAGTGGAATGGCAGGCTGGACTTTGGTTTCGCCAAGGAGATGTGGTGCCTGTGCTGATGCTGGAAGGCAAGGTGCATCTGAAAGGCTGGCACACATAATGAAGAAACACAAAGCACAGCTAACTTGTGCACAATGCCGACATGCCACGTTCATGCATAGTAAAAGCTCATTAATTTGACCCTCATTAATGTAAAAATCAGATGATCAGAAGCAGGTACTTCGGTCTCAGCCTGCATTTATGGTGTTTAATGCCATCTAGCTCTTGTTGGTTCCATTATATTTCACGAAAACCCGGTTCGTTCGCACAATGGCGGAAGCGCACTGATCTCGAAACGCTGCACATGCACGGCACCAAAAAGCAGGAACGACATTCGCGGAAAAACAGAAAGGGACGGTGCAGTTCACATTTCCATCGCAATCAATATGATTCATACGGTAACAACAAAAGAGCCTGAGCACTTCACGTCAATTTGCATTCATCACTGCATGTGACATCCCGTTGGCCCCAGGCATTCAAACGGCGTGGTCGCCATCCACTATTGTGTCCACGGTGACCAAGCCTTTAGCGGTTGCAGCGAAATTCTTTTGTTTTCTGGCAAAAAAAAAAGTATTTTCTCATGCACACGGCGACAGTGGTCAAGGTGATAAGTAATAAGGTAGAGCCAGGTGCAGAGTTGTTTTGGGCTAACGAAGATGTGGGAGGTTTTGCATCGCAGTAGCATTGTTAAAGAAGTCGAAATTCTGAAGTTGAAGAAAATTGCCCTTCTTAAGCTGTTTTTGTACCAAATAAGTGCAGCATACTAATACATATTCACTCCGAAAATTAAAGGATGTTGATTTCATAGATATTTGGTTATCATCTTCTTGGAATTTTTTATAGTTCAGAATTTAGTTAATTTGGACAATTTTTTCCGTCTCATGATATGCATTCCCAAGCTTTTACAGTATATTAAATCGAACTAATATATATCGAGCCTAGCTGATTTAAGGTTCAGTAAAAAGAAAAATGAAGCCATTGACTCTGAAAAGTTTAATTATAAAAGGAATGTGTATCCATGTATCCAAACAGTTCAAGTCTAACAGGCCAATTTCTTTACTATGGCAGTGATACGATGATGCACCCAATGGCCGCGTGAATGAGACTACCTTCGAGTTTGGAAAGGTGAATTGCTGGTCTAGTTGGTGCGACAACTGCATAAGGATGACTGCTGGAGTGATACAAAAAGTAGATGGACGAAAGTCTTTTCCATCCCCTATCCCTTCTTTATCTACCACTTCGGCGCAATTATCGACCCTAAAAGGACACTATCGACAGACTCCGCTGTCATATTTTTGTTACATCGGTTCTGTGGCTCTTAGATGCATACAGCGCCTTAAAAGCTTACACAAGAGCTATAACTAAAAGGGGCCTTACAACACTTCTTGAGCATGGTCAGAAAATGCTGCCGATCAGTAGTAGAGGCTCCCGAGAACACGCGAGCCAAATATTATGGCGCAGCACGTGGCCTGGAATTCACAATTATCAAAGTTAGCCTAACATTTCTTTCTCTTCTGTCGAGAAATGACGGAAGATGCTTAAAATCGTGCGTAAAAGGCCATCTATCAGCCGCTGACTGATCTGAACATGGCACGCTTGGTCATTACAGGGATCGCCCCAAGAGGCCGAGACTTGCCCACGCGTGCGCATGCGATCACGCGGAAAAAGTTGTGCATTCGAAGAAAAAAGAGAAAGGGTGCTCAAAGTCACGAGGCGCACGTGACGTATTTTCTCTGCCCCTGCCATCCCTCGCTGTTTCGCCTCCAGCGCTTTTGCGAGGACGATAGAAAAGAGAATGCGATAGCAGCGTGCGACAATTCTTTGTAACTTCGCTCATACTAGACAAATTCTAAAAATTTTAGCGGCGTTGAATTTGTAAGACAATAAGCTCTTCTAGCGAATCCATTGCATGGTTACTAGAAAAGGTGTTTCGAGGCCCCTTTAATGAATGCAACCTAAAAAATTTTAATAGCGATGAAACAACAACAACAAGCCGCTGTTGAGGTTTAGGAGGAGCGTATAGCTCCAAAACGACAGCTTTCAAATATACAACAAGACACTTCATTTTCATGACATGAGCACAATTTTATCCGGCATCGCTCACCAATTCCTTGATGGCGAACCTCTGGGCAATCTGAACAACAGAGCTGCTCTGATTGTCAATCTGGAATCTTGGCGAGAGCACGACATAGTTGGTGCACATGTAGTTGCCACGCCCTTGTCGAATCTCCACTCCAATTGTGTACACCCTGAAACAATGAGACACAGCATAGCGTCACAACAGTGTTGTTGCTTTCAAAGGCTTTAGGACCCGATTTTCTTTGTACAGGCTTGTACCCATTCATGAAGTTCTATTGATTCCCTTGGCAATGACCATGTGCAGCGCCAGTTATGAGCAGCACAGGTAAAAAGATATTTGCACTAACAGGCCATAACAGCAGCGAGAAAAATCAAAATGATATGCATGGGTACCATATGCTATGCAGAATGCCTGCAGCTTTAAAAAAATTTAGGGGTTTTCTCATCGGTGAAGATCAAAATGCAGCATTGAGCTAGTGTAACCTATGCATTCAGAAAAAAAAAATGCAAGAGAAAACATCTCAACACACTAGCTTGCATGCGGGAAATTTTTTAGGGCACTTTATTCACGCTGCCAACACAAGCTTCAATGACATAATAGTTATGCTTACGACTCCTGTGCAACAGGCTGTGTACAGTGGTGTGGAAACTTCCATAAAGCTTTTCCCTAGATTTTTTCTTTATTTTTCATTTATTTCATACTGCTGTTAAGTTTTGTTCACATTAGTTGATTTCTCCTTTTTTTTTTCGTTCTTTACGTTAGGTGGCACTGGTACGGTAGACAGACAGACAGACAGACAGACAGACAACTCGATCATGTTTTTTTCGAGGCTTTCCCCTCACAAGAAACTTTCTAATTCCTTTCAAATTAAAAAGGGAAGGCAATCGAACCCACCAGTCAGGCCGGGCATCGTTTGGAGACACCATGAGACGTCGCACCTTGATGCCCTTCTCGAGGGAGAAGCACGTACACCACTGGGGGAAGCTGCGTGGGTGAAGCTCGGTTCCCACCCTCATGCTGCACCTGCACAAGAAACCGATCAAATCAAGAAAGATCCAAGTCTGGAACACTTTCACCGTACATTTGCTTCTTTCATGTTAAAATAATTTATAGAGAACATAATCTGCTAAAACAGCACTCAAATTGAGACTACACAGTAAAAGTAAAAGGACTGGAAGATGCAAAGTCTGCCAACTGAAAAGTTTACACGCAATGCAGCTGCAGAAAGCTAAACAGAGGGGGTTTCGCATCTTTATCAGTCTATTTAGCCCGCTTCGATTCTGTTCTATGTTTATACTAATGTCACTATGTATGAGTTAAAGGAGACACCTTCAAGTTTCTTAGCTAAATGCAATACTCATGTGACAAAACGTGGAAGTAACTTGGTCAGGCAATGCCAATTACATGATGCAAGTTTACGCACACAGCTCTCTAAAATGAATTCATCGTTGGGTAGCTCAAAAATCGACAACACAAGGGAAGAAGAAAGGCGAAGAGCTGGATAGGACAGAGCTTGTCCAGTCTTCTTCCTTTCTGTCTTGTCCGTTTGTACACTACCCGATGATAGACAGGTTCCAACCCACCCACCTTTCAGTCCTCCTAGAGTCTAAAATTATCTTGAAGGTTTCACCAAGCTGCATTCTTACAAGTATTGAAATTTTCGATCTTCTAAAGCAATGCTAAAAGGGAACATCAGCGTGGTGGGCCGATTGATGACAAATGAAAGGAGGACAAACCCTGCTCATCTATGGCATGAAAGGCGTTAACGCACACGTACATCATAGATGCTTCTGTGTCGGAAAAGGAAAACAGCAGGGGCACCATGCTTCGTGCCTGCTCGTGCTCTGGACACTGGCCAGCAGATTCCGAGTTGGTTCCTTCTTGCTTGAAGATGAGCGGCAAGCCAGAGCGGTTGATGATCCAGTAAGGCACAGACACATACACCTGCAGTTTCAGACGAACACGAGAAAGGAAAATGACACAGTGAGAAAACAGCGCAAAAATATGACTGCCAGTAAGCAGACGAGCAAAAGAGAACTCCCCCAATATAAAAAAACAGGTGACATGCGATGCTGAATTTGCTGACCACTGGCAATTAAATTATCCCAACACATAAGCAAAACACTTGAAATAATAACGACTCCAGTTATATCAAT
The DNA here is from genome assembly GCF_043290135.1 of Rhipicephalus microplus. Lineage (NCBI taxonomy): Eukaryota > Metazoa > Arthropoda > Arachnida > Ixodida > Ixodidae > Rhipicephalus > Rhipicephalus microplus. Next base: position 98,459,510 of record NC_134702.1, on the reverse strand, counting down.
CTTGGGTAAAATCAATGATGACTGAATGTGCCGGCCGGCACACATACATTTCTACAGGATCAAACGTTTGTTGTGATTTTTAAATTTTACTTTGCCAAAGGATTTGAATTGAATTTGTCATCCTACAGGTGCCTGATCCAAATGATGACCACATTAACAGCTCCAATGGAAACTAGTCCGAATAGCCGTTCTTCTCCCGAAGCAACAATGTGTGACTGACGCTTAGGGTGCAGCACTTTAGTTTAACGCTTTATTGCAACACTTGGAACTCGCTTAAGTGCTCTGTCAACGACACAGGAAATGTAGAACAGCAACCTTGAGCGCTCTGGCACGGAGGACGCTGACACGAGCGTGCAGCACGAGTAGCCGTCCCTCGGTGTCGTGAGTCTCCAGCCTCGTGGAGAAGCTGCTCGAGCCGGGCGGAATGACCAGGCTGGTGCACTGACGGAAGTTCTCCAGCGAGAAGCCAACGATAACATATTGATCGGTGTTCACCTGTGGAAAAAAGCAATGCATTTTCGATTGCTCAATCTCAACTGTGTGTAGCAGAACAAAATGAAATTTTGGGCAAGACCTTCGAGAAGACATCGCATAGGTCATTTCAAAACATCATGAAAAGGTTTCTTTACAATGCATACTACACACATTGATCCATCAAGACATGATGTTTTGTAACATCTCTGAGCTACAAGTACTACGCCACAGGTATTCCTATAGTGAAAGGCTAATGATTGAATCTAACAGCAGAAGTAAACGTGAAAAGAAATGGTACATGAACATATTTTTTTTATTCTACCCTTATTGAAATGTCGTGATTAGAGCACCCAATTGAATGAGCAATATTATATTCTAAAACAGAAGACTACAGCCCACAAGTTACTACAGTTAGTCAGCAAAAAGAAAAAGCAAACAGCAAAAATTCAACTTCATTAGACCACTGATATCACCGATAACCAGGGTTTTCACACACTATTCGTTTTCTTCACCTGCCTAACACATCGGAGAGGTTCTACTACTAGAAGGCACAGCCCACGACAGCATCCAAACACCACCGATTTTTTTCAGACACCCAAGTTGAAAGTGAAATATGGGCCGTTTCGATCGATAGATGGTGCTTATTGTCAATAAAGCTACATTGGAGCTATGAACAAGACTGTTTTTTGAAGGGTTTCAAATTAGCGATTTCAAATTCGTCAGTTACTTTGAGTGAATGTCACTCTAGACTTTCAAGCCCTTTGAGATGAGGTCGCTGAGGCAAGGTATGCAACCTGCAACCTTGCAATTAGTGGCAGAATGCAATAGGCATCCAAACATTAGTCCAGGTCTAAATTTAAGAGTGAATGTAGTAGTACTACACGGTGCAACACTCCAATTTCCGAAGCGAACCTGCCGCAGTGGCCTGATGGTTATGGAGCTTGAATGCTGACCCAGTGGCCACAGTATTAAATCCTGGCCACGGCATCCACATTTCGATTGAGGCAATATACTAGCAGACTTTGTTCTCAGGTTTAGGTTCATCCTAAAGAACCTGAGGTGCCCAAAATATCCCTAACCCTCCACTACAGCCTCTTTCATAATCATATTGTGGTTTTTGAGTGTGAAACGCCAAAGGTCATTACTATATTTTCTGATGTGCTAAACGCGAGCACACATCTTTGGGACAACGGGTTCCAGTGAGACTTCTTGTGATGCTAGTCGTACCTCGTGAAGAGCCTGGTTTTTCTGTGCAGAAATGATGCCCCTGCACTGGCTCTCGTTTACCGCATAGCTCAGCTCACAGGGAAGCAGGTTGTATATTCGGATGGGAGGAAGAAGACTGATCGTGTGCCCCGGCACACTACTGGACACGGTGTCCCTGTCAGGGTACTTTTCACGCTTGACATCCACTGAGAACCTGCGAAATGAAGAAAGAAAGACACAAAGTTGAAGCGTGATATTACAAAACAAAAGGTTCAGATGCACACAAGAAAGGAAAATGACACAGTGAGAGAAAAAGAGCATAGAGAGATGATGAAAAAAAAACAGCCAGAAAAAAAAGAAAATTAACAAGGTCATATAGCAAGGCTTTTCACATCACAGAGAAATGAAGCGGCTTATTTATTTGCTATATCACCACAAGCAGCATTTTTTCCAGTCTTCATCAACCTTTCAGTGTGATGCTAATCTAAAAAAACAACCTACAACCTAGTGACATAGACGACAGACCTTGAAGCAATACATGAAAGACTTGTTTCAAGAAAAGACTGCTTGAGGCCTGTGCACTTAGCCAAACACACGAATGTGTACGATGAATCTTTCCTACCAACTTTACATTTCATGAAATAACTTTACATTTAACATAGCAGGGTCAGCCATTACAATATTTCGAATAATAATTTTAACATTCTCAAATATTGATTTGCTCACAGAGATAACTTCAGCGTATCATGAATGGCTGTACTACACAGCTAAAAGCAAATCAAATTATGGGACTTAACATCCCAATTCAACTTATGAACATTTAACATTTTCAAATATTCATTTGCTCACAGAGATAACTTCAGCGTATCATGATTGGCTGTACACAGCCAAAATCAAATAAAATTATGGGGCTTAACATCCCAATTCAGCTCATAGATAGAAAGAAGTACCTACTGAAATTACATTGCACAAAAACTCCAATGTGAGGCATGCTACAGTGGGGAGATTCCCGATCAGTTTTGGCCACCAAGTGTTCCCTATCATGCACATGAATCGAAGTAGCATATGGATGTTTATGTATTTAACCCCCATTAGCATACAGCCACCATGGTCGAGAATCAAACATATGTTTTTTTAAATAAGCATCATGGCACTTTACCCACTAAGTTAACAATATGGTTTATATAAAATACTGTACTAATTTCTGCTACCCAAGGTCCCTTAATGTTGTGGAGATCTGAGGCGCGCCCGCGACCATTTCGCGGGCATTCCGCCGCACGGCCACAACCTTTTGCTTTTCCTGCTCTGATAAAGACGTGTGGCGATAGATGGCGCCACGCGCAAGCACGGCACGCGGTACGCGCGCGCCGAGGGAGCGCTCTTTTTTCCGTGGTCGGCGCCGGGTAAGCACGTGTTTTTCTTTGCCCGCGTCCCCTTTGGGAATCGCCGGACTGTAGCCTGCCTGGGGTGGCCTTGGGCACCTCGGCAGGCGTGTTTACTCGAGTACTATCTTCGGTAGCGTACGCTAAGCCCACAGCAGTGCCTAGTGCTTGAAGTGGTCGTACCACAACGAGCCGCACTTGCCGTAGGCCTACGCGTACGAGGTTTGCCCTAACACTCGCGACCAGGCCCATTGGCCATCGTGAGAGTGCGCAGCATAGCCGCGAGGGACCTTTTCCTGACCGGCGTGTCAAAGCTCGCCATTGCCAGCTGTGACGTGCTCGCGGTTTTCCCCTTATTGTGAACGTCCACGTGCGGGTGCCTTTGCTACCCGCGTCCCGGGAGCGGACGTTGTACTGTTTGTTCGGGGTGCCGCCAGAGGCAATAAAGTGTTGTGTATTTTTGCTTAGAACACTGTCTATTTGCCGCACCGCGCTAAACGCCTTATTAGTTGAGCGCGCGCGGAGCGGTGCGCTACACGCGAGTAAACGGAGTAGCGGCCCTGTGGCTCAATAAGCGTGAACCCGCGGTGATCGTCCGCTGCAGTTAGTAGCGGGGTCACCATAATGTATACCCACCAGTGTAACCTACCAATGCCCTTAGGGTAACAGGATGACTAATACAATGATCATAAAGTATATTCAAGTGAATGGTAGAGGCCACACGTCCACTTTCTCTCTCGCAGGGGTTCTGCAAATAGGTTTAATGGTTTTAAGTTGTTTGTTGGCCCCCTTTGACATGTGAAAATAACGGTTATAGTTACATGTCAAAAAGCACACGTACCCAGTGCGCTTGAGTGCACTAGTGCCTTTCTTGTAACGGAACTTTCCTGGAACTTATTTTTCTCGACCACTGATTAAAAACCTAGCAGCATCGAATTTCATTAGAAGGCACTTTTTCGCTAAACACTAGAACAAATTAGTCCATATTTTTCATAATGTAAGCACTGAAAGACAGTGATAGTATTTTCTCTCTACGTGTTTTACAGCGAAAACAAACTCGTGTGTGTTTAACAAGTGCAGCGATGACTTATAAGTCCCAAGAAGGAGAATATGGTGCCTTCTAATGGTTAACAAACATTCTCACATCACAGCACTGAAGAAATACAAGCCGAGAAACCTAACTAAAGTTGTTCTAGTGATGACAATAGCCAATGTGAAGACGGCTGGAGTTTTCATTGCACGAGAATGTAGGAATAATGAAATACTATATTTACTCGCATAATGAACACATTTTTTTTTCTTGAAAACCCACAGCAAAGTTGGGGGTGTGTTTATTATGCGGGGCAAATTTTCTGTAAACTTTTTCGGGATGAACAAAAAAATGTGGCAATGCAAAAAAAAAAAAAAAAAGTTAGGTCGCTTAGCCTTTCGCAAGTGGCTTACACGTACACTGTTTGGAAACACTTTCTTTGTTTCACTTCACTCATCTTCAGTGGTTGATGGCGCTGTCTTCTGCAAGCTGTCCCTGCGCTGCCCACGCATGCCATAAAAGCGTGTAGGCTATCTTTTCTTGCAATCGTTTAACCACAACAGTGGTATCTGCTGTGATCTCGAGGGACGCCCAAAAGTGTGCGCTACGACGCACTTTTCCAGCTTCGCGGCAACCTCACACGACGACCGTGATGCCGCGGTTGACATTGTAGGAAGTAATTAACATTGCAGCAAGCTACCACCGAAGCATCAAAACAAGCCGTAGATAACAAGATTAACGACAAAATATAGCCACTGGCTCGCAGTCCACATAAGAAGTTACTGTAGAAACGGTAGCCTGTATCTGGCGTTCCTTGAAGTATGTGCGGACAACAAGCACAAAGAGCAAATTGCAATCGAAGCTAGAATCGGGGGTGCTACCATGTTGCAGAAATAGTCACAGCCTTTTCTGGGAGACAAGCAATTTTTTTCTGGTTTTCCAGAAACCTGCGACACAATGGTGACGAATGGCCCTTCGTGACATCCCCGGCGACAGCAAATCCTGTTGTCGTTCGAACATGTGGGTGGGCCTTAAAGTTTCGAATTTGCAGGAAGCGACCGCTGGTTGGCGCGGGCAGTTTCGTGACCTTCGCTAGCTGTGTGCTCATCAGCTGCGATGTCTGTACACTCGCACAGTTCATGAACCCCCCCTGTGGTGCATAGATAAATGAAGAAGACTGAAGACGTGCCGTGCACAGATAGAAAGAAAAACAACACGGCACGCATCAGAGGCCAAAAGGGGGGAGGAAGCAAGCCGAGGTGGTCGAGGGCTAGTTGGCACAATAATAAAAAACAGAAGAGATCGAACGGGCTGAGAGGCACCATGTGTCGGTTAGCCTGACTGCAGTGGATGAATGTAGGGGGTGCGTTTATTACGTGAGGTGAAAAAATCCAGATTTTGACAACTGAAGTTGGGGGCACGCTTATTATGTGAGTGTGTTCATTACGTGAGTGAATACAGCATTACCAAAAATAGGTCACCTACTCAGCACTTGTTCATGTGAGAACTCTTTCTACATGATGACCGAATGGTGTAAACACATCTGGGGCAGGGACAACTGCAAATCGGTTGCATACTCATGCTTCCAACAGCAAAAAAGTCACATTAACTGAAAGGTTGTCTAATTAGGTTAAACCATCGAACTTTTTAGAAATAACTTTGCTTCTGCCAGAAATGACAATTTGGCCATATGAACAGTGCTACGGTGAACATTGCAGGCGGGTTTCAGAGTTTTGTGCGCACCTGAAGACGGCAGCATCATTGCGTATCGGGCAGCATGTGATGGAGTAGCTACCTCCCTGCTCCTTGGCAGCGACGTGTTGCCACTCCAGGGCCGAGTAGGCAATCAGGGAGATGATCGGCCGCACCCACATGTCCGCAAACACATACGGCAAGGGAACTGCGGTGGTGCACTTGGGCTGCAGGCAGATCTGGTACGGCCGCACTGTGGCAGAGGTACAAGGGTTCGTAGTTCTGAAGTAGCGTCTATCGCAATTTATAGACATATCTTCATAAACAACTTCACAGACTGAACTTTACAGCGTTAGTTCTGTTTGCTTCTTCTTTTTTGTCAGTCATTCCCATGTGCGCTGTACTCTACACATGATCAAAATGTACCAACTCCTCCAAAGTGCCATTTCATTGCAGTCCACTGCCATGAAATGGCACTTTATATTCGATATTTCTTTATACACAGAAAATATTTTCTTTATATCCACAAATTCATTGTAAAGCTTTGTTCCCCATCACTATACAGATAAACCTGGATATAACGAAGTTGATGAAGTCTCGGGAAAATTCTTTATAAAGAGGATTTCGTTATATGCAGGTTCGGTATGAAAATTCAGAAAATAAACTCGCAAATTAGACAAAAGGGGAGGTGAAGGCAGAGCCAACCCAAAACACTTAATTTACAGTAAAAAACTGTATTATTATTGTGATAGGAATCATATGGACACCTTGGCAGGTTTTTGCCATCGCTGCTATGTTCCGTAACAAGTCCAAATTGATAACATACCTCCGCACATCGTAACTTTCACGAGCAGGTAAAAGCGCGCGAGCGCTGCTGAAGCAGAGATCAAATGAGTCGGCCCATCCCTATTGCCTGGAAAGTGCATAGGATAACATCTCCCGTGTGTTGGAACAGCCGTCGAATGCTTAAACAGAAAGTAAAGCACCCGTCTTGAACGAACATGAAACAACCCGAGGAGGGGGGGTGGGAGGATCCCTCGAGTAGTAATAACGAACTTGATTTCTAAGGGCGGTCGCGGTCGCTGGCATGCTTGCTATCTTGGCGAGTATCTGTGCGGTTTCAACACGAAGGGGCTGTGTGAAACGAGCACTACTCCCAGGAGCCGCCGCATTTGCTCACACCAGCGTTTTGTAGAAGTTCCGCGATATCGAGTCCAAAAGAGTTGGCTGCCAGCCTTACTTTTCATAACATTACAATTTTTCGCTATCGCGTTCATTGCATTGAATTCAACGCGCCGTCGTGTTGCCAGAACTAATTAGCTAATAGCGAAAGCTACCAGCCTATGAACTCGCTGCGCGGCGCAAGACGGGAGGCGCGTGACGAGTCGACCTCCAAAGGTTTGTCGTCACTGTGGTCTCGGACAGTTTCCACCAGCGCCTAATCTGATATCCCCTCGGTGGTGAGAACACGGTTGTCAGAAATTAAGAAAAGTGACAGTTTTGCCACAAGGGCGAAGCAATGAATGCAATAGCAACAACTTGGAATGTAATGCTGAGCAAGCAGATCGAAACGTGCAGCGTGCTGCTCACGCACAAATGACGCACAAAAACAACATACACAAGACGAGAGTGAACTACTAACCTTTACTGTAGACACTTAACGTGCTGGTTAAACAAAAAAAAAAACGAGGTACGAAACGTAATAACAGGTACAGATATGAGCGCAAACTAACACGTGTCCCAGTTGTTACCTGAAAAGCGCACTCTTTTCACAAACGGCGCCTGTCCAGCGAGAGAAATGATCTTGATCTTCGTGCGCCCGGCAACTAAACACAATCGTTCCGGTCAAAGTTGAAGGCGCTCGATTCTCCCCACCGAAGAATAAGTGCACGCGCGCAAGCATTTATCTCCCCCCCCCCCTCCGGGGCGTAAAATACGTGTGGGAGATAAGCGCGCATCGACGTATCGTTACGAGCTCGGTGCCGAGCGCAGGGAGTTTTTTATAGACGATAGTCGTTTCAGGAACCTTCGACGCCAAAATTTTGGTCTGCCTGCCTGTCTGTACATTTGTCTGTTTGTCCACTATAACGATCCCCCTATAACGACAACAACACCTCAATGTTTTGTATGTGTGCCTTTTTACTAGAGAAGGCACACACAAGTAATTCCAAGGACTGTAGCGTTTATCACCCTGCGCTAGCAGTGCAACGCAATGCTCAAAAAGGCAAGTGTTTCCAACATTTTGGTAAGACGACACAGTGGTGACACCACCCGTCGCTTTGCATTTTACACCATATCATCCAAGACAGGCGTGCATCTTTCTCCGCCGGCGCGCACACCTCCCTTCGTTTACGAAGATAAGTGCCAGATAACGCTCGTCTCGATAACGTGCCTCGATGCTCGTTCACCTTCGCTGCACGGATCGAGACTCTCTAACGCAGCGCTTCCAGAATACAATTCACCGATTTTCTAGTGCAGAACATGAAATAAACGTTTTGTTCACTCTCTCCACACGCAAGACTATCATCTAACATGCAGATACGGGGCCATTTTATTTTCTTTCTTGAGTTTCCATATAATAGATACGTATACATATACAGTGAATGGCGGCGGCGGCAAAAAAACCACGCCAGGCTGTCCATACAATTGCTATCGCAATAAAAAAAACAGCAAAGCTGAACGTTGTCGGGGGCCACACCATACGTGTGCAGTGAAACTGTGCACGCGCCCACGATGTCGAAAACGAAAAGCGAACGACATGGATCGCCACAGACACGGATTCCGCGGGAAACTATTCGGTAAAGAGCCCACCATATGCAGCATGGCCCCACATATGTGACGCTAACTAATAAAAGTGACATTGCCAATGCGTAAAAGTAGGTTTTTTTTTTTGTTTGGAGGGGAGGGGGGGAGCACACCCGCGCATGCGGCGGCGAGAACGGCAGCAACGCCGACTCGTAGGGTGCAGGCCCCCGCCTGCCCGCCTCACGAGCGCTCGCTCTCGCCTGATGCCCCTGCGCGCTGTCGCCGTTTCGCGCTTCATCGGCGGCGGGGCAGCTACAGAAAATGCATGCTCATGCCAAAATGCGGTGCGAAATTCCTAGATTGTTAGTGAGGAAAATTTGATATATCAAGGTGTTACTTTGTTACATAGAGGTCACAAAAACATGTGCTTCTATAGAGCAACGGCGAGGAATATAAAAACTTTGTTATATCAAGGTATTCATTATATGGAGGTTCGTTATAAGCAGGTTTGCAAGACTATTTTTTTATTTACTTCTTTATAACCAATATTTCGTTATATCTGGCTTCCTTACATCAAGATTTGAGTTATATTTATACTAGACATGCCCACCAATTGGTCTGTATAGGTGTCAGGAAGGACATGTGGTCAAGCTCAATAAACAAAAATACTGCTATAACGGGACTCTACTGCAGGAGCATGCTGGGTGTAGTACCGTAACAGTGTTGTCACTTACCTCCAACAGTTTCTAGCTTCAGATCCACAGCTACCTCCACCTTGTTTTTGATCACCAAGGCCGACTGCACGGTGATCAGCTTCCGGGCATTGCCATCAAGGCTCACGTTGAACAGCACACGCGTTGTACCCGAAGCACGGTGCTGTTTGAAACGAACATTAAAAAAAAAAAAAGAGAGAGAGAGAGAGAAAGATGCTTTTACGTATTGCACATTACATCATACTGTAAAATGCGTCCCAGATTGCATTCTATAAGAGCTTCTCCGATAGCTTGCAGCCACATTTTCTCTGCATGTGACGTTGTGTCTGCCAAAAGGTCTCAATCCAAGGTTGAGCTAATCCAAAAAAAGGCAAGCTTTTACATCTCTTTATGAAGAATGGAAATTAGCATTTGCAAAGTTCACTAACTGCGATGCGAACAATCTCACTAATGAATCTTTATACGGAAAAAGGTCATGCAAGTCGCACTGGATGATCCGTGAAAATATCATTCTATAGCTAGGAAACACTTTGTTTATGCACTTTTGTATTTGTGATGAGCATGCTGGATTATGTACTTGACATGAGCAACAAGCAAGATTCTACAGTAGAAAAAATACTCTATCTCAACATGGTGTGCACATGTATATAACTAAGAATGAATAAATGAAACCAAATTATTACTTTCTTCATAAGCACCAGCCATTATCCATCAAAAAGGCAAATGACAAAGTTAGTGGAATAAGAATTGTTAAGGTCAATGTACAAGGTTTCCTTACTATGACTCTAAGAGACAAGAAAATGACACTTCAATTTCAGTTTTCTTGGCTCATTATTCATATATTTATCAAAGTCAATGCCGTCTGAATAGCATGACGCCACTAGTGACATGTCACAGTGCAAGATTTTTGCCCTAGGTGTTCTTCAAAAGTACCAAATTACACTTTCACAGTGAGTTGCTCTTTTTACTTCCGGCCATATCTTTCATACCATGATAACTACAATGAAACGAAACAAACAGATTGTAAAAATGTTTACAATCTGCGAAGTACTAGCAGAGTTACAGAAATTCGTCACACGCTTTACGTGCTTTCTTTCTCCTTTCGTACGAGTGAGCGTGCTGAAAGCTACGCAGGAGGGGAGGACAAGGGGGCAGGAAACTACGCCCATTCATCAACATGCATCATGACCTCAAGAGCTTTCATTCCTTTTTTTTTTCTTCTTTAAACATGGGGCTTCCTCTCAGTGTGATCACGAGCAAGTGCGTGCGCATGTGGCAGCCTCCCGTGGCGGCTGTAGACGTTGCACTTGAAGCACGGTCAGTTGGATTTGGTGCACCATTTGTCGAGGTAAAACAAAGATTTTAAGCTGACTGGTAATAAATTAGAAATTCCACGTTGCATACTGCGCTATAATGTTTGTCTCGCATGTTCTCAGGAGCCTCGACTACCGACGGTAGCATTTTCTGACCATGCTCCATGCAAAAGTGTAGTGAGGCCCCTTTAATCGCTTCACGGAGAGTGCTGTGTACACTTCAATAAGATTGTTGCAAGAAATGCCCGTTTTAGCATGTCTAATTCCTGTATATCTGCCATCAGCTCTGCTTTATAAAAACAATTTACTTGAAAACAATTCAAGTGATGACAGCAGACGACCCAGGCCCCTAAATTGCTCGGCATTTAGTATCATGATCAAGGAACTTGAAGAACAAGAGGAAGAGGTCTTCTCTATGGCACAAGCGTGCCCTTAATTGGCTATGCTTTATAGGGTTTTGCCTGCTTTAACATCATAATCAAAGTGCTTAAAGAACAAGAGGAAGAATTCTTTGTGGTGTGAGTGCATACTTAAGTGGCTTCGCTATTTCTGGTTTTGCCACTTAAATTCTTATATTCTTAATGCCAGGTCGTTCAATAAATTTTCCACTTTAAAAAGACGAATTGTTGTGCCATCAGGCATTGCTTTGGCATTAAAGAAACACGTCTCAAAAGCTCACTCCCAATTGCTGGTGTACCTGAAGTGTTGCCATGGTAAGTTCGTTTTTGCTGTGAAATAGACTTATTTTCTTACCCAAGGTGTCCTACTTTGCTTCAGTGTGTATTGAAGAGACCAAGAACTGGTCAGAAAGTGTGATCAGATGCAAGGAGAAATGGAAAGACCGTGAAATATAGTAAAAGATTTCAGCATTATTTCCCCCTTGCGAGTAGGATTTGCATTTTTAAATCGTATCTAAAAGTTACAAAAAGCCGTCATGTGGTGCAGCCTAGCGGGAGATAATAGAGGATGAATTATGAAATATGAAGTTCATCACTTTGCTTTACGTAGTCGCGTAGAATGATACTGTCATGTGCGCCAGTTCTCAAAATTAAAGTATTCATATTCTTACACAGCACCGCTCAATTCTGTGCTGCTTACGGTGTAAAAGGAGTAGCGTGGTGAAAAGTGGCGCCGCCGTAGCGGCCTCCAGTGAACCAATTCAAGCTGTGGCGCATGCGTGCAGAGTGCACACATGCACCGTAAACTGCCGTGCGCTCACTGTTTGCAGCATGTGTGTATACGACTTCATATTCACTGCAGATAGAAAAACTCTGATTACAAGTGTTTCGCAGCAATTTCCACTTTGAAATTCTGTGATTAGACTGTCTGACCAGTAAGCTTTGCGTTCCATTAAAAAGAACTCCACCATAAAAACTGGTTGTTAGTCTCTTTAATTTAGACATTTACTTTGTCAAGTTCAGAGTTTTCATATTGTTGATAAGAACTTTATAGTTACAATAACCATTGTGATATAGTTACAACTGCATGAATAAATTATTAGTACGTCCGAGGTTTGAAGCGAATTCAAAGCAAATATAGTGACTTAGACCATTATTTTAAATCGAAGAGTTTTATTTACAGATACTGCAATCGCCATAGGCAATTTTAGCAAGGTGGATATACATCGTCATGGTAAAAAAAAATTTTAGGCAGCAAAACAACAAACGGTAGCAAACATTACCTTGAAAAAAAAAAATACAATACAGATAAACACAGAGCACACATACAGAACATCAACTACATAAACATGACAAAAAAGTACATATTTGAACGAGATAGTGTTGTAAATAGGAAAGTAATTAAGAAATATTTACAGCAAATGAAGACAGTGAAGGCTGAGCAACTTGAGCGTTAGGCTATTCCATTCAGTCACAGTTCTCGGAAAAAAGAATATTTGAAACAATTATTTTTTACACGGAATGGAGTTATTGTTAGGTGATGCCTTTGTCTTGTCGCATACCCAAAGGAAAAAGTAATGATGTCAAAAATATCAATATTATAATGTTTATTTATAGGCTGAAATAAGAATTTTAATTGGGAAACACGATTGCGTTTCGTAAGTGCGGGCAAATTGGCTTGCTTTGGGAGTTCTGTTGCAGAGGTACGGGAGTAGTTATTGTAGATGAAGCGGACTGCCATCCGTTGCACTCGTTCAAGTTTTTTTTTATGTTAGTTTGAGTAAACGGGTCCCAAATAATTGTGGCATAATTAAGTACTGGAAGTATAACTGTTTTGTATGCTAACAAGCGAACAGAAGGTGTTGACAGTTTGAGTGCCATCATAAGAAAAAACAATCAACGGTAGGCATTACAGGTCACTTTTTCAATGTGTCGATTCCATTTTAGAGTGTTTGTTATGTGCAGGCCAAGGTACTTGTATTCTGTTACCTCAGAGAGGAAAATATTGCTAGCCAAGTAATTGAAACTTAGCTAGTATTTTTTGCTGAAATGCATCATTTAGTAACATTTGATCAAAATGACTATCTCTACGCGAGGCAACAACTTGCTGAAATGCATCATTTAGTAACATTTGATCGGAATGACTATCGATTGTGGAGTATAGAATACAGTCATCGGCATATAATTTAATCTAAACAGGTAGGTCATTTGCCATATCATTTATATACAGCAAAAGGAAAAGAGGGCCTAGAACCGAACTTTGGGGAACACCCCAGCCAACAGAAAGTTTAGCAGAGTTGTGATTTTTAAAGGTAACCAATTGACTACGTCCACTAAGGTAGTCGAAATACAATTATATCAGCTGCGGATAATTAGGAATTATGTTTAATTTATACAGCAGTTTCTGATGTGACACTTTATTGAAAGCTTTTGAAAAATCCATGAATATGGTGTTTGTTTACATAGTATATAATAGTAATAGCTTAAATAGGATATATAACATATTATAAGAAAAAATCATTTTTGTCATAACCCTACTAACTTGCACAACATTTTTCAGAATTGGAAATAGATATTAGTTAATATTTTTTTAAGTACTATGTACACAATATATCTTCATTTAACCTTAAAGTGCACTTCACAGCAATGCAGATTTTCCCTGGATTGGTCATTTTTTGACATAGCGCTTACTTAATGCTGTGAAACCACATTTACAAGGGGTTATATGTACTTAAACTACATATTCGTTCCATCCCAGTACTTCAAAAATTCAAATGATCTGAAGTCATGTTGGTGCGAATTGGAATATCGTGATAACTATTCAAATATTTGAATGAAGAGCTGGAATATTTGCCCATCCCTATATAACAACTGCTATTGCATATAACATCACATGATGTCTTTGCCTCTTATGTAATACACTTCTTTTGAGGTTTCCTCGAAGAATTTATTCTGAATGGATAAACATAGGCTTCGAATATTCGAATGCTTCGAATATTTGAACCAATAGTTGAGTATTCAAATTCATGTCAATTTGAATTTAAATTATTGATATTTTCAAGTATTTGCAATGAACGAATAAATGTATAATTCGCAGGTCACCGCTTGTAAAGGTGGTTTTACTGCAATGTAGGAGTGCTAAACAGTGAGAACATTTACTTAAAGAACATTTGCTTTGTCGTGAAGCCTTCCTTCAAATTAAAGGGGCCTTGCAACAATAACTGAACATGGTCAGAAAATGCTGCCGAGCGGTAGTCGAGGCTACCGAAAACACGCGAGGCAAATATTGTAGCGCAGTACATGGCCTGTAATTCACAATAAAATTTCAAAGCTAAAAACTGCTTTTTTCCCTCAGGAAGTGACACTGCAAGCTCAACAATCACTTATCATAACCTAGAAGAAATGTATGGCTCTGGTCACAGGCATTGGCTGATTTGAGCATGGTGCGCTTGTCCACGAGTACGTGTGCGATCGCACTGAAAAGCCGCGTATTCGAAGAAAAAAAAAGAGGTGCTCAAGGTCATAAGGTGCGTGTGGAGTATTTTAATTCTTTCGCTGTGCCATTCCTCCCTGTTTAGCTTCCAGCTATTTTGTCAAGACTAGAAAGAGAATGCAATTGCAGAGTGTGCCAATTTTTGGAACTCTGCTCATACTGGACTGGTTCTAGAAACTGCTGCCGTAAATTAAGGCAACAAGCATGTTTACTGGCTCCATGGCTACTTGAAAAAGTGTTGCAGGGCCCCTTTAAAGGAACATGTTACCCTCAAATCAATTCTTCATTTTATTAAGCTTATTATGACAGCTTATATAATCCTAGTATAATAAATTTTAAAACATTAAGTATATCCCAGTTTATCACTCGCATCCTACCGAAGATACTACTCAAGGTTGTTTTGACTTCCCTTGAATGAAAAAATAAATGGCATTTGCATAGAGACCCTGCTTCAATTTAAAAGAAATATTGTGCAGGTTAGTTTTGTCATGATAAATATTTCCTTTTTTTTATGTCATGCATACCATTCGAATTCGATTCGAAATTATTCGATCGAAATCACTATTTGCTTCGAATTAGCTTCGAACCAAAAATTCACTATTTGCACAAGCCTAGATAAACATAATACTTTAAAAAAATGTCAATGGAATCTTTGATGCAGGCAATGGCAAAACACCTACAGCAGCAAATTGGCAGAGACAGGCGAAAACATGAATAAGACAGACATGCAAGCAGACTCACCTGACGCTCGACTGGCCTCGCGTACTTGAAGTAGACACCCACTTTTTCCACAGACACTGGGTCAAGCTGGGTGTAGCCTGGAATTTTCAGAACCAGCCGGTGCATCCTGAGCTCGTGGGAATCCTGTGTGTCCCATGAATTAGAAAAGAAAGTGTGAAATGGGGACAAAAATTTAGCCTATCGAAAGTAAGAACGAATATCATCAACCGTCTCGAGTTGTGAAAAAAACATTGATTTCAAAATAGTTCTATAGCGACATGGTTGACATAGCGAGTAACCTGAAAGAGGAAAATGAACAATAGCAGAACAGCAGCTAAGCAGTTTGAAATATGCCTCGGTGTTAAAAACAAGAGCAGATAGACAGAATGCATAAAAAAGCAGGAAGGTTAACTAGATATACCACATTTTGGCACTTATAACCTGCTCTTGCATTATAACTCACACCTCCAACTACAAACTGTGTGTGGGGGGAAGGGGAAGAGGAGGAAGAAAAGACCTTCGCGTACAGCCATTAAATCATTTTCCTTGCATTATCATGAAGCAGTGCCGTGAAGGCAACTTGCACTCAGAAATTCACGTACAGTAGACTCGTGATAATTCAAACTCTGGTAATTCATTCATTCATTCATTTTTTGGTTGGTCCTTCATACTTCCAATGTATTTAAACTCCTCTTAATTCAAACTCATCATCTGGTTAATTCATACTTATTGCAGTTCCATACAAAAAATACCTGCTGCTTTCCCAGTACTATTTGGAAATTTGTGTGCTTACATGTCCTAACAGTCTCAAAATGACATATAAGTGCCTCAGGCCTTTGAGCAAAAAGGCTTTGTTAGTAAACAAATGTTTTAAATAAGGCTAACGCACAATAAACCGTGATGCTTATCAACTGGTATATAGAGGTTTGTGAAGGCACATATAACAAAGAAGCAGTTGGCAATTCACAATTTCTTTAAAAGGTTAGATTAGCAGTAAATGGTCAATAACCTTGTGGATTTTACACCTCTGCTTTTTGTTTGTTGGGTGCAGTTAGCTTAAAAAATTTTAAACGTGATAAAACCAATGCCTAATTATAATGTGTGGTGTCACCGAACCCAGATTTATATATCTCAAAACTTCTGATAACTCCAACTTCTTGGTATTTCAAACAAAATTCAATTGTCCCTATAATTCAAACTTCTTGATATTTCAAACAAAATTCAAATGCCCCTTCAAGTTTGGATTAACGAGAGTCGGCTTTGCTAATAAACTTGCACCCCACTTCAGCTTTGAATTTTCTGTAAATATTGTGCAGGTTATACCTGAGAAAATAAGTTACTTTCAGTTACAATGCATGATAGAGGGAAGCACAAGAGAAGGAGAGTGCAAAAGAAGAGAGAAAGAACGATAAACACAAAGCAACCAAGTACACAAAACAGCAACAGTACGGGTACTGTCAAAGTCTCTTGAGAATGACAGCAGCTGAAGAGATGGTTTCCTGCATGTGTGATGTGTGCATGTACAGAGGCTGATGTGCTGCTTTTTTGTTTAGTGGCTTGTCAATGAAGTTCTGTATGTTATAGAACCCGATGAAGAGGGTTTGAACAGCTACATGTGTGTGTTAAGCTTGTATATCATGAACCCACTACAATTAAACCATACACAAAGAACATGCTGCTGCTGAACAAAATTACACCACACTGCCAAGAAGGCTAATCTATCAAGACAAGTTTCGCCCGCAATTCAGCAAAGAGTTATTTTTTTTTTCGCACATTGCGTATCATACATGTAATGGAAAAAAGAAAACAGTTGCTGTCGTAAGGAGTTTGTGCGAAAATGAAATTAGAGTTCAACATATTTTTTGTCAATACTTCTTTCCTCAATAGAAGTGGTAGTTTCATTTAATACTACGAAACTCACGACAACCTAGAAACTTTCCTGTTACGTGAATCGCAAACGAGTTTCAATGATGTCTCAATCGGAAACACTTTTGCCATACAGCCAGCAAGTTGTGATCACCTGGTGTCTGATTTTGCCTCTTCCTTCAAACGTGAAAGGCACAACCTGACCAGGTTCGACGTCCTTCCAGTCAAGCCTGGAAGAGGAGGCTTCATCCTTCTTGCCACTGAAGTAAGAACAAAGGTTAGCTGTTTCTTGAAATAGACATATAAAATATAAGAAAAAGAAATGTTAGGAAAAGGAAGACCACTGTTTATTTTTTTATTTTCGACGGCAGGGACCACTAGACCCGCACAAACGGCGGTGCACGAGTCACAAAAAGAAAAGTGTGTCAACACGCTGCACGTGATGGTCGCAAAATGCCAGATAAACAACCCTATTGTCATTCGTTGAAGCTCTAAGCATGAAAAACTTCAGTCGCTGATTGCGTGTTATGAATTTGGCTCGCAATAATAAATTAGAAGAGCTCAGCGCAGCCAAGTCATGCCTTCTATTCACACTATGATGAGCGTTGCATGACTTGTCTGTGTGGGTATCTTGATGCTGATTGATTACCAAGCACAGATGCAGCATGCAATGGCTTTATCAAACACGAAAATCAGTGCAAAACTTCTCCTCTAAGTGGATACCTTTTATACATTAGCAGGAACAATCAGAATGAGGCTAGATTCATCCTGGCCTCTAGCAAGGTCCTAAAGCGACTTCTGTGAGACGCTCAGTTTGAGAAGCACTGCTTGACACTAGCACTCTTCAGCATACTACACATAACTTCAGCGATAGGAGCATTAGGACAACATGCAAGGAAAGAAGTTATCATACCTAAATGTAGCAGAGACAAAAGCGGTGAAGCGGAAGGCAACGCCAAGGTCATTCTTGATGGCAAAGGGTACGAAAGGGGAACGGCGCCTGACCGGTGTATCTCCTTGGCCGACTGCATCACTGTTCTCCGAGTTCCTGTAATTCCCAATGTAACGCTCACAGTAGAGTTAAAAAGGTGTCAAATAAAAATAAACTAGCGGCTGCCATGCAAACAGCCACATTAATAGAGTTAGCTGCAACCACAAACAAGACGATTGAATTACTGTCGGTTTTCATATTTCGAAGAGGATTAAAAAACAGACATTTTACTGTTGCCTACCACACAGCTCAGGCTAATTCATTTCTGCACATAGCCACATGATCAAACAAAAAGATATCACATGTTCCATGGCTTGAAATCAACAAGGGGCCACCGAAGTTCTTTGCGTTCATCATCTAATGGCCAGCAAATAAGAGTGGTCATGTACTACCTTTGTGAAATTTCAAACTTGTCAAAGAAACAAACAAAGGTACACTGTCTCATTTGAAAATGAGTAAGCTTGACGATAGCAATATATGAGAGGCCATGATGGGTTAGCACACAAGACGCACACGAAACAATTTAAAAAGTTGACGCTTCGCTGGGATAGTTACGTCTGAAGTACAATATAGTACCATGTTGCGCTATCGTGCCACAACGGCTATAAGTGAATATGCTGCCAACTCACTTTTCAGCTGAAAAGAGCTGATAGAAATCAGCAGCCCAGGACACTTTCACTTTCTGGTACAGGTCCAGTAGTGCTGTGGTGATGTTCACTTTGAGGACGTCCTCAGCTGGTTGAGAAAGAAGAGAGAAACATCATGCTTCCAAGTGTTGAATTGTGATTGCTGAGACAACAAGTCAACAATGATCAACATAGTCAACATGATAAAATAACTACAAAGAGAAATATACAAAAATGCAAGCAACGCCTATTGGACAATTTTTTTTGTACATGCTTGATAATCCAGACACCTTGACAGCCCTGCCATGTAGAGAGCTCACAGATTAAAATAAAATAACTTAGGGCCAAATGCTTTCCTTTCTGCCATCTTCAGTTCGCGTCTTATCAGCATAGTTCTGATCTTAACTGCTGTAGGCCCATGTGCTCAGATTTGGGTGCATGTTAAAGAACCCCTGGTGGTCGAAATTTCTGGAGCACTACACTACGGCATCTATCATAAATGTATGGTGATTTTAAGACATTAAACTGCATATATCAATCAACCAATCAATCAGTTCTGATCTTAACATTTACATCTGAGCTAACCATACCTTCAGCGGCCAGTTTCTAGTGCTCTCACTCTTGACACAGTGCTCTCAAGTTGCACATATCAGTCATTATATATCGAATGTTTTGATAACCCATTTCACTGCTATAGTGCACCTCATAAACTTAACATACAGTATAGACCGCTTATGACGTAAGCCGAGAATATTCGTACTATAAGCGGTACCGCATTATAACCAAGACAGCTTTTTTCAAGGACCGCACTTGCGCCAAACGTGTTGAGCAAGCAGCATTACATTTCCGAGAATTAAAGCATGCGGTGCGTGGTGCTTACAACCATTTAAATTTCCGATAGTAAAAAAAATTAGCGTCGATAGACACGCATTCCCAACGAAACGAACGCGAAAAAAGAGGGGTTTAACAAAAGAAAGCAGCACCACGAAAATTTGTCGATTACTTCTCAGACCACCTTGATTACACGTATTACACACAAACTATGTCGAATCACGCCCAGAATTTCGTGCGTTGTGAGATGCCAATCGTTTGATTTCACGGTTATGTACCCGATTTCAAGACATCGCAATCAAATCGTGAACCACCATTCGAGCGCTACACGTGCCACCCTCGTTTTCATTAGTCATGTGTACCCCTTCTCGTCAGACGCCGCCACTGCAAAGGGTTTTGTTGATCCCATATCAAACCGCAGCTTCGAAGTGCAGAAAGCAATGGGGTTTATGAAGCATTGAACTATCCTGGTCCTCAAAGAGATTCACTGCAGTAGAGTGATGTTGCGTAGTTAAGCATACACAATGTACTACAGGGAAACAGCATGAAGAGGGGAAAGAGTGCCTTCTTGTGTAGGTAGCCCTTTTTAACCCTTAAATGCAACACACGAATATGAATGAAAATGCATATCACAAGATTCATATCAGTATCATTAATATAAAACTCACAACTATGTGAGAATGGCTCTTGCACAAGAACTAGACACAAAGGCCATTGCAGATTCTAAGCCAAGATTAAAACATTTGTGCAGCAGATCAAAGATTTTTAAAATCCTACCGTTTATTTTGAAGTGACATTTTGCAAGGCCTGTTTTTCCAAAAGCAGCCTCCCATTGGCAATTGCACCTGTTCGAAATAAAGAATGAGGTTCATTTGGACTGTTCCACTCCCAATCTAACTGCCATAAGAAAAATGTGTTGCAGTTATGAAAAATGTGCTTACCTCCAAGGTTCAATGATGGGTTCCCATCCTGAAAGTGCTCTGTTGTAGTAGCCAATGCTGAAGAAAAACTTCGACTCTCCACTGAATGTTTTTGAGAGCTCTTGAGAGATGTAGGTTTCTGTAGAAACAAGCATAGTCCCACCCAGTGTCAAGACAAGCAAGGTGTCGCGTTCATTTGGATAACAAGCGGGGAAAAAAAAGGAAAGATTCAGCTCGAGTGAGACGCGCCGTGACATACGAATCTTTGCAGTCTTTAATCTGCCAGCAGTGAGGCTTTCACCTCCATGTTTGTCTAAGAGGTAGAGTGAGAAGTCACTTGTGAGTGTGTGTGTACAAGCGTGTTTTTTTTTCTTAGCTTTTCCTGTCAACCTCCAAGTTATACTGTGTATTATTATTGGTGGAATGCCATGTTGGAATGTTTCTGTACATAGCAATATAGATTGAAACCCTGTTAATACGTACCTGCTGGGGATGACGGCATAACTACGCACTAAACGCACTATGCATTAACCATCAGCTACAAACTTGCATCTTCTGACATGCGCCATCACTGCCAATAAAGAAATAAACTCAGTGCCAAGGAATAGTTGCCTAAAGTGCCCACTGCAAAGCCATTTCTTTCTTTTTGCTAAAGTACAGAAAAGTTACCGACTCTCGCACAACCACCCGATAGCACGCAGTGGCAATGCTGATGAGCATTTCGAAACAACTGTTGGGTCCGGGATATGCAGTGTGGTACAGCAACAGAACGGACACAATCGGCTGTCCGTGATACAGTTGTTCTGCAGTCTGCTTCTAAGCGAAAACTTATGCAGTTTACATTTGTTAAACGTGGTACAGTCGTAGAGAGCCAAATCATTTTCTGCATGGCTTGCAGTGCTTCGCTCACTTGTCGCACACCGTGACCGCCGATGAGGCGAGAACCCTGCTGTATTAACACGGTGATGAAAAGCTTTCCGCAAGCAATATGCACTCTCCGCAATGCTCTAGCAGTCCTGGCAACGAACGGAGGTGCGTTTGGGCTGTCGCTGTATAAGAGTGTGCAGCATGGTTACAACAGCGCTACGCTTGCTGTACAGTGCGCGTGTTGACATAATACAGCAAGGTTTCTCGGTGCCGGTGACCCACAACGCTAAAAGCCGCATCAGCGAGCTGCTTACTTTTCAGTAAAGCTGTGTGGTCTTGAACAAGGTCCCGCACAATGCAGCGGCAGCTATCGGCGGCCCAGCGCATTGAGGTAGTCGCCTACCAAAAGCGTGCAAAAGACCTGAAGTGACGCTACGCCACATGCGTGCCCAAGCAGATAACCAGGGATGTTTACGGTGCTAAGGCTTTTTGTGGGCGATAAGTCACACCGGCGCGTTTGTCAGTGGTCGCCACCTCGCCTTTGTTTTTTTTTCCCTTGATGATTACTCGCAATATGCCATCACCACAATCGTGCAGAAGTCGGAACAACTAATTGGCGGATTTCTGCACTTATCAACATGACGAAAAACCGTTCATGGCACACTGTGATGTCTGCAAGTTCAGTGGCACAGTAAAATTTTGTGGTGCACAATATTATCACGGTACACAGTTAGTATGCACTAACGGGTCGGCATAAGCCGAACACTACGGCTTCAGCGGTCCGCGAATGCATTCGTCTCTATGAGACTCGGTCGGGGATTTGTTGCAACTACGTTTTAACCGTTAGTGCACTTAAAGTGGGTATGCACTAATGAGGTTTGGCTGTATTAGCTGCTGATTCAAAAGTTGTGCAACTGCAGTTGTGAAAGTTGTGAACCATATACATGCAGCGCAACAGTAAATCTGGTTGTTCTACGAGACATTGACACTGCAAGCACACGTGAGCAGTGCCGATTATGAGGCATTGCCGCTTGCAAATAGGCGAGTTGTGCCAGTCCAAATGAGCATCAGTTGCCATAAATCGCTTCTTGCTCGGCAGTTGTGATCAGTTTTGTGCCATCTCCTATTTGACTACAATTCAAATGTAAAAACACTCATAGCAGTACATTTCACGAAAGAAGAAAATGTTGCAGGGAAGCTACAACAGCACCTCGAAGTTCAATGGTTCCCTCCATTCTCTCAAAAAAAGCAAATAACTGAATTATTCGTCACTCACCCCTGAGATCTATTTCCAGCAGTGGCACATCGGCGTCCATGCAATCGTCAATTATGCAGAGACAGAAGTAGGAGACCTTGAGCTCAACGGCAGACACGACTATGTCTTGCTTGGCAACGCCCGTCTGAGACGTGCTCATCGCAGTGCCCACGTAAATGCTGGTAGCCATGGCATTCTGAGTCAGCCAGAGTGCAGCATCCTCGATGTTGCCCCCGCAGGCCTCGAGGCTGCGCAGGCAGTCGTCCCGGGAGAAACCCATCTCCAGGAGACTGTCAATGTTTGAAGCTGTGTCGCAGAGAAAAGAAAGAGAGCAACAAAAAAGAAGTTCAATCAACTGTGCATGGCGGGTACTGGTGAAACAACAAAGCTGTTGGCTTAGAAAGAAGCCTTCACTTCACCAGTTATTTTAGCTAATTGAATGAAGTGATGTTGAATGAGGTGGGACTGAAGTGGGAGTATAAAGAGGGAGGAGTAGTGGGAGTAGTATTGGGATGAGAAGTGAGTGGTGGCGGTCACGAGTAGTGGCACCTACCCGTTTCCAATCTACGACGGCCCCCATACATGAAAGCCAGAACTAAGAACAGCTTCGCTGCTAGAAAAGAAGGCGAGCGATACCTTCCTGATTGGGATCTGTTCCGGAAAAGTGTGATGTCATATGGCAGTCAGAGTGGTGTTTGCATCGTTGTTCATATCATCATATCCAGGGTTTAAAATCCCAAAACCACAATATCATTACGAGAAATGTCGCAGTGGAGGGCTCTACAAATCTTGACCATCTGGTGTTTTTTAACGTGCACTGACATTGCACAGCACATGGGCCTCTACCTTTTCGCCTTCACCAAAATACGGCCACCGTGGCCGGGATCGAACCCACGACCTGCCAGTCAGCAGCCGAGAACGTTAGCCACTGGTCCACTGAGGCGGAATGTTTGCATTGTTGTTGCAGCATTATTAAAGACAAAAAATAAATATATACTCTTACACGTATTATATACAATATTAGAATTCCACACACGAATCTTCTTGAGCTTTTCTTTTCCCCCCACCCAGTGCTGATTCCTGACCTTGATTCCTCGGGAGGGTGTTCAATCTAAGTGGATGTGTCCAAAGAAGTTCTTTGGTTTTACAAGTGACTTTTCGATCAACTCACCACCGAATGCTACTGATTAAAAATCTTGCACAGGCCGCGTGCCATTACAACTTGTGCAAGTGAAGCTTTTGCGTCCACTCCACTAAAACAGATGGATGAGTTCTCCATGCAGTGGAGCTTCGTACTCAGGGGCGGCGCCAGGGGGGGGCAAGGGTGGGCTGGAGCCCCCCCAAAATTCTCGCCTGCCCCCCCTATGCCCACCCAAGTGCCCGGAAGCATATATTGAAAACCTAGTAGGAGCAGAGCTAGCTTGCCCCCCCCGGAGGAACTCACTTTTCGTGGTTGCCCCCCCCAGTAAAAACATCCTGGCGCCGCCCCTGTTCGTACTACGAATGGGTGAATGACACTTTTTCAATTTCATGAATTTTCCTTCGCTTTGATGCTTCCACAGAACAGATTTGCCACGATACCCACCACTTTGCTATTCAATGTCTAACCTCACCTGCCACCACCACCGCCCACATCATATGAAGCCTACTGTTACTGCACAATTCCAGTTGAAAGTTGAATTTGGTCAAGTGTGAGATCGTCATGGGGCCAGTCACATTTTGCACAGGCAGCACGACCGACAGCAGGAAACTTGACTGAAGTACACGTACACTCACATTCCATTTTGCTGCCGCCAAGTAGCAACTGCTTTGGTATTGAATCCAGGATCCTGAGGAACATCTTGACATCGTTGTAAGAAAGCCTCAGGTTGAGATTCATTGTCCCCACCTGCAAGTGTGAAAATTTTTTATAAAAGAGGCAGAGACTTTCGCAGTATGTCAATCTCTATTGCACAAACCGATGCAGTTATGATTAGTGAAGGCATACAAGTTTCCCTAGCACACACCTCGCTGCACTTTCTATCTTTAACAAAAAAAGTGCAAGGGTTTTTTTTTTTCCTCTTTTAGTGCTCTCGAGGCTGCCACCATGCATGTAAAATGGCGAAAACAAATCTAAAATGGTCACGAGCAAACACACAGAGCATTGACTGAACGTTTAAGACTCTTCCTTTCAGGACAAATAATGAAGGGTAATGATGAGCCGCAGACGTGCACACAGACGAGTAATCACGAGAACCTGGAACGGACCAGGTGTTCTTGACGTTATTTATCTGTGTGTACCGCTGCAGCACATCATTACCCTTCAGTATGCCATACCAACTAGCCCCAGTTGGAGCACTTCTAAACATTACTTCAGGATGAAGCATCACATAGCCTATGTACTTATGAAGGCGGTGCAGCTTTCCATGACTGTTAGCAAGAATTCTTATTGCACTGTGCCTTTTTGAAAGTTTGCCAAATCTGATTTTTCGCTTCACTCTGGCTGGCTGCCACTGAGGTATTCTGGGAGTATTTTGACTTCACCTAGTTTATTGCCGCGTGCTCATGCCCCCGCTTGTGCATTTTAATATTGCCGTTCTCACGTGTTTGGTCTAGGGTTGCATCTCGAAAGAAGATGCAACACTCACTTTATCACCCAAGGTGATACTGCGAAATGCTCGCCTGCATGGCTCTCGTTAGATGCATAATTACCTTTCGAGGTGCGGCACTGCCATCCTTGCATCTCTTTTTCTAAGATACATAAGAACAGGCAATATCTCGACTAGCGACCTCGCAACTAAATGCTGCAAGTTTCCTGTTCACTCAGTTTTTATTGTTAGTATGTGTAATTGACACTGTCTACAGACAATATATATGGCATGCCTCACTTTCACTACAAATGCATGTTCTAAGACAACACCCTCTAAATATCTACTTGACTGTTCATCCTTCCAGCACTGAACAAGATATTACTGCACTGATCACATCGTTAGAGTGACACACAATAAAGCCAACTTGTTCAATGCTAAATACCATTCCATATACAAAGCTGTTGATGAAATAATTGCAACACATTTTGCATCATAAATTAATCACAATAATAATGATTTCTGGGATTATATGTTCCAAAACCAAAAGCATTTCACAGCCTAAATTAATAATAACGATTTCTGAGATTTTGTTCCAAAACCATGGTATGATTATGAGAGACGCCATAGTAGAATGCTCCGGAAATTCTTGACCATCTGGTGTTATTCAACGTGCACCGACATCCCACAGTACACGGGCTACTATCATTTCACCTTTATCAAAGTGCAACCACCAGTGCCGGGATCGAATTTGCAATGTTTGGGTTAACAGCTGAGCACTGTAACCGCTACACTACTGAGGCGGACATGAATGAATGAGACTATGTTATGTTAAACAACTATGTAATTCTTACTACTTCATTCTTCAATACATCATGCACTATTTGTGGTTTTAAATGCAACAGACCTGACCCAACCCAAACTGAACCGACCGGGCCCAGCCCAACAGAGCAACCAACGAATGAATAATGTCCATAGTTCTAAAAAAGTCTCACTACACCTTTTAACCGTCTAGCTGCTGCCTTTTTTCTACCAGCCACATTACATTCAGAGTGAGCACTTAAAACTTACACGATGTGTGCTACGGATACTCGCCTGCAAAACATGCCCAGTCTTTTCACCAGGTGCGGTGGGGTCCCGCTCCACGAGGTCGATGTAAACACTGATGGGGTCGATAATGGAGAGCGCAGTGTCATCCTCCAGGCCCAGAATGCACGAGAATACTTCCAAGTTTTGAAGGTTGCAGGACAGGGGCCTCTCGGTGTGTGCCTTGTGGTAGGACAGCACTGCCGTTGACTGCAGAAACCGAGTATCATGTATGGAGTTAGTATACGAACAGAAAACAAAAATGAGTTGGTGCACAAAGTTTTACAATTACTATTATAATTATTATCATTATTATTCGATATACAGGCATAAGCACACATACAAGTGACAAAGAGGGGAAATGGGCAGGAAGCAAACTGACCACAGCCACTGTCAGAGGGGACAATACTTGCCTACTTTTTCAAAAAGTGGGAACAGAAATGGGAGATGAAGATAAGAATTGAAGTACAGAGGAAAGAAATAACCAAACTCAGACAGAAGCAATCAAGAAAATGAAGACAGAAGGCATTAATAATCACGACTGGCAGCTTACCGCTATTCTCTAAAAAGGCAAATTCTCAGTTAGGCACACATTACTACGCGTCGAAACATATAAAGATAGCAAAGAGGCTTAAGAAAAAGACAGCCAAATAAGAAGCAATAAAATGAAAAAGGACAGACTTAACACAAAGAGAAAAACAATGATGTGAATTGGAGACATTACAACAAGGTGTCAAAAAAGGTAATGAAGAATAAAATACTAATAAAATAAAATAAATAAAGAATGCCCTGTCTGCACCACCTAAGTATCGCAAAAGAACATAATAAATTAGATAAAAAAACAAAATGTACAAAAGGTTTTTTTTGTTTGTTTGAGACGGAGGACAAGAGGGAGGATACAATATATACTTCAGATAAGATTAAAGGAAAGCACATTAGTAAAGTTAAGCCCACTAATGACCCTGGCTAATGAGCCAAGAATGACGACAAGTTTCTGACTTTCAGTTTACTAATAACAAAGCAAACATACTTAAAACGTGTACTAACATCTCAAAAACCTAAATGTTTGTCTAACATAATTAGAAACACAAGTAAGAAAAGAAGCCAGCATACCTTCAATATAACTGCATTGGTGTCCCACTCAGCAGAATCTTCAACAACAACAATTTCGGTGTCGGTCATGTTCAACTTCAGTTCCAAAGGAACCTCTGGAATGGGTGGCTGAAGCTGTTGCTGTTGCCATTGCTAAAAGACAAGAAAAAAATAATATAAAAAATAGAATGATAAACACATCTGCAGGCATAGGTTTGCCCAATCGCACACCTTCTGGCCTTTTCACACTGCGTTTACTTAATCGAAATTTCAGACTAGATGCACAAAGCAAGTGTCGTGTCCAATGTCTACAGTAGTTGCTAGTTCTACCTTGGAGCTTGTCCACATTAGCAATTTGCAATAGTCGTGCGACATGTTGCTTCAGTTGAAATGCGACAGTTTTGAGTCATTCAGATACGGAGCAACAGGCCACCTCCTTGTTTAACTACACGGTGAATGTTCAAGTAGACATGAACAGCACTGATCGTAAGGCATTCCCGCGTGGCATTTAGTCGGTCATGCTAGCTTCTGTGAACATCAGTTGCACAGTGTTGCTTCCTGGTTGCGAATTACAATCAGTCGCACGACCTCTGCCAACCACCAGTGCGAATGAGCCTTTACTCCACCAGAATTCACACCAGAACTCAAATAGTACTAACTGTGCACACAATAAGTTAAAAATACTGTACTGCATAAAATCTCCGATTCGTTGAACTAAACACAAATGTTATACAAAAGACCAAAAAATTGGTAAATGCCCTTATGAAAGGCCTTGAGTTATGCACTGCACAATTACATCACATCCTATGTTTGATTGTTATTTTTAAGCAAGAGCAAATTTATCTCTTAACAAGGAGGAGACATCAAAGAAATTTAACAAAGCTGCTTGTTAAACGAGTTATGGCGAGAATTGATTCTATGGTATTAGACCATTTCCTGGAATACATTTATAACCAATATGTAGGTGATGCATTGCTTGTGAAAACGAGCATGTTTCATCCTATTTGCGCGAACCGATTATTTTACCAGGGCTGACATACAGCTACACAGGATTTGTTATTTCAATAGAAAGTAAAACGGGTAAGAAATACACAAAATTACCTTGGTCATGCGTCGTGCTGTAGAGAGGCTCTGTGTGACGTGTTGATCCGCTGACGTGAGTTGCTTAACTGAAAACACACAAAACATAGTAACCACGCAAACAGAGGCATGAGAAACTCACGCTATCGAGTAACAAAAAAATAAGCAAGTCTTTCCACATGTTCACAACAATGCGTCTAAAGTAGGCATGTGCAAATATTTGAATGAATACTGCAGTATTTGAATTCGCTTCAATATAAATTTTAATTGTTCGAAATTTCAAAACATTCAAAATAAACCATGAATACACCTATCCAGGAGAAATTCGCACTGCCGCAAAACAATCCTTTCGACGTTAAATTTCATATTATGCTCACATCTACTAATCATTTTTCAAGTTTAAAAGCTTGTTATACCAGATCACATGCTGTTATTATAATAAATTTTAATGCATAACATATTTTATAGGTTATCACTCACATTCTGGTGCAAGTCAAATAGTGCAACCATTTAAAGTTGTTCACACTATCGTTTGAATAAAAAAGAGCAACATTTGCATATGCCTTGGTTTTAAATAAAACATACATATAAAATATAGGCCGTTTATAATGTAAGTCCCGGGAGTCGCTAATATCTGCACTATAAGCAATATCGCACATAACCAAACAAACCTTTTTCAAGGGCTGAAATCGCGCAAAAAATGTCGAGCAAGTAGCCTCGCATGTCAAAGAATCAAAGCATGCGATGCATGGTGCTTACAACCTTTTCAACTTCCAAATGTTAAAAAAAGATTTAACATCCAAAGATGCGTTTCCTACGAAAGAAACAAAAAAAGGAGGGAGGGTTCTAACAAGAGAAAGTACCATCGCAGAAATTTGCCGACTGCTTCTCAGACTGCCTAGATTGTGCACATTATAGAGAATGTCGAATTACATCCGGAATTTCACCCTCTGAAAAATGCCAATCGACCGAATTCAGGGGCACGCATCTGATTTCAAGATGTCGCAATCGAATCGCGAACCACCATTCGAGCGCTACACGTACCACCCTCGTTTTCAATAACAATATGCATCCCTTCCAGTAAAGTGCAGCTATCGCAAAGAGTTTCATTGATTCCGTGCCAAACCGCAGCTTCAATTGCACCAACCGCTACCGAAATGCAACCATCGCCGATGAGGCCTAGTCTGTCATTTGGTATGTTGTTTTGGGAAGTTTGTCCAAGATATGATGACCTGGCGTCGAAAAGACCACCCTCAAGTGCCGAACCAAAAACAACAAGCGTGATGCGAGGTTCGCGTTCACGGTCGGGAGATCAACAATGGCGAAAACCTGCCAAGCTTTACACAAGACAGTGCACTGGCAGCGAAGTAAAAAGCTCGCGTCATAAAGCCGTAAAAGATTTGAAGCTGACGGACGTGGTAGCAAACGAGATATCTTAAGCAAGCACGACAGTGACGATGCTTTTCCCAACAGGAAACTTAAGCGCAGTTGATAAGTATAGGATCGCATGTACACTGTATAACCGCATCGGTGCCTGTGTAAAGGCTTATATGTCGCCTGAGCAACTGCCCTCCTCTCCTACTCAGGGAGCCGGTGCAGCATGCCGCAGTCTTTTTTTCTTTTCGTTTCTTTTTATTCTCTTCACTTTTCGTTCATTCACTCCCTGACCTCGTCGCTCGCTCCCTATCAGCGCACCCATCGTGCCTCCTTTCAGAAGCCCCTTCGCTACCACAATTGTCACAAAGATTTTCCGGCAACCGCATTATAACCGGTTTCCCATCCTGGGGGACTGCCCAATAAGCGGTATGCATATACATGGCATTTTATAGGAGGGTGAATGGGAGTCAAAAACGACCACATTGTAACCACTTCTGCTTTATAAGTGGTTATGTTACAAGTGGTCTACACTGCATTGCGTAGGGCTATGATAAATATGCTCATTTTTCAATAAGTGATACATACTATTCGATTCGAATCTAAAATTTACTATTCGCACATGCCTGTTCCAAAGTGTCTGATGAAGAAAGCATTATTACCGCCGGGCAAAACATGATGTTCTTCACCCAGAGTGAGGAACTCAGCAAGTTCGCTGATCCAGCTGAAGATGGCCATGACGCGCATGTTATTCAGCAGGACAGTGAAGCGTGCTGTGTTGTGCGCAACACGGTAGTGGATCTCAGCCTGCAACACTTTTTCCTTCGAGGCATTCTTCGTCGGAAAGAGGATGTTGGTGAAGACGTTGGGTCGGTTGTTTACCGGTGCATCTAGAAGTGAACCAGGTCAAGCATCAATCGTGCACTGTTCGAACAAATGCCTGCAATATGAGCCTGACACACGTGCCGATGCATGCGACCCTGTGAATGTGTGGTGAAGTGTCTAATTTGAAGAGGGAAACACATCTTGATACAAAACAACAAAAGATACTGAGAACTATTTTTATAAACATTGTTTTTGTACTAAATTTATTCCATGCATATTACTTAGCTCTTTGTTAAAAGCATTTTGCTAAATCAGTGAAGCCCAGCATGAAGCACTGTGAAAGCCCTCTTTCTCGCATTAAGTTAGAATACGATCAATAATGTCGTCCATAAGTGCTGTCTGGAACATCTGGAGATACAGTAATACAATTATCGAAAGTCGACTAGTGTAAAATGACACAAAAAAATATAATGTAAATGGAAAGAAGCCCGAATCATGAAACCAGTTTGACAGTGCTACGATGACCAAACCTTCCGGCACGAGTCCTCTTGCTCCAGTTGTTTCTGTTTCAGAACATCTTGCTGGTGCCTTATTCGAAACGGTAACTTCGCCACCGGGCACATCAACTGCCGAGACACACAGAAGGTGAAGCACAACCTAGCGGAAAGCCTTACCCTTAAAGCGAGTGTCCAGGATGCGTATTTCGTGAGAGACCAGGTCAATGTCGTTCGACTGGTCAGAGAATCGCTCCAGGGTTAGCTTCGACCGAATGAGCTCCACCTTTGCCAGCGTAGACTCAGCATTGGCGCACTGTGGTCGGGCGTGGGCATGAACCAGCTCCAATGTTACGTTCACCAGAGCCATGCGTATGGCCAGGAATGTCCAGCTGTTGCCATTCTGGCCTCCCTGCTTGTAAGACGTGGCGAGAATAATGTGCATTCAAACGTCATTATAACAAAGTGACAACTGCCATTAAAATACTTCGTTATAGTATCCAAAAACCTGTTATAAATGTATAGTCATAACACTATCTATAACAAAGCTATTATTCACTTCGATATGATTTGTTATATTCGTGTTCATTATATCTTGTTGTGTGAAGCATGCTATCAAGCCATGAAGTCATATTCAAGAAGCTCAGCCAAGCAGGAAAAACATAGTTCTTTTTGCGGTGTCGAAGTGTCTGACAGCTATGTGTCAATTAATAAAAGATGGCTCAGAGGTTCACCAAGTGTGATACGAAACGAAATGCACAAGAGAAAGCTTGCATAGGTTCTATAAAGGCCATTAACACCAGAACTGTACTGAGCATTTTAAAATCAAATCAAGTTACATCGTAAGCAGCACAGGTTCCAACAGGTGCTATGTTTGTTGTTTCAGGGACACTGAATTTCTTTCACCTATCTGGGGTTTTTCCATGCGCCCCGAAACATGATAAGCGTGCAAGAATTTCTGCATTTTGCCCCAAACTGGAATGCCAGTCTCAATAGCTAAATATTAAACACGTAGCTTTCTGCTCAGCATAAGAGTGCTATAGTCCCAATCACCCAAACGATCAAACTTTTGCCTTCAACATTGCCTCAAAACGTTCTAAACAAATAATGAAGACAGACCACAATGCTTCTACAGCAAGCAGATGGCCAGTGCCGACTGCCAATAAATAATAGCCGAGGGTTTCAGTGGTGGTGTTCCGGCAGCGAAAGACAAGTTTTTACAATGCCCACCCACCTGTCCTGGAAACAGTTCCCCGAGGGTCAAGTTGGATGCGGAAGCACGCTCCACTGTCTCCCCGAGGTTGCGACTTAAGATCCCGTGGACCAAGGCGTACTGACTGCGGTCGAGAGTGACGTGCACCGAAGAGAAGCTTCCTTCGACCGTCCAGTCCGGAACTGAAATCAGACGCCAAGCAAACAAAAAACATATGAAGAAAACAGCGAACAGGGCAGAGCACCATTTTCTAAAGCTCTTGCCAGCTGCACAATGCAAACTCTTTTTCATTATGATAATGTGCTTAGAATATATCTAGAGAACACTCTATACAAAGTTACAGGTCTGCCTAACCTATGGCGGGGAAGAACAGTAAAACATCAGCTATCTTTTTGATGTAGAACTCACTAATTGGAAGCAAAAGGCTCTTGATTAAGGCAAACGCCGTTCTAAAGAGCTTTGTCGAAATTGATACATCACTTCTGTATCTTCATAGTACACAAAACATTGTGTACTATGAAAATAGCCCAGAGGTTGGTACAATGACTTAGCGGTCAGTGAATTTACTGAGCTCCCAATTTGTATGCATTGTTACATACATAGCATACTTCTGTTTCTTTATATCAAAACGTGACATGTGTAATCTAGTGCACATATTTAAGCCTGTTATATATGTCGCTGTCGGTACCGTTTGCCGAGTTGTGCAGTATGTCTATCACTAGCTAGCCAGGCTATACAGTGAAAGTGACAATAACATAAAAAAAATTACATACTGTCAAAAGTTTACAATTTCATTAACAGTAGCGATGATGGGCAGGTCTCCATGTATATAAGAGTTACAAGTGCAAATCATTGAGCCGTTGGTGGTCCATTATATTGACAACACCGCAAGAAGAGACAAGGGTCCCCGTAACTATGAAGGATGCCAAAGAGGAGTGCTCTGAAAATTACTAGCACCTGGGGTTTCTTTAACGTGCACTGATGTCACACAGTCTAACATTTTGCCTCCATCGAAATGCGACCGCTGCCGCCGGGATTGAACCCTCAATTTTTGGATCAGCAGCAGAGCACCGTGACCACCACACTATCGAACCACAAATTAAACTGGAGGTGTAACTATGTCCTATACTAGTTCAGTGGAATGCGAACCAAGATGCTAAGAGATTTGAGCATGTACACTGCATGAAAAACAATTGACTGGAGCTTAGAGTGCCTCTAGCACTAATGTTGAAGTTAGAATTAACAGCTAAATCTTTTTATCCACCCACAGTTTGGACGAAGCTGTGAATGAAAAAAAATCACAGCATATCCACGGAGTGAATGATGATTGGTGGGGCGAAGCGTTCGTCAGTCCGTCCGTGCTTTCGTCCGCCCATTCGTTCTTGCTTCCCTCCGTCCGTGCATCCGTCCATGCATCTGTCCGTGCATCCATTCGTGTGTCCGTTCCTCCATGCGACCGTCGGTGCATCCGTCTTTCCGTACGTCTCTCCATGCGTCTGTCTGTATGTCCGTGTGTCTGTTCGTGCGGCCGTCCCTTTGTCTGTCCATCCGTCCATGGCACACCATGAAGCAAACAAACTTTACAGCTTGATCACTGCTATTACATTAAAAAAGCTACTCATTAAATGCATAACGAAAACTAAACAAGTAAAAACAAATGTAATCGAATGCTCCCTAGTCCCATACCCTGTTGCAGCACATAAACTTACCTGTGTGGTTGAAACAGGAGTCAAGGTTTTTCTCAACCAGCAGATGCAACATCAGGGTGCGCTTCAAGAGTGGACCACCCTAGAATAAAAACAAACACACAAAGGTGGAGATTATGCTACCAAATGCTCGTCCGATTTCACATCACCCTTCACGACAGCGTATACAACTTGAAGAAAAGTAGCTGACCCTTACTGAGGACGTTAAATGGGAACTGACGCAAAAACTTCCAGTTCCCCCTCCTCTGCATGAAACGAAAGGTCAAGCCGTCAAGGGCCTGGAAACTGTACTGGTAAGGGCAAGTGTACCCTGAAAAACTAATTCCATGCCTTTAAAAGCTAGTTTTGGTACCCACTGTACCCTGACATCGCAAGATGGTATTCTCATCATGTGTTTGGGCAAGGTACCGTGATGTTTCCACAGCCACTCTACTTGGCGACTCCGCTGATGGTGCACACCCGGCCATTCCGTAAGATGTAATCGAAACAAGACACGCTGGTACATGAAGTCACCAGAATATATCATGTAGCTGCTAAAGTGATAATGTAGCCTGACATCCTGCGACTGTAAATGTGTCATTAGGTACACCACGCAAAAATTGACGCTCATGTTAGAGTTAGATGTTTCATCAGCATTTCCTCAGCTTCACACTTGCTCAAAGCCGTCTCTGTATATTGAGATTTGTACGGCAGAGTAAACACAGCTTTGAGAATCGGCATTGGCCCTACTTTATGCGATGTGAGAAGCTGAAACCCACATTTTTTTTTATGAAGATGGATGGAAACTGGACTGTGTATGAGCCCTCGGGATGATTCACGGGCAGAGCCTGGCAAGCTGGCACACACACACCGGAATAGACATCCATGTCAACCAGCTCCACATCCATGACTTGCAAAAGGCACTTCTCACCTGAAAGAAGACGAAACATTGCGAATTAAGCAGTTAGAGTAGAGGCAATGCGATCAAAATTTTAAAATTACAGCCACTTCTACCCCTGTGAAATCTTAGTAAACAATGGAGTTGGAGAGCAAGCGCCACCATCTTGCGAACGCAGAGTAAAATTTTTTTCTTTCTTTATATTTTTCTACATCTTTTTCTTCTTTCTTTTGTCTTTCTTTATCTTCTTCTATATGACTATCTTTCCCTTTGCCTCCTCCCAACACACACATCACTTCTCTGCCTTCTGTGGTGCATACCCGCTGAGGTTACTGTCAACGACACCAGCCTTACTCTAAGATTTAAGAGCCTTACTCTAAGGCTCTTAGTCACTCTCGCAAAACAGGACTCAAACACAGGCAAACACGGCCCACTGTCGACATATGGTACAACCCTTTTGTGGTTCAGCTTAATCTCTTTTGTTGCGCGAGGTCCAAATCCAAAACAACAAGACAGATTCGGTATGTCTCATTTTCTAGCAACAGTGCTAAACCCGACCTTAATGACATTTACCTAACTGTTGGTGATCTAAAGATGCTACCATATATGTCATATATGTAACATAAGAAAGATAACTACTGGGCAATGAATCCGCTGCATGTAGTAATTAAGAGCACAAGTTCACCAAATAATGATGCAGGAAAACGCACATAGCACAAAAAACACAAACGTGAAAGAATGCTCACTATTTCGTTTATTTCCTTGCAAGTGTACATGAACATGTTAATTGCAGT
Organism: Rhipicephalus microplus; assembly: GCF_043290135.1. Taxonomy (NCBI): domain Eukaryota; kingdom Metazoa; phylum Arthropoda; class Arachnida; order Ixodida; family Ixodidae; genus Rhipicephalus; species Rhipicephalus microplus. Next base: position 98,423,880 of record NC_134702.1, on the reverse strand, counting down.
CTCCATTTGCACATAAATCTTACCATCATTGCTGTTCCTTCATTAGGTAACATCCCTATTACTCGTCACATCTGATCTCTAGTTGATCAGCTTGTAAAGTAATGGCATCCAATTACAAAAACACAATATGATTACCATCCAGGTCATCCAGCACTTTCATAACTTCTTCAGCACTGATCACAGTACAGCCCTTCCTTGCTGGTTCCAGTTGTGAACTAGGAGAAAGAAGAAAAATATTAGCATGCAATGACATAAGATATTCTTTAGATAAAGGTCTTCAAAATATCAAACAAAACACGCGAAATAATTCGTTGTCACTTCCTAATGTAAATTCTAAGAATAGCTTTGTGTTGGGCAGTGCCAACTCTGATAGAAGTTTCGGCAGTTGATTGTTTTGTGGGGTTTAATGTCTCAAAACCATCATATGATTATGAGAGACACCATAGTGGAGGGCTCCGGAAATTTCGAACGCCTGGGGTTCTTTAACGTGCACCCAAATCTGAGCACACAAGCCTACAACATTTCTGCCTCCATCGGAAATGCAGCCGCTGCAGCCAGGATCTGATCCCGCGCCCTGCGGGTCAGCAGCCGAGTACCTTAGCCACAAGACCAGCACAGCAGGGCAAGTTTTGGCAGCTGAAGCAATGTAACATTCGTTACATATTGCTAGAAAAACTGTCAGCGCACGAGCGCTACGCGCACCACTATTTGCACTGTAGGCGTCACGAACCGAGCGATACGTCGACAGCTGTGTTACTACAAGTGAAGCCAACCGCAGTACACATGCCAGCCCTGCATGCGCACGAGCTCCAACCAAGCGGCCAGTGTGTGTGATGGTGAACAAAAGTTGAGGCCTGAGGCTCGTGATAATAACAGACTTCGCATTTGCGCTCTTTAATCCTCGTTTGTTTCATAGGTTACGGTAACATCACCCAATAATACTGACGCCGCTCAATGCAGAAGCCTATGAGCTGCGCTCTAAAAACGCACGAATTAATGGTTTTCACGTGCACTTCACACCAACGACTTACGTCTCAAGCGAAGCACGGCGCGAGGAAGCCGCGCTTTTTCCCTCTCCCGTGAAGCGGAACGTCGTGGTGATGTTAAGGTTTCCCAGGTTGGCGACAAGCACGTCAAAGCTCCTGTGCGACTGGGGCACTACAATCACCGGTGAGGCCGCAGTCACTTCCAGCTGAACCCTGGGAGCCCTGCAGGCCTCCAGATTCATCTGTGCACAAAACAAGGGAACGGCAAATTCTGAGCCTTTACGCTAACTTTGCTTGCTTCATTACCTCTTGACTTCACATTTGGGTCTAGCTAACAAAGAATGGGCCTTTAAGTTAATTTCCGATCTTTTGTTCATTGCACATACCCTTGTCTTTTGTGCACACTGCTGGTTAAACTCTAGCCAATCTGAGACTAAAAATAGGTTAGCAGGCAACTGAATTGCAGCCTTGGAGAAGATCAGTCCACTTGTCGAAACGTTCACTTCAGCATATCTCCTGTTTACAAATTTCTCATTACTTCACACTTCCATCTTCCCCTGACTCCTGCCTTTAATTTGGACTTTGGTTCTAGTGTAATTCATTTATAATTAAAAAAAAAAACGCCCATACACAAAAAAAGGCAGCAATAATGGGAAAAGCGATTCAAAAACAGTCACACCTTATTGCCAGCGGTTGCAGCTTTCAAGAGCATCTGAAGGTCACTGAAGTCGGCAAAGAAGTCGGTGACCTCAGTAAGGAAGCGCTGTGTGTGGACCACATGAACTGAGGACATCTCGCACTTGACCTTGATGTCACAGTCCCGCTGAAGATTGGGGTCCAGAGACCCGTACCTGAAGATTTGATGCAAGATTGAAATGCACTGCTAGGCAGAGAATGCATGATTGAATCTTTTCCTTGAAGGTTGGCATTCTTTGGAGTTTATAAAATTAACACAAAGAAAAAATTCATGTGAACCCCACGGCCATATAGCGTGGGGATTCTCGTGAACAAAGGTACTGATAGGACAAAACGACACAAGACAGTAAGAGATGCACAGCAGCGTTACCTGAACTTTCTTACAACCGATTTCATCCCAGAATTTGTACCACAAGTGTCCTCGGTCGCAACAGCAAAAATTTACGCTTGCAGATAAACAGAACACAGTACCGGTTTTTTATCTGGGCCAGTTGGTGATTTTGCATGTTGAGTTGTTGCAGCAAAAATTACATGGACAAAAGAAAGCAACAGAACTGCTGAATAAACCTGGCATTTTTTTGAAACCCTCAGCAGAACATAACCTACAGTTAAAAACTAGTGACCCATGATTAGAAAGGTTAAACAAGATTATACAGAGTGGGACACTTGTCACGAAGGCAGTAAATTTTTTTTAGGACAGCACAACTTATGGAGCACTGATACAAGCTGTGCCTTTCGCTTTTATGGCAATAGCCTCCATGATTACACGAGCGTCCGTGTCATCCATCCTTATGGCAATCACTTCAGTGCTGTCAAAAAGTGATTGCCTCCCAGAAGTTCGACAATAGGCTGAAAGATGGCCTGTGACAGCGCATGCCTGAGCATTGTTCACGCGTTCTCTAAATCCGTCGTCCACAAAGCGCCTTGTCTGCACTATGTGCACGGAACCTCATGCCTGGGCTATGCTGCATAATACGCCCTAGTCGCGTGGCACGCATTTCTTCCTGTTCTCCCATTTGCTGTTTCCACCTTGCTGTTGTTGACACGCCTGCACATCATGCATCCTTTCAGAGGGGCAGGCAACTGTATATCTTCGCACTTAGCAACTTTTTTTTTTGTGTTGTGGCTAAAACCACATACATAAGGAGTCCCTTCAGTAGACCCTTTCCAAAATTCTTAAATTTTCCTGCTATGCTTTTTGAACCACTAAAGGCGGCTTGTCATTTAGTGTGAATAGCCTGTACAAGCACGGTTTGCTTATGCAAAGACATGGAGAATGTTGAGTCACCTTTCTCAGTTTAAACACCCACAACTGACAAGCCCCAGCATGTTCAGCTAGGACCATGTCTCTTCTTGAAGCCTGACACTATAACTTGCTCCGTGTCCGTGTCCGTGTCATTTGCTCTTTCTTTTTGATGCCGTGCGTGCGTGCATAGTTGCACTGCGCACGCATGGTGTGGCCCCAGACGACGTTCAGCTTTGCTTTTTTTTTTTTTGTGCATATGAACAATCTCGGCTGGTTTTTTGCTGTCACCGCCGCCACAGTTGTCATTCACCGTATATGTATAAGTACCTATATATATATATATTATGAGACCACGTCCGGTACGGCAGCAACCAGGTTATCTTTTTAATCCAGACGCACGAGCCAGAGAGACAGCCCGCGTGACATACGATGATGATCACTACAATGGTTTGGTCATACAGATGAAGATGAAGTACATAGTCAGCGCTCACACTATTTTCCCCCCTACGCGAAAGAGGGCAGCAAGTTAGAAAGGGTTGGGATGCCGAATATATCGTTTCAGGTGAGCGACGTGGGCGATCTTGGTGTGGCGGCGACGGTGATCAGGAGCCGCGTTGACAGGAGCAACGCGATAGTTTACTTCAGATGTTCGTTCCAGGACGGTGTATGAACCGAGATACCGGTGAAGGAATTTTTCGCAGAGCCCAGGTACACGAACAGGTGTCCACAAAAGGACTTCGTCGCCTGGGCGGAACACAACTCGACGCTTCGCATCAAGGGCGATTTTTCTGTTGTCCTGAATGGCAGCAGTGTTGGCGCGGGCGATTTGACGGCAGCGGGCAACGCGAGCGGCGAACTCTTCTGGGAGAGATGAAGATGGATCGGAAGATGTGGACAAAAAGGTGGTGTCCAGAACAAAAGTCGGTACACGGCCATACACGAGAAAAAAAGGGCTGAAATTCGTCGTACGCTGTATGGCAGTGTTATATGCGAACGTGACGAAAGGAAGTATTGTGTTCCAGTTTTTGTGATCCGGTTGCACGTACATAGAGATCATGTCGGACAAAGTTCGGTGAAAACGCCCAGTCAGACCGTTATTTTCTGGGTGATACGCTGATGTGGTCGTGTGGATGGTGTTAGAGGCCAGTAAGACTTCAGCAAGGACATGTAAAAGAATTGTCTTGCCACGGTCACTAAGGAGCACACGCGGTGCGCCATGTCGTAAAATAATGGCGTGAAGGAAAAAATCGGCTACTTCAGAGGTAGCGCCAGATGAAAGAGCTGCCGTCTCCGCGTAGCGAGTAAGGTGGTCTACGGCAGTAACAATCCAACAGTGACCGGCTGGCGCGACAGCCCGCGTGACATACGATGATGATCACTACAATGGTTTGGTCATACAGATGAAGATGAAGTACATAGTCAGTGCTCACAATATATATATATTGTGGGCATTCATTATGTACTTCTTCTCATATATGCATTATCATAACTATCATCATCCATCTGGGTCCCTGTCCTCATCTTCACAATCATGATCGTCTGTGTGCACGCTCAGTCTCAGACTGCCCGTTCGTCGCTGAGCCCTTGGGCTGAATAAATGCTGTCTCAACCCAGACGTCATACGTGGTGGAGATGGATTTTTGGTCCTCAGTCCTCTCTCGCTTCGCTCGACTCCCTGGAGCTGCGTTCAGGCCGCTGATTACCCCCATTGTCTGACAGCATGTCACAGAACGAGCCTGCCGGCGCTGCTACCATCGCTGCTGCCATCTCTCCCCCGCCGTCTTCAGCCGCGCTTCCTGTTTACGTACACAGCCACCAGCGTGATCCCCCTCTGTTCGCCGGTCTTCGCGGGGAAGATGTGGAAGACTGGCTCGATGAGTACAGCCGCGTGAGTGTTGCTAATCACTGGATCGATAGCGCCAAGCTCCGTTACGTCTCTTTCTTCTTGGCCGGTGTGGCGAAGACATGGTATTTCAACCACGTCATTGACTTACTCGACTGGGCGACCTTCCAGCACCAGCTGCGACATGTTTTTGGGACACTGGCCATTCGTTTTGCCGTCGCGAAGAGGACCTTCGATACTCGCCTACAACATCCCGGCGAATCTTACACTTCTTACGTTGAGGATGTCCTTTCACTGTGCCGGCGTGTCAATTCATCTATGCCAGAATCGGACAATGTACGCCACATCTTGAAAGGCATTAGACCGGTTGTTTTTAATGCCCTCGCTGCGCAAAATTCAGCTACCATCGCTGACGTCGTCACAACATGCCAGCGCCTTGATTCGCTGGACTGTGCCGGCTTGTCAATTCATTTATGCCAGAATCGGACAAAGTATGCCACATCTTGAAAGGCATTGGACCGGTTGTTTTTAATGCCCTCGCTGCGCAAAATCCGGCTACCATCGCTGACGTCGTCACGACATGCCAGCGCCTTGATTCGCTAGATTCCGTTCGTCTCCAAACGGACATTGGCGACCACCACTCCACGTCCCATGGCCAACTACGTGACCTCATCCAGGACATTATACGAGAAGAATTGCGGTTTATGGGCTTCACACCTTCTTCACCGCGTTCAACACAGTTTTCGGGAGTTCCTTCGCGTGACTTCATTAGGGATGAACTTACATCCATGACCGGCCCTGATCTTGCAAAACCACCTGTTTCTCGCACCATATCAACCTACGCTCAAGTCGCTTCCGCGCATCCGAGCTATGTACACATGACGTTGCCGCAACCATCCTACGCGTCGGTTGCTGCCATTCCCCTGGTCAACTACTGTTCGATGCCACCTGACCCTTCTTCGGCCCACCTGAGCGCGCTATCTCCAAGTGCCCCTAATGCCTTCTACTCCCCACCCTGGCGCTCGTCCTGCCCTGTCTGCTATTACTGTGGGTATCGCGGCCACATTTCTCGTTTCTGCCGCAAGCGCCAGCAACACGAGCGCCACGGTTACGACATGCGTGAACGAGATGTGTACTATCAAGGTCAACGCCATTCATCACCTCCACACCGGTCTCCCTCTCCGCCCGCATCCAGTGCACCTCGGAACAGCCGGAACTCAAGGCGCCGTTCACCATCACCCTTTCGCCGCTCCTCCTCCCCACTTCGGCCTGCCTCATTCGTCATTAACAATCATTCGAAAAACTAAGTAATGGAGTTTCTGGGGGAAAAACTGCATTTTGAATTAGGACTGATATTCCTCCATCATGCCCGTGCAACATGATTTCGGTGGTAGTGGAAAGAGTGTACGTGGATGCTCTGGTGGACACGGGTGCGGCATTTTCTGTTATACGCGTCGATTTAGGCCAGCGTCTGAAAAAAGTGATGACCCCTTACGATGGACCCATGTTGGTATCTGCGCAGGGGTTTACCATTCACCCTTCAACTTTCTGTACAGCCCGCGTTTTTATTGATGGTATCCGACACCACATTCAGTTTGCCGTTCTCACTGACTGCTCTCACCAATTGATTTTAGGGTGGAATTTTCTTTTTTCTGCTTCCGTGGCTATTTGCTGTGGTCAACGCGTCGTCCACCTCACCGACACGGACTGCACGCTCACTGACGACCCCCAGAGGCCACTTTGTTTGACAGCTGCGGAAGATACCGAATTACCACCAGGTCAAGAGCGGATTGTAGCTATTACCTCCAAGGACATCGACCATGGCGATGTCTTGGTCTCACCATCATTTAGTTGCGTCGGTGAAGGCATCATTCTCTCTTCCGGTGTAGTTAGGTTGCTTATGGTTCCGCACTTGTCACCGTCGTGAATACAACATCCGAAAAAATTCTACTTCCCCAGAACACCACGGTGGCCTGCGTGACGGATCCCGAGCCTGCGTGCGTCATGCCACTTCATGCCGTCTCCTCCAACGACAGCCCTAGGAGTAAGCCTGCTTCTTCTTCCGCCTTTAGTGCAGCCATTAGCGACGACTTGACACCTTCACAGACGCAACAGCTACTTGCTTTGTTAAAGAAACACGCAAGTTCCTTCGACGTTTACTCCTCGACGTTGGGCCGCACTACTACTATAACGCATCGAATCCACACAGTCGGAACATCTGTTGTATGCCGCCGGCCCTACCGCGTGTCTCCTGCTGAGAGAAAAATCATCGAAGAAAACGTAGCTGACATGCTCAAACGAGAGGCAATTCGCCTTTCATCTAGCCCTTGGTCGTCACCTGTGGTTCTGGTGCGCAAGAAAGATGGCTCCGTGCGCTTTTGCGTCGATTACAGGGCGCTCAACAAGATCACTCGCAAGGATCTGTACCCAATGCCTCGCATTGTTGACGCCCTTGATTCTCTACAAGGCTCGAAATACTTTTCCTGCCTCGACCTGCATTCCGGATACTGGCAAATTCCTATGCACGAAGAGGATAAAGAGAAAACGGCATTCGCAAACCCCGATGGGCTATACGAATTCAACGTTATGCCTTTCGGGCTGTGCAACGCGCCCGCTACATTTGAGCGCATGATCGATACCGTGCTGCGCGGCCTTAAATGAAAGACCTGTCTCTGCTACTTGGACGACATCGTCACTTTTTCGTCGTTTCTTCAGCACCTGCAACGTTTGGATGACGTTCTGACGTGCCTTGCCGCCGCTGGTCTCCAACTCAACAAGAAAAAATGCCGTTTCGCCACAAAAGCTATCAAGGTTTTGGGCCACGTCGTGAGCAAAGACGGAATTCGGCCCGATCCGGACAAAATTGCTGCGGTGCTTCGCTTTCCGCAACCCGAAAGGCTGAAGGAGTTGCGAAGTTTTCTTGGTCTTACCTCCTATTTTCGACATTTTATACAAAACTTCGCATCAATAGCGGCTCCACTGCACCAGCTTCTTGCTTCTGACATGCCCTTTTTGTGGTCGGAAGAATTTCAAATGGCATTCGACCTGTTAAAGTGTGCCCTCACGTTCAAACCTGTACTCCGCCACTTTGATGAGGCCGCACCGACCATCCTACATACGGACACTAGCGGCCGCGGTATAGGTGCCGTTCTGCTCCAACGTGACACCTCTTCACAAGAGAGGGTAGTTGCGTATGCCAGTAGAGTATTAACCACGATTGAGAAGAACTATACCATAACTGAGCAGGAGTGCTTGGCTGTGGTCTGTGCAGTGCAAAAGTTCCGTCCCTACCTCCACGGCCGTCATTTCACGATCGTTACCGATCACCACGCCCTATGCTGGCTTTCCACGTTGAAGAACTTGTCTGGACGCTTAGACCGGTGGATTCTACGTTTACAGGAGTATGACTTCGATATCATTTACAAGCCAGGTAGAAAACACCAAGACGCCGACGCCCTTTCGCGCTGCCCGCTACCAAATACCCAGCTCAGCATCGGTCAAAGTTCGGCCATCACATCTACTGCAGCGCCTGCGCTAGCCTCAATAGACCAGCTATTATCGGACAACAAGCGCACACTTCACTCCTGCCAGTTGTCTGATCCATACTGTAGGCGTATTATGGACCAGCTCTCAGGAACTTCCCATCCACCTAACGCGCGGCATCGTCGTCAAGTCTTGCGATTTAAGCTGGAGAATGGAGTTCTGTACCGTCACATCTACCACCCTGATGGTCAACGCTGGGTTCCTGTGTTACCACACTCTCTTCGACTTGACGTGCTTGAAGCCTTCCACGATGACTTGACTGCCGGACATCTTAGTATTAAAAAAACTCACGATCGCATTCAAAGTCGCTTCTACTGGCCCGGCAATTATACTAGCATCGCGCGCTACGTCAGTTCCTGTGCCCCGTGCCAGCGTCGTAAAATCCAGACAACTGCACCGGCTGGGCCTCTACAGCCAATCCCGTGCCCCACAACACCATTTGAGGTTGTAGGTATTGACCTTTACCGCCCTCTTCCCGTCACATCTACTGGCAAACGATGGATGGTGACTGCCGTAGACCACTTGACACGCCACGCGGAGACAACGTCTGTATCTACTGCCTCTGCTTCGAAAGTTGCCGACTTCGTCCTGCACACTATCGTTCTGCGCCACGGAGCCCCTCGTGTATTGCTGAATGACCGTGGAAGGGTGTTCCCGTCAGAAGTGCTAAATGAAGCTTTGTGCGCCTCTGGAATAACACACAAGACAGCTTCAAGCTACCATCCTCAGACCAACGGTCTCACTAAGAGGTTTCAGCGTACCCTTGCTGATATGATAGCCGTCTACATCAGTCCAGATTACAAAAACTGGGACACTCGCCTACCATTCCTCACCTTTGCTTACAACACGGCCTTTGCTTTTGCTCCCGCGCTTATCCTTGAGTGGGGAGAATCGCGTGCCTTCTACTTGACCGGAACGATTGGTTTAGTTGCCGGGCACACAAAGATCACTTTGCTCACTGGACAGGTGCCGTTTGCGAAAATAGTTCGCTCTTCAAATACAGCAAACACTGGGGCACTTCTTAGTTCACACTCGTATCTGAACCTGCTATTACGTTTCGTGCCTCGTTTTTGTTTAAACAGCGCGTTAAGTTTCGAGCGGTAAACATTGTTAGTTCGCTCTCATCCTGTGCATGTTATTTTCGTGTGTCATTTGTGCATGAGCCTCACGGTGCACGTTTCGATCTGCTTGCCGTTCTCAGCATTACTTTCCAAGTTGTTTCTATCACATTCATTGCTTCACCCTTGCGCTGTAACTGTGACTTTTCTTAATTTCGGACAACCGTGTCATCACTGCCGCAGGGATGTCAGATTAGGCGCTGAATTTAACTCTCCGAGACCACGTTGACGACGGATCATTAGAAGTGGACTCATCACGCGCTTCCCGTCTTGCGCCGCAAGTTCACAGGCTGGTAGCTTTCGCGATTAGTCGATTAGTTCTGGCAACAACATGACGGCGCGTTGAATGGAATGCAGTGAACGCGATAGCAAAAAATTTTAACGTTATAAGAAGTAAGGCTGGCAGCCAACTCTTTTGGACCCGATATCGCAGAACTCGTACCAAACGCTGGTGTGAGCAAATATGAACGCTCCAGGGAGAAGTGCTCTTTTCACACAGTCTCTTTGCGTTGAAACCACACTGATATTTGCCAAGATAGCAAGCGTGCCAGCGATCGCGACCGCCCTTAAAATCCAAGTTCATTATTGCTACTCGAGTGCGACCCCCCTCCCATTCCCTGCATTGTTACATGCTCATTCAAGACGGGTGGTTTACTTTCTGTTTGAGCATTCTACGGTAGTTCTAACAAGCGGGAAATGTTATCTTATGCACTTTCCAGGCCATAGGGATGGGCCGACTCATTTGATCTCAGCATCAGCAGCACTCGCGCGCTTTTACCTGATCGTGAAAGTTCCGACGCGTGGGGTTATGTTATCAATTTGGACTTATTACGGAACATGGCGGCGACTGCGAAAATACGCCTACCATGTCCATACAATTGCAATCGCAATAATAACTCAGTTTTTAACCGCTAAATAAGTGTTTTGGGTTAGCTCTGCCTTCACTCCCCCTTTTGTTTAATTTGCATGTTCATTTTACGAACTTTCATACCGAACCTCTATATAACAAAATCCTCTTCATAACAAATTTTTCCGGGAATTTATCAATTCCGTTATATCTAGGTTTAACTGTAGCATCTCTGCCTTTCACATGTGTTGTCGGCAATACTTTGGTAGCACCAAATCATGTACAAATACCACTTGGCCTCTGCACTGCCTCATTCTTGGTAAGACGACTATGAAATATTACCCTGCCAGCACGTCATTAACATAGCGAAAATAAACACTTTCTTGTGGCTATATCTCACAAGAATATGCTTAGAAATCATGTTCAACTAATTCCCTGCAATTTTGCTTCAAACTATATTAAAAAAAGAATATAGAAGTATTTGAGAAATATTAAAAAAATATTCTATTTGATTTACACTTGCATTTCAATATTAAATTTGCTTTACACCCAAAATTTTACTATTTTCACAGCTCTAGCGAAAAGTAAATTTGAGGTTTGAAGAAAATTCTAAGCGAACAAGGAATTCTTCGGACAATGTCACATTGAATGGAATGAGTAGTATATACCACACATTATAAACATAAACAAGGCAACTTAATTACGCAAAATTTTTAAGCAATGATAGTAGGCATGTGTGAATGTCACTCTTTTTGGTCAAAGTGAACCACAAGGCATCTTGAATAGCAGCAAGATTTGGATAACAGCAGGGTGCAAGTGGTAAAATACATTACGTTTAAAATTTTTATACTAAGCGCTTATAAGCCATCAAAACACACCTTGGAATTCGAGCAAAAACAATAATCGAGGTGCAGGTACTAAGTACAGTACTCTCGAATTCAAAATCAATATAAAATTTTTTACTATAATGACTTAAAAGTGCAATTTCTCAAGATAGGCATGTCATGTCACGAAAAATTTGGTCTTTAAAAAGAATGTTCACTGTGATTTACATGCTTGGGTTAAAAATATGGCAATAAGACTCGAACTGAAGATGTTCAAAATAAAAATAACTGTGTTACTTCGCTCTAAATTTCTTGTTCCAATCCATGAGAACTGCACAGTTAACTTCGAATTGCGGCTTCACGGCAACGTAAATTTTTTAATGTCAGTGTAGGTAGTTTCATAAAATAACACCCCCTGCACCAATGCAGCAAAAGCACTTTTACAGTAAGTTTACACGAGGTCATATATACATCTACTCATTCCTATCGAATACCGTACTTGGAAGTTATGAATAATTTAAATTCATGTTGAGGTGAATTCGAATACTGCGGTACTCATTCGATTATTCGATGTACTAGAATATGTGCCCATGCCTGCCAATAAGTCACCAACATAATAAGCCCATTTTCAAGACATAAAACTTATCTCCACTGTCAGATAGCAAGAAATAGGAGCAAACAACCTTCAACTCTCTGCCCCTCTGCCTTTGAACCCACCAGGCAAGAAAGACGACAATATGCAAACTTTAAACCTAGAAAAGGTAGGAAAAGCTTTAATTAGGAATTAACAATTTTCAGATGAAATATGTCATTCTGCTAAATCTTGCAAATAATGTAACACCAACACAGTGTTCTGTGCCACAGACATTGGACAGTAGCAAGGCAAGCATCAGAAACTCCGCTGAGATTTCATACTGCAGTACATTAAGCTCTCCACACACTAACGGGAGGTCGAGGAACAAGAAATGTCGCTGGAGCCAACGTCTCGGCAAATTAACTTTCCGTCACACTTGTCCTTGATCCTGACAAAGTCCTTTTGTCGGAGTGTTAAGCTCCAGCGACACTATTTTTTAACTTCTTCTGCATAGTTTGAATTTTCACACTAGCATGACATGTATGACCACAATGAGAGGTTGCAAGATCAAGCTTCGGTTGCAACCTTGGAAAATGGTCAAAATACTCTAGGTGCCCACTTAGACGCAATGCTGAGCTTTGAGCAATGCGCTCTGATAAGGACACCCTTATCACTTTGCTGCCGAGTAAACCCATCAGACACTCGTTCACTTTTTCATGGCCGACACAAACCCGGATCTCACATGGGCGTTACAGCGGTAAGAACACACACTACTAATAGTATAAGGCATGATCAATAAAATGTTATGTTTGCTTTCTTATGTACGAAAATAACGAATACAAGGAGAGCATTACGTGGCATCATGCCACGTAATGTACTGGGCAAGTATCTTCTGTGATCCTTGGTTTTCTAACACAGTACATCAGAGATGCGAGCATCAGAGACAAACTTAGTGTCACATTAGACACTAAAAAAAAATTGATGAAATAAATTGGTAAAAATACAAATAGGTAAAGAAACGAAAGAGAGATACTCCAGGCCCACTTACTTGAACACAGTGAAGTGTAGCGCCTCTGAACCGGCCGTGATGAAGCGCTCCCTGTACAGCTGACCATGCTCCGTCAGGTCCAGAACGCATATCTTGCTGAGGCTCGCTTGTAGCGTAATGTTGGAATCTCTCAACGACAGGTGGCTCGAGAAGCCACTCACTGTGGCTCTGGCCAGCTCGTAAGTCGGCTTGTTCAGTGTCACAATGAAGTTGCGGATATTCACTTCCAGTTCTGTGTTGTCGACATCTGCCTGACGCTCTGCGTAGAAACAAATGAAATGATAGATTTGAACTAAGTGCGGCAAAATGATACTGTTTTGTACAAGAGCAAGTCCCGGGCATAGATTTGAAATCTTCTGTAAACTTTTTTGTTTGCGAGAACAGACCTTCAATTGCTAGCACAGCAATCATGAATATTATGTCGAGTATTACTCAGTGAGCACTGCAAACGTGGAAACATGGAGGTAATTGACTAATGTTTGGATGTAACAATCCAGGACATTAGCAGTCAGTACAAATTAGTGATTCAACAAACATGAGAGACTACACTTAATGTTCTCAACTAGATACAAGGTAAATTAAACATACAAGAGCACGATAAATACATAGTTTTTTTGTATCTAAAAAAACATGCAATTATGAGACCTTTGATAACTGCACAAGTGCAGCAGTGAGAAAGTGAAAAGCAGTTTGAATTTTGACAAGCACAAGGGACTGACATGGCTTGCTTCACCCCGCTTATCTTATTAAACTGACTGGAAAGCTTTCTGTGAAACAGTAACACTAAGTTTGAAAGCAAAGTTTGTTTAAGCATGCACTTTAATTGCTATGGTAGTGTCGATAAGAACCATTACTTTCTGTGTTTGTTTCCATTCAGGAAAAGTATTAAACACGATGCCTCCAAAACTACGTCTTTCTTACTTTGCTCTACGTCTAAGTCTTCTCTAAGCAGAGAATCCTGCCTTGAGGTGGGCCTAGGCTCTTCAGGAAGATCAGCAGCCAAGCCAAGGAAGTCTAGCACCATCACCCACGTCTGAGAATTGATCACCATCTCCAGGCTGTTAACATCAACGGCTACAGCCTTGCTGACCTAAAGACAGTGGAATAAGTTCCACAACATATATTCGTGGTAATAGAAACGCGCCTCTCACAAGTAGAAAAGTTCTCAACAAGTAGAAAGCTTAGAAAATATGAGATAGTTTACTTTATACAAGATTCAATCTAGAAATATGAATCCCGTGTGTTTTATATCATCAAGACATCGCAACACTGAGCAGAATTGACCGATTTGCATAGCTATGAGACTAAGTAAGACAATGCTGTTCAAACAGGAACAAGCACGAATGCTGGACACATTTGTTACAAACACTTTAATGCGTCCCTGATCTGGCTGCAGCAATGGAACAAGACGACATATTCTGTTGTGGCAATGCATTTACACATACTGGGCACAAAAAATGCACCTGCTGTCCAGAAATGGTCTGACATTTGGCAGTACTTTTCGAAGGGTTTACGGTCCGTAAAACTATGAGCGATGGTGGAGTGATGGCAGAATTAGTAACAGAATGCATAAAGTACAGCAACCACCTCTGTGCCGCGAGGGGAGGCTAATGGGCAACCCCGAAATGTCTTGAACACTGAGATGTGTTATGGAACTACCACGAAAGCTTGACACTTACACTGTTGTGTTTGGAAGCAAACTCTGGGCAGTGTCTGTCGATGAGATGCATGTTGATGTGCATTAGGGTGTCCGCTTGTGCCAGCAAAAGGGAGGGACTGGCAGAACCACACGGCGATGGAGGTGGAGTGGACGGCGAAGCACATGTGCTGCTACATTGGCCCCTCTTCTTTGCGTGCTCTGCAAGTTAACGAGCTTGATAAGCAAAGCCAGTCGACACCATAACAGTTACATATAATACGGAAATGTGCTTGTTGTTGGCATAATCCGTGAGAACATTTTTGCTCACTTTCATATGGATGCGTATCAAGAATGTATTGCTCATCCTCATGCAGAAACATGTCCATGCACCTTCATAATGTAACTACAATAGTTACAACACACTCCAATATTTATTTGTTATTTTGTTTGTTTTATATATTTTATCACTTTAAAGCAATACAGGTGCCATGACAAATGCTGTTTTGAACACTTCCAAGGGTTACTTTTACTAACTAAAGTACTTTGACGCACACTTGAATGCAGGTACGCAAGCAAATTTGTATTTTACAAACACTAGAATGAGACTGCAATACCAAATAATCAAATCTGTGATTTCATGGTCTATGCCAGGATACTATGGCCACTGGGCCATTGTGACCAGCTCGACTCTACTCATAAAGCAGTAACAGCAGCCACAACACCTTTTAACACTCGCTAAATCTTTCAAATTTACATTTCCCAGAAGAAGCTTTCAATATTATGCGTATGTTTAAGCATGTGCACATTTTTAGCAAGGATAGATGAATGGTGGAAGTTTGTTTATGGTCCTGAGAGACGCAACTAGGCACGCAGTGGGCTGGAAAAAAAATAAATACGGGACAGGCGGGTTACCCGACAATAATATTACCCGAGGGTTTGCTCTTCTTCAGATGTGCCTGGAAGACATTTTGAGTGCAAAGCCTGTCGGGAAGAGATGGGTGGGCTGGAATAGCCGGAATGTGGTATGTCATGTCCGGGCAGGAAAACGAGATGAAATCCGACTTGGGCGGCCGAGCATCCTTGGAGTCCCCCGCTTCTTCCTCGGGGTTACAGGACCGAATCAAGTAGCGGTGGCTAGATTCTGGGCTTTCGACGAGGTCCTCCATAATAACGCCTTTCAGAGCCAGCTGCAAATGAAAGGCGTCACATTGTAGTACCATAGTAAGCATTTTGTTTTCTAACATTAACAAAGTCGCACCACATGCATCACCGGACCATATTTTTCTTCAATGGACACCAACTGTCGCAAGATAAATGATAGTTCAGGAAGTACTTGTCTTCAACCTTCACTGCCAATTGTCGTCAGTCACTCAATGTAGTCTTCAACAGCTTAGATTGCTTAGCAGTAAGGAGCAAAATAATATAAGCACCAGAAAAATGTCGAAAGAAATAATTTCTTTAGTTAATTTTAGATCACTCCAAGTAGTAATTGAGACACACAGCCATAGTGTATAGATTTGACAAAAGCTTTACTATAATTATTAGTACTGCCAAAACATAACTGTTCTTCTAGGCACTAAATTATGTTTAAAAAATGAATTATTTTTGCGTATGGGTTTCTTTCTTATCGAGGATCTTAGTAATGCTTCTATGTTTAATGTCACCATTAGCTTCCAAATGATTAAAACCAAGGCAAACGCATGATCAACACTTCATCCTCGCAGACACAGGACACATGCTTCAACACATGCTAATGCGAGAGAAGGGCGGGCCTATGCTCCAGTCTTCAAAGACTACAGCAAATAGCAAAGAAAAAGGTAAGTGTTTTATAGGTGAAGAAAATTAAATAAAGTAATCAAGCTCTCACAGACGTAATGAACTCTACTAAGTGGCTAAGCTAGAAATATAGGTAATATAGGAAGCACAAACTAATACCAGCCAATGTGTTTTTACATAATTAGATGCACATTTAAAGAAATACGTACAAAGCAGCGAATGGTTATCAGAAGACCAAGTACGCGAGTGTACCCATGACATTTTCCTTAAACTACAAAACAGCTTTTGTTGAACATGACAAGTCATCATCTAGTAGTCACCTTTATTAGAATGCGATAAAACCTTACAGTTAAACATATCAGAGGGGATTTTGTTTTTTTTGCTATACACTAAACCAAGCTGCTCGCTATGAGGCAGCCAATACAATACACAATTGCAGAAAGAGCATGTCAAATGCGCAGAACACGAACTCACTTGAACCAATGTCTCGTACGGATTGTCTTGCTCGTAGTTCACAACAAATTCTTGGAAGGACAAGGCAACAAGGTCTTGCTTGTCATTGCACAGGTCAGAGCAGATGTTGATCACGAGCTCTGGCAGTACGAAGTTGACATGGTAGCTGAATGCCATCTGCCTCGAGCCATCTTCAACGATGTTGACAAGGCTTTGTTGTGGCCTTTCATGTTCACCGTGCAAATCCTTTGATGCCAATTCATCCTGTGCCCCAATGCGTGCACCAATCGATTGATTAAATAGAAACAGTTACACAAAGCACGCGAAATGTGGCTACATGTAATCCGCTTAAGAAACAAAGAAACAAAGCCCACTTCCAGCCAAACTTGGTCAAAACGAACAACCGCTAATTGCAGCGCCGTGGCAAGCTGTACGATAACTTGCTAGCAATGGCTTGATCCTTACTCTAGAAGTAAGCCTAAACGTAGCATAGGGCTATGGCAAGTAGGCTTGTGCAAATACTCGAATGCTTCTAATATTTGAATGAATAATTCAGTATTCTAATGCATTCTAAATTGAATATAAATTATTGTAAATTTTGAATGAATCGAGAAAAACAAGTAGGTGCATATTAGGCTGCACGTGTAGTATGTTAGTTTCCTTTAGCATATCATTACTGCAGTGGAGGGATGCTAAGCATTGAAAGCACCTATCAAAATATAATTTCACATTTACCTTTCGGTAAAAGTGGCTTCATTGCTGTCAAGTGCTACAGAGCCGTAAAAACACACAATTGAAAGAAATCCGCATTGCTGAGAAGCCCCAATTTAAGGTTATATGGAGATATTGCCCTCACATCAATTCCTTTTTTTTTTTTTTTCACTTTAAAAGCTCGTTATACCGACTTATATGCTCTAAGTATAGCAAATTTTAAAATGTAACCTATTTTACAGGCTATCACTTGCATACTACCAAAAGTAAAATCCTGCTACTGTTCAAAGTTGTTTCCACTTCAATTGGATAAAAAAAATGGCATTTGCAGATGTCTTGTTAGAGTTTTCAAAAAATATTGTGCAGGTTAGTTTGGTCATGACAAATATGCCCCTCTTTCTTTATGTAATGTAATACATATACAATTCAAATTCAATTTGAAATTATTCAACCAAAATCACTATTCGCTTTGAATTCACTTCAAACCTAAAATTAACTATTCACACAAGCCTAATGCCAAGCATTTAACATAATAGAGAATGCATTTTTATAATGCTTTTTGAAGGTTCCAAACATTAGAAGTGGCTTGTAGATTGCCTCCTCTCTAGTGCTAAAAATGTGATAATGGCATTGTGAAACTCTTCTCAATATTAGGCAAGGAACACTAATGATGTGACCATTTCAGTGAACAGGCATCTTCACTAAGTTGTGGCGAGCCGACTGCCGGAACTAGAAATAATGACAAGTCAGCTGCGCTAACTCCTTCAAAAGCTTTGAGTACTAACTGTAAACTTGACGTTCCTGCTCTGGCTGAACTGGGGGATGGCACTTTCTTACTTAACCATAAATTGATAAAGCCAAACTTCGGGAACACCTGAGCCCAAAAATCTAAAACTTTGTCATATTTGCAACATTGTAGCCTACAAATTAAGAATACCGTACTGAGAAACTTCACAAGCTACAATATACACAAAAACAAAGGCAGTACCCAAGATGCAGAGATATGGAGAGATTCAGTCATGTCCTCATCTTCACTGCTAATATCCTTGCAGTATGTCATGTTCTTGGTTGACTGTAGCAGCAGTTCATACTGATACTTTGTCACTGCAAACTTGAGGACATTTATGACGGTTCCAGAAACCTAGAGAACAGAAAATAGCACAGCTTGTTCACCGAAGTGATAAGTCATAACACCAAAGCAGTACCTAAATAATTCATCTCAAACAACCTCTTTTGAACTGTGTGTGCTATGTTATATAACAAGTAAGCTACACACACAAAATAAAATAATACTGTAAAGAAAAAGGGCACAGTTTCAAGCAACTGAAATTATTTTCGGAAGCTGCATCTTTTGCGCAAAGCCCGCTACGAATAATTTCAACCAACAAGACTGCTCCTTGACGTGCAGGTTAGAGACAAGATGCTCATAAATACTAGTACATGAAATGCGACCATGAACATATTCTGTTTAGCTCTCAGGTTATGTTTAGCAGATCAAGTGATGATGTCCTGATCCAAGGTCATCCCTAAAGCCTTACCTGAGTACAAGTGCAAAAGCTACCATTAAAGTAAATGCATAGTGCATTGCTGGCTACTGCTACACATAAGTCAATTTTATATCTTGATTCATTATTTGTCTTAGTATACTCGAAATTCTGCAAGAAAGTGTACAGAAATTTTTCTCACATCCATTCCACATACAGTGTGATAACTATGTGCACAATACCTTTCATTCAAACTTTTAATATATCTGTATTTTTTGCACTTATTACTACCTTCCATTTCTACATTTATTTTACTGCCTTCCTGAACAGCATGCATCAAGTCCCATGCAACGACAGCTGACAGTCTTCTTGCACCTTTTTCTTAATATTAAGAGTGTATACATGTGCCCAAACAAAATAATAATAATAATAATATTTTTACCACTTAGATTGCTAAAATAAATGGAGTGTAATAAAACAACGTTTTTCAATACTCAGTGTCAGAAATAATGTTTTATAAAGTTCACTACCTCAAGGATGGGCTGTGTCTTTGGTTGAACCAAGGTGTCGCCCACATTTCCCTCATCTTCATTGAACCACCCACCATCCAGTTCATCCAGTGGTTGCTTGTACTGAACAGTAAACTCGATTATTGTGTCGTGCAGAATGGGACGGCCATGAGCCTGGCAGCTGTACAGGTCCGCGACTGGCAGTGAATCGGCCGGCGGCAAGCCAACCGTGGGGCCCGTCTTTCCTGATGCAGCCGCGAGGTTCTCGTCAATGTTCAGGGAGTACAGATTCATGTCCCTGAACTGCACAAAAAAGAGGCCGGCCTTGTGCGGGTCGCACGAGTTGAATGCAAACTGTGCCGACTGCAGAACAGACGAGTTTGTGTTCTGCAGCGAGATGCGACCGAGGTGGGCGACCAACACGTTGCGGCTGGAGGGACTACAGGGAAGCACGATCACTGGTGTCTGCAGCAGGATATCAAGCCTGAAAGAAAAGTAGTCGAGAAAGGTTAGCTGAGGTGTTCCACTTACATTAAGAGCAAGGATGAAGACAAGTAATCCAGCTTAGTTGCTATGCTACTTACTAAATATGTGAAAGCTGCCATAGATTTTCTCCACAGAGCCACTGAAGCTTGACTGACACATTTGTTTGTACATCTATTCATATGGAAGGCTTTTGTAAGTTCACGTGTTAGTTTATCTTTATGTCAGAACAAAATATCTGTATCACGAAATACGGGGATCCCAATGACATGATTACAATGACCTGACAAGTGTCAAAAAGTTTTTTTCCTAATGAGTTTTCTAGTAAACTAATATTTGAACTTACGGAAGCCTTCCATTCAACAGGTGTACAAACAAATGTATTAGTCAACTTTCGGTGCCTCTAACAGACAGAAAGTACAGTTTTTTAAATTCTGCAAAGCCATATCCTTTCATTTTTGCCTGTGCCATTACTTGCACAAGTGCTATGCTGGTTCCCAGGTACTTATATGTTTTGTTCCTTTCAAAAATAAATCAGTTGAGAGTTAGCACTCGTCTATCTCTTTCTTGTCTTGTTTTTTGTGTGCGCTAAAAAAATTATAATATGGATACATGCCGACTCGCCCAGCTGTCTGTTCTACTACTCAAGTGTATATTAGTCTGCATGTAATATACTCCAAAGATAGTTTCACTGCAATAAGGTAGTGTCGATCCGTGAATACATGCACTCAAGCAAAATTCACCCTGCCACAAAGCCCCCTTTCATGATTAAATTAGGATAATACCCTCACATCCATTCATATTTTAAGCTTGTTATACCGACTTATATGCTCTAAGTATAGCAAATTTTAAAACTTGACATATTTTACAAGTTATTGCTTGCTTTCTACCGAAACTCAAATCCTCAAATTCAAAGTGGTTTTCTCTTCTCTTGCACCAAAAAATGATATTTTCACAGGCCTAGTTTCAATTTTTTTAAATATTGTGCAGGTTAGTTAGGTCATGACAAATACACCTACTTTTTCAATGAAATGTGATTGATATATACGCTATTGGAATTCGATTCAAAACTATTTGACCGAAATCACTATTCACTTTGAACCTAAAATTCATTATTTGCACAAGTTTAGTATTCTCCTGACTTCATCATCACACAATGTGACAGTACAGGCTCTTGCTTCACCTAGGCAGGATAACAGAGATAGTTCCCAACATCTGATGCAAAAAATACAACAAAAACAAAACGCTAGTGCCAATTCGAATTAGATTAATAAAAAAGGTTAATAAAAAAGAGCTTCTATTCCTCCAACTCACTTCACATCCAGCGGCAGGGCAGACTGCACGTCAGACGGCTCGTTTATCGAAATCTCCCTTTGCAGAGTGGGCATCGGTGTGCTGTCCGGTGGGTAGACGTGGAAAGAGAATGCCATGCTCTGTGCTGGCAAATTTACTATGCCCAGCGCCACCTCAGTGGCAGCATTCTTGATAGACTGGGCGAGCATCGAGACACAGTGCTTGAACTCCACCGCGCATGATGCCAGCTCGTGCAGCAACAGTGGTGAGTGTGTGTAGCAGACGGACGCCATGCGCGCCACGACCTCCAGGCACTCGGATTCGGACTGTTTGCTTTGAGCACCGTAACGCTTGATGGTGAACTCAAAGGCTTTCTCGGCATTTGCGGAGTCCTGGCCAGCCAGCGGTAGCGAACGGTAGAGCTCCACATGATGACGCTTGCCCAGCAGGTCGTGCAAGTCATGCCCGAGGTGTGGGTCACTGCCCATGCTAACGATTCTTCGGTGCAGGGTCTTATCGGAAATTAGGTCGCACACCTGAAGCCCACCTAAGGTGCCCTGAATCTCAAGTGACGATCCTGAAAGAGCAGTAAGAAACATGGCACAAGATGTCTTTGTTAAACATATTATCATATAACCTTTTCATGCGAAATAGTGTCCCAATTTGAATGTTACAGCGGCTACCTAGTAAGCAATGCAGTGCACAAACACATTTTTAAGATTATGAACACATTATCAAAATAAATGATTGAAGTATTGTCGTACTAAATTCTCGTTCATAGTGAGCTGCTATAACATCGCCTCAGAAACCCAATGAAGATGTATACAACTGTACTATAAGTTTATCAAAAAAGTTCACCGTCATTTTTGATATATCGAATGCAGCTTCACATTGCACCCTTGCAAGCTTGCTTCAGTATTGGAAAATATTTATGGCATTTATACTATGAACAAGGTGATGTTTTGGCGTATGCTGTCAGGAAAGGCATTCAAGAAAATTTCATGCTGTGAAGAAATAAAAAAAAAGCAAGGCATTTGCTTCAAGATACAGATGACTTGTGAAACAAGGGTATACTTGATAATGACGAACTTGGTTTAGCAAGCTGCTCCATATTACAGACAGATGTAATGTGCTCAAGCATATTATTAGGAGAAAAACTGCCATGCAGTGAATCATCCTACCTCAAACCTGCACCTCTTTCGTAGTCTTGCATCGAATAACCAATATACTGAACCATACTGTGACATTCCCCAAAGTCAACATATTTTGGGCAGGACATATTCTCATAGACATTCTCCAAAGTCAACATATTTGAGGCAGGAGATATTCTAATAGTCCTTACAATTGGTCTAGAAGGTTTGTTACGTGAAGCTGGGATGCAACATTAACATTATGTCTACAAGATATGAAAAAATTTGCGCCTTGTAGCATGGTCCCTGCAATCACCTACATTGTCTTGTGCATCAAGATCGTACCTAGGTCATTCATGCCACGCCTTGATGACTTCAACAACATGCCTAGTTAGATCACTTCTACCACTTAACTCAAGCACGCCAGTCAATTTGGTAAATCTTGCATGCCCAAATGTACTCACCTATGGACACCTGTATCCTCGCTCCACTGACAGTTGCCGTGGCCACCTTCTGGCCTGACACACTGCCCTTCTTACTCACAGCACGCAACAGCAGCACATTGAAGCGATGAAAATCAAACGTCAGCTGCAAGTTACTGAGCTGATTGGGTGTTGACTGCATGGGTCAAACCAAAAGAAATAACATGGTTGATCGCTTCATTATAAGGAACCGGTACAACACAAAAGTAAAATGTGCCCCTACAGAGGTGATTGACTGTGCATTAAAATAGGAGAGCTTGCACTATGTACATATTGGTGTTAGGAAGCTATAGTGCCGTTTAGTGTGGATGCACCCACGCTGACACTTGGTAGTACATTTCCATCCCGACGACTAACGGCCTTGATATAACCATGATATGACGACTAATGGCCAGATGTTAACGGCGAGAGCATAATTAGAGAAACGGGAGTGACAGCCAGAAAAGCATCGCTAATGGGACAGAACTTGAGCTAAGGTTGCCATCTCGTGACACGTTAAGTGTGATTGAGCACCACAGTCCGACAAGATGGAAACGCTAAGCGGTTCGTGTGGCCCCTGTAGCCCACGATTTTCCTTGAGACAAGCGTAAGCAAGGAACACAGTACTTCATCCAGGTGAGGGACGCATGCATCACAGATCTATTTTTGGGTTGGATGGATGCTATGAGCGAGGCTGACGCTTGAGCTAAGGTCGGCACCATACGGTGAGTTAGGACGTTGACAAAACTGTATTGCTCGTATTTCAAATGTGCCAAATGAGACAAACGCGTATGCGCGTTGCACTTGCAAATCGTAGAGGCCACAGTAGTGATGAATTACTTTACTTTAGTGGTCCAAAAAGGCGACATCATTTCCCTCACTAAGAGAGCTGAGGGATGAAAGTGTGAGATATAAAAGACATGTTTGTAAAACTGCTGGAGTCTGTGGCTGCGGCACAGTCGACAGCATCCTCGGCATCTACTGCTGCGAACCGAGAGGTCGCCTATTGACAGAAATTCTTTTCTTTGACATTTGATCGTGTACTTTTTTTTAACGTCATTTTCGTGACGGAAATACATCTCGGAGGTCTTAATGGGCCCCAGCACAAGTCAATTTTGTGTTAAAAAATGGGAAGGTGTTAGCAAGCCACTACAGCCAATGTGTGATGCAAACATCAATGTAATGTGTGTACCGATGCACCATATATTGCCACTGCGTCAACTCAAGTCAGGACAGTACTCATGTAAGAGGCCCATCCATTAACTGACAGCATAAAATTTTAAAAAAGTAAAAAGAGGACAGCTTATCCGCTCTTGAATGCAACGTCTTTAGTCACTACTGTGACAAGCTTTATGGCTACTCCCCTTCTTCTATCTTTACAACCAACCTGACAGAAATAACACTGATGAGGGGTAGAATGCTAAAAAAAAAAGAAATAGACTGTCTGTCCTTCACTGTCATATAGCTTAATTCATTTAATTCATTCCATTAATTTATGAAGTTTCATGTGCCAAAATTCCCAATACAATTACGAGGCACACTATAGTAGAAGGCTCCAGATAATTTGACCTGCTGGGTCCTTTAATGTGCACCTACGTCACATAGTTCATGAGCCTTTTAACTCCACTAAAATGTGGCATCGGCGGCTGGTACTGAACCCATGCCTTCTGGTCAGCAGATAAGCACCTTAAAGGGACACTAAAGGCAAATGTTAAGTCGATGTTAATTGCTGAAATAATGGTATAGAAACCTCGTAGTGCTACATTTGTGCCAAGCAAGTGCTTATCTTGAAATAGAATCCCGTCTTAGTGGTCTGCATTGCATAAGCACACTTCAAATTACCCGCCTCAAATGAAAACCTTCATGTCACCATTGCCGTGCACAACGTTGCCCGGCTTTACAGCACGGTAGCTGACACAAATAGCAGCAGAACGTAAGTAGCAGGATCCGCAGCAGCAACAACGGCCATTGATCAATTTCCTGCCATGGCCTCCGAGATGGCAGGCGTGCTTGGTTCAACTGGGCCCTGCTAGATGGCACGACCTGTTCAGTTTAACCAGGCGAAAATTGAACTTTGAACCACTTGCGTCATTCCCCATAGTAGCGTGCGGTGGTTCTTTTCTTTTCATGAATCAAACAAAAACGAACAAGCAGCATTATATTGCATCTCTTGATGCGCGGAAAGTTCTTTATTTAGAGCAGCTAGTTCGATTACTAGTGATTAATTTTAGGCGGTACTGATGTCATTGGGATCATTTTGCGAATGCCCTACTCGTGCCACATGTGTTCTCGTGCATTTACATTATTTCTCAGTAAGTAGGGCATCGCTGTTGATAGTATTGTTGTTTTAGACGTCATGCATTGAGCTTTCACTCCGACTTAAATTGCTATTTGACTTTAGCGTTCCTTTGACCACTATGGCACCACAGCAGATTTACTTCATTCACTTGCCTGGAATGATGGGCTGAGATCGACTTGGGATGACATGCTCAATCTGCCTGCCGTTGAGATCGTCTTGGAGGGCACTTTCACTGCTTCATAGGGGCTCAGACAACGAACAAAATTTACTAACTCGACGATAGTCTCTTGGTTTGCTGTCAAAAATAAACAAGGTGAAAGATTCATTGCACGGAAACTCTTTCTGCGACCAGTCAAACCGGTAAATTCTTATTTTTCTTTAGCCTTACATATTCCGTGACGTGTCACTGATCCACTATTAATCATTAGACTGTTATAGCAGGGAAGTGTTCACGTGCAAGAAGGGTTTAAAAAGAATGTAAAACTGTGGAAGACTACTTTACCGATCACGTCCAGGTTGTTGAACTGAACAGCTGCGATGAACAGCTGCTCTGACGCACAATTTGTGCTGGTGCTCGGAACATTCAACACGGAGATTTCCACATTGATTAGAGAATCTGCCTCGTGATTGTCCAGCATTCCGATAGGTGAGATGCGTTGTCTGTCCATCAGCACTACGAGGACGTAAAACCGAGAAGTTAAACATGAATACCGCTGAGAAAGAGCACTTAATAAGTTTTAGGCTTTCAGAATGAGAAGAAAGCGGACTGGCTCCTAATGATGTCACATCAAACACACACACACACAGAAGAGACTTTGGTACATCTGATGTATGATATAAACTAGGTTTAATAAGTGCAGATATCAGTAATAAAGACTACATTTACCCAATTATAGCCAGTAATTCCATGTATTCATGTCCAATAGTATACTGATGCTAATCGCTAAAGACAGAGTGCATTGGCTGATCATCTGCGCACCTGTTTTATTCAACAATAACATATGAAATGGGGTTGATGTGTTAGTGAAGGCAGGACCCAAACACCACCTTTAATACACTGTTCAATTTTCACTGTTTAATGGTGCGATTTTCCATTACCACTACCCCAACCCAGATAAATAAACATGCTATACCTACCAAATTTTCAAATATTCTCGTGCCAGCTAAACTATTATTTTGAAAGTATGAGTGAGCTTGAGAAAGGACACAACGCAAAACACACGGTACAAGTGCCACTTCTAAATGGTTGAAAGCAGCGCTTGTCCCATGTGCAAACTTCCTTTGCACTGTGTTTTTTTCTTGCACTCAATATTACAGTCAGGCAACAACCAGCCCCTCAAAATGTCACTTTTTTATTCCTCAATATACTTCTTTTTCCATGGCAACCATTCTGTTAGTAGACTGTCATGTATCGGCTCAACAAATGACATGCCCAGTGCACAATTATTTTCAATGTTTTTACAATGAAGCTGTCAAGATTTTTATTAAACCACTAGAAAACTATCATCAGCAATGGGTATGAGTCACAGGAAGCAGACAATCCAAGTAAAATTTCCAATGAGGCTAGTGAAGCCAAGCTCAGCAAGATACTAATTATAAGTGAATGAGATGATCCCAATTAAGCATCTCTAAATATAATGCATGCATGCTAATTATGACCAACCTCAATTAAGACTAATCAATATTAAAACCAATTAAGCAGTGAGGTAAAAGTAACAGCACAAACACACAAGACGCCCCACTTTAAAAGGACATGACAAGAAAAGCCCTCGTGCATGTCGTGTCCTTTCTATGTAGGGCGCTGTTACTTTTACCTCACGAATGTATACCAATTAGGCCCAAATGAAGATTTCCTTAATTAAGTTGTGTGCAACCGAACTAATGTCACATAAGATACTTGAGCTTCACAAGTCTTAATAATGGTAATTGTACTTAATTATGCAAAGTATTCCTAATTGACAATGAGCCAAGCTAGGATTGTCTAGGAGACCACAACCTGGTGTGACTCAGCCTCACAATTCTAGTGCAAACTGCCCCTTTCTTCAATTGTCAACAAACAAAACATGTGGGCACCTTTTGGTGGCGACGACTGCAAGGTGGACAGGATTGCAGAGAGGACCTTTGGCACTGCTATGGTTTGCATAGGGGGTGCAACGGGGTGCATTGTGAGCAGAGGAGGAGTTGACGGAGACATTGGCGAATTGGGATCACTGTCCCTGATGCTGCCGCTCCGACTGTCCATGCTGCAAATCGTTCATGATTGAAACACAAGTCTCATTACCCACACGATACAATTTTAGCATACAATCATGATACATTTATAGGTGCATGTGGCATGCATGCACAAAGAAGCTTCTAACTACAGTAGCACACGTCTTTAGATGCATCCCTACCATCCTGTATCACATGTAAGGAATTATGGGGAAATATTAGATGCTATAAATGCCCTAACTAAATTATAGAATTCTATGTACACCAAAGCTGCAGCATCAGCAGAATTTCAGCGCTTAATGCCAGATTAAAAAGTGTCAAAAATACACCAAAAAATGTCGAACAATACATTTTTATAAAGAACAATGTAGTAAAAGAATAATAGGGTTTTAAATGCAGTTCTTCGTATTAGACGAGAGCATTACTGGGTTGCCTTGTGATGCTAACTCGCATTTATGATGTAATTCATAGGCGGAGCGTTTTCATAGTTCCAGAAAGGGTGAAGTACCTGGCTTGCTCTTCCACATTTATCTCTCTCTCTCTCTCTCGTGTGTGTGTGTGTGTGTGTGTGTGTGTGTGTGTGTGTGTGTGTGTGTGTGTGTGTGCGCGCGTGTGTGTGCACATGCGTGCGTGCATGCTTGCGTGTGCGAGATAGAGAGAAAATGATTTATCGTCTTATCGAAAGTATTATGAAAATAATAAACAATCGTCTGTTACAAAACAAACTTTCATTTGCTTGATGTGTACATGTACATCCCGTATTTTTTTGTGCAAAAGCCGGGCAAATGCTACAATTTTCATCATGCTACTTGTCATTGCCCCATAATAAAGCCTGAAAGGAAAAGCAACAGGCATAAACAGTCTCTTGTGAAATAGCTGCAAGACCGGATGGCCAATAGTCTTTTGGGGTTGGATGGGAGCCTTAGCCAAGCCCTAAAAAAATATCCCGGGTAAGCTCGGAGGTGCTGCAAGCCCGGAAGAGGTCTGGGCCCCCAGCCCCACGGTACTCTCCGCCTATGATGTATGTCACAAACGACTCCAATTTTCGGAGCATCCGCGGGCCCCATCTTCCAAGAAAGGGCGTTTTTGTGTTGGGAGACGACATCCGGCGACTATAACGACCCAGCGTGGCGCCGGCTCGTCTTCCCTGCCCCTGACCGGAAGGGAAACCAGCGGTCTCAACAAGGAAAATTACTCCCAGATGAGATGGGAGCACGTGGACGCCCCTGAGGAGGTTTGAACTGCATCGGAAGAGCAGTTGACGTACAGCCAGCAACAAGTGCGGTCGTCGGTGTCGCGAGTCTCGCGTGGGTGACGAACATGGAGTGACCCGCGCAACGTACTGAGACGGCTGCAATTCCGGGCACCCTCGTCGTCTACCAAGCCGGCGAGATCGTCAGCGGCACCCGTCAACTCCCCTACGTGCACCAAGAGCTGGCCTGGTCCGTATGGAACTTTTTATTGTGGCTTTTTTTAAACTGTTAAATTGTTTTAACCAGCCTTTTTTTTGAAATCTGTGTAGTTGTGTGCGCTGCGACGCACATAGAAATTCAAAAGAAATTACCAATGATCATTCTGTAATTATTTCCTTGTAACCCTCTTTTACGATTTCCATCTTGTTGTTATTTCATTAATGTTCCGCATATTCTTCTTTAGTTTGTATCTTTTGTAGTGTTTTTTTAGCATATTTTGTTATATAGCTGTTCTTTCCATCGCGCATCAGTGTTATTCCTCTCTGTTATTTTCCTGCCTTTGCCCTTGTTTCAATTAAATGCTTGTTTATGTGTAATCAAACACCGTGTCTGCTCTATGAGTGCGTTGGTCAGGCCCACACATCACCACACGTGCAACCCCGCACGGTCGACCAACCCGCAAATAAATTCGAAATGTGCCACTTCGAGGCCTTTCAGGCGTCGCAGGTCGAAGCGTAAAGTGGAAGCCTGCGAGTCTGCCGCACGTCGATGTTGGATCGGCGGGGCCTCACTCGAAGTGTGTGACAATGTAATATAATATTTTCTTTAGTTATAAGAGAAGTTATAGTTTTTTGTTGTAAGAAACATAAAAAATGAACTCTTACACAATAAAAATACCATAAACAAAAAGATTTGCAACCTTGATTCCAACGAGCCAAGCCTCACAATTTAAGCACCTGCGACACATCACAGCCCCAACAACATTCAAAGTACTATAGCTGTGTGCACCGGATTAATTCTGATCGCTTGAAGTTATTTAATGTGACCTAAATAAAGTACTTAAATGGTTTTCCAATGGCCTCTGATGGAAATGAAGGGGATCAAACCCATGGCCTCAGCCTCAGCAATGCCACACTCCCAGGGCTGCAAGAACAGGCCATAGCGAGTAGACTGTGGCTGTAAACACAATGGATGCAATGGCACTGAGCTTACCTGACATGCTTGTGAGAAGCCACAAGTAACTCAAAGTCAGGCCCATAAGTCTGTAAGGCATCCACCAGCAGAAGCCCGTGCACAGACATAGTGACAGACAGATCTTGGGGCGTCTTAGAAAACGTAGCGTGAATGCCTGACACCTGTAGCTCCGCAATGCATCGACCTGCACAGTAACAACACCAGTTCACACAAACTTCTTCTTACAGTATAGCCAAACACACATGAGAGTTCTGTGTTTTTCGCAATACTATGTAGATGCAAAACACTTGAACTAACCATTCAAATGGTAAAACCAGGTCAATTAATTATTCACAATGAGCTCTAATTATGCTCTTTCATATACTCACTAACCACACAGAATTTATACGAGTACTGCTCGAGTCCAGATCAGCTTGTCACGTGGACTGGTGCTAATCTCCATCACACATCTTTGACGCCCATTTAAAAGCTTACCTAATGCTATGTATATAAAATTTTAATGCCTACGAAAAGTCTCAGTAACTCTTCTCTTAAGTGTGGCTAAAAAAATCACAATAGCCACACAAACTGCCCAAAGTAAGAAGACAAAGATAGTAAATTTCAATACAGAATGTGCCGGCAGAGAAATATTTACCTTATTCACTCCATCACAGCGAGGGCTCTGAAGCAAAAAGTCTCAAAAGTCGAATGAATAATCTTGACTAAACTGAAGTATGACTGAAGTCATCTTTACGATAGGACTTGTCTTTATTAGGCAGCAACTCATTTCCTCAGCAGTCATAATACTACTAAGGGAAAGTTAACACTTTGTTGAAGTTCTGCTGTCACATCATCTCCAGCAACGCTCCTCTTTCAACCTGTTTTGTCACTACTTGATAGAACTGAGCTAACACAATAGGTACAGAGAGATTACCGATGCTACATCGTCTCACATTTTGTCTACCGTACAGCTTCCCGCCCTGCCGTGGCAGTCTAGTGGCTAAGGTACTCGGCTGCTGACCCGCAGGTCGCGAGATCGAATCCCGGCTGCGGTGGCTGCATTTCCGATGGAGGCGGAAATGTTGTAGGCCCGTGTGCTCAGATTTGGGTGCACGTTAAAGAACGCCAGGTGTTCGAAATTTCCGGAGCCCTCCACTACGGCGTCTTTTATAATCATGTGGTAGTATTGGAACGTTAAACCCCACATATCAATCAATACAGCTTTCCGTGTAAGAAACAAAGGCAATATATTCTGGTGAAGATGAGTTACCTCGGCTCTGAACTTCCAGACACATTTGCTCAATGGAGCACTGGGCTACCAGCAGCAGTGATGTGTCGTGAGACTCCTTGGATCTGTTTGCAAAAGAACTGAAAGAGAAAAAGCAGAGATCAACAACAATAAGCGAAATCTTCCATCTAGAATTGCAGCAAAATTTAACAATATAACAACACCGTAGTGCATTCTAGCTGCTCTTGAATTCATGCCTTGAATGCTATTTTTGACATAACAAAAAGCATTCAATAAAATTGCACAAAAATAAACAACTTATGAAGAAAGTGAAATACAGCACGTAGCAGCGAGTCAGTTCTCCGCCAAAATATGAGTGCATGACAGTCAAGCTTAACTTACAGGCATGAGGAACGCACCACTCGCTAAATTCTTTCTGCCAGTTCTTAATCAAGTCATGGCCACTAACAGCGTGCAGTTATTCCCAAATAAGATATAAACGAGCATGCAAGTCACATTCCAGAGACAAGCAGAAGCATGTTGCCTGAATATGAAAGAGAAGGTTTAGTACACATACAGACAGTCCCAAAAACATGTTAAACTTAAATCTTGCTCACAACAATCACTACTAGGTAGACTCTGAAATCACTTTCAAGGTATCTTTTTGCTATTTCAATACTGTAAAACAAAGAAAACTAATGGCTACTATTAAGCAAATGTCATGTTTATTTAGTGATGGTGCACTGTGTATTATAAGCAAGAGTTCAAATTGCAGTAGTTCATTAACAAATATATAACAAGCAATATGTAACGTTTACAAGTTTGCCTGACAATTACATGTCATAGAAATTATCCCAATCATCAACCTGCCTCAATGTCCACTAAAGGACAAAGGCCTCTTTTCATGAGCTTGAACGTACGTCGTGAGTAGGCTGATTCCATTTTATGACTGCAAGTTTCCTGATTTAAACACTCCAATTAACTTTCTGCTGTACACAGCGGCGCTAGTAATATCCAAGACTGACAAAAAGTATCATCTCTAGGGTACCTCTACTATTCTTGCCTAACTTATCTTATGGGAAGACACTGCTCCCAAAAGAAATGTTTTTCATTTCTTGACGGATTTTGATGAAAGGTGGTGAGTTTATGTATGTGTGTTAACTTCAAATATGAAATTGTTTCTTGTATAAAGCATACTTTTTATAATACAAAATATCTCATGTGCCTTTTAAGGATCAAGATTTTTTCTAGACTGAGAGAGCAAAAAAGTAAATTAGCATATCACAATAATCTGAAAACAGAACTTAGTGCAGTGCAACAAAAGTGAATGTTCTGCATCAATTTGAACAAAAGTTATGGCATGTTCAACATTTGTGAGTGAGACAATTTCAAGCTAGGATTTCACTGGCAAATGTTAACATATCAGAACTTTTCTTCTAATAGATTCAGAACATCCATTTTTGTTGCACTGCAATCATTTCCGATTTCAGATTATTGTGATATGCTGATTTAGTTTGTAACTCTTAATTTCGACAAAAACTGCCTCCCTTAAAAGCAGATGAAATATTTTGTATTTTAAAAACTGCACTTTATACAACAAAATTATTTACAGATAAGATATCTGCAGATAAATATACATTAACTCACAAAGTTTCATCAAAACTGATCTAGAAATAAAAAAAAATATTGTAGTGCTATGTCTCCCCTTATGCCAATGGAACGTGCAGCCTTTTGCCGCACTCACCACAGACCGCATAGGATCAGTCAAACGAGCGCCTCACCCTTCACTCATCCCTTCCTGCTGAAATGCTTTGTCGAGATCTATAGCCGACGCACATGGTGAAGAGGGGCCCTGAGAAGACCAGCCAGCGGGTCTTGTTGAAGTGCTTTCTCTAAGCCTTGACAAACACATTTGCATGGCATGAACCTGTGCAATGTGGATGAGGCAACTGTTATTATAGTTTCCAATAGCACAGTTTCATTTATAACAGACAAACCTATTGCATTGAAACAGGCAAACTACTGTAAAATATAATGGTTAAAACACTGCCAGCCAGGTTGCTATTTGTGTAAGCAGAATCATGTTTTTCCACGGACAACTGCCAGTCTGTGGATATTAAAATTCATTAGGGCTGTGCACACATGATGCCGAGAAGGTGGGGAGGAGCTGTTACTAGGAAACTTGTCAGAAAATTCAGAAAAGCTGGCAGGTATGCATTAATAGTAGCATGTTAGTCTTCACCCTGACAACGTTTAGCACAGCAATTGGGCCGTTTGTCTAAGTTTCAACACATATCCGTAACAAACATCTCACCTTCTGCTCGTTTACATGAGCAGTGAGCCTGGGAAGCTTCATGTTGAGAACGACACTGGGCCAGTGAGGGTCGTCAGTTGCCAGAAGACGCCTAGCAGGAAAGCAAGAGTAATATGTACACAATGAACCGATATGTAAGACAACATGGAAGTTGAAAGAAAATGTAACAACGACAATTAAGACTGCTTTTATGACAAGCATACTCAGTGTCAGTACACTTAAGCATGTAAGAATTATCCTATTTACTCGAATCTAGGCTCGTCTTTTTTCTTTTTTTTTTCGAATAATGGTGTGCTAAAGTGGGGGTGGTCGGCTTAGGCTCAGGTACAATGGCTTTACCACAGCCTCCACATACACCAAGCACTAGCAGCATGGCGGCTCACCATGCGCCAATCTCAGACAGTCGTGTGCACACAGTTTGGCATGCGCATCCGAGGCTCATTTTCACGGCATTCTACTGCAGCGTCGCCCGGTGACGTGGTCACTAAGGCTCAGCCGCGGAGGAGTGGCCCCCGTAGCTACACAGGTGAACCACATTGTTCACTTCGTACTGTCCATTGTTTCGAAATTGGACAGTCATGCGTTCATGCAGCGAGGGTCGTCAAGCAGGCATGATCCACCTTTGCCGTCAAGTCGGCAAAGGTGGATCGTGTCATGTGATTACGACGCCCGCGATCACCATGCATTTTGACACCCCCTTCTCTCCTCCTCTCACAAGCATGGAGGTGCGAGCATGGAGTTGGCAGTTTCCTGATAGCGATCGTTTAGTGCAGTTGCAGTGGTAGAGTTCTGGAAGTGTCCCACCTTAACCAGCTGTTCAAGTAAAGAGGACAGCCATGCTGCAGATGATGATGATGATGATGAACGAACGTACGCTTACACAGTGAGCACTTATGCAATAAAAATTCTGGGTTTTCTGCTGACTAAAAGGTGTTTTTTTTTTTTTTTCATTTAGCCTGCATTCGAGCTACGTTTTTCTTTTTCACTCTCCCCCCCCCCCCCCCCCCTTTTTCCCCTGGTTTTATGAATTTTGGGGGTCAGCCTACAATCAAGGGTGGCCTAGATTCGAGTACACAGGCAACTGCTAACTGTATTGACAGTTGGAAACAGTGCCAAAAGAAAGAAAGAAAATGGCACAAGATTAGGCAACACTGTGCTCATGTTATCTAGTCTTAGTACAGTTAATTGTACAGTTATAATGCATAGATGCAAGCAGAAAGTAACAAGTTAAGTTAACAGTTCATTTTACAAGCCTTCAGCAATTTAATTTCTAGGTCATGGCTCTTAAAGTTCTTGAAAGTAGAAGGCAGAGCCAGATAACAAAAAGGAGTTCAATATGCTATCTTCAAATGAGTGCTTGCATACCTTTCAACCTGGACGGTTATGGAGAACCTATCCAGCACATGCATTCGGCTGGTTCCCTTTGACTGTGCAAACTTCCAGCTGTCCTTGCCGCTGCCAATGAGCACCTGCATGTCTTGCAGGTTCAATGTGTACCTGATGGTGACAGAAACAGAATGCCGTCGAACAGTGTAATACAGCTGAAACCATGCTGACACACAAGGACATGTGCGGTATTAAAGTTACCATAACAATAATGATATTGCAGAAACATTCATGTGGCCTCTAACAGCACGGAATAGAAAATTATGCGCACATTTGCGTGATTTCAATGCACAAGAATAAAAAAAATTTGCGTGCCCATCAGAGTATGATATGAATGGACCAAGTGATCACAAAAAAAAGTGCTCCCCAGTCAAATGCAGTAAAAGAAAATGATGTGCTAAGCTACGTTCCCACACATACCCCGCAGAGCCCTCATTGAAAAACTTTTTGAAGAGATCACTCACTTTTTGTACATATGGCTGTAAATGTCAGCATCAGACAGTGGAGTCTCCTTCACTGGACTTGAGACCACAGTTTCAAGCTCCTCTTGCTTAGGTGGTGAAGAGCAGGGTGTTTTGAAGTCAGCTATATGACAACAACGTTGGGTATTAATTATCATATCCTGCACGGAAACTAAAACAAGGAGTCGGCAAGACGCTGAAACACCTAGTATATCTGCACCAGAAGTCCGTGAAAACCACTTTCATCCCCATGCGGATACTCCCAGCAACACCACACTTCATATCACACTGATCACACAAATCATCTTGAGTAGTTCTTACTACACAAACTCGTCTCGTGACACAGATGATAAGATATGTTAGAGGGCCTACATCTAGGATGACTGCCAGTTGGTCGTGTTGGTAAAGGTTCATAATGAAACAAGTGCAAAAATACACACACTCAGAGAGGACACAGACAAGCGCTTACTAGCAACTGAAAATTTTATTTCGAAGCGAACACTAATAAATACATCACACGCATGTACGTCATTCCCGACTTCCCCTGTCTTCATCAACAATGTGATATAACAAAATATGCATGCACCCACAACCGGAAACAAACACGTGTCAAGAACTAAACACGTGGCAGGTGGACCTGCCAACCGAAATTTTCCGACACACGATTAATTGACAGGCACAACAAGCGGACGACGAGAGAAATAATGGAAGCGTATAGAATAAGGAAAAGAGATGACAGTTGCGTCAACCAAGCGTCAGTTCTACTAACAGATGCGGAATTTGATTTTTTGGACGTCACATAACCCAGTGTTTTTCTCTGTGTTACGTTTTTTTTTTGTTTTTAGTTTCTTTTGTTTTTTTCTGTTTTTTTTTGTTTTTTTACATTTTCTTTTCTTAGTTCTTGACACGTGTTTGTTTCCGGTTGTGGGCGCATGCATATTTTGTTATATCACGTTGTTGATGATGACAGGGGAAGTCGGGAATGACGTACATGCGTGTGATGTATTTATTAGTGTTCGCTTCGAAATAAAATTTTCAGTTGCTAGTAAGCGCTTGTCTGTGTCCTCTCTGAGTGTGTGTATTTTTGCGCTTGTTTCATCATGGGCCTACATCTGCACAACTCGAATGATCATCGTGGCTCGGCCCATAAATTGTTGCCATTCTGGAACTGTTCTCTCACAGTGGTCCACAACATACCCACATAAGGTAACGAGAAATACACTAATCTTTAATTACTAAGCTTGTGTAAATATTCGAATAAATATCACAGTACTCAAATTTGCTTCGATTCGAATTGTAGTTACTGAAAATTTCAAAGTATTCGTAATGGATGAAAAGATGTGTATTAATCCGCATGTAACCGCTGCAAAGCTGGTCTCGCTGTCGTATAAGAGGGCTAAGCTGTCAAAACACCTATCCAGAAGAAACTCACAGTGCCACAAACCGCCACTTCAAGGTTGAATGAACATATTACCTTCACATCGATTATCATTTTTTTAAGTTTAAGAGCTTGTTATATCGACTTATATGCCTTGAGTATAGAAAATTTCAAAACGTGACATACTTTATGGGTTATCACTTACATTCTACCGAAAGTCATATCCTTCTACCGTTCAAATTTGTTTCCACTTCCTTTGAACCAAAAATATGGCATTTGAATAGGCTGTCATTCAATTAAAAAAAAAAGCATTGCACAGGTTTGTTAAATCATGACAAATTATTGTATTTTTTTTATGACATGTGAAATACGATTTCGAAATTATTAGACCAAAATCACTATTCGCTTCAAATTCGAGTCGAACATAAAATTCACTATTTGCACAAGCCTCTTAATTACCTTCATCGTCCGATATGTCTTCCACGTCAGTACGAGACGCCTCTGGCGGTGTTGACAAATTGGAGAACTGCACACGTCCCAAGTCGATGAGTACCTGAAATGAAGATGCAAAAATATTAGTGAAACTTGCTTTCCACCACGACAAAAGCTGAAGTACACAATCCCAGAAAGTAAGGTATTATATGTGCACACGAGTTCTGAAAATTGCGAGAGTAATGAGCATGAAAGCTGTTTCAAATGAAAAATTTTGATCAGGGTTGACAACGCTGCCTTACCGTGGCAGAGGCGTGATCAGTAAAACTCTCGGGCACAATGATTTGCGGTGCACAGATGTCCATATGGATGTCCCATTTGGCAATCTGCAACTGAAGAAGAAAAAACTAGGATCAAACAAGCAGTAATTTTATGTATTTATCTGTTAATTTTAGTTTCTCAATAAATACATTACTATAAGTTCGGTGGCTTTAGTATAGAATGCAAGGGCAAAACAAAAAAATCTTGAGCTCAGAATAGTACTTTGGCAGTTGCTGCTTTCGGTTAAGTAACAATTCTACATGATTGCATTCCAATGAGACCCATTTTCATTATATCAGCTCTTCCTCAGATGTAATATGCCCACAGACTGAAATGTCACAATTTAGGGCTGTGTGATGCATGTACGTATACATACCACACATTTTACACTCTCTTCAGCTTGTATTTTGTCACCACAATTTTTACTTTACATTTACACTAAAGCTAAGATTATTTGTAGCAGCCATGTTAGTAGCGAAACGAGGCAGTTGTCTCGAACAACTCAGCATAAGAGTTATTACACTAAATATATGACGAGTTCTAATTTGTGAGCATTGTACAACTAAGAGCTGCTCTAACTTTGGAAAATCAAAATGTTTATGTGTTTCAAGTAACATGTAACACACCTTCAATTCTACGGCATCTGTTTATTCTATAAGCAGCTAATAATAT
The DNA here is from genome assembly GCF_043290135.1 of Rhipicephalus microplus. Classification (NCBI taxonomy): domain Eukaryota; kingdom Metazoa; phylum Arthropoda; class Arachnida; order Ixodida; family Ixodidae; genus Rhipicephalus; species Rhipicephalus microplus. The sequence continues at coordinate 98,386,148 of NC_134702.1, read as the reverse complement.
TACTAATAATAATTGTTGAGGTTTGAGATCCCAAAACCACCGTACAATTATGAGAGACACCGCAGTGAGGGGCTACGGAAATTTCACCCACCTGGGGTTCTTTAAAGTGCACCTAAATCTAAGCATGCAGGCCTCAAACATTTCAACCTCCATTAAAAATGCTGCTGTTGCGGCCGGGATTTGATCCCACGACCTGCAGGTCAGCAGCCGAGTGCCTTAGCCAGTAGACCACCAAGGCGGGTATCCTATAAGCAGCTAAAATAACTATAACAAGGTATTCATTTCACCCTGCACTTTATTCCCAATCATTTACAGCACGACAGAAAGAAACATGGCAAGTACAAAGCATGTTCATTCAAATGTGTGTGTAGTTATGAAGTCTCACTAGCAACATAACAAAACTAGGCATAATACTACTCCGGTAAGTTTGTGAAGAATTCATCTATAGATATCAAACACTTAACATTGAACACTTGACTATGGGGGATGCCAAAGTCGGGAGCTTCTTATTAATGTTAGCCACCTGAAGTTTTTAGCATGCGCACCAGTTAACATATAAGTGTGCCTAAGTTGATGTGCACCAAAATGTGCAGCCATTAGGGCCAGAAATAAAGCTGTGCACAGCAGCAGAACACCTTAGTCGCTACAAAACTGTAACAAATACTGGCTAGCGCACATGCCTTGTTTGTGTCTAGTTTCATTTGATTAATTTTGCAGTGAACTGCTGTCTTTATAACACTCAGCACCGATGCTGCTCTTTTGCCCTCTGCTTACTAATGCCATGCCGTAACAAAAGGTGATCCAAGACATTTAAGGTGCAAGGCATGAAGCAGTCGTGAGGTGGCTTGAGCAAGTTGAGAAATAGGGCAAAAAGCAAAGTTAAGCATTACTGTGGGCAGCTTGATTTTTATGATGCATTCGCGTAGCTACTGAAACCTGTATAGACCTCGGATGTACTCCAAAGATCGCACAGTTGCAGTGCTGCCCTGAAATCCCTACCGTGCTCTCTTCCCCTTCGAGCATGAGGTCCCAGTGGTGGCGCAGCTCCTCCTTGGTGTGCTTCTTGAACATCTCGTAGCGGGTGCGAGCTGCCGCCGAAAGGTTGAGGGGACCACCGGACGACGAGGAGCCTTCATAGTTGAACAGCGTGAAGAACTGCTTCACCGTCCGGATCGTGGACGGATTGTACACCACGTCCAGGGACTGGGTGTTCACCGTGAGGCTGCAAGAGATAATGAATCAGGGGAGCTATTACACTGACTGCTGCTACATGTGAGAGCGTACTTCAGCCTTAACAATAGTAATTGCTGAGGTTTCCCATGACAGAACCCCAATATGATGGTGAGGGATGCTGAAGCAGGGGACTCCAGATGAATTTCAACGCTATAGAATTTTTTTAATGCACACCTAAATCAAAGCACATGCATGTTCTTTGCATTTAATCCTCATCAATATGTGGCCACAACAGCCAGGAATTGAACCTGCACCCTCGACTTTAGCAAAGCGACACTTTACATGATAAGCTACCACCGCAGGTATACCTCAGCCTTAGGGCTTACCTTATAGTTGTTGAGGGGAAGGAATGCACAAAATGAGTATGCTAAGAAGTAGTCTGTGCAGTGGTTGGTTCCTGTATTATCCCTGAACTGACAGTGAAAACGTTATAGACCATGTGATATATACAAATCCATGCTCCTCTAGAGCTTCAACCACTCCCCCCCCCCCCCCCCCCACAAAGGTTAGCTCATTTTATCAGTTGGAACCTTTGAATGCCCTTTTGAACCATTCTCGAGACCAACATGCAAGTATCTAAGTTGCATTTGTCAGCAGGATTATCGTTACTATAAAACCACTTCTAGTGAGTAGCTGTGAACCTTAGAAGCACTACTACTTATGCACAATTTATTCACCTGTGATCAGCGTTGGATCCAAGGGGCTTTTTCTCGTAAGTGAGCTCGAAGAGTGGAGCACTAGGGAAGTCTGGCTTTTGACTGTGCATCAGCGAAATGCCAAAGGCCGCAGGTGACGGTGAAGTGAAAGGCAGGAACTTGAAAATGGAAGGCTGTGTCTTGGTCCCATCGAGAGGCAGAGCTTTGGGGAACATGTGCACTTGCTCCTGGGCATGAAACCAGCAGCCACCAGTCAAATTCAGGAACATGAGGACTCCTAGGCAAAGAAACTGAGGGGCTTTACTAGTATCTTTGCTGCTTTCACTCCTTATCATGCTCACATCACTTCTACCTACCTTCGTTTCCCTTTCCCACACATTCTTATAGTACTACACTATAGATGATCATGCTATGCTTGACCCTTCTTTCTCTTTCCCTCCTCCTTACCGTCGTATACCCTCTCAACCTCCCTTACCTTTCCCACCCCCTCGCTATAGTATAATATTTATGGCTATGCTATGCTTAAATTCGAAATGCACATCTGGGCTGAGTTGTGAGCGGCCACTGGCCATGGGCAGTACACTAGCTTAAACAGCCTGGCTGTTAAAAGAGGCATGCTTAAGCACAAGTTAGTATTGTTAAGGTACAGTATATAAACAATACAGAAATTCAGAAAAAGATGAAGGCTTGGAACAGTGAGATGTCATAGGTAAAAAAAGTGTCACTCGAGTCAATATTTTTACAATGTAAACTTGTCTTTTACAGGACACTGACAAAGACAAGTCCTTTTGTCAAAACCCTAGCAACAGAGACATGCCTTCTTTACTGAATTCTCATGGTATAGTATTCAGCATCAGCTAAAACAGGGCATTCTAAAAATGTGCGACACAAAGCAAATTAACTGCGCAAACTCACAACAGCATGGGGTGACAGCATGTATGGGTAGGCCGAGTTGGGTGCAGTGCGGTCCTGCAGATGCAATGAGCCAAGCCGAGCTGCAAACAAGAATGATCCCAGCCGCGGCCGGCTCTCTACGTCCACGGTGACCTCTGCGAAGCGAAGCTCCACCAAAGGTTGCATAGCCTCATCCCTGGTAAACAAGAAGTCATGTTCGAAAGCAGATGTCCGACTATACAATCAGACAGTGTTCTCAAGATAGAGAAGTTTCTGAGACAATGGAGGAATAAAGGTCGAGAGAGGAACATTACAGACATCAAAATACCCTTCTTGTAACACTGGTTCCAGTGGTATCCCCCATTCAACCGATATAGTCACTTCAACTGTCATGTTGAATCCAGCATGGTAAACAACCAATTAGGGAGAAACCAAATATTCACATTGAGTTCAACAGAATAATAAATTCAGCTAAAGTCTGGAGTTTCAATGAAAAATCAAGATGTGATACGTTATGCCATACTAGGAACTCAGTATTAATTATGACCACATAAGGCTCCGTGCTGTGTGCATAAACCCACGTAAAAGGCAGTCTTGTATTTTGCCCTTAACAAAATGCGGTCGTCGTGCCTTTCAATCGAATTCGCATCCTTGTGCCTTAGCGCACAACAACGTGGTGGCTAACTTACCACGGTAGATAGGCTAGCTAACTACATTACTTATTATGGTAGGTAAATTAGCTGATATGTTCAAATGCTGCCTAGTATTGTGATGGAAATGATTCAAATGAAGAGATACCTCCCACACCTCAACTATTTCTTGTTCTCCACTTCCCAGTCCAAAGTTCTATCATTCTTAGCTCTCAACACAAATCCAAAAGTTCTAGCTAAGACAAATGAAAGCTATGCTGATGGGCAATTAACCACATTTCAAGCAGATATGTGGAACAAGCCAGATGGTCATGTATATTAAGAGTGGCTTAGACTAGCTAAAACCTTTTTTTCTACTCACCCTGCTCCCATGTTTGGTGCAACACGATGCCGCCCAACCAGTGTGATCCCACACTGACTGAGTGAGAAGCAGACCCTTGCAAACACCGCATCTCGCATCAGGAATGTGTCCCGGTCAACGCTATCCAAAGCATCAAGGATCTCCTCTTCTGTGAGAACAAAGCAGGGACATTCTTTTTTTTTTTAACCAGACAAAAATGGTGGCAAAAGGCTTAGTCAAAATAACAAAAGGTAAGTTGGAAACATTTTCATGCAAGTAAGCATATCAGGGGAAATGCCCTGGACAGACCAATCACACAGTGAGGTAAGAAACTTCATGGGTGAATTTTGCACTGGCAAGACATTGCTCTACAATACAAACTTCTTCAGGTCATAGCAACCAAGTTACGACCATGCCACACTGCTAGCACCACCAGCCAGTTTTTGCCAGCAATTGAAACAAAGATAATGTGCAACATTGACCAAAAAGAGCTGATAAAAATCTTCGAGCAAACAGATAGCAAGAGCAATTCATTGCAAAAACCTTCAACGTGTACAGAAGGAACAGTTAAACTCCGACAGCACACTGCACAAATGTTCAACTAAGCACTGCTTCCTAAATAATCAATATAAACGGCTTAGGTTTCCAGAAACACAGCTACATTGCACCATTGCTGTTACCTGGCTGTGCAGGAAACGACATTTCAGCAATGCCTAATGTGAACTGGATTGGTTGAAAGGTCACTAAAACGAGCACACTCGTGACATTTCAAGCAAGGACCAAAGCACACTCCGGTTAACATGGAGCGAAAAGTCATTCTCTTTCTTCATTATCTGTTGTTGAAAGAGTAGTACACAATAAAGCTGCGAGTTCCTAACCACCCTACTCCCCACTGTAAAACTCATTAGCATATCAACTCAACTAAGCTAAATAAAGCTAGAAAATGTAGAAACCTCAATGGACACACAAAACAAAGGTGGGCATACTAAAATACGAGAGCTCAGATGCGCACCAATCTGCGTTGTCAGTGATGTGCTGATAGATGAAGCATCGTCGACATCTGATGCCTCGTCTTCAGTCACTTCGGCTGAAGGTGGCTGCGACACTTCGTCTTGCTTCGTGTACCAGCCAGTCCAGCCGGGGAACCAGTACTGCAGGACACCACCCTGATTTCTGGAGTCGGAGGGCCAATATGACTGCACGTGTAATAGCAAAAAGATGTTAAAGGGACACTAAAGGTAAAGGACAATTTATGTTAGAGAGGTGACAATGTCTAAAATGGCAATATCATCAGCAGCACTGCCTTACTTACCAAGAAATTAAGCTAAATGTATCACACGATGTGCGCCACGAGTGGAACAGTAGCAGATCCCGATAACGTGAGTGTCCACCTATTATTAATTACTAGTAATCAAACAAGCTGCAATAAAAAAAAGAACTTTCGTGTATCAAAAATGTAATAAAATGCTGCTTGTCCGTTCCTGTTTGATTTACAAAAAAAAGAACCTGGCGCTATTATGGGAAGTGGCGCGAGTGAATCAAAAGTTCAGTTTTTGGCTGATTAGGATGTTACGGACAAGCAGATGTCCTGGACAAGTGAGGACTTCAATGTTTCTTCATATCATGCTTGTTTTTGTAAACAAATTTGAATTGCTTGGTGTGGCGACAAAATGTAATACAAAACTTGTTGAAAAGCTACAGCATATCACAAGAGGTGGTCTGCACACCTTAACTTCTCTGCAAGGACTCTGACAGTCTTTACTTGCATGGCACAATTTGTTTTCAATAATGCACTATGCAGAAAAGAGCTAACTGAAATACAAGTCCCATACTTTGCCTTATGCCCCTGTAGAGGGTTACTAATGTATAAAACAATGTGAATTCTGTACACAACTGTACCACTTTTGAAAACGATAGTCTTTCTTGGGGACCTTCGACGCAAAAAAAAATTTTGTCTGTCTGTCTGTACATTTGTCTGTTTGTACATGCTTAACGGTACATGCTTGAACACACTAACCCATACCCCAAATGGCCGACCCCATCCGCAGCGACCAAAATTGAGGCTCAAGGTTCAGCATTCATACTTGTGCAATTGTCAATTAATAAGCAATAATTGCGCATATCTGAGGCACCATAGCAACAGATATATATCCTGTATCTGCGTCTTTAACTAGAAAAGGCATACATAGGTAATTCTAAGGACCGTAGCGTCTATCACGCTGCGCTGAACATGCAACGCTGGCACGACAAGGCGGGTGTTTCCAGCGCTTTGCTTAGACGACACGGTGGGGGCACCCACCCGTCACTTTGTGTTCTACACCTTATCACCTCTGAGATGGACGCACATGCCTATCTCAGAGCCACGCGCTTCGTTTTCGAAGAAACTGCCAGATAGCGCTCATGTCTCACGTGCGACGTGACTTGATGCGCTCGTTCGCCTTCACTGCACGCTGGAGACACTCTAACGCAGCGTCTCCAAAATACCATTCACCGATTTTTTGCGCAGAACATCTAATAAATGTTTTGTTCACTCTCTCCACACGCAAGACTATCGTCTTTCAACGACATTTGCAGATTAACATGCAGATACGGGGCCATTTTTTCTTGAGCATTTGCTCAAGCTACATGATTTTCATAAACTAACAGCCAGTCAAGAGTAGCGCCATATACTATACTTTGAACTTGTGCAATTTACAGGGGTAAAGAAAACTCCCCATCAATGTTTCCTATTCGCACAGCCTTACTTTCTGAATGTAAAATTCGGAATAACGTGAAGAAGTGTAGACTATTCCCTCTATAAAGTTCTCTTCAATTTTTCTCACAAATGCTCACATGTACAGACAGGTTCACTGTTAAAGAGAACACATGCGCACAGCACAAATATGGATTTACTTTTCCAACAAGAGCACAGTGCCTTGGATTTACATAAGACTGCTGGTGGTTGACAGTTCGGACATATTCCAACAGACTAGTGTTGTGTATGAACGTTGTTTCCGCATCTGCTTGCAGTTAGAAAATCATCAATATAAAAAGTCGGGGTGGTCTAGTGGGTCTAGTCTAGTCTAGTCTAGTCGGGGTGGCCGCCGGGGTGGTCTAGTGGCTAAGGTACTCGACTGCTGACCCACAACGCGGGCTCAAATCCCGGCTCCGGCGGCTGCATTTCCGATGGAGGCGGAAATGTTGTAGGCCCGTGTGCTCAGATTTGGGTGCACGTTAAAGAACCCCAGGTGGTCGAAATTTCCAGAGCCCTTCACTACGGCGTCTCTCATAATCATATAGTAGTTTTGGGACGTTAAACCCCACATATCAAAAAGTGCCCATCTGAGTGTTCCCTTTAACAGTGGATCATACTTTACATACGCAAGTGTTAATATCATTAATTTTGTCCCCATGCAGCAACCAATTCTCCAATAAAATTAGCGAAACTGCTCACTCATCATTTTTACGCTGTAGTTGTGGACTCATGGCCAAGTTGTTATCATTGTATGAGCCTTGATGTCTTTTTATTATACATTCTGCGATTTTTCGATATAATGGCTAACTGCTAACATCCTTTGAAACAGCTTGCTGACTTGTACAGTTCTACCTAATGAAGGTGCAGGCCTGAGTCATTAACATTTTCAGGGACATAACCACAAATTTTTTCGGGGGGGGGGGGGGATGAAGTGCTTGTGCGTGTATAATTACAGATGACAAATGAAAAAAATTTGCCTTTCCCTTTCCCCATTAGCTACCCTACGATACACTTAATATCCTGTATCAACCAAACTCCTCCACCAGTTCCCACCTTTAAAGCAGCAGCAAAAACAAATCATTCGAATAAAAGCAACAAAAAACACATTACACGTAAAATCTACAATATAACAAAGGAAGCACCACACCTGAAAGGAAGACAGAACAAATGCCAAAATGGCTTACCTGCTCTCTGCGCACTTTCTGTATGACTAGTTCCCGTAGAGACAGCAGGGTTTCAAACTCCAGCTGTTGTTCCAGCACATTTTTCTCTTTCTGGAATGGAGAAGACAGAAATATGTGCAAAAGTTTAAAAACAAACACTGTGCATTACTATCGCACTTAGGGCCCCCGCCGCGGTGGTCTAGTGGCTAAAGCACTCGGCTGCTGACCCGCAGGTCGCGGGATCGAGTTCCAGCCGCGGCGGCTGCATTTTCGATGGAGGCGAAAATGCTTTAGGCCCGTGTACTCAGATTTGGGTGTACGTTAAAAAACCGCAGGTGGTTAAAATTTCTGAAGCCCTCCATTACAGCATCTCTCATAATCATATGGTGGTTTTGGGACGTTAAACCCCACAGATCATCATCATCATATCGCACTTATGAAACAAGCCAAATTGTTGCAAAGCCCTGAAATCTGGCACTTTCATAGAACCAATCAACAACTAAACATGCCAGTCATAAACTGACACAAAATGTTAATATAATAATATTTTTGGTTTTTGCCTACATCTAAATGTGAAACACAAAAGGTTCAAGGTAGTGGGAAAGGTGTGAGTTCAGAGGTGGGCAGTGTCTCGTAAGACATGTGAACGACTCTTTCATGAACGTAACAATATCCTACAAAACAGATGCACTAGTGCTACCTAAAAAAAAGGGTCATTCACAGATAAAAGATGCCGCTAGGCACCATAACGGTGTGGTTCAAAGGAACAATCAACTCAGGTATAAATACGAACTGAAATATAATAGACTCTCACAACTGATCCTGGCGATTACAGAGAGACGGTACTTCTCACTCGCTGTATTTGGCTTCTAAACACAAAACAACAGTCACAAATGTGCAGTTTTGATTCTCAATTAGCAATGTTCTGTGTATAGCCCCCTCCCCTCCAAAAAAATGTGCAAATTTCGATTTGCAAAGGCAGCTTCACAGCAGTGCTTCACAGCGGTGCAAGAAAGCTAGCTTTGCAAAATTATGCAGGGCTGATTTTTTTTTTAATTTTCTGCGAACTGTTGTTGAGGGTACGGTGTATATGAGAGAAAAGCCACTGTACAAGGATGTACAAACCCGTAAAGCCAGTAGCGCATTAAAGCCATTTACAGCTTGTTTGGAGTCCTATTTCACGCCAATGACACCTGTGTTACATTAAGAGCCCACACACTGGATAATGCAACTAATCATTGCAACCCCTACAGCAGGTGATAATCAGCGACATTGAGTGCACAAGTGTCGGCTAAGGCGTGCAAAACCATTGGGTTCATGAATCTTGAAGCAGAGAGTTGGGGCATTAGCATCTTAGCTCCAGTGGTCTCACAAGAAGTGATGTAAGCTCAAACCACATTATAACCAATTTGCATCTTACACAAAAATAGGTTCGTTATATCCGAAAACTCGTTATAAATGTATATTCGTAGTGCTATGTCTATTGCAAAAGTACTTTTGTGAGTAATATGAGTTCAAACATGCGAGTGCACGGCCAAGAGCCTCAAAATACAGATAACGTGATACGAGGATGGCGCTCTTCCACTGACTGTTGGCACTCCCACATCGCCATACCCGCATGATTGTTGCTGTGAAACAGCAGTTTATCGCATGCTATCAACCGCTAGCAATGAATTATAACGCGAAAATTAAATTTACCGAAAACAAGGATGCGTATCAAGATGTTCAGCGAGCACCATCAGATGTAATAAAAACATGGCCTACGCATCGTGGCCAGCTAGGTCACAGCTGTTACCTTTGTAGCTGCATAGCCTACTGGGTCAACTGGTTGTGGCTGTGTGCATTGATGTGAATTCATATCCCCGATAGCAGCCACTGACGTGCTGTAAGCTGTGTTTTGCAGCAACGATACCGAGGAGGGAGTGTCAACAGCCAGCGGAAGTGTGCCGCCCTTTCCACTTTGTTTCCGACAGTGGCCGATGTAGGGTTCGAAGCTATTTGACATGCGCTCGCGTGTTCGAGCTCATATTGCTCACAATCATTTACTTCGTTATAACCGATGTTTTGGTATAACCGAGATTTTGTGTTATCCGGGCTCATTGTATTTAGGTTTGAGTGTACTAAACAAGAGTACCACTCACCTGCATTTCAGTGGTGAGGCACTCCGGCTTTGCAAGATGGCAGTGGTAGACGTCGACGTATCTTTTCACATCCTTGGCGCGTTGAAGAGCAAATTCCCAAGTGGCCTGGCTGCGCTTCTTGGTCAAGTGATGAACATGAGCTTGCGATGCATACTGCCACCAAAGGCTTGCACTGCGTACAAAAAGAAACGTAGTGGCAATGTAGTGCGGGTGATACAAAGCTCTGAGGTCAGAGCATTCATATTCATGCAAATAAATACGACTGTAACTGCATGTTATGACCCCTCAAAATGGCTGACCCTCCCGTAATTGTAGATGTAAGCCCGAAATGGCTGACGGCAAAGCGTATTGCGTGGAGATGATACTAGCCACGGTCTAACATGTGGACACAACGCAATGCAGGCCTGAAAGCTAACCGAGCCATCAGACTGTGTGGCGCCATCCCTTATAGAAGGCGGCGCAAAACCCGTTAGCAGTGGAAATGAAAATTAAAAGTTGGGTGTACTGCAAGTTACAGTTTCATTGATGCTGTGAACAAACATCTTGAAAAACTCGGAAGAAATGTTTTTTTGTCATTTGTTTGGGCAGTAACTAACATATCTAATGCCGACAAGTCTTGTTGCCTAGGTGTTTGTGCGAATGCCTGAATGATAGCTCTGACTTTTGGTTTAAGGTCATGTAGAAGTCGCTGACAATCAAAGCTAAAGCATTTCATACTTGAAAAGTACCATGACAATCCCAATCACCTTTTACTGGGTCTGCATTGAAGCATTTGCCTCGAGACATCTATATCGAAAAGACGTGAGTACATCTGTCAGAATTAAATGCTGGTGTTTTCCCCAACAAAACCACGAAACGATCGCGAGGGGCGAAATATTGAGGGACGGCAGACTACAGTGCAGTCCACTTATAACGATATCGAGAAAACCTAAAAATATGATCGTTATAACCGGTGATCGTTATATCTGGACTGCCGCCAAAAAATCGTCGCCGGACGTACCTTTTGTAGCTCCAGGCTTCATTTCGCTATTTTCACCAATTAATAAATATTGTAGATAGTAGGATGTCAAAAACAAGACTTTATTTCCTACTCCGAAGAACGCATCACGGGTTCGCTGAGGAAGAGAGACTGACCGACGGCGGGGTGGGAGCAGTGGGAGGAAGAAAGCACAGCCAGAGGTACACAGCCGGAATGCCAACGAGGCCCCGCCCCGATGCCGCCGCGCCGCTTTGCTTTTCGCTTTTTTTATTTTCTCTCTCTTATCGCTTTCGTTCGGCAAGCTACTCGTAGCTTGCCGGCTTGCCGTTGTAGAAGGCGGGGAGCCGCGGAGCGCGGCGCTTTGCTTTTCGCAATTTTTTTTTTTAATTCTCTCAGCCTCTCCGCGGTCGACGCGCGGCGAGGCGCAAAACGTGACACAGCTGGCGCCATCTGTAGCGCGTCGCGCCAACTCGCGACGCTCTCCTCGGCTTTTTGCACGGCTGGGACGCGCTGCCGGCGCTGTGCTGCAGTGGCGGCAGGTACTCGCCTACGCTAACTTTTCGTCTTGTCTCGGCATAGTTCGTTTCAGAGGAACTTATCAATCTAAATGTTACGATTATTCTGAATGAAACATGCCGTCCACGGCAAACTTTTCATCGTTGTATCCGATATGCGGTGGATAACATATCGTTATATATGGTTTTTTTCCCCATAGCCCCAATGCATAAAATGAGACTGTTAGGTCGACCCATCGTTATAACCGATATATCGTTATATGTGGTATCGTTATAAGTGGACTGCACTGTACTTTGACCGCTTGCAGTCCACAGCTAAATGGAAGCACATGAATGCTTTTACATTTAAGATCCATCCAAACGAGATTGCCGCAGCCAGCACTGAACCTTGTGGGGAGCAGGTGCGCCCAGCCTCCCTTTCCCTTTTAGGGCAGCGCACGCGCCTGGTTGCGGGGACCCCTTCCCCCACGGCCGGCGCGTGCGATTCCCCCCCCTTTCCCGGCGCCAGGAACAGGTTCCCCTCTCCCTCAGCGAGGAAAGGTACCATTCTCGTCAGGGAAAGGGAAATCGGGTCGGGGAACAAAACGAGCGGGCAAACGGGCGCTCGCCCTCTGACACCAGCGACCATCCCAGGAGGACGAACCCGCAAACCCTCCTGCGAGCCGAGGACGTCCACGACCGAGGTGTAAGCGTCAACACCTTTGTTATCTGTAGTATCTCCCCGCGACAGTGACGCGCGATTGCTAACGCTTAGCAATAAAGTGTTTGTTGTTGATCTGGCCAGTTGCCTTATTCGCCCGAACCCGTAGTAGTAGCTGCAATGAGGCAAGCTACGGTTGGGGGACGTTAACCGTGCACGGAACGACTGTGTGCGGCTGAAACATTAGCTATAGGCTTCTGCGTCAGCCGTACATAGGACGGTCCCCCAACATCTGGCGCCCAACGTAACGAATTTGGCAACGCGGCTAGTTCTGTGGACGCGAGCAAGTGCCAGGGCGCTCTTCCACACGTAGGATAATAGGCATGTCGGAATTCCAAGATTTGTCAATGTTGTCGGATGTCGCGTCGCAGAGTGGCGATCCTTTGGCTAACGCGGGGGTACTGTTAGGACTTTCCGACAGCGTAGAGCTTGGTCGTTTCACGCGGGATGATCAGGAGGGTGCAGAGACCGCGTTAGCAGAGAGTAGGCCTACGACGGAGAGCGGCCCGCATGGCGCTCCGGCATCTCGCGACGCGAACAGAGAGGCGCCGCCACAAGTTACGACACGCGCCTCAACTATAGGCGAGTCTTCGGGCAACAGTTTGCCCTCGAGCGAGGTACTCTTACAGAATGCGCTGTCAGTTATGCAAAGCCTCGCGAGCGCCCTGCAGAACACAGCGCAGGCCCCCGTGCAAAATGTGCGACCACGTGTCAAGGTAGACGTTCCGACCTACACGGGTTACCACGACTGCAAGAGCGCCAACGAGTATCTCGACCGGTTGCTCCATTATCAGCAGGCGACGGGTCTTTCTGATGCCGAACTTCTCGAGCGCGTGGTCCCGGTGTCGCTCACGGAGCAAGCGGCTCGGTGGTTCCGACTAACCGGACATCGCGCCCGTACGGTAGAAGAGTTCCGCGAAAGCTTTCGCGGCGAATTCCTACCGGCTAATTATGAGTGGCGTTTGCGGAGGGAGTTGGAGCTGCGCACCCAGCATCCGGACGAATCCTTGCTGGAATACGTACGGGCGATGGACGAATTGTATCGTCTCGCGAACCCTCACGCCACCAACGCGGAAAAGGTCGAGCGTGTTACCCGACAGGCGCACCCGACTTTCGCGGCGCACTTCAGGGGATGCAGGTTCGCAGACCTCGAAGAGCTCGCCACCGAGGCGAAGCGCATACAAGGGGACATCCTCGCAGCGCGTTCGTATCGCCCCCCTCCGCCCGCCGCGCAGTCAATCGAGCCTCGCTGTGCATGGAACGGCGGCGCAGTGACTTCAGAAGCGTTTAGGGGTAACGCATCAGCATCGTACGCTGATGAGCACGTGTCACGCGGTTGGGAGCTGTCAAACCGCGCTTTAGACCCCTACGCTTACGCGCTCCGTACGGCACACGCCGCCCCTGCGCGTGACATTCCAAGGCAGGAGCACGTGGTTGACGCGAGGCCTAACGAGCGGCGCAATCCAGAGCGAGGACCACCTGATCGAGGCGAGTTACGAGCGAACCGGCGTGGTGTCCGCGGTCCTTGCTATCGGTGCGGCGCGCCAGGGCACATCGCTCGCGAATGCGACCGCACGCCGGGTCAGGAGCAAACGCGCGGTTCGGGAAACGGACGGCGCCGCCGGTGATTCACATGGGACCCCGCGCGGCGATTAGTAATCCTACCGATGCGTTCGGATCACTTGCACCGTCGGTCTGTCGCGCAGGTGATGCCGTAGACTCGCCCGCGCCGCTAATCGAGTTAACGATAGCTCGGAAAAAGTTCGTAGCACTTTTGGATACTGGGGCAAGCGCTTCTTTATTCGGTGACGATGTGTTGCACCATCTCCGCGAGAACAACATCCGCTTGAGGCAAAGCAACACCATCTTCCGTCTAGCTACGGGCACAGCACAATCGAGCGGCGCGGCTAGGCTAGTGATCCGCTGGGACAGACGCGTGAGGCGACAACGTTTCGTGCATCTTCCAGGGCTGTCAATGTCTCTAATCCTGGGTCGAGACTTCCTCGCTAAGTCGGGTATTGTCATTGACATTGCAAACGGTGGTTACCGAGAGCGCGACGGAGACGCGCTGAAGCTTTTCTCGAAGGCCTCCGCATTGACAAAAGCATGCCAATCGCAGGGAGAGGCGCGAGTACGCGAGGAGGAAAGCGCGCCGAGAAAGCGAGTAAACGCCCCGCCGGAGCAATGTGCTGCGCTGCAGGAAAGGGCAGTGCACCCGCTTTTGGTACAGGCACAGAGCCTACTAGAGGGGGAACGAGCGCAGCTGTCGTCGCTGTTGTACGAATATGACGCGATGTTTACTGACTGTCCCGGCCGCACTACGCTGGTTAAGCATAGAATTGACACGGGTGATGCACGCCCTTGGAAATGCAATCCCCGACCAATCAGCTTAGCTAAGCGGAAAGCACTAGACGCCGCCTTGGACGAACTCATCGAAACAGGCGTAGTTGAGAGGTCAAACAGCCCATGGGGTTTCCCGGTAGTTCTAGTTCCAAAGAAAGAGGATACGTATCGCCTTTGTGTAGACTACCGCAGGCTGAATGAAATTACGAAGAAGGACGCGTATCCTCTTCCCTCCATTTCATCGTTAGTATCCAATCTAGGCGGGGCGAAGTACTTCACAACGCTCGATGCTAGCCGCGGATATTTTCAGGTTGAGATGGACGAGCGGGATAAAGAGAAGTCAGCTTTCACGTGCCACAGAGGACTTTTCCAATTCAGGAGAATGTCGTTTGGCTTGGTGGGCGCTCCCGCTACGTATCAGAGGCTAATGGACCGTGTTTTGGGAGATGCAAAGTGGCAGCACGCACTCGCATATCTAGACGACATAGTGGTTTACTCGAAAACGTTCGAAGAGCACGTGCGCCACTTGAGAGACGTTCTAGAACGGCTGAGGTCTGCGGGCATCACTTTGAACCCAAACAAAGCTCAGATAGCGGCGACCCGAATAACATTATTGGGATTTACGCTTGACGAGGGTCGCATTTTGCCGGATAAGGGTAAGCTTGAAGCGATAGTGAGCTATCCATCGCCGAACAATGTCGGTGAGCTGAGGCGCTTTTTAGGGATGGTGAATTTTTATCGCCAATTCATTCCAGATTGCGCGGCAGTGCAGGCGCCTTTAACGAAGCTCTTGAGGAATGGTGAGCGTTGGGCTTGGAGCCAAGAGCAAGAGGCCGCACTGCGTCGCCTCACGAAGTTGCTGGCCAACACGGCTCAGCTGCAGCTACCCGATTTGAACAGGGAGTTTGTTATTCACACCGATGCAAGCGACCTGGGCTTAGGAGCAATTTTGCTTCAGGAGCATGGAGGTTCCCTCCGACCGATTGCGTTCGCGAGCCGTACGTTGACACCGGCGGAGAGGAACTACTCAGTAACCGAGAAAGAGTGTCTGGCGATAGTTTTTGCTCTCCGTAAGTTTGACTTTTACATAGACGGAGTTGCGTTTGTGATTGAAACGGACCACATGGCGCTCACGTGGTTGAGGCGTTTGAACGAACCAAGTGGCCGATTGGCGCGTTGGGCATTGTTGCTGCAGCGTTATGACTTCACCGTCCGCTACCGCAAGGGTAAGAACAATGCCGCGGCCGACGCACTATCGCGTGCTCCAGTTCGACACGAGGCAAGTCACGCGACTAATTCGGAACGAACTGAGAGCGAGACACTCGCGCTAACGCAAACAGCGGAGCAAACGTTAGTTCGAGCTAAGAGCGTGAACCACGTAGAGGCTGTCGTTAGCGCAGGGATTGTTTTCAGCAGAAGGGAGCTGTTAGAAGCTCAGCAGAAAGATCCATTTTGTCGAAAGGTGTTCGACGGGCTCCGGGAGCCGGGTGGTAGTGAGGCCACCGCGCACAAGGGGGCAGCTGGTATTGCTGTCGGTGCGGAGCGCTCGGCAACAGCTGGTAGTGCTGTGAGCGCGCTGGATTCATATCTGCTAGATTCTGACGGCGTCCTGCTGAGGTACATTCCATCCGACGATGACACAAGTGAGTCATTTAAAGTCGTGATACCGCGCGCGTTGAGAGGAGCGCTTCTTCGCTACTTTCATGACTCGTGCATTGGTGGGCATGCGAGCGGCCCTAAGACTTACGCTAAGTTGTGTCGCCTCGCTACCTGGCCAGGTATGAAGCGGGATGTGATTCGCTACGCCCGTTCATGTCGTGTGTGCCAAAGCGTCAAGCCGCGAGGAGGACGTCCGCCCGGCCTCATGCAACCGATTAACAGTCAGACTCCCTGGCAAATCGCAGCGTGTGACGTAATGGGCCCGTACCCCTCAACTCCTAGCAGAAATAAGTTCTTGCTGGTGATCACGGATCACTTCACTAAATGGGTAGAACTTTTTCCCCTTAGGAAGCTGACGGCTCGAGTGATTTTAGAGAAGTTGATGGAGGTTTTTACCAGGTTCGGGTTCCCCGAGCAGTTGATTACAGACAACGCGTCTTATTTCACTGCGAAGGTGTTTGTTGACACGTGCGCCGCGTTGGGCATTAAGCACAAGAAAACAACCACCTACCATGCTCAGTCGAACCCCACGGAGCGAGTCAATCGCAACATCAAGCACATGCTTGTCGCGTTCTCTGAAAGACATAAGGACTGGGATACCTATCTTCCAGAGATCGGTTTTGCATTACGATCGACCGTAAACCGATCGACTGGGTATTCGCCTTCTTCTCTGAACTTGGGGAGAGAACTGCCGAATCCGATGGAGACCGTACTCGCGGACCGCAGTGGAGTGCCAGTGGCGACATCAGCACGCGCTGAATACGCAACGCAGCTGCGCGAGAAGCTAGCGGAAGCTTTACATAAAGCTCGACATAATCTCAGCACTGCTAGGGCACAGCAGAAGGCGCAGTATGACCGCACGCGTAGGAACGTACACTACGAAGTGGGCGATCTGGTGATGCGGCGCCATCATGTTCTCAGTAATGCTAGCAAACAGTTTGCTGCCTCGCTGGCACCGAAATGGTCCGGGCCGTACCGAGTGCGAGAGAAAGTTTCTTCGCTCGTTTATCGACTCGCGAACATGAAAGGCAAACCGAGCGGCGGACCGGTGCATGTATGTGACTTGAAACGCTACATAGCACGGGAGGCGCATGAGGACTACGGTCAGTCCCCCTCCAAGCCGCGCGCGGCGGGTGAGATGGTTCGACACCGGGTCAGGAGCCCAGAACCGCGCTACTTCCTGCGTAACAGTCGGAGGCAACTATGCACGGTAGGCCGCGTTTGATATGTTCGACGCGGGGTGCAAGGGTTAGCGCGCAACACATGTGCGATTGTTAACCTGTCGTTCTTTATCTGTATCACTCTCACCGAACAGATGGAGCGCCATTGGGAACAGCACCGCCGGAACAGCAAGGAGAGGAGACCACCTCCTTACGGCCAGCCCCCACCCCCACCAACGTCCACATGGCAGCCCTACCCCACTGCGGCCCGGCCGCGAACGCCGAGGCAGAGCCACTCGAGCCGCCGCCACCGAGGGGGTCCGCGCGCGCTGCCGCCTGGTCACCAACTCTCGGCTTCGCCGTCACCATCACGACCCGCCGGTTCACAGGGAACGAGACCAGGGTCCCAACGCGGCGAGCCGACCGCATCGCCTCACGGCCGCAACCACCGAGACGTGGCAACCTGGACCAGCCAGGATGGAGGCGACCCTCCGGTGTCTTACGTCTCCTCGAGGCCCTGGCGCCGGCAGGAAAGGGCCCGAGTTGGGGTCGCCCCAGCGCACCTGTATCGCCCTTTTCAGGGGCGCACGGTAGAGGACGCGGACCGGAGGGCTAACGGGGCTTGCCTTCCAGTGCCCGCAGGGACGCGGTTCTGCGAGTGCGGCGCCGTGGTGATCCATAACTCCCACGAATTGGGGAAATTACACCGGCACCGCACCCAGGCTACCCAACCATCCAGCCGCGAATCATCCCAGGAGCGCTCCGGCGCCGCGGTTCGGGCCATGCTGGCGCGGGCGGCCCAGGAGGCGGACTTCGCGCAGTGGCTGCTGAGAGTTGCCTCAGGCCACGCGTCCAGCGAGAGTCCGCCTGCGCCGCTATCAATAACGGCTACCGTAGAGCGGGGGGCGGCGGGGCCGGGAGAGACATTGGTGGCGGCTGCATTGACACCGGAGGTGGCGTCAATGACCTTGGAGGCGGGTGAGAGAGCGGTGGGGGCTCCGGCGGTGCCCGCGGCAGACACCGAACGGTCCGAGGGCATGGACGTAGACCAGGCCCTTCTGGCCTATCTAGAGGACGAATAAAACGAATTATTCCCTCTTTGCAGTCTCTGTCGTTCGGGGGCCTTCTTAAGGGGGGAGGAGATGTGGGGAGCAGGTGCGCCCAGCCTCCCTTTCCCTTTTAGGGCAGCGCACGCGCCTGGTTGCGGGGACCCCTTCCCCCACGGCCGGCGCGTGCGATTCCCCCCCCTTTCCCGGCGCCAGGAACAGGTTCCCCTCTCCCTCAGCGAGGAAAGGTACCATTCTCGTCAGGGAAAGGGAAATCGGGTCGGGGAACAAAACGAGCGGGCAAACGGGCGCTCGCCCTCTGACACCAGCGACCATCCCAGGAGGACGAACCCGCAAACCCTCCTGCGAGCCGAGGACGTCCACGACCGAGGTGTAAGCGTCAACACCTTTGTTATCTGTAGTATCTCCCCGCGACAGTGACGCGCGATTGCTAACGCTTAGCAATAAAGTGTTTGTTGTTGATCTGGCCAGTTGCCTTATTCGCCCGAACCCGTAGTAGTAGCTGCAATGAGGCAAGCTACGGTTGGGGGACGTTAACCGTGCACGGAACGACTGTGTGCGGCTGAAACATTAGCTATAGGCTTCTGCGTCAGCCGTACATAGGACGGTCCCCCAACAACCTCTGGTTTTTTAAATTGCATTGCAATGCCAATAATCAATTATTGCAATGCCAGTATCACGATGGGTAAGTGTACCACACCATACCAGTGTAACAGCAGCACTGGTGCAACAATGTTTTATGGCATGTGTTAAAAAACCACGGTACAATTTTGAAAACTGCCCTAAGTTTTACATGCATACAAGACATTTTCATTACAGCTTGGCAAAGTTTTCGTAAATTGAGTGAGGATGTTAACAAATCGGGGTTTACACATTCTATGGAGGATGCTGCAGTTAAGTGCTTCAGAATAATTTTAAGCACCGAGATTAACTTGAAGTCAATGCCTGTCCAAGTATGTAGGCGAGTGCTTTTAGATTTCGAACGCTCTTGGAATCCAGACAACTAAAAATGGCAAATGAACTCGCAACTAAGCAATGCTTGCCAAATGTTTTCTACTCTCTTTTTTCAACTACAGAGTGCTAAAATAAAAATTTGTCCGGTATTCAATTCTGTCCATTCTTCCCACATCGTAAATTGCAGTGACACAATTTCACCCCTGGGTTAACAGCCTTAATCAGTTGTCATGAACGCAACGTACCTTTGATGCTGCATGCCTAATGACAAGCTACAATGCAAATGCACGCAAAACATAACACACTTTCTGATTTGACTTATCCCCAACTGTTCCGACTTTAGCTCCCAGATTTGATTTTCAGAGGCGATTTGGTAAGGCAAAAAATGTGAAGTTCTCATGTTTTTAAAAGCAAGCCGTAGAAATTCAGGCCTTGCATGCCATGAAGTATTTTGTTCTTATCAAGCTAAATAAATTGCCCATTCAAGCATACATGAACAAGTGCTCACTTTCCACTAATCCCGACAGACGGCCGCCACCGCCTGTATTTCCAGGACACGTTGATTCTCTCCAGTTCCCTGAAGCAAAACACCATCTGTCGGTACTGTTCCTGCAAGATTCAACACGAACAAAAAACATTATAACATGACAGTGAAAGCCCAGAAGAGCAACATATTGAAGCGTACTTCGTTGAGGGTGATGCTGAACTTTTCCAGCTGCAAGTTGCAGGTAAGCCGTGGCTTGGACCGAACCCTGAGCGGCTGCGGTGAACAGTTCCGCGAGATCTGTGCCTGGAAGCTCGTGGTGGCCAACAGGTACGAGTGTGGCTTCACGGTGCGTGCAGTGCTCAGGGCATGTGTCTGCTGCTTCTTCATGGCCTCCTGCGAGCACGCAACCGCAAAAACAATGTTGCTGTGACAGGCTGTGGGCAAAATGAGATAGCATGAGTATGGCTTCCAATAAAACAACAGCAGACGAGCAATCTAATAAAATAACTACAAACAGCCAATGAGAATTTGCAAAATCCGTTTCATAAATAGTTAACACACAAAAGATCACTTCTCAAAGAATCGGCAATCGCAAGTGCCACACTGGATCATGATAACAAAAAGAACAGATGTGCCTCCTATCATGACACCTCTTTTTTTTTTTTTTCAATAAGCACGACGAAGAGAAAAAAAAAAGAAACCTTGGCAGCCTGACACTAATAGACAAATAAGAAGCCTCATACAGATGTCGTCAGGTTATATGTTCACATCGTGAATTGCAAACAGGACCGTCAGACACTGCTCAAAGTTTTGGATGCAAGACTCCACATCCTCTCCTAACGACCAATTCTCTCACACACAAGCCCCATGCTCACTAAGCACGTGCAGGGAAGCAGGAAGTTGACTCACAGCCATCGCGAGGATGTCCAGGCCTCCCAGCAGAGTCACGTCATTGTCCCAATAGACTGCAAAGCCGCTGAGCTGCACCGACTGGTGGGCAACGTCATCTGCAGCCCCAGAAGCTGGCTCCTGTGCGGGAGCCTGTAAAATATCGAGAGGTGAAAAATGGTGAGAATGGCACTAAACTTCTGTGAAAATAAAGCAGACACATCTACAAAACGAAATCCACAACCAGACGTACACCGTTATCTCTAAAACACGTGTCCTAGACTCTCAGATATCAATGATACGTTTCGCTCCACGACCGAAATCTGTTGTGATTTTTCACATAATATTTAAATACATATGACTACTCATTAGTGCATTTATTTCTAGAAAAAGAATACAAAAAGTGAACACATAATGTAAACTGTATCTTTTTGGTATATAGCCCACACAAAAGATGGAGAAAATGTGAAATGAAGGGGGGTTATAGTGAATTCCAGTGTGCAAGGTGGCCTTTTGACAACACCTCATGCCAATGCTTTTTCACAGTGCAATTCGTGGCTTCCCGTTAATACATGCCTTTGCGGAATATATATTATGACGTCTTGGTTGCGACGGCGATAATTCGAGGTAAGACCTTGGAAAACCAACGGGCAGAGCACGCACCCACACAATGATGACGATAATGACACAAGGTGACGATGAAGACAGAGAGACAAATGAGTTATGGTGATTATGGCAACGAAGAGTTGAGGAAGAAGTAAATAACAGATTCCCACAATAATTTTTTTCTTGTATTGTACTTAGGAGTGCAAGGGCACCTTACACAAGAGAAAATACAGTATTGTTGCCAGTGAATTCACAGTAAAAAATGAAAATTAAAACAAAATAATATATCATGACATTTAGATATTGCATGATTGATGACAGACATGTAACATGCAGCTTAGACATTTGGCAAGTCTATTTAGATCAGACAAGTTAGTTTGCAAGACAAGAGTTAGCCTGATCTGAAATATGCGAGTCTTAAAGACGTTTGCGAAGGGCGCCAGTAAATGGAAACGTCAAACTGACCTCATCTGCTGCAGCTGCTTGTGACGAGAGAGTCTGGATGGTGACGCCACAGGCAAATGGGTTTTGAGGATCCGTGCTATCATCCTCATACCTAATATGGATGTCCTTGATTTTGAACTGAAAATGTGAAAAAAACACATCCATTTTTAGGGTATAAAACATTTTTTAAACGCTACTGCAATAAAAGGCATCCCGACATTCCAAATAAAGCATAACTTTTGGACGGGATCTCTTTTACAAGACCTACATTTATTTTTATGTAGACGTTGCCACGTCATTTGTTTTGTTCCCTTGTCTCGCTCTTTTATTGTGATTGAACAGTTCCTCTTTTCATTCAGAAATAGATAACTGCATTCTTTTTGAGTGCTTCGGATTTCTATGATATCGCCACACACACTCACTGCCGCGCAGGTTCACTGCCAAACAAATTTGAAATACCACATATACTACTTCAGAAGAAAAAAAGTAAGTAGAATATAGCAGTAACCTGTCTATCTTCACTGACAAATGATTTTCATATAGGGCAATGAAAATCTTGACAGCAGACATTCCACAGGTTAAGAGCAATATTCTTTTTCAGTTTTAGCCAATACTAAGTACTATTTCAGCAGTAACTCTCACAAAAAAAAATGCAGCAACACCAAAAACATGTAAATATTTCATTGATTTTTTTGTAAGGTCATAAACATCAACTTTCTCAAGATATTTATTGGGAGCATAGTCTTGAGAAAAGATAATGACATGCAGTTAACAAGAAAATGTTACTAGAGTTGCAGTTGGGAATTATTTTGATATGTACACAACTCCATGTTATCAAATTTGAGATCTTGTATATAACGAAATCACTAGAAACAAAAATGATTGAACACTGAATATTGCCGAAGTGAAAATTTCGACAAGAGGAACCGTCTTCAATGGCTCTGTTTAAGACAAGCTGAAATATTGGCTCCAGCGACATTTTAACAATCCAACTATTTCTTGTCCCTTTTAGCTTCCATTGTCCCCTGAACTTCGGGCATGCTTCAAATTACTAAGAGCTTATAAGACTAAACAAATTTTTAGACATGTAGCTGTTTTAAGGAATACAAATATCCAGCAAGCAATAAATACCTCGAAGAATACTACTGCACCATATAAAAGAAGCGATTTAATAGTTACAGCACTTTGCTTCACATCTCATCTATCCAACATGAAGACATCAAACAGTTAATTAATTTCATAAATAATACTAAAACAACTTCTTGTTTCATTTCAACAGTAAATGTAAAGTGCTAAGGTAATCATCCATATGTCTGAATGCACTAAATACATTAGGACTACATTATAATTCTGCATTTATACAACAGCAATTAATGTACAAAGGCATTAAGTGCCCCGCTGATGTCGGGTAAAAAACAAAAATTAATTCTTGGAATTAGTCGTATATATGTGGACACCAAAAATAATTAGTAGAGATGTCTTCAAACACAGTGGGACTTTCATTTATTTTTTTATATAGTAAAGCTCACCTGCAAGTTTTTGATTATGTTGCTCATAACAGATGTGCCACAAGTCAACCACGCTGCATAGGAGTATGCATAGTACGAAGGTTCTTGCTTTGATTCGTAGCTGGCCTGTGCAAAGAAAGGAAAGATTTTAAACAATGACCTCAGCGGTCAGCAGTGATCATGGGATAAGAGAGACGTGCACAAAGAACACAGGTTAAAAAGACAGGTGCCAAACTGACAACTATCAGGCATGTTACCTGCGTGCTGCAAGACAGGCATATAGCGATGTGCAAAAAGAATAGGATAATTAGAGATGGGAGACATGGCCGAGGACGACAGAAGGGTAGGTTATATCAATACAAAATCAACGAATCCACGCGTATAAAATGGAACAACTAGTGCAAACTTTGGGGGAGGCCCTTATTTTGCAGTTAACATAGACTGGACTGACGATGACAACGATGCATTCCCAATCAAAGGTACACTAACACAACCTTCACTCCTTCACATTTTCCATCTGTATTTATTTGGTCAACTTTCTCTCTTCTGAGAAATTTCTTCAGGGTGAGCTACAATATAGCACCAGCAACCATTTCAATGTTTAGAAAACTTAGGCCGTCAATACCATCCTTGGCATTCGGTCAGTGCTGCTGCTGCATCAGATCATTAGGTAAATCCCACTTGGCATTCATCCCCTTGATTAAAGATTATTTAGCCCCAATGTTTCCCGAAATGTGTTGGCAACAGCTTCTGAAAATTTCCTCATGAATAAATTACTCAGTTACAGTACTGGTCAGTTTGCACAACATACTCTTTCCTACAAGTTAAAATGCACTGCTACAGATGCTCATTCCGTTGACACGGTTTCAAGTTTTGCAGAGCATTCCTTCTTCTGCTTGTAACTCATCTTAGTGCAAACATTTGACAATTCATATAAAGGGCTGATACGACTTTGCCAACATTGTAATATGATGTTCAGAAGAAACTACAAAGACACTAGGACAGCGCCAGTAAAACGTCCCTGACAAATACTTTAGTAAGCAGCATTAGTTTCATGACTACAGTGCGTACTTAATTTTTCAATTAATAGTGAAAGCGCAAGTCAGCCTTGACGGTGATTCATGCACAAAACAAGGAAAGTCACTAAATACCCAATTTTTTCTCTGCGTGTGTCATCTATACTGTGCCATGATATCTCCTGCACATTCACACCACCTTTGTAAATGTTTTGATGAGATAAGCTAGATCAGAGCAACTGTGGACTGTCAAAACAGAAAGATAAATGACAGATAAACAATAAAACCTATGCAATCGACACATTAACATTTATCAATAAATGTCAATGCACTGATTGCGAGCATGATGCATGGTTACATACAGATATTAGTTAACTCATATAGGTTGACGGTTATTTGGTGTATGTTAAAAAAAGCAATAAAGTGCAGCAACCTCAACAATAAAGTGCAGCAACCTACAACAGGCAAAATTATTGAGCTGGAGGGCAATATGAATGAATGCGGGTGGTTTCTGCCTCACCTTCCACTTGGCTTCCATGGCATCCAGTTTGGAAATTTTGGTATTCTGTAACACTTGATCTTCACGCGCTTCATCATACTGCATAGATACATGCACAGAAATGCATCATCAATGCGCATCTCTGGCAATTCAACATCACACAAAAAAAGTTTTTACATAGAACCAGTAATAGAAGTAATACTTTTATTTTTGTAGCAGATTCCGGAACAGAAAAATGGTGCTTCGGAGCAGCCGTAAGTGTTTTTGAAACAGAAAAAAATGTTAGCATGGAGTTACAACAGATGTTTTCGGAGCAGATGGCAAAATATTCCGAACGACTGCTGGAGTTCGCATCATCTAAGCTTCTTATGAATATTCATACTTATCAAATATATTGCACATACAGTAATCACTTCAAATAGCACAAAACAAATAACTGAGCAAATAGATGGTCATTGAACACCGAGTAAGATGAGCTACCTATATTTGAAATGCGAATACCTGTGGTAGAAAATATATAAAAGCGATAAAGCTGAGCCCCAAATCACAAAAGCAGCCATGGGCACATGTATGTAACTATTGTCGCAGCTCCAGTTTATAATCTATACGAGGACTGTACATTATTTTTATATTTCCCCAAAACAGCCTGCTGTGAAAATTTTAAAGCAAAATCAACTAAATGAGCTGTACACTTACAATGCTTCTTATTGTGACATGAATGAGCTCAAAGCTGATAAAGCATCGAATATAATCAACCACACATCAAAGCCGCCACAGCAGCAGTTAGTAAACATTATGATGCTGAACTAATCTCACACACATTTCACAAAAATAGTCTGCATGTCACATATATATATTCACAATATTAGTACGGGTAGCATTGTCAATGTACTAGCTTTCATTAATGCTCGCTGGATGGTCCCGCGATTGAAGTTCACTGTTTCCAGTTTCTCAGCTTTAATTTGGAGCTGGTTTAGAGCAGTTACTGACAAAAATTGCAGGTTGGAGCAGCATGGAGCAGTATTTCTATTTTGGAGCAGTTTAGAGCAATTGGAGCAGCACTTCCATCGAACAGGTCAACCATAGACTGTTTTTTTTTTGAAGGTCGCATTATTACACAAATGAAAGGTCACCGTACAACAAAGATGTCAACAAGGACATCTCAAGTTAGGAGCATCCATATGAGCCAGTCTATAAAGAGTTGGAGATAATTTGCCTTAGTGTTTATTTACTGCAAGCATGGGTTTCTGAGAATTCAATTATTCTTTTTTATATTATAAACTGAATTTATATATTATACTATAATTTGTTCAATGCGTTCTCGGCAGAACGCAGGGCACATTTAAGCAATATGATTACGCACATTTTAAGTGTGTGCTGTCTTCTATTACAGAAGAGTATACTTATTAGGACCAGATCACAGTCACCTCACACACTCATTACACTGATCTGACATGAGCAAAAGCAAGCTACACAAAGAGTTATTTTAAACCACAGCTGTTTGTGCAACTGTAGAAAGAAATGTAATGTTCGATACAGATGAATGGTGATCAAGATTGGACGAAACTTTAAAATACAAAAGCTACTGAGAACAATGTTTCATTCTCAAAGTGACACTGAACAAAAACAACACTACCGCTGATCATGTGTTGCAGATTTAAATTTTTTTCTTCTGTTATAAAATGCAGCATATGCATAAGCGGGGAATGTTGATTCTGCCAACCCGCTTTTATCTAACACATTTTGCGTGTAAATGAGATCTCTCTTGTTTAATAATGCTAACACAGAAAAGGGTGTTGCAGCCACATCCTAAATACTTTGAATTGAGTTGCTTTTATTGATCCTGATTCAGTAAATGAATACTACAATTTTAACTTCCAGACGAAAGTTTACATGATCGATTATGATCAATCGAATTGTGTAATAGCCATGTCACAGTCACTTTTGACCGCAATCAAGCATAGTACGGATAGAATTCCTTTATCGTGATTGGCTTCTTGATGCACACTGTAAAAGGGAGCCAATTTTTGTTGAAAAAGCTGATTCCATTCGGGCTTAGTTGCAATCAGCAGAGTGCCATGTGACACCAAGATAACAAGAGTGTCAGATAGTTTGATCAGGATGTAATTTCTCGGTCATGTTCGGCTCATCTGCGCAAGCCGTGGAAATGAGGGAACCAATCAAAGAAATAAATTAAATCCAGATGAGCCTCAATCGCTATCAGAAGGAAGCCACGTGACACCCACCTTAATAAACGCTTACAGTGCAGAAACACTGTGGCAGAGTGATGCAGAATGTGATCATTTGAAGTGATTCAAGTTTATGCTAATACGCGGTACATAAAGTTTCCGAATTTTGTCCACACCAAAATGCTATTCGATCAGAATTTCACGACAATATGGAACAATTGAGTGACAAAACAACAATAAAAAATTGTGTAGATAGCTCAAATATCATATCAGTAAACACTAAAATCTCAGCATTCGTAATTTTCTATTTGATGCGCACTAAAGACACATCAGAACGTTCATTATATTTTACCGACTTTCAGATCAATATCAATGAATGAAATCCTGCTGATCCCTTTGCTAATTCAGGGTGCAAGTTTTAATAAGTACAATATCTACAGTTTGTCGGACTTCACAAGAAAGCAATGTATACACACATATGTTTTAGCAAATTGTAGAAGTATACACAACTTACATCGTCAAGAGAGACTGGACCGATAACTATGTACAGTTGTTCAATGGTGATTAGCCAGGGTTCACTTCGCAGCCGGGTCACTGGAATTTTCAAACTCAGCTTGCCGATGAAACCTGTTTCCAAAAGACGAATAGGTGAAATTACGCGACACGTACGCTAGGTAAGTTCTTGGAACCTCTAAAACTACTCGACAAACAGGTCCGATATTTGCACAAAGCCAATATTTACCCGCTTTGATTTCCAGCGGCAGCAGCAAATGTCGAAACGCATCTTTCTTGAGTGGAAGGTTCTCCAATTCAACTTGGCCTGCACACGTGAAACTGAATTTCAGATCGAGGCTTATGGAAACAGCGCCGCGAGCTGGAAACGCCGTTCCTCAACGTTTCAATTCGGAATTGAATTATGTAGACGTTTCGGCAACTCACCTCGGAGCAACCCAATTGACAACTGGTGCGTGTTGAGGTTCTCGACATAGCCGCCAACATAGGTGTTGAGTACCCACGCCGCTAGACCTTCCAACATGCTTGCAGCTGCGTGGAAGAAGCACAGTAGAAAACACGGTGACGCGCGGAACACTTCACGAAATATTATCAGCCGCAGAGCGATGCAATGCTGGCGGACCTTTCGCAAGCGCGCGTGTTAGACGGGACCGATCAAGGGGCACACCTTTCCCGAGTAGCACGCAGTTGTGGCTCAGGATTTTCCGCTGGCTTTTAGGCACAACAAAAAGATCTCACTTCACACAACACTACAACAGTTCGACTAATCTCATGTAAAATTGACAAGCTCTGCCTCGGCCCGATGATGCAGGCACACAAGCACACATTTTCCTCGGTTCTGTAAAGCCATGTGAGAGCACGGCAAGGCGTCGGCTTTCCTGGTTCTTACATTCATTGTCGTCACACCGAAGCCACTACCGATCAGGAGCAACCATTATTTACCTTAAAATTCGGCCTCCACTCTTCACATGTTTGCTAACTAGCAGAAATACCAACAAATACTCCGAAAAGGAGAACGCAACTTTCGCCCGATTCCTTCGAAATGAAAACAAATCGATAGAGGCGACATCTACTCATGGAACCAGCGCCACTGAAAACGAAACTGTTTTGCGCGGGCAAGTTCGCCCCGCTCGAAAGTAAAGGACACGGATGAAGGATACCTTTCCTTCCTCCGTGGTAAAGGGCGTTAAAACGAACAACAAAAATGCTTAGCTCGCCACGACCACTGCTCAGTCGAAAAACTGATGGCGTGTGACTTCTAATTTTAATTCGGCACATTGTGCCGTTCACACTACCACAGTATGTGTACAATGCATTGGGGCATTTGTCCGATCGGTCCGTCATCTGAACGCGATTTAGGTCTCTTGACGTCACAACCACCGTCCAGTAGCAGGCATAGACTTTATGACATCAAAAGTTCCTTCTCGATGTGGTGAGGGCAGAGCACATCGGTAAATAGACTTCTTGTAGGAGAGGCTCCTCCTCCCTTATGTATGTTCAGGCGTGTTTGCATGTGTATGATCACTCACTCACTCACTCACTCACACACACACACACACACACACACACACACACACACACACACACACACACACACACACACACACGGTTGTCTTAATTTTATTACCATCGGTTTTCACCTGTGGACCGGTCTTCGTCAGGGTTTGCGAACACAAGTCTGACGAAGACCGGTCCACCGGTCGAAACCGTTGGTAATAAAATTGAGACAACCGCTAAGTTGCGTTTCTTCTCTTCCCAAGTACGTTTAACCCATTGGAAAAACTTCTTCACATATATATATATATATATATATATATATATATATATATATATATATATATATATATATATATATATATATATATATATATATATATATATATATATATAGTGGGAGTAATAATTCAATGGGCCAGTTAGTCTTCGTGAAGGTATGGGATATATCACAACGGGAGCGTTGTCAACAAGGATAAATATATTTATTTCCCAACAGTTTCGGGAGGGGACCTCCCTTCATCAGGGGATGAGTTATACTGACATGAACTTCCTTGCTGCCGCGTCCCTCTCGCCTTGAAAGACGTTTGCGAGAGTGAGAGGGAACTGGAAGAAGGAAAAAAAGAGAGAGAGAAAAGACGAAAAAAGAAAGAAAAGAAAGAAAGTAAAAAAAAAAACAGGAAGAACCACTGTCGACACTGGGAACGAAGCCAACTGTCCGTCTACATCCACCTATGGTTCATATCACGTGCTGTTCAGTTCTTGGCGTGTGTCGGGCCACCCAAGATTGTCGCCGCGGTGCCGGGAGGGTCCGGGACGGCGTGCCTAAAGAAAGGGGTTTCCCCGTAATTGGTCGTTTGGTCGTTCGGCGGGCGGCGGGCGGTGTGTGTAAAGGAAAGGTTTCTCGTTAATGGGTCGGTCGGCTATTTACCTTTAATCTTCGTCCGTTTCCCTTCAACGGTCATGAAGTGGTAGGCGAACGTAAACACTTTGTATGTGCATGTGAAAAAAAAAAAAAAAAAGAAAGAAAGAAGAGGACAGTGTACACGTACGAGTCAGTCAGAAAAAAGCATGGTCTCCAGCTATCAATCTTTGTCACCAATTTTCTCCTGGCTTACTTCTCGGAGGCAGTTGAGTTTTCCGGGGTCCTCATTGATACCGGCTACTAATGTACGAAATTTGAAAATAAAATATGCCTCACGCTGTTCGCGCTCGCGTCTGTTTGAAAAACCGGACTGCAAAAGAGTTACGCTAATATTTTTAAAACTGTGGTTTGGCAGGCGCAGATGTCTAGATAAAGGTAGCTTCGGCAGTGAAGTGGCGTGGTACCGGTGATTATTGAACCGCAGCCGAAATGGCGTGTCTGTTTGGCCGATATATTCTTGTCCGCAGATGTTGCAATGTAGCATGTATATTACGTTACTGGAGTCACAATTAAGGCTTTCAGTTATGCAGAATTTGAAATCCGAGAAGTTCGCTTTGGATTCACGTGTTGTGAGCATCTGTGGGCATACCTTGCATCGAGATTTTCCGCAGGGATGGCACCCTGATTGAATTTTGGGGGTGTTTGTTTTTGCCCTGACAAGAATGTCCTTCAGATTTTTATCCCGGCGGTACACCACGTGAGGTGGCTTCGCGAAATAGAAGTTAGTCGTTCGCTTTGCCTGATTATGTTGAAATGGCGGGAAAGTATGTTGTTGATTCGTGGCGCTGATGAGGAGTAAGTTAGTACAAGGTTCGTTTGGGAAGTCGTTTTAGGTACTTTGTTTGGTCCCTTAATTATATCATTCCTGTTCACGTTGCGAGCACGTAGTATGGCATCGTCAATAATGTCTTCCGGATAATTTTGTTTCAATAAGGAGTGCTTTAGGTGTTCCGCGTGTCTGTCAAATTCCCGCATATCGGTGCATATTCTTCGGTACCGGTAGGCCTGAGAATATGGAATACCCGTTTTGCAATGCTTTGGGTGGCTGCTGTTGAAATGTAGGTACATTTGACGGTCTGTAGGCTTTCTGTAAAGGTTTGTTGACAAGCGGTCATTTTCGACCGTGACAGTAACGTCCAAAAAGTTAATGCTAGTTTTGGAAATTTTGTGCGTGAATTTTATTGACGGGTGGCATTTGTTAAAATCCTCTATGAAGCGGAAAAGACTTCCCTCATCATGGTTCCATATCATAAAAATATCGTCTAAGTATCTTCTGTAGTAGAAAGGTTTCAAGGTGCGTCCCTCAATGAATGGGATTTCAAGTGAAGCCATAAAGGTGCTCGCGAAGTTTGGGGCCATTTTCGTGCCCATTGCAGTGCCACTGACCTGAAGGAAATGCTTGCCGTTGAACTCAAAATGGTTATAATTTAGTACAAGTTCAAGAAGTGTAAACAGTACCTCGCCACTTACACTAGTTGATGAGTCAGATTTTACATATTCAGAAACCATAGCCGCTATTCCGTCATGGTGGGGTATGTTGGTGTACAGTGAGCAGACGTCCATGGTCACCAGAAAACTGTCGCCTGGGATGTCGAGACTTGAAGTTTCGCAGATGAAGTGGTTTGTGTCCTTTAGGTAATAGGGAAAATTTGGGGGGATGTTTTTTATTAAGGAATTGATGAATTCTGATATATTTTCTGTTGATGTGCTGTTACTGGATACTATCGGACGTCCCGGATTACCTGCCTTGTGTATTTTGGGGAGTAAATAGAATCGACCGGGAACAGAGTGGGCCGGTAACATTGCTTTTAACATTTTGCCGGTAATTTTCTCGTCCCGGCGGAGATTGTTTAGGGTTACTTTTATCTCCCTTTCAAATTCGGGAGTCGGGTCCGTTGGAAGTTCTTTGTAGAATTTTGTGTCTGATAGCTGTCGTTCCCCTTCCTTTAAGTAGTCCGACGTATTTAGAATTACTATGCAGCCTCCTTTATCAGCCGGTTTGATAGTAATTCCAGTGTTTTTTCGTAGTTCATCGAGTGCCCTTCGTTCTGACTTTGATATGTTGTTTCGAAATGGCCGATTTTTTCCATACGCTCTGATGATATCTTTTTGAACTGCTGATATATACATATCGAGGTGTTTGTCCCTCTGCTCACCCGGACACCATGATCTGTCACCACCAATCACTCTATTCTCGTTCGTACAGTCCTTGCGATCATGAAAGTATTCACGGAGGCGGAGATTACGCGCAAAGTTATCGAGGTCTTGGTACAGTTCAAATTCATTGAATTTACCGGATGATGGACAAAAGGTCAAGCCTCTCGACAAAAGTTGAAGCTGAGCGGGTGTGAGTGTTGTGTTTGACAGATTGAGTACATTTTCCTCATAAGTTTTCGGCTGCTCTTGGCTATCACGTGGCACGGGAGTGTCAGCGTCATATTCGAGAGTAAGGATGTTTTGATTAGGATTGCACTGTGGTTCTGAGTTCCCATTTTTCTCCTCAAAGTTAGGTTGAGGTACGGGTGGTCCCTGGTGTTCTTGTACGGCCTCATTCCTATTTTCCTGTTGCAGAGCAGTGGAGCTACTGCAATCCCGCTTGAATTTTCTATCTTTTACTACTGAAATTTCGCCTCTCTTCTTTAGTTCATATCTTTCCAGTTCTCTTGCCTCATGCTCTCCGAGATTAGATACCACTTTCTGCGTGGCCTCCGTGACACTGTGTTCGGCGGCCTTACGCTCACAATGGTCCGCAATGACCCGAGTCAGTTGCAAGGACGCTTCTAGTAATATTTTTTCCCACTTCCCCCTTTCTGCTTCACTTAGTGTAGACATTGAGGGGTTGCAGGCTAGGCGGAGACCCTTAGGTGCAATTTCGTGAGATAGATATTTGTTTAGTTGTTCTGCGTGTTTTTCGTATTGCACCCGCTTTTCAATGATTTTCCTAATCGATAGAAATGAGTGGGACCATGCGTGTTTAAGACTGCCCGTACCTTTTGTTTCCCCGTGTCATTTGGAAGCCGCCGCCTTGGTCTTCGCCGCATTCGTCCGCCTGGTGTTGTAAGGCCTCGCTGGTGGGAGTGGCGACGTCGTCACTGCTGGGACCCTGGATGGCTCCTTGTGTCCCTCGGCTCCCTGTTGTTGAGTGGGTTTGGCATATATATATATATATATGTGTGTGTGTGTATATATATATATATATATATATATATATATATATATATATATATATATATATATATATATATATATATATATATATATATATATATATATATATATATATACATATATATATATATATATATATATATATATATATATATATATATATATATATATATATATATATATATATATATATATATATATATGTGTGTGTGTGTGTGTGTGTGTGTGTGTGTGTGTGTGTGTGTGTGTGTGTATGTTTCGATGGGAGCCCCGTCTTTTTCAAGGCATAATACTATTTACACATTTTCATGTCTTCTTATAGCTTCTCGAGGCAGGAGGGAAGGGGACAGAAGAAAATGGCCAGGGTCGACGGCGGAGGCTGCACTGGGCTGGTGGTGTTGGATGGACCAGGATTGTCTTGCACTGCCATGGCAGGTGGTAGTAGACGATGACCCGAGCGGAGCTCCACTGGTAACGTGCGAGAGGACTTGGGGATCGAGAAGCACCTCCACCACTTATGAGGAAGAGCTTTATTCGAGGCGAGCTTGAGCTGGCACACACTGATGATGATATCTACAGATGAGAAAATTATACAAATGATGATGACACGTCCAATTGATAAAGAAGAGTCGGTGACTGCGCTCACACTAATTACATACACGACTGGTGGTATGCATATCTTCAAGGAGTTTAAGCATGTTTTCTGTCACGTGCAGCAGTTTAAAAGAAAGAAAGCCACGTAAGAGTGCCGGGTTCTGCATTGTCAACACTTGCAGCATGTCGCTCGAACACAAAGATATAACAACTGTGACAGTTGTTAATTCACACTTCTTCTAGTGTATTCCTGTGAATTATTTCTTAGCATCCTTAGTCCGTCAGTGGCACGCTGCAAGTATTGAGCTACTTGTCGTTCTTTGTGTGACGTTCCAATTTTCGGCTCTCGCATTTATGAACCCCTTGAGTCTGCTCACTGAAGGGGTGCGTGGTTGTTCATTTTTATCATGTCCCTCCTCTTTTGTTCAATCAATATCACTTTTTTTTTCTTTAATCAACTGGTAGACTTTTTTAGTACAACGCTACCAACATCACTGCGCTTCCCTGCGCAATCAATTGGTTGCTCTGGTTATTCACCTCTTGATGCAATTCGTAACCTTGTCTTTTCCATGGCGGCATGACATTCTACTCATCCAGCTCAACTCTTTACTCTCTCAAAACACACATGGGACAGCAATGTCGACATCAGTCACCAGATAACGTCACCCTCTCGCTGCTTTTTGATGGTGCTTGTCATGAAATTTGCCTTTTCACAGCGAAGCTTTTAGTTATGGGTTTGATGTGGGCTCGTAGATTGGAAACAAGTAGGTGCCACTACTCCCACCACTGACCACTATGCCCACATCTGTTCGCGCCACTCGTCCTACTTTCATCACCCACTTTGTTCACCACCACTTTAATCAAATCTCAGTTCACTCAACCAGCTAAAATAAGTGGCGAAGCAAACACTTCTTTGTAAGCCAACAGCTTGGCTGTTTCATTAGTGTCTGCTACGCGTAGCTCATTGAATTTTTTTCTTTTTCCCATGTTGCCCTCTGCCATTTCAGTCGGGGCAGGGGCAATTGTTATCACCAGAACAAGAGTCTTTGAAATCCAGAGGCATTTCACATGGCTAGGGGAAGGGCGCATACGCTGGGGCAATATGAAAGTATTGGGTGGTCCTGCTTTGTGGCTCTATATTACCAAAATGTCCCCTGTAGTCGTAATGTTGGCAGTGAAAGCAGAGCCCAGAATAATAATAATTATTATTATTTGTGTTCTGTATCAAAACAAAAACTTGATTAGCACATTCTAAGTACACTATAATGAACAGCTCTGGAAATTTTGACCAAATGATGTTACTTAATACATATATCTAAAGTACATGGGCTTCCAGCATTTCATTTGCAGCTGGGATTCGATACTGCGTCAGCGTTTGAACGCCATAACTGCTAGACTGTCATGTCAGGTGCACTGCCAGGGAAATTGAATATACACACAAAAATACACATATAGGCATGTGTGTGTATGCACATGTGTGCCTGTATGTATATATATATATATATATATATATATATATATATATATATATATATATATATATATATATATATATATATATATATACATATATGAGATCTAACAGACAGTAATGCCAAGGAATGTACAGGGGAAGTTATTAGAACCAATGGAATGTAAATAAGAAGAAAGAAAAGTGGATGAAAAAATAACCAGCCATGAGCAGGAACCTACGACCTTCGAATAACGCGTTCGATGCTCTAACCACTGAGCTATCACAGCGGCCTTCTCTCCATCCACTTTTTTGGGTTTATATGTGAATTTAGAAGTAGGAGTAACAGTCAGCGCCATCTATAAGCCGAGCGACGAGTGTGAAAACACTCTTATTCGCATGTTTGGCGTCACGTAGCACGTGAACTTATTATGTGCGGGCAGCTGATTAATTGTCCCTCTTATACAACCTAAACACACCAAGTCTGCCAGTACGAGACCCTCGTTCAATGAAATAAGGGAAAAAAATGTATACCCAAGGGCTCGTTTTTCCGTGTTTTAACACAATATTAATGAGATCTAATAGACAGTAATGCCAAGGAATGTACAGGGGAAGTTATTTGAACCAATGGAATGCAAATAAGAAGAAAGAAGAAAAGTGGATGAAAAAATAACCAGCCAGCTCCTAGCTGGTTATTTTTTCATCCACTTTTCTTTCTTCTTTCAGGAAACAAACAATGAGCTCGACTTGAAGTGATTTTTATTCAACACTGCAAAAATAGCACCGTGAACACAGGCATAATCAACATAGTATAAAGAAAATCACTCGGTATGTGAATGTGAGCATAAGCACAACCCACATGCAGAGCCTCATTGTGGCCAGGCATGTGCAAAAGAACAATAACAACACAAGGTTCAAAGAAGCACATGTGAAATATACAACAAAAAACACTATATGGGTATACATATATTTATTGTTCATCTGCTACAGAACCTTGTGTTTGACACACGAGTGCACTAAAAAGAAGATTTAAAAAATCTCCCCAAAAAAAGTTCACAACCCACACAATTTAATCATTTTCTACAATTTTAGAGAGATGTTAATTCAGATTTTGAAAATAAATGCCAATTGTGCTTGAATAGGCAATGTTCGCGTTTCAGCTACTCAAGCGACGTCAGGAAGGAAGACATTGAGCAAGTCGTGAGAATTCTTAAATACATAACATCTTCTGCAAAAACAACAACAAAAATCAATTTGCACATGTTAACAGCTTATCACAAAAAAAGAAAACACACTCTAAGTAAGCTACTTGAAGTGTCTGTGTAGACCAGAATCTCCTGAGCAATTGACAA
The DNA here is from genome assembly GCF_043290135.1 of Rhipicephalus microplus. Classification (NCBI taxonomy): domain Eukaryota; kingdom Metazoa; phylum Arthropoda; class Arachnida; order Ixodida; family Ixodidae; genus Rhipicephalus; species Rhipicephalus microplus. Next base: position 98,349,827 of record NC_134702.1, on the reverse strand, counting down.
AATCAGCTTGAATAGATAGTGACACAGCATATATAGTGAATTTTAATTGTGATTAGGTGAACAAGTGATTTTTTTATTATTTGTTTAATTACTGGGTCTTTTGCACAACTGCCGAAAGGAAGCGAGCCAATCACTGCTGAGAGATTGGATCCCAGTTGGACTGGACTGCAATCAGCAGCGCACTATGTGACACCGGTATGGGGTTCCATTTCAATAATAAACGAGTCAGTGCTTATTGAATGACACCAAGTTCTAAGCAACATAAAACGTCATCTTTGCCAGAAAGGCCCATCAAGAGCACATCTCACTCAATTCACAGGTTAAAAAAAGAAAAAAAATGAATGAAGCATGCAAACTAATGAGCTCTGATGACCTCACTGAATCTGATGCACCATGTGGACAACAATAAAGGTGCTGTTTATCCTTGATAGCTAGCACTAGGATAGTGTGCAAGGCACTGGAATATAACACAGGCTATGTTTTAAATGCAAGAGTTACCTGCAGCACAAGATGAAAGTAAACAAGGCATTGTTGCTTTCTCGTTGGAGGTTCGTTAGGTTGCTTGAAAATTAATGAGCAGTAATGTTTCTTTGACACTCAAAAGTCGGGCTACTATAATTATTCTATTACAATTTCAATAATTTTCCTATGTGGCTCAACGACTGCTCTGCTTAAGTTGTCATTAACACCACCATGCGCTAGCATTGGCTCATAAAACTGTAAAAGAATTGGACAAAGCAACAGTGACATTATGTCATTCATCACTCCTGACAGAATGTTATGTACGCAGGGAAAAGTTATGAGTTAAGAACAATTATCAATTTTATTACATTTAAAACCTACATTACAATTGCTCAATTACCACTGGGGTTGTAAGCAACGTTAAGCACATTTGCTGGAAGAGCAGCATGTCATCTAATGTATAAAAACCTTTAGTAAATAACATACATGCACACAAGTTATGTGCCTTAAAGTATTGTTAATAGTTTGCAAGACCTATCAATTATTCTATGAGGCTAGATTTAACTGTGCCATACACTGCCTTGTACTGTTGTTGGCTGGATGAATGTAAGCTGCAGGGGCCATGGTTGATACAATTTTGGAGGGCTCCATATAAACTTGTTGCAAGCTAAGATACCTTTGGCATGCATTCTACGCTCAGCACACAAGTAGTATGCTTGCATTTGACGCCCATTGAAATGCAGCAGTTGTAAAGACAGTGACCACCGATCCAACAGGAGGTGGTGAGACACAAGAGCTAGTTCGTATGGCATGACTATTGCCGTGGTCCACATTACCTGCACATAACAACTAGCCAGAACAAGTAAGGAATTGAAGTGCACCTTCAGTAATAAAGAAAGGATGACCACTTCATTGTCATTAGTACACTCTGCATTTCGGTTGAAAATGCAGCTTCGACGTAAGATGAAGACGTGAAATTTAAAGACAATTTTACGGCTACTCCACAGACGAAGGAATAGTGACATTAGAAGCCTTGCTTCACTGAACTGGCAAGCACTTTTCATGTTGAAAAGCTACACAAAAATCCAGTCTAGGACATGCTTTCAGTTGTGATGGGGCACTCCATCATAAGAAAGAAGGAACACCAACTCGGTTAACCTTCGAGCTCTCATGCAACAGCTTGAACATGAAACACATACCCAGTGGTCCATTAAAATAGAATGCAGGTGAAAATAATAGGAGTGCAGCTGAGGATGTTGGACAATTAGGTGGTAGTGTTAACAGGTAAAAAAAAAAGTTGAGAACACATATTTTCTGATGAAGTGAATAATGCGAACAGAAAAGAGCTTTTGTTCTGCAATGAACCCAAATGTGATTATGACGCATGCCAGGTGTGACTAGCAACATCAGCCTCCAGCATCAACATTTGAATTGCCAGCGGTCGCTTTTCTGAGAAATTTAGAACCATGCAACAGCAGGTGTTTCATCAAGCGGCACGGCATTCCCAAATCTCCCAAAAAAATTTACCTGGTCCCTCAGAACAAGGATGCTATGGCCCTTATAGGTTGCCAAGTTCGATTGTTTCACCTGCTAAGAAATATCAACACGCCTCACCACATTCTCTTTGAGGCCTCCATTCACGATAAAGTCCACTGTCATTGCAGAATGTTGGGATCAATGTCACAAGCATTATTATGGAACAGATGGCAGCATCACATCAATTAAGGGCCTAGAAAACGCACACACACACACACACACACAAAAAAGAAAGGTAGTCAGATGCAATGCAGTCAGTCACCTTCTTGCCAATATGTCTTTCAATGCAATGAGACAAAAAACAATATAAATTTAACACTACTGCATGCTGCGTCGTACTCTGCAGCCAACAAGTGCACCAATTCAATCTGAACATGCAAGGGACTTGCACGAGTCAGCATAACAACACCCCACACTGCTAAAATGAGTTAAAAGAACTATGTGACAATTGAACACGTCTGCGCCGGCACATTGTAACGATACCTTATGCTCAAATACATGCCCGTCTTACTATCCACTCAGCTGGGTGATCACACACATAATGTAAGCATGCCATTGGTGTTACTGAACAAGTGCGAAAGGCACAAAAAAAATTAAAAAGGCGTATCTGCAAAGTACCACTACTGGTATCAGTGGTTTCAATAACGATTCACAACACGCAAAATTTTTTTTTCCAAGGTGGCGTGCAAAACACACAAAATGAGCATGATGCAGGTGAGCAATTATTGCATTCTGTGATGCATGAGCGACCTCAAACAACATACAAATATACTAGCACACAAAGATGTGCCTTATCATCACTTTTTAGACTATTAGTAAGTGAGAGAGTTTTGCATCTCAATGTCGAAGACATCACAGCAAAGGGCTCTCGGTTCCATTATTTGAGTACTTTGGCCCTCTTGCATCATATTCCCATTAGCAAGTAAGAACAAACAGAGATTAGAAACACAAACTCGTGCTCAGAGGCAAGACTCGGCAACCATGCTATTGTGAGACCTTGGTACAGCAGTGCACGAGGACCTATTAGAGATCCACATTGACACCAAGCTCACTTTTATAAAGGTACAGCAAGGTATATTGGAGCATTTGCCTCCGTTTGCTGCGAGTGCCTCACTTGGCCAACACAATTTTAAAACTAGTTTTCAGACCATTCGTACATAAAGGGGTGAGAAAAAAGTAGTTGCCCTAAAAATTCAACCAGCACTGATGGGTGGTTCGAAATTCATGGGAATGGTTTCACTAGAGATTCACAAAATTGCATAAAATTTCCATCACCTAAGTCTCAATGCAATAAAAAAATAAAACGCTGTAGTATGTTTTAGTGCCACGAGGTAAAATAGCTGTAACAGCCCACTTATCTTTGGTTGAAGAAAAAGCTAGGACTGCATTCCAATACTATGAGCTAGTATATGTAAAGGTTATCACAAATGAGTATGTGTGTAACTGTATGCATCATAGCAGCAACATTTTCTATGGTGACTTGTATAAACATTAAATGTACATTTGATCACTGAATTTCAGAAGCCACAGCGACGAACTAAGATACTTCACAAGCAATGAAAGAAATACCTGTAAACACATGAAACGGTAATAGTGATTGTTGGGGTTTTACGCCCCAAAACATATGATATGATTATGAGAGACGCTTCAGTGGAGTGCTCCGGAAATTTTGACCACCTGAGGTTCTTTAAGTGCCCAAAAAATGTAAGCATACGGGCCTCTAGCATTTTCCTTTCATTGAGATGAGGCCGCCAGAAACGAGATTTGATCCTACAACTGCAAGCTTCGAGTCAGCATTCAAGCACCATAAGCACTAAACCACCGTGCTGGGTCATGTTAAGAGCCACTGTAGCTTAACTGACAATTATAGTTTCCGCATGTTAAACCACTAAATGGTTGGAAAAACGAGGGCTGCCAGGGAAAACATCACATTATGAAGTCACAGCAAGCAATTCGATTTGCTGATCATATCTATAACAAACAAACTTCAGTTACTGTACAAGTTAGTTTAGCTAAACATAAAGATATTCAACATGTCAGCAATCAGTAGGTAAAAGAATTGCGATGTTATACGTGCCAAAACCTCGTTAAATTGTGAGGTTCAGCGTAACGGGTGACAGTTGATTAGTTTTTACCACCTGGTGCTCTTTAACATCCACACAAGTCTAAGTACACTGGTGCTTTTGTGTTTTGTCTCAATCGAAAAGAAGCCGTTATGGCCAAGAATGGAGAACTAGCATCTCTTCTTTCGCGGGGCAACACCTTAGCTTGTAAGCGACCGCGGCGGGTAATGAGCGCATTGCCAATGGTAGGAGGGTGTTAAATGCTGGCTACGTGTACACATAAATGAGCAGCATCCTCACTGATTACATGACAACATTGAATAGAGCAGCTGTATGGCACCACAAGGTCACATTTCTTATCATGCATTATGGATATTTAAAAAGAAAACACGGGTATCAAGGCACACGCTTGTAGCACTGCTGCTAGCTGCAGCTATTCCATGCAGTTTTTTCACTGTAGCCTCACAAATAACTTGACAAAGTGCAGGCCTGGGCATGTTGGTGATAAATTTGACTATATCAGTGCAATTTTGAACAAAACAGCGGACGAAAGAATGACTGAAAGTGCTGTGTCCATGTCATTCTTTTGTGTCCACTCTTTTCTTAACAAGTGCACTAAATAATAGTAAAATAAAAAAAAATGTTCACAAAGCTGAGAATCAGAAAACATTACAACAGTGAAACAGAGATATCGAGAGGTTTCATTTGAGTTTGCATTACCAACCACCTTACATGAGAACCATTCCAGCTCAAGCCTTAGATAGATGGGAAGGCCAAAACCCTCATATCTGTCATGCTACTTAAAACCTTTATGCATGTGAGCTGCAACTGCCACATCATTCCAACTTACTTAGAATCTAACAGGTTCCTAAGAAACACGAAATACTGCATGTAATTGCATAATCTAAGCAATCTTACACAATGCTATATTAATGAGACCTAACAGACAATCATGACTGGCATGACTGTCCCTTGTGTCTGATAATTACTCTGTCTAACAAAGAAAATCAGCCCTTAAATGCACACTTCTTTTCTTCTTACAGAATGATGACAAATTTATAGAATAAAAGCAGGTGAACTGTCGGCACAAAGGAGTTTTACAGGGCTGGTCCTGTCTTATGTGAACTGTCATTGCTTCCTTCCCAGCTAGCTTTCCGCAGAAGTGCAGTGCAGCTTTACGACATTACAACCTGTACCCCGCAAAGCCATGCACATCAGGAAAATGGATGTACAACACCCTTGTTTCCCCCCCCCCCCCCCCCTATTTTGTTCTTGTATTTCAGTAATGTTTGGTACAGGTTATATGAATGAAAGCCACAGCACAATCAAATGATAGCCGCAAATTCAAGCAACGAACCCCATGCTTTCACAAGCTTCAGTTTGCATGGCCTGAGAGCTTGTAGTGATGAAAAAGAAGCAATGAAGTTGCAATTGGAGCGTTCACAGTAACAGACAAACATGATGAAGTAATAACCCAGCAGCGATAATGGCAATGAATGTACTGAAAGCCACTGTGGGCAGCTGATTGTGTTCATAGTATTTTAAAGTGCCCGGGCACACTACGAATGCAACGTCAATTGTGCTCCGACAAATAAGCCACGAAGCTTATCAACAAAACTTTTTAAAGCACACTAGCATCTCTTCAAAATTAAACAGCCCAGTTTAGCTTTTATCTTCTCAGTGCTTCTGAACTCGGTAAACAGTGATAAATAAGTTTATTCCACCCCGGTGCAGATCATTACTTGCTTATGTCCATTAGCTGCGATAACGGCAAAATATTGCCTGTCAATGTGATACACCACTCAGACCTGCTTCATTTCAGAGTTGCCTTTGAACCACTATTTCATTGACACAGCCCATCTCTCACATACCATATTTACTAGCGTAATGAACACACTTTTTTTCTAAAAAAATCGGAGGAAAGTTGGGGGTGGTTTTTTATGCGGGGCAAATATTAATGCTTTTTTGGGGGGAGCAAAAAATGCGGTAATGTGAAAAAAGTTAGGTCCCTTAGCCTTTTGTAATTAACATATGCGTACACTGTTTGAAAATAGCTTCATTGTTGCACTTTACTCTTCTTTGGTAGTTGATGGCGCTATCTTCTGCAAGCTGTCCACGCACTGCCCGCGCACCCCCTAAAAGCGTTTTGCAGATATCTTTTTTGCAATCGTTTAACCACAACAGCGGTATCTGCTCTGATCTCGAGGGGTGCCCATAAGCATGAGCTACGACGCTACAACACACTTTGCCAACTTCGCGACAACCTCGCACGACAACCATCATGACGTTTACATTGTAGCAACCAATAAACATTGCAGCAAGCTACCCTCAAAGCATCAAAACAAACCATCGATAACAAGATTAACAACAAAATACGGTTGCCACCTCGCTTCCACATGAGAAGTTCCTTTATGCACAAAGAACAAACAAAGCGAAAAACGGGGGTGCTACAATGTTGCGAAAATCGTCTGGATCTCTTCTGGGTGACAAGTGATTTTTTCTGGTTTTCCAGGAACTTGTGATGCGATTGCGACGAATGACCCTTCGCGACAGCAAATCCTGTCGTCACTCGAAAATCGCGTGCACGTCGTTGGGCCTTAAAGTTTGGTATTTGCAGGAAGCGACCGTCGGTTGGCATAGGCAGTTTCGTGACCTTTGCTCGCTGTGTGCTTATCAGCTGCGATGTCTCTACACTCACATCGTTGGTGAGCCTCACTGTGGCACACAGATAAAAGAGAAAGGAGACGTGCCATACACAAATAGAAAAATACAGCATGCAGCAATGGGTGAAGGGTGGCGGGGAGAGGGAGGGAGTCGAGGCGGTTGGCATAATAACAACAACAACAAAAAAAAACGGATGAGATCCAACAGGTGTGGAGGTACAGGTGTCGGTTAGCGAGACTGCAGCTGATGAATGTAGGGGGTGCGTTTATATGCGAGTGTGTTCATTATGCGAGTAAATACAGTATTACTCACCACTGGACTTTTTTAAGCATAACAAGTTAAAAAAATGAGATTAAATAGGCATCCCATGTGCCAAAAGTTTCATGCTTTGCGACTGATGTCGCAGTGTGAACAAACGGTTTCCTTTTGTGAAGCATCATAATATAGAGTAAATGAAGTCGGGCTCCCAGCCCACTGCCAGTCTTTCTTGGTCTCGCTTGATGTGTTGTTAGGCAAAAGTGATGAAGGCACTGACGTGGAGATTCTGATGACTCCCTTGAGATTGCAGTGATTCATTCAGGTGCTTGATGACTCGGCAAAAGGCACTGCTGCCGTGGCAACCTTCACGACTTGACGAGGCATGAAAAGCCTGCAAACTAAAGCCGAAACCAAAAAAAACATCAATAATTTTCCATCATCCCCTATGCTAGCGCTGCTGTGAGCATTTTGCACAAAAGAAACCAGTCTTGGCTATTGCCTTACTGATATGGCACATGCATAGTGAGCAAAGGTGCAACAAAAAACTTTATTATTTGCATTTATCAGCTTGCAAAAAGGAAACTCTAGAACCAGTGTTTTCAGTTATCATGATTTTCTTTTCACAGTGCGGGAGAGGCTACTTCTTGCATGACTTATACTAGCTCTTGCACAATCTGGATATTGCTCAGAATTAAGAAGTATACCAGGCAGATCAGGTGCATTGGCAGGTTGCATATCGATTTCTTGCCAGTGAGCTGGCCAGCAACCAATCATTTATCAGAATGCAGCCAGCTTGTTGATGCTGCAGGATGCCATTGAATCACTTCATTCACGACTGCTTCTGCAGTGTTTCGTGTGATTGCCCACCTTGCAATGAACTAACATATAGACAATTCCTACAATAACGCTTTCGCTATGATTGCGGATGGTGACAATGCAGTCCTGAAGGCATGTGGCAAATTAAGACAAATGGCGAGGTTGAAAGCGTTTCTGTCACTCCTGTAAGGCTCCCGCTGATGAAAACAGCTGTGCGGGCTCCGCTGCTTCATTCTGGTCGGCCAAATACACCACCCTCACCACGTCAGCACTTTTGCATTGCATAGTTGTGGCGTTCCGAGCTCAAAGTGCCCCGGAAGTCGTGCGAATCACTCACGACCAAATACTGATTGAGCCAGACCCACACGCAAGTAATTTTCGTTCGCATTTGTGGGTTCACAGAATGAGTTGTAATTTATGAATATTTTTCTGAATGAATGAGGGTCAAGTAAGTGGTATTTTATTGCTTCGGCTGGTTCCATTGATCCAACTGGCTCAATGAAAAATCAATCGGCAACAAAGCATAGCTACGCTATGTGATGTTCTTAATAGAAATGCTGATCAGAAAAAGCAATGAACTGACAGTTTACTATATGGTCGACACTTACGGCAACTTTGGTACTGTCCTGAGATTCTGCCAGCACACCAATACCTCTGGAAAAACAAAAGGGGAAATCGTAGTTAAAAAGGAAAGACAGAACCCCACTAAAGGCATAAAATGGTTACAGACTCTTGATGATTAAATTACAGAATATGACAGAGTCGCAAAAATTGCATCATCACCAAAAATGTCAACACACCGCATTGAATGTGTAAGAATAATTTTCTTAGTGCAGTGGTACATTGGGAAGATTCAGTATGTTCAAACAATTAAAGGCAAAAACTTCTAACACAGCACAGTGAATTACCATGTTTATTTTTCACGCCCAAACAGTACAAGTTATCTTTCGATCTATCCACTTAATAATGTGCTTGTTCCTTTGCTGTTTTATTGTCATGAAAACATGTACAGTGGTAGCAAATTGCAACAAAACAATTTATGTGAAAGTAATTCACATACTTTCATTTCCGTTGTCTTCAATTCACGTCGTTATCAGTGTGATTTCAATTTGGACTCTGAAAGCTTACATCAAAGCCAACGTTAGCTTTAAAGCCAGATTAGTAGCAACACGCGCAGTTGTCTCGAGCATTTGCACATACTGGTCGTTGCACCAAAAGTTTCGCTGATGAGTTTCGAACCATAAGCACTGCACTGTACATACACGAGCATTCACGCACAGCACGAAATTACGTAGAATGCCACTTACGGTGTGCTTTTGCCCGATTTTTCAAGCTGCACTTGTAACAGCGTTTTAGGAGAGATCTGAAACACAGATGAAAAAGTAGTTCGCATGAAATGCCAGTCTTCAGACACATACAAACAAGCAGTGCATTATGGGTCTTTACGGCATCAGTTTTGACATAGTTCAATTGAAAAAAACTGTCGCGTTCAAAAATTTATTTATTTAGAAACCAACAGTGCCAAAATTTTGTAAAACAACAGCTTCAATATGCAACGATTGCTGCTCACTTTCTTGTGGAGAACGTCGTCAAAGTTGAGTTCTCGAAAGAATGGTTCCCACTTGAGCTGGTGAAGCGACTGGAGGCGCTTGTGAGGGAGCTTGCACAAAAGCTACAAGAAACAATAAGAAACCGTAAATAAGACTTTCGTATGCAAACAAATTAGCCATGCATGGCATTCCGGCATCTATTATTCAGTGTTGTATTGATGTTACAGTAAAAGCTCATTTATCCGAATCTTGTTAACTCGGACACGTGGCGCGGTCCCAGCAAAACTGTGCATATTTCAGTGGTGTGAAATTCTCATTATTTCGGAGGGATTTAGACGCGCACAGGTTAACTTGGACAATTCCAGAGAAGGCTATCGGAGCTTCATGCTTTCGGTAACCGATTCTGGTCACTGAAAGCATAAAGCCCCGGCTCCGCCGCCGGAGGAACCGCAGTTTTGGAGAAACTGAAACCGAATGAACAGCTGCAGAATATGATCATGACAGCAGTGAATGAGGAAGGAAGTGGCCAGATGGCACTAGTAACCACCTGGTGGAAGCACTTGGGCCGCCGCTGCATCCAGTGCCTGCGAAATGCGCTGCACGAGACAGTTTGCGCAGCCGCCACTACCCCAGTTGCCGCGATGCCTACGCTGCTGATTTCTTTGCGTAGTGACTTTGCACATAGCATGTGCAGCTCGGGTACATCAAATGAGTTGACTGTTGGGCAAGTCGGCGCTTTGACATAAAAACCGTCGTTACATTCCCGGGCTGCATTTGTGTGCGTTGATGATGGTGTGGTTGTTGCTGGTTTGCTGACTGATGATGACATGTTATCGGAAATGCTTGAAGAGGATCAGAATCACTGTTTCGATGATGACATTTAAGATGAGCCGACGCGACATCGCACGGTACAGAAGGCCGCCAAAGCTCTCGCTGTCTTTGCGGAGTTCTCCATCAGTTCTCATGACAGCGAGCGTGCACACCACCCCCGCACGGGATTGAAGAAGATCGTTCTAGCACTAATTCCGATGATGAGGCAGACAAAGTTGACGCAGCTTTTTATGAAATAAAGGTTTGTCTGTGCCGAGCACATTTTCCTTTCGCTTTGATGATTCATTCGATAATCCAGAATTCGGTTGACCTGGACATTTTCACCGATCTCGTGATCCGTGTTAACGAGCTTTTACAGTATGAAACTTCTATTTAACTAACCTTCAAAAATGTCATCACTTGTTGTTGGTGATGGCTTAAATGCATAAGCAAATAAGCACATTGCAAACACAGTTGTCGCTAGATTATTTGACACTAATAGTTCAGAAATGCTTCGTTGTTTCGACTACAGGTGGGACTATCACTATATGCGAGTGCTTCACACTCTGCCCACACTGTGAGTGAGAATGAAGCCTGCAAACTCATCCACAGCAGCATGTACTATCACAAGCAATATGAGCTCGAACACGCGAGCACATGGCAAATAGCCACAAAACCGAGATATCGTCATACGTGAATGGCACCGCCAAAACCGAAGGGGAATTAAGGGGAACTATGCTGCTTACTGTTGACACTCCCGCTTTGCTAGCATTGCTGCAAAGCAGCAGCCGATTGTGTGCCATCGGCCGCAAGCTTATAATGCAAAAAAAAGCAATTTCACAAAAACAAAATAAAAAGACAGGCATATCAAAAGCCTCAGCCAGCACCATCCAGATATAACACAAGCATGGTCTGTGAATCACGACAGGCTATGTCACAGCCCACATCTCAGCTTTTGCATAGCCTGTTCGGTCATTTCGTTGGGCTTGGCACATTGATCTGAATTCGCATCGCTGCTGGCAGCTACTGACACGCTCCCACTTTGCAGCAACAATATCGAGACTGGAGCATAAACAGCTAGCGGAAGCGCGGTGCCCCTTCGCCTTTGTCTCCAACAGCGGATGCCGTGAATCAGCCGATGTAGGGTTCAAGACTATTTCTCAGGCGCTCACGTGTTCGGGCTCATATTGCTCACAATAGTACAACTTTAGGCACGGCACCACCAATATAACCGACCCGTTCGGCAGTCAGCTCAAAATTGCAGGTGAGGAGCATTACACGCACCAAGAATTTGCAAAGTGATGAAAAGGCAGCTTTTTGTTGTGCTCCTTACACCACAAAGCACACAAAAAAAAACAATGCTTTTGATTACTGAAAAGTTTTATTTGAGGTTGAGGAACGACCTGAACATTTCCTTTTCGTTGCTGCAGTGGCTACAAGAACTGTGCACACTGGTGAAATGAACGCCAGTGGTCAGCAACCTCTAATTGATGCTGCACTAAAGTTTGAGGCTTCGCGCACCACAGGCTTGTCATTAAAGATATAAAGTTTAGAGAAATCCTCTACAAAAACAGACACGTGAAACCAACCTTTCGACATAGTTTCCGTGCATTGTCGGAGAACTCCTCGGGAAGGTCGTAATTGGCATTGGTCACCAACTGCTTCATCTGCACATGGTCCCCAGTGCCTTCAACTGGATACTGTAACAAAAAAAGAGAGAGTGAAAAAAAGAAAGGCCTTAAGTGCAATGTACACCTTTATGTTCTGAATGGCAGAAAAAATTCGTTTTCCTTTGATTCTTAACCTGCTTATTCTCTTGAATCCATCAAGTGCAGTTGGACTTTTGACGAGATACTCTGGGTTTCGTTCTGGTACACAATTTGGTACACAAAACAAATTTAGATTTGGTGTCTGTACTCCGAACATATTCAGCTGGTTCATTCAAAGTTCTGCCTGCCAGCTCAGAGTACTTTGAGGTGGTCATAGATTCACTGTAATTGATGGCAACGCCAAAAATTTCTGTTGCCAGAACACATTCACTTCGTAATAAATTTGCACAAAAGACTAAATAAGATAGTGCAATTCCAGCAAGCCAGGTGTTCAAACAATTTGTAAATAACTATTTATTTGACAATTCTTGTGATCGTGATCTATGTGCAAGCAAATATTTGCTTTTCTATGACCAATGCCAATAATTTATCTCACTATTTAACACCTACAGTTTGATGTGAGTGTCACGTAGTCAAATTAAAATCTTGTGCGCACCTATTAAGAAATGAAGAAAATATTTACATAGAAAGGGCGAGAAGTTTGCCGAAAGCCAGCAGTTACAATTTTGTTGTAGCACAAAAATAATCCATAAAAATAAGGCATGACAAATTGATTGATTGATATGTGGGGTTTAACGTCCCAAAACCACCATAAGAGACGCCGTAGTGGAGGGCTCCGAAGGCATAACAAATTAAATTTAGGATTAACTTAACAACAGCCATAACGAAACACTCAAATACGAAGGACAAAAAGTTTTAACACAATTACAGAGGGGCCTAATGTAAAATGTTTATGGACGTACCCTCCCCACCAGCAGCGCATACATCATGATGCCCAGAGACCACCAGTCCGCGGCATGAGAGTACGGTTGAGCTGCCAGGACTTCGGGTGCTGCAAAAAGGGAAGAGCAACCAAGCATGAAAAACCGAGCACAGCCTCTAAACGTTCCAATTATACAACCGTATACAAAAAAGAGTGATTAAAATGAAAAGAGTTTTGATCTGGGACACTTATCTATATGTATCTACATCACCAGGAGGCAGAAGCAAAATAGCAGGTACTATGCACATAAGCTTTTTGAGTAACACAAGTCTAAATTCGGGAATAAACTTGCATGACACAAATATGCATATAAAAATATATAGTATTTGATAAGTTTGTGTGAATATTAGAATGCTTTGAATATTTGAATGAATATTGCTGTTTTCAAATTCACTTTGATCCAAATTTCAATTCTTGAAAATTTCGCACGAGTAGGTGTTATTTGTCCGCATGTAACCCCCCTGCAAAGGTAGTTTCGCTGCAGTGGAGAGGTGCTAAGCCATGAAAGCATTAAGGTGAATTTCAGGGCCTCTTCATGTGCTACTCGCCCAGCCGCAACACTCGTGCCGGGTCAGCTGCGGCACACAAGCAGAAAGGGGGGGGGGGGGGGGGGGCAAATGAGTGAATCGGCAACGCTCTTTCACCCTCCACTTGGCTGCAGCAGCTGTCCGCGTGCTTTGCGGCTGGGCGCGTAGCACATGAACAAACCCTTGCATGTGATTGTTTGTAAAGGTGGTTTCACAGCTGTAAATGGGTGATTTGCCATAAAAACATCTATACAGGGACCAATGAACATACTAACCTCGCACCAATCCATCATTTTAAATGCGAATGCATTTCTTAGTCGGGCTATGTCAGGCACCCGGCGTTGTCCACGGCGAGAGAGAGAGAGAGAGATGTTAAGGTGTCCACGTGCCAGCAGATGTTATCTCTCCCTCTCTCCCATAGCAACAGCTGTGGGTGCGCGTGCTTATCCTCGCCCCTAGCAACCGGAGCATGTGGTGCGAGAATGTAGGTACAGTGCTTCGCCGCTCCTTCACTCGCCGTTGACTCTCTCTCCTCCCTGCACCCCGCTTTCCCATCTGCTCGTGCCTCACTTTCGACCGTTTGCTGGCTGGGTGGCTCTCAAGAACATCCGGAAATGTGTGCTCAAAACGCCAACACCAAGCCGAGAATGCTGTTTGTTTTGGTGACTTCATAGTATTTTATGACCGTGCACACTAGCTACTAGAGCTGGAAACACATACCGCGTTTCTCGCAACAGAAAAATGCCACGTGCGCCTAACAGCGCTATTGCTGCAGGATGTAATAAAAGAAACATTATTCTTCTAATGCTGGCTTCTCGCGTGCGAAACATCGTTATGGACATCATCAATGCATTCAAATGTCCTCACGATTCCATCCGTGACGGTGGGGACATTTTTTTCTAAACACCCACGATGGATTCCGGCTCTCCCATAGTAGAGTACCAAATACTTCAAATCGCTAGCCAATTTTTTTTTTAGTTTAAAAGCTTGTTATGCCTGCTTGTTTGCTCCAAGTATAGTAAATTGAAAAATGTAACATAGTTTACATGTTATCACTTGCATTCTACCAAAAGTCAAATTCAGCTGCTATTTAAAGTTGTTTTTTTCTTTTTTTGAACCAAAAAGAATAGCATTAGTACAGACATTACTTCAATATATATATATATATATATATATATATATATCGATTCCTGCTCATGGCAAGTTATTTTTTCACCCACTTTTCTTTCTTCTTATTTACATTACATTGGTTCGAATAGCTTACCCTATACATTCCTTGGCATTATTGTCTGTTAGATCTCATTATTATTGTATCAAAACACAGAAAAATGAGCCCTTAGGCATACACTTCTTTCCCTTATTCATTAACGAGGGTCTTGTACTGGCAGACTTGGTGCCGTTAGGTTGTATACGAGGGACTATTCGTCAGGTGCTCGCTTGCAATAAGTTCACGTGCTACGTGACGCCACACAGGCTCATAAAAGGGTGTTCCACACTTGCCGCCATGGCTACAGATGGTGCTGACTGACACTCCCATGTTTAAATTCACATAAAAACCCAATAAAGTGGCTGGGGGAATAGCTGCCATGATAGCTCAATGGTTGGGCATCGAACGCGTTATTCGAAGGTTCGATTTCTGCTCACGGCAAGTTATTTGTTTACCCACTTTTCTTTCTTCTTATTTACATTACATTGGTTCTAATAACTTCCCCTATACATTCACTGGCATTATTGTCTGTTAGATCTCATTAATATTATGTCAAAACACGGAAAAACGAGCCCTTAGGTATACACTCCTTTCCCTTACACACACACACACACACACACACACACACACACACACACACACACACACACACACACACACACACACACACACACACGCACACACACACACACACACGCACACACACACACCCACACACACACACACACACACACACACACACACACACACACAATGTGCAGTTATTTGGGTCAAGAGAAATATGCCCATTTTTCTTTAAATATGTGAAATATATCACAAAATATTGGTTATAAGGAAGTGAATGAGAAATAGTCTTGTAATGGACATAGTGTTAGAAATAAACCTTTATAACAAATTTTTGGATGTAACAAACAAACTTTTGCATAAGATACAACTTTGCTATGATGAGGGTCGAGTGTACCTGAACTCAACTCAAAATTATTCAACCAAAATAACTATTCGCACAAGCCTAGTATTTGATAAAATATACTTGTGTTCGTTCGAAACTATAACGTTGCTATGAAACTAATATCATCCTCGGCATGTTTTGTGCTCACCTAATCTTTCCTTTAGCTAATGTGTCCCGTTCCTGCATATCTGCATATTATAAGGAGCACACTACATTCACAGGGTGGGGCAATCGCCTGCAAATTTCACACTGCTAGATCCACCGGTAACCTAAAACATTCTACATCCTAAACTGCATTCATACTCTTGCGCCTGTCCATTCCCACCTCTCCCCTATACTTTTTCATCCTGAAGTGGTGTATTGGGCGAGCAGGTATAGATTCACGGCGAGGCATAGCAAACGAAAAGCTGGACACAGACAAAAAGACACGAGACAGGTGCTCATTCCCTCTGAAAAGCGTAGCAGGCTAGATAAGGTTCATATTCAGCAAACCTCTCATCCTTTCTCCACAAATGTTTATGCTGTCTCTCAATAAGTGCACAAGAGACTGTAATTTGGCACTCATATAGCACCGACATCTTACTGCGGATGTTAAATACTGCAACAAACCCCAACATCCGAAAAAGTTCTCACGACACGAAACTCCCATTCCGATACGAAAATCCCATTTACATTTGCAGCTCAGGATGATTCGAAATTAAGGAAGGCAGCGTACTGCACAAACATCTATATTTAGCAGCCATATTTTCTGAGAATGTAGAATTTACTATATTTTAGTTAGTTTTTTTACATTATGCCAGCCTGTGTTCCAGATTTCAAGGAGGAACAGGCATGCCAAAGAATACACTGAGCAGAATCTCTATAAATTACATGTTCTGAAAGCTTCATTTTGATTAAACTCTACAAAGTAATGCGCACCGAAGGACAGCAACAATGTTAGAGATACAGAAAATGACAAAGCGAAATGATAGCTTCCTAACAGGCATATTTCTAAGGTTCATGCTCACCCATGAATTGCATTGTGCCGCACACTGTCTGTGCTCGAGCACAGTAACTGAGCCATCGGGCGAGGCCGAAGTCAATCAACTGGATGTGGCCTGGAGGCAAAAAAAAAAAAAAAAGGAGGGGGGGGGGGGGGGGGTCAGTTTATGTGCACAATAACATAATGCAGCAGCACTTGCTGAAAATTCAGAACTATTATTAGCGAGGTATTATATAACACACCAAAGATGACTCACCATCCTCATTAAGCAGGACATTCTCCATCTGCAAATCAGACATCATGTGAGCAACGATGGCAAACTTTTGTAAGCGGCTTAAAATAAATCGATACAAACGAACAATACCATTATCAAAATTAAAATGGAACTGCAGTAACAGAACCTTTATGAATTGAAATAGAAATCCTTTGAATTGTAATAATATAGAGAATGGTTTAAGAGAAGGGCAAAAGTCGAAGTGCCTGACGAGGTCTTACTCCCTTTCGAAGAATCATAGCATCCAAGAGACCGAATCACCACCCTTTTACAATGGAATGAGCAAAATCAGATAACATTTTAAACACATATGAACATGCAGATTAAATAAAATTAACAGCACTAACTCTATGCCATTTCCTTTTGGTAAGCAATAAACATATATATGCTGCAGTGCCTTAATATTGTTAGAGATGTCAAGCATAAAATTGAATTCATACTACGCTAGTTTTTATTGAAGTATAGAGCCCATTTGACAGCTGTTGGACTGACTAGGCTTCATTACTTTCAAGGAAATGCTGGCGATGTACTGCAATAATGCAACTTTTCTATCAAATAGGGCCGCTTCTCTGCCTTCCTTTGCTCACTTTCGCTGCAAATATAATTTATGCAGAAATAAAACGTATTCACCTTGAGGTCTCTGTAAATGACACCAGCACAATGTAGAAAGTCTGCAACAAAAAAAAAAAGAAAGACAGTTGTACAGATGCAAAGAATCTGGCTGCATTCATAAAAAGCTCTCAACTACTACAAAATGTTCATTGGATTTCATTATTGTTAAAAACGAAGAGGAGACCCGGATGTCTGGCTGCATCGAAGGCCAACAAAACAAGTGAGCGAGTTAGCACCCAAGGCTCTCGCTCCTGCTCGCCACCCCTTTTTTTCTCCTTTATTGATAACACACTCCCGCGGCGACCAAAGTTGTGCACGTTTCAAAAAAGCACTAAGTGAGTCTGCCAAAAGGTGGTAAACGGCAACGGAAGGGCTTCGCCAATGACGATGAAGCTAGGCGAAGTGGCGGCTCCTCTTGCGGGGGCAGTCATCCATTCTCCGCTGTGATGTTCATAGTACTTCGCGACCACGTTGCGTGTCCCCTTTAGTCTTTTGTCCCCTGTCCAGATGCGCTTGCTTCCCAGTTTGGCGCTTCTGGTTGCCTTGAAACAATGTAAAACTTCATGCTGGTGGCTTCTGCACTTCTCGCGCCACTTCTTGTAGTCAGAGGTGTCTGACGTTAGTCTGCTTTCATAGACGCGGAAGGTTTCCTGATAATCCGCGTGATTCTTGGGATGTTGTTGGCGTTTCATATCAAGCTTCTGCAGGTGCTGCACGAATATGTTCTGCCTGACCACTTCGGGTGTCAGGTGGTCCTGAGCATGTGAATGGCACTCACGTGTTTCCCAGCTGCATGAAGACTCCAAGGTTGACGACGATACTTTTTCCTCCCTTGACGAGGAGGATGATGATGTTGAAGCATACTGGTTCTGTTATGCAATGACCTCTTCAAGGACGGAAACATAAGCCGCCTTCGAAGGCAGCGGAGATTCTTCAACGTACTCTGTGGCCAGTAGCCGATCGTCACGGTTCGTACCGGAGCCGCGAACGATGGCCCACATTGAGCTGACGTTTTCGGGTGCAGGAATCCAAGTCATGGTTGCGTTTTTGAACACATAACTGCAAGTTTCTCCCGATGACTTGACGATCACGGTGTGTCCTCGCTTCCACTGTTTTTCTGCATAAGGCGTATGGCATATAGCTCTAACTGCGTGGTGTAGTGATTGTACGTCTGGTGCAGGTTTCTGGCACAAGGTGCCATCTTCTTGTGGTGTTTGGCATCATCGTACCTGTCATGGGGTGCATGTACCCTGTTGAGTGCAGTTTGTAGCAGCGCTGCTGCTTAGCGTCCCGACTGCCGACTTGGTTGTGCTTGAGGGCAGAAGACTCAAGATCCTGCCGCCAGGATCGGGCTCCAGCAGCATGTGCGACGAGTAGTAGGGCTTTACGTACTGTTGCTTCTCGGGCAAATCCTTCAGGTACAGGGTGCCGCGTGACAGGCAGTACATGCGTTCACACTCTTGATCTGGGAAGTATGACTGCCTTGGTGAGCTGCAGCTCCTGCCATTGGAAACCGGGGCCTTGCAGTTGATGCACTTCGGGTTTCCCTAGGACATCGAACTCTCCGTGGCGTACCTTTTGGACAAGTCCTTACACCCAAGTGCCGTGGACCGCGTGGCCAGCGACAGGTTTTACAGCATATACCCGAAACTCTTCAACTGGTGCGGGTGGGTTCCAGGCAAGTTGTCGACAGACTGGTGCGTGACGAACTGCGTAGCCTGGGTTAGTGCGATGTGAGATACTAGTGTTGCAGTCGAAAGGCTAGGCGAAGGCAAAGTCGCGGCCATCTGCCACGACAAAGCGAGAGGAGTCAAGAGACCGGTTGAAAGTGAACTGGTGGCCTGCTTTGGCGTCCGTGAAAACGGCGTCGAGAAGCTGATCAAAGGCAAAATCGTGGCCTGTGTCGCGAGGCCAGTAAAGCGAAGTAATAGCCCGCTGCAACGATGAAGCGAGAGGAGGCGAGAGGAGCCGAGAGGCTGATCGAAAGCGAAGTTGTGGCCTGCTGTGACGTCAATGGAAACAGGGGCCAAAAGCCGATCAAAGGTGAAGTCGTGGCCCGTGTTGTGGGGCCAGTCCAAAGCGAAGTCATAGCCTAATTCTTATTTGCTTCAAATTGGCTTCGAACCTAAAATTTACCATTTGTCCAAGCCTATTAATGACATCATAACTTTGTTACGAGTTTTACTGCAATGAGGTAGTAACATAGCTTGCCATATGAATGCGGAATTTTGGCTTCATAGTGCATATAGCACTTTCGTACTAATGACAGGGAGGTGGCACTTCAGTACAATGCTGATGAGCTAGTTTAGAAGTACCCGATGAATGACAGTGTGATGTTTAGACCTGCCTTAACAGAAGCAATGCTTCCTTGCAAACACTGGAGCCTATGGGTGAGTGGTTGCCAGCGTATTGTTAGTCTGCGGTAATAAACTTTTGAGCACAATCCAGAAGCTGCTACACATAATGTTCCGCTCGAGTTCAGCCTTTGAGAAACGCCAACAGCAGTGACTCACCTAGGACTAGAGCCAGCTCGGCTATGAGCACTCGCACGAGGTCTTCCGAAAAGCCACCCAGGGCTCTCCATGCCAGCCGGAGCTCGCCGTGAGGAACATACTCTGTGACTGTTGACAAAGCAAAAATGTCCCATCCTCTACAAATTAAAATAAAATACGAAAAACGAGTAGTTTTGCAAATAGCATTCTCTGGGTAATGCTGCACCGACTAGTCAATTTCTTCATTTAGTTTTTGCTCAAGCGATTGTATCAGGCAGCCAATCAACTTGCACCGTGCAGTAAACATGAGCCAAGTAATGAATACACATGCACATAACAAGTAAGTATGGCAACCAGTTAGATATACCGTTGAAATGTGTGTAAGTGAACAAAAGGGCAAAAAGGAATGAAATGATGCCTAAGCGAACTAAGCACGAGATCAAGTTCTCCAGGGAAGAACTCACCTATAAAAAGCTGCTTCCGCGTCTGCCAATGATGAGTGCAGGGAACCACAAATGGATGCCGACCCAGCACAGCCTGGTGTGGAGGCAAGAAACAACAAGTGCAACTGTCAGTGTAACAGGCGCATGAATTTTGAAACTTGCCTCTCAAATTATATGCTCTACAGGACGCAAGATAGCCCGTTAAGCTCTCAAGAAATGGTGAATTGTATGCATGCATTTGAGTAGGGCTGACAGACATGCATCACCAGTACCTCAAACTTTCCGACTTAAGCTTACAAAAAAAATGGTTGTAAATCAATTTGTGAAAGTTAGGTACATGCCCGGATCAGAGCTCACATTTGACAGATAGCCATGAGGCATATCAAATATATGCGTACACCAAATGTGTCAAATTTGGCACACACTGCATAAGAAAAGAATGCTCAATTAAGCTTATGGCACACCTCAGTTCATGTTCATAAATTTAATAAACCATCTGAACAATTTGGAGGGGACAAAGAAGTAAAGAAACAATCACCTGTATAGTGACTTCATCTTTGCATTGCTGTATGGCTTCCTCTCTTACAACTTGAGCTTTCGATAGGACCTGGCAAAAGAATTAGCCACACTGGAAGATGATAGCTGTGACATAACTACACTATGGCCGTAACAGGACTCTTATTCCTAGAGTACACACCATTGCTACTCTGCTAAAAACATCAATGAAATATGGCCCTTCCATCCCTCACCCTGTAGGCTTCTAGGGGCCAGTTTTGAGAGTACATGTCATAGAAAACAGCAACAAGTGTTGTTGTCATTTCTGCATGTGTCACAAAACGAGCGCTCAAAAAAGGGCGCGCCGCCCGATTCTCGCGACGAAGCGCCGGAGAGACGCCTCAAGGTCAACAATAAAGAAGAAAACAAGCATCCAAAGACTCGCCGGGCGCGCGCCTCTCTCCCCTCGGAAGCGTAGGTTCGCCGACGAACCTCCTCACACGGACGGCCGAGCAAGTGCTGGGAGGTTCTCGATGGAAAGGGGCGTGGTGATGCAGGGTTGCGTCATCTGTCGCGGATGGCCCTCGAACCGTCTCGCGCTTTCCCCAGCCTTCGCTGCGTATCGCGCCGACGAAATGATGAGAATTTTCTGGAATCTAGCGTGGAAGGTATTTAACCGAGCAGCAGAGATGGAAGATCAGGAGAAGAAGAAAGTATGCGCCAGAGTGCGTAGGGTTTCCCGCCGTGTCGTCGGTGAAGGTTTTGTCCTCAGTGGCAAAGCAGGAGAAGAAGGAATTTCACGCCAGTGTGCGTAGGGTGTTCCGCCTTGTCGGGGAAGCCTTTTGTCCTCAGTGACAAAGAGGAGAAGAAGAGGATTTCCACCTGAGGGGTGACGACTCGTGCTACAGGCAGGAGTGTGTGTCTACCGCCAGCGAGCGAAGACGCGTGGCAACAGCTGCGCGTGAGAAGCCGACGTGTTACCGGCGAAAAAGTTTGGTACTTGGAGAGCGGCCAATTGAAGACACGAGGTTTCCTGGAAGAGAAACTTTGGGGGCAGCGGAATGACAACAACGCTGGACTTTGAGTGAGTGATTCTCGGAAGATATCATTCAGACTTTTGTTCCAAGGACTTTGGACTGAATGAGTTTTAGAACTCTTTAGTCGTTTAGTGTCTTGGTTGTTCGATGCATGCGACTGCATTGTAGTGCGTATTGTTGTTTGTATCTGTTATTGCGAGTGTGGCTGATTGTACTGTGTAGTAAGTTGTTTAATTGGTGACATATCGTATTCAACTATTGTCGAGTGTGCATATTTGTGTATTGTTTTGATCTGCCATGATTGAGAATATCATTTTGTTTTGTTTATCAACTCTCGGCTCTGACTTGTTCTTTGGGCCACAGCCGGCGTCCGCTGGCGCGCCAAATAGGACCACTTCTAAATTGTCCACGCTTTCGTGGTGCGGTTCGGGGGGCCGATACTTCGGCCCTTGGAATTAGCCCGCCCGGCGATCGCCTCTCTAGTTAACGGGACTCGGGACAGCATGTTATCACAACAATACAACAGTCTTAAAAATTCACATACTACAAGCGCACACAAGCATTCACTCACTCTGCTTCATGCAAGCAGACAAACCAAGCAGGTAAGGCAGAACTATACACCATAAAATTAACTAAATGAGGTCACATCAAACTTAAAAGCTCCAATTAGCTTCTTTCATCACATCAAAATATCCCAATAATAAAGAAGTGCCTTGAACATTAAAAAAAAAATAATAATACTCAAAGGGACTGAAAGAAGGCAGGTTTCTTTTGATATATTATTGGGTGAATACAACATAAACAATTTGAAGTGTTATTCATGGCTTAAAATAGGCAATAGATATTTTTTACCATTCAATACCATCTACAACAGCAAGATACAGAAGTCAATTTACTACACAGGAGCCAGTATAAAAAAAGAAGTCAAGCTATAACCTCACTCACGTTCATGCTAACCCACGAAACAGCCTCCTTACCAAAAATGCCAGGAGAACACACAAGGGATGTTCACTTCATTTTAAGATATTCAGAAATGAGCACACTCCAAGGCAAATGGACGCACCTTCATGGCGTAGCACTTGCCCGTAGCAGCCTCACGCACCAAAAAAACTGAACCAAACTTGCTCCCAGACAGCTGCTTGACTTTCTGAAAGGGAAACAACATTCATATGTATGTTGTCACATAGTGATGATAACGAAGAACTAAGTAGCCAAAGAGTTAGAGTGAAAACTTAACTTCTTGTCAGGAAAACTTATACACAGCAAAATTTGGAACACTCTAAGCATAATGACAGTGGCAAGTGCAGTCGGTGATTGTAAAAATCTAGTCTGCAGGTGAAATGTGTTGTTAGAGATGCGTCATTGTCCATTCCAGCATAATCACTGGCACTAATTTTAAAATGCACACCTATATGTAAGCAGAACCTATTCTTGTTGCACGACCACCATAGTTTTTGTATAAAGTTTTTTTTTTTTGCACTGGTCACCACTGAAGGGAAATCAACCAGCGTCCTCAAGCTCAGCAGCTCAACATAATAGCCACAATAATAGGTGGCTCCAAATTGATTTTGATAAGCTGTGATCTTTTTCAAACAATCTAAGTTAAGTACTCAAACATTTCTGAGCACCAATATGCTATAGCTATAAGTGTAACTTGTGGTCTACAGCCACAGCAACAGTACCAAACATACCTGAAAGTTAGCTTCATGCAACTTGCTACGAACAGGAAACTCCGGCAGAAAAAGGGCCTCAGCCAACGTCACGGGCCACGGTGTCTTGGCCAGGGGGTCGACAGAGGCTGCCGGCACACCCGTTGGCACTGCGCTGCCTAGTGTCGGCAGATGAGGTTGCCAGCGCAGCTGACGCCGACGGCCCAGGCTGGTGGAAGCCCGAGACCATGACCGCTGGGCACTGGCCACCGACTGCACACTCTGGCTGCTTCCCCAGCTCAGCTGTGCAGAGTCAGACAAAAAAAAAAAACTTGATAGAGTAGAAGAGACAACTGAAAGGGTTTTAGTTGCCCTCATAGAAGAACTAAGAGATACTCACCAAGGCTTTTTCGCTACCTTCTTTACAGCTCACTACATTGCTAGCTCTCTTACATGTAACCATAGCGCTTCCATCTGCAGCTTGCTACTCCTAGGAAATGAAACAAACTATTCCCCTCTCACACAAATGCTAAACCAAGTGACTTCCTCATATTTATGCTTATCACACTAGAAGGCCTGTAGTTAAAAGGAACTGGCTTGTAAATTCAAAGCAACTATGTCATTACTCCCATTTCTTTGCATTCCTCATTACAGACAACCTCTCCTTCAGTTTTTACTCCATCAACCAATGCAGGGTGGACAAGAGGACAATTAACGTCGCTGCCCTTCATCTCTTTTCATTCTCTCTTCACATCAATTAGAAAACCAGCTTTAGACATGTGTTTGGGAATGGCATCATGTATTCCACGTTTTCTTTTGTACAGCCCAGACATTGCATCTGATTAGAACCTGCTGGTAAGGCTGTATCCCCATTTTTACTCCAAAAATATACATGCATTGTGTTTGAGATGGTTTCGTGCTCAATTATACATGGCATTGGGAAGATAACAGCACCGGCTGAAAGCTGTGCTCTGAGGGCATGCACCAGTTCACTGCCATTGAACGCTCAGCTCCAATATTAAAAGAGATTTAAGGCCGCAAACATTGTCAAAATGCTTTTGAAATCATCACACAGCCATAAACAGTGCCAGTGATATGCATAAATTTTCGTTCTAACATTTATCACATTACTTCAGTAACATTCACCTGACACTATGAATGAAGGTAATGGTGACTATGTATATACAAAATGATAACAAATATAAACTACAGTGTTTCTATTGA
Organism: Rhipicephalus microplus; assembly: GCF_043290135.1. Lineage (NCBI taxonomy): Eukaryota > Metazoa > Arthropoda > Arachnida > Ixodida > Ixodidae > Rhipicephalus > Rhipicephalus microplus. The sequence goes on along the minus strand of NC_134702.1, from coordinate 98,325,185 downwards.
TTGAGTTCTGGCCTTGCAGTGCTTGACTCTGATCAGATGAGGTGAATGGGCAATGCATGTATGTATGTGCAGTAATCAAACATCATTTTATGGCTTAAGCCCACTTCCATGCACTAGACCTATAAAGCTATAATAGGGCGACTGTTAACTGGGCATGTTGGTAAAGGTTCATGAAGAAAAAAGTGAAAATTGCATGAAGACCCCGAAAGAAAACGCTCCATTAAGTGCTCCGCGTCCAGCGCTTCCTTTCCGAGTATACATGCCAGTTGTGCCTTCGCAACGAGCCTGTAAATACACTCACTGACACGAACTAACAGGTGTCGGGAAGTATAGTACAGCATGAGCAGTTAATGCACTAGCGCACTTAATGAGCTCACTGTGTTGTCAAGATATCACACATAGCAGCTCAATATTGACACAAGTAGACTATTTTTGCACCATCGACATATCATTAAGGCTAAACACTTTACTTAACAATTTCTAGCTAACTGGTGTGTAAATTACCTTTTTTCTATTTTGATAAGATAATAAAGCACATTTCTTGCAAATGTACATCAGGAGAACGAGGAAGGGAAGAAATGAAAGGCAGGAAGGTCAACCAGACGCACAATGTACATCAAAATGTCTAGAACACCAATGATGCCACCTTCACAAGCAAACCATAAGACGTGAATAATGGGTACTGATATACGTAATGCTGTGAGCTTCAGTGTTTTGATTTATCTAGGGAATTTGGATATTATGCATACATCTGCTTTGGTCGAATGTGTGGCTGAAGTTGTGGTGGTGAGCCTGCTTGATAAAATACAGCTTAATTTACAATAATACGATAACGGAGAGTTTTAGAACAGTGCAACGCAAGGCTGTGCATTGCGAATCCATTATACGCTAAACTCTAGCGGGCTTTTGTTAAATGAAAAACACTAAAGCTATGCTCGCAAGCTTTGCGTATGGTATTCCAAAGTTCTTTATTGTTTGGGCAATGTTAAAAAGTTCTAAGAATGCAACTGTCAAAGCTTGTGTGTACACTTAAGTACGAAAAAGCAGGCATACCACTTACAAACTTTGCGATGGTGAACCCGGTTGACAAAATATGTGCTCCTTAACTGTCACTTTTAGTACTGCAATGCACAGATATTTCTTAAAAGCTAAGAGTAAAAGTGCCAGGGCTTGTGCGTACAGGTACATACTCTTCGTTTATTGCATGCTGATCTTAAACCCTTGTAATGCCTAGCAAATCATACATGCTACACTATGGTAGCTAGCATATCATATATACTTCTCTATCAATGAGCATGAGTGAGAAAATAATTTGATCAGCACTAACGGGTCATTCCAGACAACCGGCAATACGCAACTGTCAAAGTCTGCACAGACACATTATGCACTACGCGTCGTCTGTTTTGGACGATTGTACGACAACTGTTATAATGAGCAGTCTGGCTGTCGTTGGCCCTAAAAATTTGCTGGTAATTTCTGAAAGTTCCCAGAGTGCAACTGTCAAAGCTTCGTCTAAGAAAGGCGGTATCTAAGAAGAACGACACACCTGTGGGGCATTGTTTTTTTTAGTTCCCCGAGTACATTTGCTACGGTGATGGCAAAATACAGCGTGAAGAAAAAGAAGGGTACACGCAGCTCTTGCGCGTACCACGGACTCGCGGATCGGATTACTACGATTGACGGACGCAGCGTGCAAGAACGAACGTGCGGTGTTACCTTTCGGAGCCAGCCCATCGCACGCTGCGCCTCGCGTGGTCCTTCGGCGGCAGAGACCCCGTCTATTGTTATCCGGAGGTCCCGGGGACTTCGCGCATGCGATAACCTTGAAGCTCCCGGCAATTATGAGGGGACCCGAGCGCGCGCAGTTTCTTTTTTCGGTGTGTCTAAAGGTACGTCGGACGTACCCGAATACCAAAAGCTAAAGGTACGTCCGACGTACCCGAAACCGTGAGTCTAAAGATACGTCGGACGTACCCGATTACTAAAAGCTAAAGGTACGTCCGACGTACCCGAAACCGTGAGTCTAAAGATACGTCGGGGGTACGCGAAACTGAGTCTAAAAAAAAAAAAAAAGATACGTCGGACGTACGCCGGGAGTTGCCGGGTGGGTCCACGGCTACCGCGTACCAATTTTTGCATATATACGAAGAAACGAGCCTTCGTGCGAGCCTGCTCACGTAAAAGACTGACAGGGAGCGAGTACTACCGGTGACAATGGAAAACTTAGAGCATCGCGTGGTTGACGAACGGCGTCGATGTCGGCGGTGCCGTTCTCTCCTAGCAGATCTTTTGAACGGAAAGGGGGAGGCTCGCACGTAAGTACAGAGGCTGATGTCCTTCCCTCGGCAGAGCAATTTTCGGGCAAAGAGTTCTGTGCGGTACTCTCGCGAACGCGGTTTTGTGTGATATGCGCCTATGTAGCCAGCTGAGTTTGCACGAAAACCATTCTGGGAGCCGACCTACTCGCTGACCTTTGAAACCGTAACTGCGACCGGCTCCCAAAAACTAACCAGCGCGCTTGAGTCCACGAGGTTTCCAGATGAGCGGGTCGTTAGCTAATTACTGCAGGGAAAAAAACAAGATGTAAGATTTTTAAATGCAAAGCATTTCTTAGCAAACCAAACGAATTTATTTATCTGGTTAGCCAAGTTAGATCACTAACTAGCTAGCCGCCTACGCCTGGGTGCTCTCATGATCTCCTCCTTAGCAGGTTGCAAAAACGAAAAAGACAGGCCAGATAGCATTTTAATGCTCTTATTATACATAGTTTTCACGTGACATCACAGACAGGTTCTCTGCACTGGGTGCTCTGAGATGGCGGCAACCGTGACTTTTTATGTCATTAGAGAGTACCATTGCAGAGGAGGACACACAGTTGTTCGGTCCCCGTGTTCTTTTGTGATGTCCCCACTTTCTTCTGTTCGCAAGGCGCGCTGTGGGGAATCAAAGGAACGCGAAGGGCACCGGCACAAATCCTATGTCACCGTTTGAGCTAACCCAGCATCTCAAAGTAGCTGGGGGCCCTAAGATGGCGGCCATGGTGACGTCAATGCAAACTATGTATACAATGAATGAATTCAGTGTTCACTGAAGGCACAACTAATGCAAGCTTTAATCAAAGGATCACAATTGTATGAAGAATAATAGGAACAAATACACAGACACACAATACATGTAAATGTCACTCGCATGAAACAGCACTAAGCTTTCTTCCATTTTTTATAAGCATGCCAGTGGGGCATACACTCAGCCATCTTTTGTTGTGCTTAAGCAAACCCTGCTTGCGAGCTCCCCTGCTTGCGTAGAAGCAAACCCTGCTTGCGTAGAAGCTTTGGAGCAATTCTGCTCATTTGTAGCATTAATGTAGTAGCTTTCACAAAACGTAGCAGGTTGGAGTAATTTTGCTCATTTGTAGCATGTATGGACCAGCTTTAACAAAATATAGCACGTAGGAGCAATTGCAGCAGGTTTCCCATCGCTGTGTTCCACTCACGGAGCAGCTCCTTTACATTTGGGCTGCTGCTACACACTTCGCACAAAACCAGGAACTATTCCTGTTGCGGCTGCTCAGTGAAGTACAGATTTGGTGGAACCAACACAAACATAAGTCACAAATCACAGAAGGGTCCTCTTCTAACAGGTCCCGACATTCGTTGCATTTCCACTTTATGGTTTGCTTCTTCACCTTGACTGTTGCCAGCACAGCTGTCCAGCCGTCTTCAGTGAAGTATTTCTGGACACAGTCAAGGTGAACTTCCTCGTCGAGGATTGTCTCTGGAATCCTGGAAGGTATGGTTTCCACCTGGTCCTCACCTGTAAAAATTACTGAATAAGTGTTCTGAACCTGCCATCAGATGGCTTTAAGGTACAACAGAATGCTATGAATCTGAACAAGGGGAACTTATTTCTAGGGCTCAGGTTTATTTTGTGAATTGAACACTCAATATTCTTACAGAATGTAGCTGTAGTTGCAGCCCTATAGGTGATATCAGACACCTTCGTACTACACCTTAGATAGCGACTGAAGTTGCAACAAAATAGGAAATTTAAGCATAAATAAAGGTAAATCTCACAACTCACCGAGTAGCAGTTTCCCCTGCTGAACCTCACTTAGCAGGCCCTGAGGAACTAAGCAACTTAGGATCCTGAGCTCCTTTTCCTGAGGAGGCAGATCGCGAAATGGCTGCAGTGTTGCTGCTGATTTGTGGGGTCCCTGCCGCCGTCGTGGAAGCCCAATAACGGTTTTCTCCGCCCCTTTGGGTCGACCTCGTGACTTCACCTTAGCGGGCACTTTCAGCTTTCCGAGGCGTTCGCGCATGTAGTCTGAAGGCCCGGCGCTGCTTGCAGGGGCCAAGGTATTCTCGCGTGGCTGTGCCTTTCTCACTTCATCAGGAGTTTCGCATGCACCTGCATTATGGGCACGCTGCTCTTTCTCAGGAGTGGTATGAAGTGGTTCTGCCCCGGTATGGCTTAAAGGTGCTTGAGGCAGATCTGGTTGATCATGTGAATTATTCTGATCTGCAGTTTCAGACGTGTCCCAATCCTCACCTGATGCAGCTTTGGGTGACTCTGCATTCTCTTCTACGGACACAGTCAGCTCCAGCTGGCGTCTGACTTGCTCTGGTGATGAAGGGGATGAGGCTTCATGACGCAACACTTCCACGATTTCAATTTCGCGCCCTTGCTCCCATGCCTCAGAGAGTGCCAACAAAACTTTTAGACGGCCCTGGTATCTTTCACCTGTTTCTTCTGCAGCAAGTTGAGCTATGTACTTGCATGTAGGAAATACCTCCCTGTATTTCTCATGCTGCGACATTGGCCTCCGAGGTTTTGCAGCCTGCTCCGAAATGGAATGTTCAGTTGTGCACTTCTCTTGAGAAAGGAAGGCTCTCTGATGACAGTAGTAATATGCCTTGGACCACCTTTTTAGAAAAAGTTTGTCATCAAAGAGACTAATGTTCAGAGTCCGCCTAACTGCAAACACATGCCGGCATGGCAGTCTCATAGCGTTCCAAAAGGAACAATTGCAGTTAGTTTTTGTTGTTGACGTGTTGCCAGACGACGCCTCGAATGTGAACACATCTGCTTTTTGGTCACTTGGTACTCGCTTGGCTGACAGGTAGATCTGCTCCCTTACAAGCTTAAAGGCATAGGGAGTCAATGATTCCTGATACATAGCTTCTTCAGGGCTAGAAGGTGCTTTGCAAGGTCTTTTGGATATGCTTGTCAATGCTCTGTGGTCACGTTCATCGCTCAAGGCGTTCAATACTGTGAAAAGTGAGCACACAAACTCTTCAAGGGAGCTATTCTTTTTTATAACACTTTTCAGTTTTGCGTTCAGACTTTCAATTCTGTTGTTGGTAGTGTTGTTAAAGTTTTCAGACATAAACTTGGGTCCAGTGTACCACTCATCCTTGATGGGACGCCAGTTTTTGTCATAGTAAGAGCGGATCTCTTGGCAAACATTATTGTCAAATTCCAGTTGAAGCTCCTCAAATTTTTCACTCGATCGTGACAGGACCATCTTCTGGAGCAGTGCCAGGGCTTGGTCCCTTTCCTCTGCAGTGATGTTCATCTTGTTGCAGGCAATCTCGCGTCGAAAAGTCTTTAAAGTGTGGAACACACAGATGAGCACCTTCGACTGCGGGAAGCTTTCTTTGAGAAGGTCACGCTCCAAAAGGTCCTTGTCTGCCATGACACACTTTACTTTTGGCCAAGATGGGTGCAGTTCCTTGAACTTTTCCAACATCCATTTGATAGTGGGTGCAGACTCATTCACAAGAATTGCAACACATACTGTCTCTGTGTCTCCATTGGAGTCTTCAACGTGCATCACATAGACTGGTGTTCGTATTTCTAGAAGCTTGTAGGTGGCATCAATTCCTAGGAATTCTGGGTAGGCATCCATATTTGACCGCATAGACTCATTGGACAGCAAAATTCCTTGGAAGTTTTCCCCATCAGCAAGGATGTGGTAGTCTGTACCTGTAGAAATAAATTTCATGGTCTAAATGTAAAAGATTTGGCCGACTGTACATACGAGTTTCTCTGAAGCCCACTGGAAAACCCAGATGCAATTATTTAAAAACTTGTGCTACAATATCAGGTGCTTACCATGCTCATTTTGCAGAAGAGCTGCAGTCTTAATGAGGTCATTCCTTGTCTGTGGTCTGAGGGAAGAGGCCGCATTGCTCAAGTCTTTGAGCAGGACAAGTTTCCCCGTCTTTTCTTCTATCCTTTTCTTAACCAACTTCTTGTTGGCATGCAAAGCCAAGAGCTGTGTGGCTTCCTCCTTGGCCCCTGGTTCTCTTAATGCTCTGGTTTGTGGCAGGTGGCTGTAGAGTAACTGCAATAAAATAAACTTTTCATTCAATGTTAAACTGAACTACATATGCAATTATAGGTTAACTGCATTATGCAATGTCAAGCTCACAGAGTGAAGCAAACAAGTGCAGACAACATTCTGCATATATGGCATCTAGGTTCTTAGCACAAGCAAGCTCACTTCAATCTCACCTTATCATGCTTGTAACTGTAAATCTGTGTTTCCTATATATGGCTCGCATGTGATGTCAAGGACACAGTTCCTGAATGTAGTAGCACTGTAGAATGGCGGCTTTGATGACAAGCAAGTTGCAGTTAATCTGCCTCAATGTAATAATGATGCAGCAGGAATTCCTCTGAGTGTGAATAAGAAATGAACCTGCATGTACTGCTTTGATCCCATTAATTTGACATCGCAAAACTTCGCATCCCCTGTGCTGGTGCTACCAGCTCAATGAGAATTGAGCGAGAACATTTTGCGCGATCAAGTAAGCACGTCAAACATTTCGTCAAAAGTATATTTCAGTGGTGCATGTCACCCTGTATAACCTCAAAACTCAGGTTTGTTTCTGTGAAAAAACAGAACTGAACTTCACTAACCAATATGAACAGGTAACAGCAAAAGCTGTATTGGCTTAATTTAACAACACATGGTGAGGGATGAAGGACAGGGCATTAAGATACTGTCGCACACTTTTAAGGATGCTTAGGAACTCCATACCTTCGATAACTCATGGTTGTGGTCCTCATTCATTTCAATAACCTCCAGGAAGTTCCCATCGTCAGAGGCCCTGCACTTCACGAACGCCGGACATCCAGCCTGAAAGGTGCTGAAAGTGATCCGTTGTCACATGCTCAATGTCTCTCAGGAAACAATCGTCTAAATGCATGATGTGTACAACGCAACCACGTCGCTGACCATGGTGGATTGGCAGCACAGAAAGAAACACAAAGGAAACAATGACCAGTGCTGGCCCTCACCTGGTATCTCTTTCCCCCTTGCTGCGGCTCTTGAAAGACTTGCCCCCCTTGATACAGCAGTAAACCACCTGATACATTCCAAGTCGTTCGTTCAGAAAACGCTTCACTTTGGTCTTCGCCGCTGTGACAGTTCGACAGTCACGTTTGTAAAACTGCACGAACTTCTCTTCACTGTATCCTTTCACAGCAGCTTCCAGTTCCCTGAACGTTGGAAATTTGTCCCCAACTTTCATTTTGCTGCCAGCCATCACACGAGCTGCGGAACGGGAACACTTGACTGGCGCCGCACGTGCTGCGGAACGGTCACCACAGAACACCTGTAACACGCTGACTGAAGAGACGGGAGAATGGCGCCACACAAGTAGGACGGATAAGACTATGGATAAGACAGACTCACAGAACACCTGACAGACTCGGACGGACTCCAAGAACTGGATTGGAATGGATTGATTTGTACTACTTGCATCGAAATCGACCCGATGGCGAAAACTTTTTTTTTTTCCTAATCAAGCGATATAATAGCTGCGTGTAAACCACGGAGGAATAAACATTTCCGTGGTATAAACCAAGCTTGAGTAGGCGAGAAAGTGCAACCCGTGCAACGTCTGATGTAACCGGTGCAACGTCTGCGCGTCCAACTACAAACTCGTTGACGAAAACTTTTTTTTTCTCGGATCCGCGCGTCTAAGAGGTCAGTCGTGCGAACTGCTTGAAAACGACGGACGGGCAGGTGGAACTTGAGTCGCTTGAGTGAAAACTTGCGAGAAAGCGCACGTCGGACGTACCTTTAGCTTTTAGTATTCTGGTACGTCCGAAGTATCTTTAGACTCACGGTTTCGGGTACGTCGGACGTACCTTTAGCTTTTGGTATTCGGGTACGTCCGACGTACCTTTAGACACAGCGTTCTTTTTTTCCCCGTACCACATCGACGCGATGCGAAAGCACGCTGCTACGGACGGGAGCAAAAAGCGCGCCTTAGACCCACTTTTTTTCACGCGCTGCGCCAGTTGGGCAGACAAGCGTAGAGCACAAAAGGAATTCTCGCGCGCCTAAAAGGCGTGTGCGCGCGCCTCGCGCCACAAGGACCGCCGCGAACATTCCGATGCACGCACCCGTAACAAGACGGCTCGCGCGGCATGCACACATAGGCGCACGTCGCCACTTCCTGCATACGGGAAGGCGCAGAGCGGCTCGGGGGTGCGCTTGTTCACCTGAGACTGCGCCGAGCTCCATCTCCGACACGGCTGCGGCTGATGGTACTCCTCGGAGCTCGGTTTCGGCTGGCTGTTGCCCATGTAACGAGAGTTCCTTGCATGAAATTCGATTTCATCGCGGCGAGGAAAACCGCCAGCCCTTCGTCCGGCGACGAGCAACGATGTTGGCGTTTGAGGACATGCCGTTGTTGCCGCGGTAACCGTGATGTGATCGCCCCGGCGAATTCACCTGATGCTGCGCTGTTTCTGCCATCGGATAAAAAAAATAAAAAAAATGCGCAGTGTGTGACACACAGAATTTACTACGTCTCCTACTAGTGTGACGTAAGTAACTCTCAGAAACCGAAACCAAAGCACGCATATCTCACCAAATTACTTAAATGATTGAAATAGTTTATGTTTTGGGGGCGCTAATAAATAAGTACAGTTTAAACAAGTTTGTTGATGGTTATCTTCCTAGAGTTTTATACAACTATTGTATGAAACTCTATGGTTATCTCTAAGTTTAAGTATTTAATCTCAAAGGCTATGTTTTTGTGTGTTACAAACGCAAAATATAGCCATACTGTTTATTTATTTAATTATAAAATAAACTAACTTGTGTTTTGATTAAAATTTCTTGATTATGTTTTTTTTGTTGAATTGTTTTGTTACGGCAGCTGAATTTTTTGTACATTATCATCATCAGTTTAACAAGCCAGCGAAAGTCAACGCACCGCCAGTCTCTCGACTCGAATCCGCTCGATCGAAAGGACACCGAGGGCATCATCATGGCGAGCCTAACCCTCCGGCAAGCTTTTCGCAACTTCTCGAAATCGGCTGCTCGGTTTTCCCAGCACGCGGATACACATGACCACGCAGGTCAGTATGGCGCTGTTAATTCGTTAATCCGCTCGTAGCTTGCGGTGTTTCGACCGTGAGGGGTGGAGACAGATAGGACGTCGGTGTGGCTTCTTGAACGCCGGGGCACTGTCTTCTTTCTGTTCAGTGCATTAATGCGCCTGATCTTTAAATTACATGTCATCTGGGGCACATGTGGTTGCTCATGGTACTCTTTGTCTGTGCAGCTGGTGAGCTTCTGTGGAAGAGGCTGAGTTTGTTCGTGGCCTTCCCGGCCATTGCGCTGTGCGGAATCAACGTCTACTTCGCTGAAATTGAGCACTCGAAGCATCACCACAGGCCGGAGTACCGCCCCTACGAGTACATCCACATCCGCACCAAGGTCGGCTATCCTGCTGCACCACTCGCTTATTCCTAGTTCTTGTGCCGAGTCTTCACTGTCCCGGGAATGGCTTTGTTTCACGCGGACGAAAATTATGCACTATTCTATAACCAGTCATATCTCAACAACCCAGGTGGTCGAAATTTCTTTAGCCCTTTACTATGACGTCCCGTATATGGTGATTTTCGGATATTAAACTCGTTAAACATTTAGAGATATAGGTGCAGGATAAAGGACCTCAGGTGGGCAAAATTAATCCGAAGTCTTCCATTGCGGTGTGGCCCGCATGCTATTTAATCGTGGTTTTGGCACGTGAGAACCCCGTGGTTTCATGTGCCAAAACCACGATTAAGTAGCATGAGCCACACGCCTTGCGTGTGCACGCAATGAGTGCCATATTTGTAGTTTTCGTTCCATGCGATTATCTCACGTTGGGTTCTTCTCTCTCTGCTTTTGTGTATTTGTAACTGCGCGAAAATAGAAGCAACTGTACGGTTACCGTTATCGAGAGGTAGTTTTGACACGAAGGATGCAGTATGGTGGAACCTTGTTAAAATGAAGCAGCATCGGGACCATAAGTTTGTTCATTGTGTCCGATAAAATCGCCTCTAACAAATAGGAAGACCGGCTTGGGCAAAAGATTTTAGACGCGACAACTTGTTGTTCTAGGTTTCAAACGCACTACAAAGTGACCACCACAGTGGTGTTGTGGTTACGGTGCTGAGCTGCCGACTTGAAGGTCGTGGGTTTGACTTTTGCTGCGCCAGTCGCATTTTGATGGAGGCGAAATGTTCGAAGCACAGGTACTGCGAGATGTCAGCGCACGTACGTTGGAGAACACCGGTTTGTCGAAATTTCCGGGGCCCTCCTCTGCGCTGTGCCTCATAGTCTTATCGTGGTTTTCGGACGTTAAACCCCAGAAATTACAAACCCAATATAAACGAGGCAATTACTACATGTCACCTTCTGTCATTGAAAACTAAGTGCTCCGAAATATGAGAGGGTGATGTTACAACAGAAGATTGTTTGACGAACCAGATTAGCGTTCATATTTATTTTAATAAATATTATGGTCTCACCCACGTGAAGAAAATGTGGATGTGATGTTTGATTCAACACCGATTTTTCACGCCATCTTTCGAGCTTCGTGCGGCCTTGTGCGAAGACAATATTTTTTCCTTACAGCCAATGTCACGGCAACTAACATTTTGGGTTTCATTATGAAAAGAATATCACTGAAATGAAGTGTGACCAACTAAAGTTCGTATTTAGTTAGCTATTACAATTTGCTATATCACTGTTCATAGTAGTGAGGTTCAACTGTACTACATATATTGCTATATATCATTCTTGCCTTCAGTTTTTATGTTGCAAACATGGTGGTTTACATCAAACGGCAGACTTTCACAACAGCTTGCATTATTCAGGATATGCATACTAAATGTATAGCTGAGGACCGCTAATGACCCTATTTTTTAATATACATTTAGCATACCTAATCTGCTTCCTACACAATGCTGCATTTTCTGTCGCCTTGCATTTAGTGTAATAGAACTTCAATACTTTCAGCATATCCAACGAATCGATATTTTAATAGCATATGGCGGCACTGTACTTTCGTACCCATTTCCCCTCGAAGCGTGGCTTTTATTTAAATGCTTGTACGTTTTTCTGTAGAAATATCCCTGGGGAGATGGAAACCGTGGTATCTTCTTCAACCCCAAGAAGAACTGGGTTCCAGGAGGCTACGTGGAGTAAACACCTGAGCAGGCCCTCTGCTGACCTGATTGTTCGTTGGGAAAAATCTGACCGGGCAGCGATTCTAAGATAAACACAATAAAGCTAGTTATGCCCGCTTGAAATGAAGCATCTTGACTTGTTGCAAAAGTGTGCTGGCAGCGACGTGCTGCTGAGCCCAGGATTCTAAGTTTGATCTCTACCAAGGCCGTTACGTTTCAATGGAGGCCAAATGCGAGAGTACTTGGTGTGCTTAGATTTAGGCATGCATTAAAGAACCCCAGATGGTATAAAAATAATCCCCCCAATAGCTGGTTTATGTATTGTTGCTTGTCACATTAGGACACAATTGTGACAGAAGTGAAAACACTTGCCTGTGTAATTCATTAACTTATTCGTTGCACATAGCATTTAACCATGATGCAAGCAAGTGAACAACCCGTCGTGATGGTTATGGCGCTCGACTGGGAACCCGGAGGTCATGTGATAAAAACCCTGCTGTGGTTGCCGTGGAGGCAGAATTCTAGAGGTCTGTGTGCTTAGGTTTAGGCTCTCTTTAAAGAACCCCTGGCCGTCGAAATTTCTCAGGCCTTCCACTACGGCGTCCCTCATAATCGTATCGTGGTTACGAGATGTTAAATCCCAATTAAGTAACTGCATGAAAGTTGCAGAATTGTTGGCCCTATTTCCCAATGTGTGAATTTGCAAACTTGCCGACTGGTAAGGGCTGCTTGGTGTTTTTTCATCCTAGCGAGAGCACAAGGTCGCACCTTTTTTTTTTCTCAATGGCAGCAGTCTGGTAGAAGCAAGATTAGAGAGGCTTAGTCTAAATCACTGACATTGCGACCTATGATGGGTAGCAAGTGTTTGTATGAGAGTACGACATACGAGACCAGAATACGACTCCTAGCTGCGACTGCAGGTGTTCGTAAAGTCGAGGCCCATCACGTTGGCTAGCATCATGATAAAAAGAAACGTGTGCTTTAAACTTGGCATTTGGTGATGGCAGCGCTTATAAGATTGTATGGGTAGCAATTAATGCTGCAGTAGGTATCGTCCTTAATGCTGGCAAAACTTGAACAGCCAGTGAAAGCACACGAACTCTAAGGCAACTTATGCTAGCATTACTTCATTGCGATTCCTGCGGACTCGCAGACCAGCTCATTTTGACACCTCATAGACATATGTGGCATTGCTGTGAAAAGTAGAGAAACAGTGACCACGACAATTCAGCTTTCCTAATGAAAGCCTTGTTCTTACCAGGGAAGTCGGGATGTCAAGTTATTCTTTTGTGGTCAGCCGCCACGTTTGTATAGTGCTCAAATACTCACCTAAAGAATGCGGAATCGAATCCCGACTGCGGTAGTGACGTTTCTACGAAGGAAAAGTGCCAGAGGCATTTGTACTTGAATATCACTGTAATAAACTTTTAGTAATATAATGAAGTATAGTGCCAGTTTTATCGAGTTGGCTGTATCAAAGTTTAACTGTAGTTCAAGCACCCCAACAGCCCAGGCAGCTTAGCTTTTATACGAGTAACAGTGGTTCCACTCATGAAGCGAGATTTCGAGCAATCTTTGGAGCAACTAGATATTAATTTTGGAGCACCCTAAGTATGTGTTCTATAGCAACCACATGCACACTGTTAAAGGCTTTTAAGAGATTTTGTACACTCAAAATGACGAGCATAATTCCAAATAGTTCTGGCATGCTCTGAAGCAGTATTGCTGTGCGTCTAAATGCAAAAAAAAGATCTAAATTTGTATTTTCTATCATAAAATGAGAACAACCAACCAGTTCACAGAGCCTAGACTTTTGTTGTTTAATTGGAGGTGCCGAGACCTTAGCTGCTACATCTCCTGAAGTATTTTGCATTCACTGCTGCTAGCTTGGCCATGTTTTTAAAAACAGCTTGGACACAATAAAAATAAAATACTTTTGACTATAGAATTAATGGTGCATATAACAACATGCTTTTTTCTAGGAAGCTAATGAATTTAATGATGTTCTGTTGCAGTGAATATATTGAGGTTCTCAGTTTGATAGTGAACATGCGTTTTGCAACAATCTTAATTTGCAGAGAAAATTTTCCTTTCCAGTTTTTTTTCTTGCATGAGAGTAACCTTAAGGTAAGTCTAAGTGACACACGGGACCGCACAACACCTCTTTGTCATGCTTGACACACGCAACCAGTGGCACGATGCAGGTCTCGACCTGGAATATCCCGACATTCAAGTACTAGATATATTATAAGGTGCTTCAGTGTCAATGAAGAAACGCTGGAAACGAGGCACCATAAGATGGCCTCCAAGATTAGCCAATTTCAGAAGCCATTCGCAACCAGGGAAGAAGGAGAGCGCCACCCGGCACAATCTTGTTAGAGTCCTCTTGGTCTGCCTCAACATGTCGGGCGAAATGGTCTCTCGCCTTTGCCCGCAACGTCAGCGCAGCCTTGTGACTTCCGTCACGTCGCCCCTTTCTTCCATTCACAATTCGAATAGTTCGCCCACTCACTATTCAAGTTTTTCGCGCACGTCCCCTCCCCCCCCCTCCTCGTTCAAAAGAAGTGATCATAGCTGAACACGCAAGAGTGTGGTGTTCAGCAGACAGGCGACTACAAAGACTACAAATAAGATTCATGCAGGACAAGCACTCTCAAACGAGGAAGATTTTTATCTAACCGCTGCACAAATATACGACGTGCGTGGGATCGACTGACCTGTAAATTGAAACACAAAGTTAGAATACATTGTCTTGTAGACACTAAGTGTGCTGCCTCTGAACCTTTTTTTTTCCTCCACAGCTGTACTAACTGCCAGCACTGTACGGCAAGCAAGCACAAAGGTCGTGCTGTTCGAAAGCATCTCAAGTAGCAAACAGGAATTTCAGTAATGTTGAGCGCAATTTATTAAGCCTCTACGTCAAGCATGTCTTGATACTGTCGCCAATTTTGGTCATGACCTCCGAGATTGGATTGCAGATACCGTCTCGGAGGCAACATTTTGGCACGTTTAGGTGCAAAGTCATGCTTTCTTATCAGGATGGTGCAGAAAATCTCGTTTGGCACAAGAGTGGGAGCACTGCAGTAACAAATGTGTAACCTTTCATGCAATACAGAACAGAACTACATGATTTCACACACAGATGCTATTGGTATGTTTTTCAATGTGTTAAAGAGCATAGTGAATACTGCCAGCTGATATAGTAAGAGCAAGATGAATTCAGGCTATCAGTATTGTAAGTCTATAATTGTATGACACTATGCAAGTGTTCTCAATACGGCGATGTCCTCTGGAAAAGTTCTAGTGAAAAAATCTTCTAGGTTTCAGTGATGCTGCAGTGATTGCACGTTAACACGCACACTTCACGCATGTTCTCACGAGTCGTGATACACACAATGCACAAGTGCACAGTGACATTTATTTTCCTGAAACACTTATACAAAGATACTGTCTCAAAATTATACTCTATAGTCAGGTACATGCTAACAGTTGTTTTGTGTACATTTATTATTTTTTAATTTCTTGTACACAGAAGCCAAAGCAAAATTAAAGGCATCGCTTTCTGCACCCGTTAATATAGCCTGACCATTACTTTTCCGTTGCCTTAAAGTTTAAAGCAATCCGAACTGCGTGAAAAATTCGCTGCCCTGCCAATAGTGCGATTTTGAGTATTGGAGATGTGTGCCTCTCAATGCAATTTCTACAAAAGCTAGCTTTGCTATCCAGAAATGCATTTTCTATTGCCAGCTTTATTCACAATAGTAATAAACACCAATTCAACAGCAAGAAAAAAAAAACACATAAGAACTTCCATATATTATGGCTTTAGATATAAATAATTCTCTACTTCTAAACAATGGCGGCACATTCTGAATAGCCTGGAGTTACGACATGTAGTGTTAGATACCTATTAACGAAATTTTGTTCAAGTCATAGAACTTGAGAAACAACATTCAACACTTGTGTCATGCAAGGTTGTCTTTAGCTGTTGCCTTACAATTTTGCTGCCGAAGTATATGAAACTATGTACTACAGTTATAATGAACGCCAGGTAATCGCACTCGGCAATCTTTACAAATATTAGTCAGCAAAACAACTGGTAACAGGTCAACAAACAAAAGCAACAATCACAACTGACAACGACGACTTCAGCGTCAACAGCATGGACGGCTGCTCTGCAACACCAAACTCGAAGGCATTTTAAAAGTGGAATGCAGACACACAACCATGCAGATGCACCTCTGTCCAAGTCCTCAAGTGATCACTTGTTTGAGATCAATAACATTCCATGGCCACACAATGCATGCTGGCTGTACTAACGGCAAGACGAAACTGACACAGAGGCCTTAAAAGTACCACCTATGCCAGGTTCTGCCCTATCAACCAACCTTTTTTTCACTAGACACTCGCCAGAGGGAAGGCCAGTAGTGTTAGTGTTTATCAAGAGCTTAGGACTAAAATGCATTCCAAGGACATGCACAAAAGAAAGACGAGGTGTGTCGCGCTGATCCAAGAAAAGGTCTGCACAAAGAAACTTAGTCCTTGGAGCTGATGCCACAGGCGATGAAACTTGTAAAAATATTTAGGCACCATAAAAACCAGTGTCGTGAGGGCATTCTTGATTGTGATCAGGGCCGATCCAATCGGATTTCTTAATCACCATCACCGACAATCACTACCACATGGTTAAAAAAGCAATCTGTATCGAGCTCGGCACAGACGTCAGACGACTGGTAATTTAGGAGCAAGATTATATGCACAGGTTGTGATTGTCTCGCTCCCAATCAGGCCTGACCGCAATTAAAAGTGACTATGTGGCAGCATATGACCCTCATTCAACGTAATCCAGATCGGTTGTGATTGCAATCGAAAGTGCTCACGTTACACCAGTATAAGTGCCGAAGTTGATGCACTGCTCGATGCCATCTGGCAATACAGGATGCTACACATTCACTGCCAATGGAATCTACTGGCGCTAGCTAAATTCACACGGTTACATATATGTACGAACACCCAACAAAATGGAGGAAAGGATGACCGCCGCCACAGCACAATTGGCAGTGCACATCACAGATAATGTGAACATTGTGGGTTCGTTAAGTTTTTTCCTTTTGTTTTCTTTCATTTGCCTTTGTCATATAATTAATACAACTGAATGAAAAAAATGCAAGTAATGCCCATTGTACTTTGATTGCTTGTCTTAATTACTGCTTGCCTCATATTTTCACCATTCTTGCAAAAATATATAACAATGCTGTTGAAATTTCGGGGGCCAGAAAAAAACAAAAGGTGTCTTGAAACTGTCATTTAATGCTCCTCGTGTTAATGTGTACTGTTGTAAGACACGTCTTGGATAGGTTCAAAACAAATCGTAAGATAATGGTTTCATTGTTGAATTCCCAAGAAGAATGACAGCAGTACTTGCAAGAGCTGTGGTGTAATACAGCAGCATTATGTGCAATTTATTGATTTCACAGCTCTGTTTCTCTTTTACTCTGCCTCAACCGAGAACCGGTTATGCAACCAAGAACAATGTTACTGTGTAGCCAGTTTGAAACATGAATGTTACACTACATTGGATACCCTTAGAGCCTTATGATGACAGGTGCCATAAACGAAGATTACAGAAAAACAAGTTATTAAAAAATAAGACTGGGACTACAAAATGTAGACATACATTCAACATGTGAGCAATCACAAGCCTGTGAAGAAATGCTTTGAAAAACGAATCTGCAAGACTCGGTATGCCTTCGGTAAACACCATTCATGCCAGCTTCTTTTTTCTAAGAGTTGCTGTCTCCTGCACGAGTTTGCAGACGTGCAAACTAAACGCATGCAGAAAGTTAAACGTTATGATAATTGTTTCACGAAAATTGGAAACACAATTTTCCACATTTTATGTTATGCATGTCTCCCACTGGCACAAAGGTATGAGGACATTTTTTCAACTGTAGCACTTGAAACAATTGATCAAGAATTAAAATAAAGTACACCAAGATTTTCCAAAAAATTAAAGATAGTACATACTGTTTTGTCGCTCAAAATGAAGAGTGTTCCATGACCAAAATACTGTTTTCGTTCTGTAAGAACAGTAAGCTGACAGGTAACAACAAGAGTGTTGCTACGCTGTTTGAAAAATTGCCCCGCCGGACGGCCTAGTGTCTAATGTACTTGGCTGCTGACCCGCAGGTCGCGGGATCTAATCCTAGCTGCGGCGGCTGCATTTTCGATGGAGGCGAAAATTCTGTAGGCCCGTGTGCGCCGATCTGGGTGCGCATTAAAGAACTCCAAGTGGTCAAAATTTCCGGAGCCCTCCACTACGGCATCTCTCATAATCATATGGTGGTTCTGGGACTTGCTAAACCCCACATATCAATCAATGATATTTGGAAATGATGGGAATAGTTTGTGTGACGATGACCAGAACTTTGGAATTCGTAACATATTGTTTGTTCGAAGTGGATGTTGATGCGGGTGGGGCTGAATGACAGAGCAGGTCTGAAATGATCGGCCCCAGTATTTGCAATCCCAAAGTTCCTACTTTTCCTGAAGTGAACAACACTAAAACAATTTTTAATGTTTGTAACGTCGTTATAACAATCGTAAACAGGTCCTCTAAAGAGTTGAAATTTTGCAACGAATCTGTATGTGCCTGCAAGCATGCAAGAATTTAGCTGCACCATCAGATCTTTGTTTGGTCTGCATACTCTTCACTACAGTTTCCGTTTTTTTAGCATGCCACCCAGAGTCGTTCATACAGTTGTGGCGCATCCACCGGAAAGACACTGGTATAGCAACATTCAACAAGCACAGGCACGACGTAGGCCGACAACAATGCGACAATCACAACGGTAACAACATCAGTGGCCACAATGACGACGAACGACAGGAGGCATTGCCAGTGGCGCTTTGGCGTAGAGCGATGCCGGCGCGTTTACAATGCAAGTTCTCACTTCAGGAGGCGCCGCATCGTGGAAAGAGAAGAGCTGCGGTAGCCACCACCAAAATGGTTCCTGTAAAACGTGCAGCTACAGATCAAAATCACTCCAACGTTTCAGTGATAAAAATGCGTTTTAATAAAACTGGCTTTTTCAAACAAACTGCAAAGTAGCCCATTGCCAGTACAATCTTGGATCTTGGAGAATAGTTACAGTAAACTGTGTGTGTGTGTGTGTGTGTGTGTGTGTGTGTGTGTGTGTGTGTGTGTGTGTGTGTGTGTGTGTGTGTGTGTGTGTGTGTGTGTGTGTGTGTGTGTGTGTGTGTGTGTGTGTGTGTGTGTGTGTGTGTGTGTGTGTGTGTGTGTGTGTGTGTGTGTGTGTGTGTGTGTGTGTGTGTGTGTGTGTGTGTGTGTGTGTGTGTGTGTGTGTGTGTGTGTGTGTGTGTGTGTGTGTGTGTGTGTGTGTGTGTGTGTGTGTGTGTGTGTGTGTGTGTGTGTGTGTGTGTGTGTGTGTGTGTGTGTGTGTGTGTGTGTGTGTGTGTGTGTGTGTGTGTGTGTGTGTGTGTGTGTGTGTGTGTGTGTGTGTGTGTGTGTGTGTGTGTGTGTGTGTGCACGCGTCCAATTTCTTGCCTCAACATTTCTTATAACAGTGTTCTTGTGGTGGATCACCATGCAACTTTTGATTGGACATAAAAACAGTGTTCTTAAAGGCTAGTGAAGTAAGGATGTTGTCTTCTTTCAACCAATCAACATTGCTATGGCAACACTAATCACAAAGAGCATTGTATACAGCAAGGATGCTACAGTAATAAGTGACTGTGTGAAGGGTTCGCAAATGAAGAGAAAAGACAGTGAAACTTCGATTATACGTCCCCCTGTTTTGCGATGACCGGCATTTTAGAAAGAATCGGTTTGGTCTCGGTTAAATCCACACAGACATAATGTATTAAAATCTTTGTTTATGCAATGCAGTTTTCAGGCAACCCCGCATCGTACGACGACATTAAGATTCCGTCCGAAAGAAAAATCCCCTTTACGCGAATCAAACGTTCACCAAATATTCACGAGCGCAAACTATGAACTTGCGTATCCCTAGGTTGACGATTGGAGAAGTAGAGAGTGAGACAGGATGTCCTTCTTAGAATGAAAAATTTATTCTCCTGAAAGTTCATGCACTTCTACACACGCCGCGATGACGTGCGTATGTATCCGGAGCCGTTACCTGGTCGAACTCTATCCACACAGAGTAGCTCCAGCTGGCTGAAAAGGTAATATTTTCATGTTTTCTCTCCATGGAAACATTTCCTGGTCGACATACAACTGATCTCCTGCCTTTGTCGCACTCGCAGTCACAGGCTTGCGGGCGCATGAGGGCACAACGCATCTGCTTTCACCGTACAAAATTACCTTCACTTGTCGTAGAATCATAACAAAAGCGGGAGATCACTAGTGGCACTTCACAAAGCCACAAATTACAACGTGCACAGATCGGTTGTTGCGCACAAAGGCATTCTACGCACACTCGTGGTCCGTTGCCATTATGTGATAGCGATGACACTGTGTTTGACTCTTCTGATGGGAGGCTATTGGCAACGTGGTTTCACTTTCGTCTTCACGTGCAGGCAATTTTCGGATTCTATTTATTGCTAAAAATATGTGCGCAGGATAGAATTCTGGTTAAATTTGACATTAAAGACTCGCTCACACCTCTTTCAACTAAGTAACGCTGTTATTAGCTGCCACCGACAAGAATAATTTAATCTCCCTTCTTAGCAAAGGCACAAGGTCGTGCCGTGGGCTTATTCAGGCGATCTGTACCCATTTTTTTTTTAAAGAAAAATAAACTAAGTAACGCTGTTATTAGCTGCCACCGACAAAAATAATTTAATCTCCCTTCTTAGCAAAGGCACAAGGTCGTGCCGTGGGCTTATTCAGGCGATCAGTACCCATTTTTTTTTTAAAGAAAAATAAATTATTTTATTTATTCAAGAAAGATAATACATATAAATAATATACAGCAACACTGAGTGTCACAGCCTATATTTTCAGTTTTTCGATTATACGACACCCGGATTATACGAACATTTTACTTCGTCTCCTGAAAGTCATATAATCGGGGTCCCACTGTATACTACACTCAAACCTCAATATAACAAACATGGATATAATGAAATATCGGTTACAATAAAGTAAATAAAAAATAGTCTTGCAATTGACATAGTGTTGAGAACAAACCTTTATAACAAATTTTTGCACACTATAACAAACTTATTCGTGTAAGATGCAACTTTGTTATAATGACATCTGAGTGTACTACGAATCACCACACACAAGGCTAAAGGCTAATCAAAGAAAGAAAACCCTCTTCTTAACTAGTCCTCAACACAATTTCACACTTGCCTGTCAGCCCACAATAGCTTCGCTTTATGAACATTCAAACATGTACCACATTATTTTTTATTTTCATGCTGCAGTTGGTGATAACACTTAGGAGTAGTTTTTCAACCGACAAAAGTGGCTCAGATGAGCATATGTGCGGCAACCAGTAACGCTGCTTGCACCATTATCACTAAATGTGACATATGTAGAAAACAAAGACTACAAGTTAGTTTGCACTATCTTAATACAAGACTACATGCACTGCAAGTAGCACAACATCAGTGCGATAATGAATGCTTTTACTTTATAACAATTTATTGAGCCCATAACTTTGTGCTTTGCAGAATAATTCCAAGGCGAGCACGTGCTGAAGAACCTCGGGTTCTCTAAAATATGTTGAAGACCTCCAGCTGTCTCAAACAAAGGCAACTTTCTAAAACTAATCACTGATGCCAAATTCGTAGGCTTGTGGAAAGAGTGACTTTTAGGTTTGAAGCGAATTGTGTTTTGGTTTGAATAATTTCGAATTGAATTTGAGTAGTATATATCATATATTATAATTCGATCGATTGATATGTGGGGTTTAACGTCCCAAAACCACCATATGATTACAAGAAATACCGTAGTGGAGGGCTCGAGAAATTGCGACCACCTGAGGTTCTCTAACGTGCACCCAAATCTAATGTTGAATTCCAATGGCGGAGTTGGTGCAGCCGACCGACTTCGCGAGCGAGCACTCGACTCTGGCGTAGAGCAAATCTTCCAAATCCGCCATCGGAACACAACCCGCCCTGCTGGAGCAAGGCGGAAGCTGCCGCGTTACCCAGGATACCTTGCGCGTGGTCTTTTCCGCTGTCTGTTTCCCACGTGGTTTACCAGCATCGCCGCATCGTTCGTTTGCTTGTTCAGCGCTATTCACCTGAGTGGAATGGATATCACGCCAAGCGTGCAACAGCTATTGTCCACGATGTCTGTTGTCGCTATCGAGTAGCAGAAGCAGTGCCGCACGCTTTGCCGAGGTAGCCGAGCCGTCCATGCCGTCCGCCATTATCAACACAATTCGCGCCTACTCGCGCTGCGCCAGCCGCGCCCCCAAGCAGGCAAACGTGTTAAAGGAAATGCGTCACGCCGAGTTCCGGTCCACTTCACCAAATTCGGCGGAGTAGTTTTTCCTGCTCTACGGAGGGACTCCCGCTCTGAATCCCCTCCGGCTCTCTCATTGAAACTTTTGACTCTCGCTCTCACTCAGTCATTGGAACACACTTGCTCTGAAAGGAGCAGAAAAACTTGCTCCGACTCTGCCATTGGAATTCAACATAAGCACACGGATATATTATAAATCAAAATGAGCATATCTGTCATGAACTAACTAGCCCGTATAATATTTTAAATTTTAAAATTTAAACAACGCATGTGCAAATGTCATTCCTTGTGGTTCAGAGGAAGTGGAAGTAACACAGAATATTAGCAGGACTAGAGTTTCGGTAGAATGCAAGTAAAATACATGTGAAATACATGATGTTCTAAAATTTACAATATCTAAAGCATATAAGCGAGTATAACAAGCTTTTAAAATTAAAAAAATTATGAACTATTAGACGGTTACATGTTCATTTAATGTTTAATTTTCAAGCGGGGCTTCGCAGCAGTGCGGATTTTTCCTGGACAAGTGTATTTACAGTACAGCACCCCTTTAATGCAATGGAACCACCTTTACAAAAAGTGACATGCGGATTAACATTGGCTTCGAGATCTTGGAGTGGCACCCTCTTGCATGTGACATCAATTTTATGATTCCACTTTGAAGTGCGCTACAGCCGCCGCAGCTCCTGTATGCAGATCGTCTGCTCCACACGAAAACTTCGTCAAACTAACAGCCTTGCGGTGGTCAATGAACACATTCAACAGCTGTTTTCAAGTGTGATTATAATCTTCTTTTAGTTGCGGCCCAATGGACAGGGCCAGAAATTCCTTCGGATGGCAGACGAGTGCACCAAAGCCACTGACCGCATTGCGGGTAAGAAAGTGTAATTATGTGTGTGTGTGTCCTCACTCGTTAACACACTTTCTGCCGAACGACACTATTTGTTCAGGTGTTGTTTTTTTCTATATTTTAGTAACCGTGCCTTATTTCAGCACCTACAAGATTAGATAAAGCATCTGAAACATCGCGGTGTCTCATCAAGGGCGATGCGGCGTACAATGCAGACCACGTTGTTGAATGCGCGGTCGAGGCTGTCAACAGAGATCGCATCACCATCGTGGCTCTCGTCCTCCAAACAAGTAGACTTGCCAACCCGCCACACAACGTCTCCGTCGTGATAGACTGCGGTGAAGTCTACGCGTTGTGGGGATCTGAGGCGCGCCCGCTACCATTTCGCGGGCATTCCGCCACACGGCCACACCCTTTTGCTTTCCTGCTCTGTTAACACCACGTGGCGATAGATGGCGCCACGTGCGGGCACGGCACGCGGTACGTGCGCTCCAATGGAGCGCTCTCTTTCTCCGTGGACGGCGCCGGGTAAGCACGTGTTTTCCTTCGTCTGCGTCCCCTTTGGGAATCGCGGACTGTAGCCTGCCCGGGGTGGCCTTGGACACCCCGGCAGGCGTGTTTACTTGAGTGCTGGCTTCGGTAGCGTACGCTAAGCCCAGAGCGGTGCCTAGTGCTTGAAGTGGTCGTACCACAACGAGCCGCACTTGCGTTAGGCCTACGCGTACGAGGTTTGCCCTAACACTCGCGACCAGGCCCATTGGCCATGGTGAGAGTGCGCAGCATAGCCGCGAGGGACCTTTTCCCGACCGGCGTGTCAAAGCTCGCCATTGCCAGCTGTGACGTGCTCGCGGTTTTCCCCTTATTGTGAACGTCTGCGTGCGGGTGCCTTTGCTACCCGCGTCCCGGGAGCGGACGTTGTACTGTTGTTCGGGGTGCCGCCAGAGGCAATAAAGTGTCGTGTACTTTTGCATTAGAACACTGTCTATTTGCCGCGCCGCGCTAAACGCCTTATTAGTTGAGCGCGCGCGGAGCGGTGCGCTACACGCGAGTAAACGGAGTAGCGGCCCTGTGGCTCGCTAAGCGTGAACCCGCAGTGATCCTCAGCTGCAGTTAGGAGCGGGGTCACCACAGCGTGTAACATAACATGTGTTACGCAGGTTGAGGCAATGTCTTCGTGTAACCTAACATAGAAGTTATGTTCACCGCAGGTCTGCAGTTGCTGTCAAGCTCATAACACATTTTGCATGGTGCTAATGTTTCTAAATTAAAAGCCTGGTTACCACTCTGAACTAGTTCGAATATTTAAAGCAGCGACACTTCTTAACTTAATAATGAAATATTTAAGTGCGGTGCTACAAATTTCTATTATTCCTGTAAATAAAAAGAGACCATAAATATTTTACAGCTCCGAAAATTTGTATTGCCATTACAACATAAGACTGCAGGTGGAGAGGTGGAGTATAAATCCATATTTTATGCATGAGCCTAGGAAGGCCAATAAAATAGCAATATAGCATAGTTAACATAATCTATATGTGCCTTTTAACATTTTACATTGCGCAGCACTCCTCGCAGAGACAAGCAGTGGCCCTCAGTTATATCAAACAAAGCACTGCGCTTTCAAAATTATTTAAAAGCGGAGACCCACGGTTGTCCTAACAGCGGTGGTAGCCATCACATATCAGATAACCAACTGAACTGCTTCTTCGTCAAGCTTTATCCCGCACGGTTGTTTCTATACGGCACCAGACTTCAAAACGAAAGCGAGTGAATGCCCAGATTGATGTCAAACAAGCGCCGTTCTCAGCGCCGCAATCAGTCACACACCAGGCCAATACACCTATTCGTTCATTTCAAATACCTCCAAATTCCTAATATTTTAAATTCGAATGCACACTGCATTATTAGTTCGAATATTCACACAAGTCTGCAAATCTGGGACTACTGTTCAACATCTCTCCCCCACCCACCCTTCAGTACGTGTTGTTAACGCATGGGATGCTGTCACCTACCAGTGGTTGAGGTAGTGGAAGAGATGGTAGAAGTCCAGCCTCTTCTCAAAGCCCGCCGCCTTGGGTATAACCTTGAAGTACGCCGAGTAGAATTTGCCGTCAAAGCCTCCAAACAGCTTTGCTATGGACAGCTCAAACTCCGCGTGCCCGTAATACGATGCTGGATCAAATATAACTGCAAAGAAATGACAAACATTTTTATTTTATTTTTTACTTTGCTTTCATGCATGGTTAAGGAACAGACACTGTGAATTAAGCATGCTGTGGATAAGATCACTGATGACTACAGATTATCACACAGCTAAAAGAAACATGCATCTAAACAATTAAGATGCAGTAGGGACACCTCACAAATGTTTTCAAATGTGAGTAAACTATGACACCTTCATGGAACGCACACCACTTGCACATGTATGTGCAGACACATAATGAGAAACTAAACATTTCGTTTTAGAGACTTGCAGACAACATTGGCAAATTCTGTAATACAGTTAAAAAAGAGGTGCAGCTACACAAGTGCCAAGTGAAAGATAACCTGTCTTTTATGAAAAACTACTAGCCTACCTTAATATTACCTTGCTTAGTTTCATGTGAAGCAAGCCAGAAACAACTCAAATACAAAGATGCAAGATACCCATACTGCATGCAAAATTCTTAAACATTCCTTGTGCAGAATTGTGTACTGCCAGAGTTGCATGACGTCTGAAATAATTAAGTCATAATTGCTGGGTCACATAGAAAGTCCACATTCTGCTGCACAAATATAGCTGTTGCCAAGGTGTGGTAGGGAACACCTTATTTGTACTACAAAACTGGAATGACCTAGCTTCTGGAATGAAATAAAGTACTTTAGATGTAAATGTTAACTATGACGTGATTACTGCAATGAAAAACTAAGACGAACAGCATCACATACGTTTAATAACCTATCAACAGTGAAGTACAAAGTTAAAAAAAGTCCACATTGTATTCAAGGGAGTTTACAATGGTCAGGTACAGCTCCAGAAAGCAGTGGCATATCAACCTCAAAGGTGGCAGCACACAAACCTGTACCGGTGGCTGGAAGCTATAGAGTGATGCCTCATTTTGTACAGCCAGTGACTCCGCTATTAAAGAATATCGTGTACATGAGAGGAACTACTATTTCTTTAGTTGAAAAGCCTATTGGCAACCCTGCTTCAGTCATCTAAGATGTATCCGGCCATAAAAAAGCAACTGCTGTTTCCCAAAATACACTCAAACCTTAATATAATAAACCTAGATATAATAAAATATTGGTTATAACTAAATCAATGAAGAATAGTCTTGAAACAGATACCGACAGGTGTTACAAACATAACAACATGTGTTACGAATATACCTTTATTACGAGTTTCCACAGATCACGAACTTATTTTCGTGTAAGATGCAACTTTGTTATATTGAGGTTTGAATGTAATGAGGTTGAATGTATGTGATCCGACACCAACTAGCCCAGCAACAAACCCTTTTGCTAGGCTCCCAGTAAACAACTGCCTCTAACAAGACTGGTTTCCTACTTGTAATTTACAGCCTTATTCATCAAATTAAACGTGGTCCCTTCAGGTTCCATTTAATGAGTCTACTGCATATGCACATTTTATAAGTGCCAGTACATCTGCGTCCTTCCTGTAGAGACATTGTGAAAGGCAGTGAGAGAGAAGGGTGTGATGAAGGGTGCGATGCAGTTAACTAGGATAACAGAAGCTTACTCGGTCCGTCCTCATACTCGGCCACATTTCCGCCCCAGAGGTCACCGTGAATGAGAGCAGGTTCAATTTCCAGGCCCTCAAAGAAGGACGGCACCTTGTGAACCAGCAGAGACCACAGTTCTGGAGCCTCGCGATCGTGGTACTTCTCCTGGGCCATTCTCACCTGGGCGTCAATACGCTGCCGGCAAAAGAATTCCTGGACAGGACCAACAGAGGGAAGCGACAGCTATGTCTATGCAACGCTAAGCAAAAGTGTGATGCCTAAAAGAGAGCGTGCCCATGTAAAAAACTGGCTAATACTGGATATACAGTCAAACCTCATTACTTTGGAGTCAATGGGGCCGTGAGGAATCTTTGAATTAATCGATTTTTTTAAATTAGCAGAACTTGAAAAAAGTGGGATGCAAGGCACTTGGAATTATTCGAGGTAATCAGGACTGATCGTTTGCTGTGCCAGATAGTATGCGACTCGAAGGATTATGTTTTTCCACAACACTTAATTTTGCCCAAAATATAGGGAAATGGCCGGCCAAAGTCAAAGTCAAAGTCAAAGTTTATTTCACCAGAGAAATTCTGGATGGGCTTCAGGGATAAAAGCTGCTCGAGGCAGCTTGACTTGGTCCCTGAAGACCCTTTACAATTGGCAGCATACGACGTTAACAGTACAAAATGGGCTTGTAAGATCATACGTAAATATACATGAGCAATATTGTAAAAATTGCAGTTTGAATTACATCAAGCAATAACAATAGCATACAGAGAGTCAAAATGAGATTATGCATTTAAACGTTTAGTACAGCATAAACAACTTTGTAATACAGAAAGGTACAGAAAGTATAGAAATTTTACGGAATAGCAATATCGCGTAATGATCAAACACAGAATATTGAAAATAGAAGAATGCGGTATGACAAGATAAGCTAAAATTTGCATAGTCAAGACATATCAATGCGAGGGCTACAACATAGACGTAAAAAATTCACGCAACTGCCGGTGTGTAGCAGTAGTAAGTTCGGTATATTCATTTAGGATAGATGGCAAATTATAGTGCAATGCTTGTAAGTTGTATGTTGTTCGGTAATGAGGAACAAACCACGCTAAAGTATGTCTCGTACTTATGGTAGTGTCATTAAGTTTTAGGTGGGATATAGTTTCCAGGAATTTTTTATAAGTGTCGGAAAAGTAGAAAGCTTGTAAGACCCGAAATTTGTATAAGTGCTGAACCCGCATGACAGTGTATTCTTGAAAGACTGTTCTAGTTGAGGCCAGGTAGGGAATATCTGCAATATGTCGGAGAATCTTCTTTTGCAGAAGCAAGATTTTATTTAGGTTCTGTTTAGTTGTGGTGATCCAAACCAGGTTGCAGTAGTTGAGGTGGGATGCGAAGAGCGCGTAGTATATTTGAAGCTTTACCTTTGTCGGGAGCAAGCGTTGACATCGTGATAATGCTCCAGTAGTTGATGACAGTCTCCTACATAGCTCTTCTACATGCGAGTTCCAACTAAGGTGAGAGGAAAAAGTAACTCCGAGTATCTTGTGTTCGTCTACCACAGCAATGTTTTGACCTTCATATGAAATTGGGTTTAATAGTTGAACTGTTTTGCTTCTTGCATGAAATATAACAATTTTAGTTTTTGTTGGGTTTATCTTTAGTTCGTTTAGGCTGGACCATGTTGACAGCGTTGACAGTGTGTTGTTGCATTCAGAGACAAGATCACCCACATTAGGCCCCGAAAATAGTATGGTGCTGTCGTCGGCATATATGACAAATTTTGCTGACTTATCAATATTTACGAGGTCATTTATATATAAATTGAATAATAGGGGTCCCAAAATGCTTCCTTGTGGCACGCCTCTTGAAATAGAAAGAAATGGCGATTTAGAGCCCTGCAAGCACACGTATTGCTGGCGGTTTTGCAAGTAAGATTTCAATAAATCTAATGGTTTCCCGCGAATACCACATGCGAACAACTTGTCCGCAAGAATCTGATGACTGAGCGAATCGAACGCCTTGGAAAAGTCAATGAACAGGCCTAGCGTGTAAAGTCTCTTTTCGATGTTGTGTACTATAAATTCTTTCATTGTTAGTAGGGCTGTTTCAGTTGACCTTCCTTTTCGAAACCCGAATTGCGAGTCTGATAGGATATGTTTGCTAGAAAAAAAACTTGTTATGCGATTACAGATAATTTTTTCTAAACCTTTGGAAAAGACTGGGAGGACAGATATTGGTCTGTAGTTTTTCATGCACTGTTGGTCACCTCCTTTGTATATTACAGAAACTTTCGCTTTCTTCATTTCTTCGGGAAAGGTAGCAGTAACCATTGCAAGGTTGAAAATATGCTTTAGCACAGAGGAGATACAGGCAATGACGTATTTTACGGGTTTTATCTGCATATTGTTTACATCTAGGGCCCTGCTGTTTGTGAGACTCATGAACATTCTAACGATTTCATCTTCATCGGTTGGAGTTAAAAACAAACTGTCACTAACGCTGTATTCCAAAAATTGAGTATGTGACATGCTGCCAGATTTCCTCTTATAATCAGGCATGGCAGCGTTCACAAAGTATGCATTAAAGTGTTCAGCCAACACGGTGCCAGTAACACGTTGACCGTCAACAAGAATACTTTCCGGAGTTACATGCTTCTTGTCACGACCCAAAACGGAGTTCATTACCTTCCATGCAGCGTCTGGGCGTTTCTTCGAGATATCAGAAAAAATGGAATGATAATAAGTAATTTTAGCACGCTTAAGCTCGCTGTTCAGCTTATTTCGTAGTGACTTGAATTCTGTCAGCTGTGACGGGCATCGTGTGCGCAGAAATAGATGATAAAGTTTATTTTTATTTTTTATCATATCCAAGTGCGCACGCGTTACCCATGGTTTTCTTATCTTTTTAGATTGTTTATAGGTTTTGAAGGGAAAATGCTTAACGTAGATGCGCAGAAAAGTTTCAACAAATCTGCAATAAGCCTCGTTTACGTCTTTCGTTCGCGTGACATGTGACCAATCGCACTTACTGATTTCATGCCCGAACGACTGCAAGGCTGCTTGAGATAAGTGCTGAATAACGAGAGGCTCGAACTTGCGCTTTTTGTCAGTAACAATGCAATCAAATGCAGCAAATACAGGGCAGTGGTCACTTATACCTGATGCTAATGTTCCCGCGTGCAGTACTGTATTTTCAACGTTCGTGATAATTAAGTCAAGTGCTGAGGCAGTATTAAGTGTCACGCGTGACGCAGTACTAATTAAATTAGTGAAACCAGTAGAGCTAAGAATCTTTTGAAAATCGGCCGCCTCGCGTGTGCTCTCCAAAATGTTGATGTTGAAGTCACCGCCACAAACTAGATGAAGGTTGTTTACTGAGATATAATCTAGAAGATTTTCAAAAAAGGAAAAAAAATTGTATGTGTTACCATGGGGTGGACGGTATACAACGGTTATAAATTTTGTGTTTTCCCGCAGTGTCAGTATTTCATAGTCCTCAGTAACTTTGCAAAAATCTGGTACCAACACATATCTTGGACCTTCTTTAACATAGATAGCGACGCCACCACCTCGTTGTTGAGGCCTATTCAGAAAGAAATTATTGTAACCGGGTAAGCTTAGAGTGGTACATCCATCATTGTACCATGTTTCTGTGAGCAGTATGGCAGAAAATTTCAAACTAAATTCAGTGACAAAATCACATATTTCTTCGTGCTTAGAAGCAGCCGAGCATGTATTTATGTGCAGAACAGAAAAAAGATTTTTGCTGACTGGAGTAATATGACGTGGCAGGGCAAATTCGTGGTAATCCATCTTGACAAGTTTTTGGTTATTGAATAGCAACGAACATATGTAACCCTCAAACTAGTGAATTTTATCAAGGTCAGCCTCGTCCGCGATCTGAAACACTGCAGCGTCGTCAGACTGCCTTTTTTCGGCGGCCACCTTGCTGCCGCCGAAAAAAAAAATGAAAACGCTCTCGTGATTCAACTAAAATTCGCACCTTCAGAAACCAAAACGTGCTTTACTGCAACACAGTAGTGACACGCGGCCAGCATGCCGCCTGCTCCTCGATGCGTCAGCACATCATGATGTGACCATTCGGACATTCTTTCTGGTAAAGCAAATAGTGAAATAATGGTCACTGTGACGAAATTCGCTGTATTTTCTGACTAGAAAGTATGATCATTGAAGTTTTCAAACTTAGTCTTCGAAGTAGGCATTGCAGGCAAGAACTCTGCCAGCAGTGCAAGTGCGCAAAGTGCAGGAGTCACAGGGAATCAGAGGTTCGCATACATTGCAAATTCTGCCAAACCATGCTTTATTAAATTTCTTTACAATCTCCAAAGCAAGGTGTGAATTATGACGCACTGATGTAGCGAGAAATGTATAATATGCTGCCAGCACGTCATCGCTGTGTAGCAGTGAAGTACGTCTTGTTTTCCACAGGCATACGTTTCGGTTGACCACGATTTTTTTTTCTTTTTCTGGGGGGGGGGGGGGGAACTAGAAGTATTGATTGATTGATTTGTGGGGTTTAACGTCCCAAAACCACCATGTGATTATGAGAGACGCCGTAGTGGAGGGCTCCGGAAATTTTGACCACCTGGGGTTCTTTAACGTGGGAACTAGAAGTAGCGAAGCTGGCATGCTTATCCCTTTCATACACCAACTATGAAAAACTGTCTGTAAATTTGTCAAATCACAACAAAGTCACTTCAAGGCACTAAGTATTTTATTACAACAATAATCAGATAATTATAGCATTTATGTGTGTCATAGGGACTCATATTAATTAAGTTGTAATTAATTATCTCTTTACCCTGACGTCATTGGTGCTTACTTTTGGCATCAACAGAATAATATCTCAGGCTAGGAATGTAGTGCAAAATTCATTTATGGTTGTGTCCATTTTTAGCGAACAAACATTCTGCTTTTCACATTGGTTGCAGGAAGCGGCATGTCTTGTCAAACATGTAGTGTTTTCAGAAAAGTGATTATATGTATCAGTACACTGCAAAATGGAGTTAAATAAGGACAAGTTTATTATGCAGGACGTTCACTTCATACATCTTCCTCAGCCTTAGCATCTACTTGCTACAAATAGCAAAAACGAGTGATGCACGCAATTGTGTAAATAGCGTCTCAAAGGGTTAAGCTGCCACTCATCAGTATCACTACGTTTTATTATCTTGTGGCTCTTGAAGGCCATCGTTTCCGCAGATTTGGGGCGAAACCGAGATCTGGAGTTGGCACATACATGGCACCCGAGGTTTTCGAATTAACCAGACTGGTGCTAACCGCTGCTTCAAATTATCCACTCAGATTTGCATTGCAAAATACGGGGCAGTGGAAATATTTTGAATTGAGTGGAATTTCAAAATAAATGAGTTCGAATTAATGAGGTTTTACTGTACATGATAACTTTTATATTTGGCTCGCGTGTTGTTGGGAGCATCTACTACCTATCAGCAGCGTTTTCTGACCATGATCAAAAAGTGTTGCAGGGCCCCTTTAAGAAGTGTAAAATCCACACGTTGGGGTAATAGGTACAATTCTTTCTATGGTGACTCATTAGGCCAGATATTTGTACATAATTAAATATAAATTGCTTGCAATCAATTATATTTGTGATTGATTACATTTGATTGATTACTCTTCTTGCACATTAACAATCACCGCAATTTCATTCTTTTTCTGCGACAAATGGCACGTGACCAGTTACTATATTCATAAGACAAGCTGTTCTATCAGAAGGTTCAGCAACTATAACATGCATTTGGTGCGAGCTATGTTAACCAAGTGACATTCTTGGATTGAAGTAGCCTCACATATGCACATGTTTTGACAACCAAGCCTCAGCACTCTGCATTTGTTGCCACATTGTAATGGCAAGTCGCAAGGCCAGTATTGTCTTATCGCACTCGGCATCTTGCCAAGATTCACTCCTCTATTTGACAGAACATGGCATTTCTTCCAACAAATGACCCAACTGTGCCTTGGAATTTGCGACGTTAATGAAATTTTCTTACATAGTGGATGAAGGTGGTGCATAGGCAATGAGCATGCTATCCTCAACAATACATACAAAAAGTGTATGCGTGCACTTTTTATGATAAACCACTATAACACCGCGTGCACAAAGTCCCACAAGGCCCAGTCACAGCTGCGCAGCTGGGCACCTAGCTAATCCAGGCTTGGCTGGGCTTATGCCATATCTCTCCTCTTTTTCTCACCCCTTGCTATACAATAGTATAAACGACTATGCTTGTTTCATTTTTTTTAATCTTTTTTTTATTTTGCGTCCCTCCCTTTCTCTATATGTCCATTCGTTTCTTTGTCTTTCTATATTTCTCTGCCCTTGTTCCTTTTCTTTCTCTCCTTCTTTTCCTCTTTTTATTTGTCTTTTTTCTTCTCTCTCTTTGAACTCATTCTTTCCTCCTCCTCCTTCTCCTCAATCTCGTATTCCTTTCTCTCCCCCTTGCTATAGAATACTAATCAAGGCTATGCTATTTACCACTAGTAAATAATGCACGCGTTACTATAACAATCTGTCAATAAAGCTTTACCCGTTGCACTGACAAAAAGCAGCCAATCACAATTCCATGTGTTGGGAGCTCTTTTGTCTTACTAAAGTCTTCATAGTTATTCTTACGTTCTTTTGTTGACCCTCTTTGTTTTTCAACAAACTTTTTGTTGACATGCAACTGAACTGCAT
The DNA here is from genome assembly GCF_043290135.1 of Rhipicephalus microplus. Classification (NCBI taxonomy): domain Eukaryota; kingdom Metazoa; phylum Arthropoda; class Arachnida; order Ixodida; family Ixodidae; genus Rhipicephalus; species Rhipicephalus microplus. The sequence continues at coordinate 98,291,944 of NC_134702.1, read as the reverse complement.
GTGCGATTTTTGTAAGGGCTGCTGGTTTAGGTTTTCCCCTACTCAGAATGTACGCCATGTTCCAATATTATTGACAGGTGCAAAAACATACAAAATGAAGACAACACACAAAAGTGGCAACTTCTCTATACAGGGTGTCCCACATAACTTTAGCCAAGAATTTGAAAGTGAAAGGCACTTAGGAGGCGAATTGAACCAAACGCATACTACTCGCACTAGCCTGTAGGTACTCAGGCTATTTTTTAATTTCTCCCCATACTAATTATTATTAATTCTTAATTACCTATTTTTTTAGTTATGGGCTGGAAACCCAAAATATGAACACCGAGATGTAGAGCACTTTCAGAAACCACCTACCAAATTGTTTCCTGTACGACACGTCTCGCACATTTATTTTTTCCACATTGTAAAGAAAGCCCGCGAAATGTGAAAAGAAGCCATGTGACGGATTGCAAGCGCACTGCTATAGTGCTGCTGTAGGCTTTCTTTACAACACGGAAAAAATAACAGCGCTAGAGGTATCGTACAGGCAACAATTTAGTCGGTGGTTTCTGAAAGTGCTCTACATCTCAGTGTTCATATTTTGGGTTTCCATCCCATAATTAAAAAACTAGGTAATTAAGAATTTTTTATTAATTAGTGTGGGGACAAATAAAAAAACAGTGGCTCAATTACCTACATGCTAGTGTGAGCAGTACGCATTTGGTTTAATTCGCCACTGAAGTGTTTCATTTTCAAATTCTTGGCTCAAGTTATGTGGGACACCCTACATATGTGTTGCATTTGATTCTTTGTATGTATTGACAAAGCTGCTGGTGAGGATCAGGTAACATCAGATCTGCTGAAAGATGGAAGAGAGATTGTGTTAGAAAAACTAGCCACCCTGTTTACGAGGTTTCTCCTGACGGGAAGGGTACCAGAGTCTTGGAGGAACGCTAACATCATCTTAATACATAAGAAAGGAGATGACAAGGATTTGAAGAATTACAGGCCAATTAGCTTGCTTTCTGTAGTATACAAGCTATTTACAAAGGTAATTGCTAACAGAGTAAAGAAAACATTAGAATTCAATCAACCAAAAGAACAAGCAGGATTTCGGACAGGCTACTCAACAATCGACCACATTCATACTATCAATCGGGTAATAGAGAAATGCTCAGAATATAACCAACCACTATACATAGCCTTCATAGATTACGAGAAGGCGTTTGATTCAGTAGAAATATCAGCCGTCATGCAGACACTGCGGAATCAGGGCGTCGATGAAGTATATATAAACATCCTGGAAGAAATCTACAGGGGATCAACTGCTACCATAGTGCTTCATAAAGAAAGCAACAGAATACCCATCAAGAAGGGTGTAAGGCAGGGGGACACAATCTCCCCAATGCTATTTACCGCGTGCTTACAGGAGGTTTTCAGAAGCCTAGAATGGGAACAGTTAGGAATAAGAGTTAATGGAGAGTACCTTCGTAACCTGCGTTTCGCCTATGACATTGCATTGCTGAATAACTCAGGGGATGAAGTGCAACTCATGATTACGGAGTTAGACACAGAGAGCAGAAAGGTGGGTCTTAAAATGAATCCGCAGAAAACGAAAGTAATGTAGAACAACCTCGAAAAAGAGCAGCACTTCGAGATAGGTAATAGCGCACTTCAAATTGTAAAAGACTATGTCTACTTAGGGCAGGTAATAACCGTGGAGCCGAACCACGAGAGTGAAGTAACTAGAAGAATAAGAATGGGGTGGAGCACCTTTGGCAAGCACTCTCAAATTATGACAGGTAGATTGCCACTATCCCTCAAGAGGAAGGTATATAACAGCTGTATCTTGCCAGTACTTAGCTACGGAGCAGAAACCTGGAGACTTACAAAGAGGGTTCAGCTTAAATTGAGGACGACGCAGCGAGCAATGGAAAGAAAAATAGTAGGTGTAACCTCAAGAGACAAGAAGAGAGCAGAGTGGATTAGGGAACAAACGGGGGTTAAGGATATCATAGCTGAAATCAAGAAGAAGAAATGGACATGGGTTGGGCAAGTAGCGCGTAGACAGGATAACCGCTGGTCGTTAAGGGTAACTAACTGGATTCCCAGAGAAGGCAAGTGGGTTAAGGGGGAGACAGAAGGTTAGGTGGGCAGATGAGATTAAGAAGTTTGCGGGTATAAATTGGCAGCAGCAAGCACAGGACCGGGTTAACTTCCAGGATTAACAGGACCGGGATTCAGAGATGCGGTGAGTCACGGAGAAGAATATATTAGGTGAAATATTAAGGGATGAGAAATGAGCAGAGTGGATCAGGGAACGCGCGTGGGTTAGTGACATTTCATACGCGTGGGTTAATGACATCTCATATGAAATGTCATTATGGGCAGGGCATGTAGCGACAAACCAAAATAACGGCTGATCATGAAGAGTAACATACAAGACTCCGAGAGAAGGTAAGTGCAGCACAAGGAAAAGAGAACTAGGTGGGCATATAGAATGGAAAAGTTTACAGAGATAACGTGGCTGCATCTATCACACGATCGGGTTACTTAGAGAAACATGGGACAGGCTGTTGTACTGCAGTGGCATAGCCAGGTCAATAATGACGGCCAAGTAATCCAAGAATATGCTATTAAATGTTCAAACATAATGTCATATTCTGCGCAGTACGTAGCTTACCACCCAGTCATCATGCCAGCTATTATCCAGTGGCAGGTACCCACAGCAAGTGGTGACGTCAAAGCCAAATTGGTCCACGTAGCTAGACTCGTTCCGGGAGCCGTGTACCGAGCTTCCCTCGTCCCGTTTGCGGCTGTTGTGCAAATGCATGCTGCAAGATAAGGTTTGACAGGTGACAGCGCGTCAATTAGTCACGCGTCGCCACACGCCCAGCCCTGAGGTTGGGCACCTTGCCAGCTGCTTGCCCAGGAGCTCCGAGTGGCGGCTCAATTGGCGCATCCGCACGCTCTCCATAACCAGGGCTGCACCGCCGGAAGGGTTGTCAACCACCTACACGAGGGGGCATTTGTCAGTGCCACTGGAGGCCCCAACAATTAAGCTGCAGTTAGTCAGGCAACCCTACTTTTTCTTTTTCCCGACAGCCACACAAATGCTGCTGGCACACAAAAAATGAGAGCCAACGCAAGTGACATATAGGTGCCAGTCATTGGCCCCACTGTCGTAAACTGTTGAAAAGGGGGATGTGAAACTTGGCAAAGGAACAAAAAAAAAAAAGCCCAGTCTTCTCTGTTGTAGTTTACTTCTTTTGAAATACTAATCATGCAGTGACAGTATTTAATTGAGGGAGCTATTTCTTTTACAGAAACAAGAGAGGAAACATATCATAATTATGATTATGGTGACACAAGATAGTTTTTATAATGTGCGGCTTGCGACCTTGAATCTCGGAATGCCTTTAGATGCAAAACTATCCTTAACTCTGTTGCCGACATTTCTAAACGCCCGAACACTTCTTCTAATGACTATTTGCAGTTAGATATCATACATGCTCACAAGCAAAAGGTTCCTTTATGTTTGCATGCAGACGTGCAATTTCAGGAGAGAAATAAAAAAAATAGCAAGAACGTGTACTGCTACCCATCTGGGCAAACTATTACACTATGTGCATCACTGAATTTATAGCTTGCAGATCATACACTCGTCCTCACATTGAGCAAAACGAAAATGGTTTTTGCGAAGGCCGTTAATATCTACGAATGTCACCTTGACTTTCGCTAGAAAGACAGTTAGTACACAGAATGAATTCGTCGCCGATCGAGTCAGAGTCTGCGGTGAAATGTACTAACACAAGTGCCACTTAAATGTCGCAGGTTTGCGCGAATCACACAACAGCATTTAGTTGTATATATCCGACACTCCCACTGAGTTTTCGGGGGACGCTTCGAAATATATCGCGACAGTTAATATACTTACGACGTACGGCTTCGGTACTTTCACGGTTTCCGTCTCCAGGATAGCCTTCAAGGCCGCGTACTCGCCATCGAACATCGTCCGTGCCTGCACAAAGAAGCGTACAGTAAGTCGTAAATTACTGTGCGCTTCCCGAACGCGTCCCGAATCATCTCGCTCAAGACAAGAGAAACCCGCAACTTACCTGTGGCTTGGAGTTTCTCTTAATAAACACTTCACCATCGTCGGTCTCGAACGCTTCGCCTTCGTTGATGCAGCCACTGCCTCCGCGGCCAGTAGCGCGGAGTTTCTTCGTTTTTAGCGCTTCTTTGATCCTCGCCTCCATCGTAGCCGGCCTAGAACGACACGAACGGACGACATGGGCTAGGCGAGCCGCACTAAATATAGCGCGCGAACAACAAGTCTCTCTCCCGTGCAATCTCGCGCATCACGTCGCCGAATCTGAAAGCGAACGGGCACCACTCTGTCGCGATGTCAACAACCGCGACCGGGCGATAAAGCGCGGCCGGCGCGGGCAACCGAGAAAAAAACCGGCGACTCGCGCAAGCGTGTACGCGAGATCAACACCCAGTTGCGAAGTTGCACTGCGACAGGTGAACAATCAAACGAGGCGCAGCTAATACACGTTACCACGGATGTCGTCTGCTGCTTCTTTCTCTGAAGACCGCGGAGACGAATGGAGCTCCTGCTGCTCGGTAGAGTGGCTTCCCAGCACGTCACTCCTGCACGAAGTACTGCGAACGACAGCCTACTCTTCGTAGTACCTGTAGCGGTGATCCAATTAGCGAGGAGCACTTAGACACCATATCAAAACGACCACGACTATGAGTTCCAACACGTCTTTGGCGCCACAGCGTCGCGATCCCTTGTAGGCGTGTTGTCCGCCTTGCTGTGGTGTGTCCATCCGCCGCATATCACCGCGTCGTAGGGGTGATGTGCGGTGCGGTGTGCGCGCGTACGACGGGCCGGCGCGCGGCGTTCTGTTTCGGAAGTCTCTGGTGTGTAGGTCACGAAAATAAGCCGCCGTGAAAAGCGGGGAAACAACGGCATGTCGCTCATGTCCTGCTGAATGCGCCCCGCTTATTATGCGAGGGAATCGTTCGCGGCCGACGCTGCGCCTTTCATCAGGCGGGTCAATTTTTAGAAGGACGAGACTGAAGGCTTTTCGTCGTGTGTACACGCACAAGAAGTTAACATGTAGCGGACTGGAACTATTAAACATGCTTTTAAAGAAGCGCTGTCCAGCAATGAAGGAGACGCTTATGGAGGCAGAGACGTTAAGGGGCACCGGCGATAAAATGAGTACCTGTAGATCACTCAAATGTTTCTAGTGCAACGATTAGAAACTTAGAGAACACTTGAGCTCCGCCTTCATGTTTGTTTACGTATAGATGCAATATAAAAGAAAAATTAAAATAAGCTGGAATTAGGTTATTGTGCACAACGTCATTTTACAAATGCTGGCATCTTATGGAGTGCGAAATTTTAGTTTCGTAAAGACAGGAACAAGGAAGCAAACTTCATCCACTGTGCTTAATTGCTCCTTGTATACACGCTTTCAAAGCTGTTGTCTTTTTCATTGCAGTAAAATCTTTTGTAGCTTTAAACTGGTGTCATACATGGTGCAATTCTTATAGTAATTAAGCTCAAATAAAATCAAAATTTTCAACAGTGGTTTACTCATTTTTGTGCATTGCATAATTGAGCCAATCATGATAACAATATGAGATCTAGATTAGGTCTGACCACGATCAAAAGTAGCTGTGTGGCATCACTAATAAAACTTGTAAGCATATCCAGCTCTACATGGTATTAAAGCAAACATGTATACTAATTATACACCAGCACACTGAAAGTTTTAATGCAAATAGTGAGCTCCTTTATTGCACAGTGTTACGACGAAATACGAGTTGAGTCGATTCTCATCCGGTTGAAAAATAATTTTGATATTCATCAGAATTTCGTTATTTGCACAAACATCAGCAAAAAAAGATAAGTTTACCTTGTGATGTATTCATTTCCTATGGGAGGCTTTAACCGTACATGTTACACGGAGGTAGTAGATGTTTCAATGCAATTCAGTCATTATGGTGAGCAACATGGTGCTTTAATAACTGTAAATATGGAAGTTTTCATAGCACTTGCTACAGCTATATATTTACATTGAAGATATCACAACTTCTGTGTGCACATGAACCTCCAGACACGAGGTTTCAGAGAAATGGGTTGCTGAACAAATGTACATTTCAAAAGCAAAAGCCAATTGCACTCAGACACCCTAGAATAAATGAAGTCAAGTGAGAGTTAAAATTTTTCAGCGAGATGTCGGCATCGCGAATTTTCTCACACATATCATAACAGCTGAACATCAATATAGACAGAAGAACCTTGCTAAAATGATACATCCAACAGGTATAGTGCACAACCACACACTACGCTTTGGCAAAGAACGGCATACACATATTTAGTCATTTTGTCTTACTAATAAAATCACATAACCTTTCTCTTTCAAATAGCAAGTACATTAAACCTAGTACACTGCCCTGTTAATATTCTTCATTAGTACTGCAGAGATACAGGCATTCTGTGAACAGTATTAAGATTGTGAGAACACAAAGGCCTGAAAGGGCTTTCTTTTCTTTTTTCAGATAAGCACAGCCGAACCGCACACAACAGCAACATGTTTTCTTTGAACACCAAGGGCTGTCTAGAAAAGAACTGTATCACTCTTTCCTTAAAAAAAAATAGAAAAAAGGACTGATTAGACAAACCCTGTTTGCGTGGGCCCACACTTTTTCTTTTTCAAGTGTACTTGATGAAAGGAGTGAGCCAATGACAGAGAGCTTTCTTTCTGTCTTGTTTTTTCATTTAGGGACAGCACCGAAAGCACCACATGGAAAGTTTTGCAGTGCCTAACATCAGTTATGCTGACAACCTAACCTTAAAGGGCCCGTAAACCACCCAGAGGTCGAAATTCAGTTGTGGTAGGGAAATTGTGCACGAGTGTACGACGAACGTGGAGTCGCGAGAATTTTTCGAAATGGTGCAATAATAATGGTGCAGTAAATGCGTTTGAATATCGAAACCATGACGACCACACCTTTCGCTCTCTCCTGCACTTCCCTCCGCTGGTATTCCCTCCCACCCCACTTTGCCCTCTCGCCGAGCGCCCCTCCTATGGCCTTTCAATTCTCGCATGGTATACGTCATCGCTGACGCGCTGCTTGAAACACCATCTACTTGCGGTTGCCGCGACTCTAGTCATCGACTCCATGAGTTGCGTGCTTGTTGGGGAACCCTGGCTGCCGTAATCGTGCCGGTACGGACCCTGCATTGCGCGCAGGCCTTCAAAGGATCGCCAACATGATGGACCCATATGAGGACACGTCGTGCCCCGCACGTGTTGCATGCACGCGGGGAACACGTGCATCAAGCAGTGCGAGCAGCTGCTTGCAGACTGACCGTAAGTCGTAGGCTCTTTCTCGACAAACCACAGCATATTTGGCATATTTGACTCGGTGCGTCAGATGTGGAACGGCGAAAGGCCCGGAAAGGAGGAGGGATTGTTTCTTGGAATTCGCGGCGCGCCGGCGGCTCGTAGCGCTGCCATGTGTAGAATCGTTGATCGCGACAGCATTCTGCACACGATGCGCATGTTTACTTGAAATGCTTGAAAAATATTGGAGGTGGTTTACGGGCCCTTTTAGGGGTACATTAAAGATGATGATTAGGTAGCATTCGATGATTGCTCTGAAATAACAAACGATACATATAAATCTAGCTGAGAGTACACAGTGCATAGGATGACGAGAGATGTGGGGTACCATTACACCACACAAAAACCAGCTTACACTGACAAACATCATTCAGACAACAGTCAACGGTGGTCAATGCTTTGTCACCTAAACAAGGTATGTGGTGCACTCAAAAAGAAATGAGAATAGTTACGGCCCACATTTAGTTAATTTTTCTACAGAGGAAAAGAAAAGTGATGCTGTCCTCCGAGACTGTTCTGATGACAGTTTTCCAGCTAACATCTCTCTCTAGGTGATACATCATGAGCTCCTACACTTGGATCAATTATCTCAGAGGCAATGGCATATGGGAAGGTCAGTGAATTGACCTGATAATCTGTGCGTTTCAAGTTTCTGTTCTGTTTGAGATGTGTTAAAGCTTAGAAATGGTGCAGCCTCAGTTTTGCTGTACCATATAAAGAAATTACAATGCCCAGCCCTCTAGATACATCTGAATGATAAATTAACTGAAAATTGTCTAGCCTAATGAACTACTATATGAACACCAAGAGACTATCTTTCAGTACAAATAATGCCTTAGTCACAAGATGCACATTTTGTAATACATGTAACAGTGTGCAAAACTAAAAATGGCAAGTATTCAGTGCAACTAGAGCAATCTGTAGCTCTCGAGCTAAAAAATGTTTGCGGAAAGGCACAAAGGCATTTATCGACTCAGCATTTTATGAACCAAGGCAAAGGACATTAATGTCCCATCACATACACTCAAACCTCGATATAACGAATTCAAATATAATGAATTATTGGTTATAACAAAGTAAGCGACCACTAGCTTTGCCATAAGTACAGTGTTACAAATAATCGTTTATAACGAATTTACAGATATGACAAAGTATTTTCATGGCAGATGCGACTTTGTTATAATGAGGTTTGAGTGTATTTGTGTGAAGGAAAAAAGCTGTTGAGAACACTGCAAGGATTTAGTGTAATCTTCAAGTGGCACATGACAAAGTAACCATGTTGCTTGAATATGCCTATCATGAGAAAAGCCATTGACAGTGTCTCAAGTTCATTTTTACGCACCGCAATGTAGTAATAAAACCTCTGGCAGGTGTATAGTCCACAGTGAAAATGTCATGGTATATATACAATGAACGAAAGCTGGCTGTAGTCACGGCAGCACACCCTACAATGCAAGTCTGTTCTTCACTTCTACGGCAAAATCACTGCACACAGACTGGTGTGACAGAATGACACAGCACTTAATTGGCATGTAATCATTAATGTGCTGATCTGTTCTTGACACAGCATCAGGAGGCTGTTGGCTCGTGTCCCCATTGATACTGAAGCCTCTACAGACACGTCAGCAAGGCACAACAAGTCCAGCTTCTTGTGCCACCTCAAAAAAAGTCCGCAGCTGCTTTGCGCTTGACGGGAAGCTTCAAGAGGTTGTCTGTAAGCGAAGAACTGTCGCTGCCAGTGAGGTAGGGCTCTCGTCTACAGGCGTCCTTTCGGGAGGCGGGCGAAGGCACAAGGGGTGATGGGGTGGCCCCGCATGCAACTGGTGTGCCGGGAGTGGCGGTCTTTGGTGTGTAGCTGGCCCTCAGTGCCCTGTCTATGCCCTTGGAGATGCCCAGCTTGGCTGATGCCAAGTGACGTGCTGCGGGCGACATTGTGCCAAGGGATGCCAGGGGCGACTTGGGGGAAGGGCTCAGCCTTGGGCTGCAGTGCAGAAAAATAATCGTAAATAAAAAAATATCTAAGATATTATGAGCCAAAATCACTAGACAGTATATGATATCGACTTGTGCAGGAAATTCGCTGAATTGAAATTAATTTTGATCATCTATCTTTATTTTTTAATGAGCCAATGAAAGAAAACACATCTAAGTACTCCATCTAACTCACTGAAATACTTGGCTGCAATTGCCGTTTCCTTGGTACTTCTTCCGTCGCTACTAAGGGGGCAGACCTGTCTTTGGGACCAAAAAATTACAAAAAAGTGATTTTTTTAAAATTAACATATTTGGTTTCTGCAAGTATTTTGTGATCACTCTGCAAATTTTCACACACCAAGAAGTGGCAATTTTTTATGTAATGTCATTCTAACTGTCCAGATTCTTGGTGCTGTTAACATGCAGAACCTGCAAAAAAATGGGGAACCAACTTTGAGGCCTCTTTATAATTTGCCGGAACCTGTGTTAGAAGCTCTGCTATGAATTTATGAGCACCTTTATGAGGATTGCAAAACATGCGCACCATGACTGTTGTTTCTGAAGAAGCTGTGTGTTTTCAGTTTTTTCCATTTTTCTCAAAAAAGTAAATTTACGACTGTTCAATTTTGAGGCCTCAATATCTCTGCACCTAGGGCAGGTACAACAATAATTCTTTTTTCAATGGAAACCTGTATGTGTGCAGAGTGCAAGTATGGGAGCAGAATTTAGAGAACAAACATTTTTATTTAATTACTCATCAAAATTGTAACACAATTCCAACTGCTTTTGAAAATGGATAGTTCATTTTGCTGTAAAATAACCAAGAAAAGCCTAAAAACAAAAAACGCTTGCATTATTTCAATATATAGTCATTAGTCTATGCTGGGATATCTTAAATATCACTTTTAATTAAGCACTTTTTTTTTCTATGACGGCCTAGAACCATAGGTAGTGAACTTAAGTTATCTCAGGAACAAGATGAGTTCTATAGGAAAACTAACTAAATATCTGAATTCAACAGAAAAAACTGCATAATCCTGTGCAGTTTGATCAAGAACACTGAAGAAATAAACAAAAAAAAAATGTCTAAGACCAGTCTGCCCCCTTAACTGATCACAGGCTGCTCGTCCTGTGCAATATACAAGGCTGGGCCACATCAATTTCTTTGGCTATGCTTGCTTCTTCTCTGACCAATAATGCTGTCTCCGGTATCTTGAAGTTTACTGCTGTCTTCTGATTTCTGAATACTATGCCTGCCATTTTCAATATTCGTGCAGAAAATGAAGTCCTATAAGAGCAATGGCAGTGAATTGCCTTACCTCAGCAGAGAGGAGCGCGCACGATCGAGAGCCGCATTCTTTCGGGCTGCACTTCGGCGAGCCGCGCCGTCTGCCAGAGAATGGGCTAGCCTCTCCCTAGAACGGGGCTCTGGTATCCGGAACTGGGGCCCTCCAGGATTGCGTGGCAGTGGCGTGTCACTCCCATCCAGTAGGAACGGTGTGCCTTCAATCTCACCCCAGGTCAGCAGTGGAGTCTCATTAACACCTGCACATGCAACCAAATGCCAGAAGAGCCTGAAGTTATGCCTAATCAAAGCTATCTTTGTATGGCCTAACCGCGAGGACTTTCAGGTATACACTAAAACTTCATTATAACAAAGTTGCATCTGACACAAAAATATGGTCTTTACATCCACAAATTTGTTATAAAGGTTTATTTCTAACACTATATCTATTGCAAGACCGTTTTTAAATTACTTCATTATGACCGATATGTCATCATACCCAGTTTCGTTCTATCGAGGTTTGAGTGTATGTCACCACATGACAGTACTACTTACGGCGGTAAAGGAACACTCAAGGAAGACATTAAGATGCTTGAGAAATGTTCATTTGTGATGGTTTCTTCGTGACTTAAGCAGGAACAGTGCAATGATACAGGAATTAAGAAAAGAACAGACAGCATAACACTGACTCACAATAAAATGTTTGAGAAGTGGAACCAATAGTGAGACCTCAATCGTTAGAAACTACGGCTACAGTCAAACCCCTTTATAAAAGACTCTGATATAAGAGACAGATGGGTATAAGAGACACCAGTAAGCCTACAGTAAAGTACGGGTTGATAAGAAAATGCATGCACGTACCCCGCTTATAAGAGACATATCATATAAAAGACAGGAATTGCTGCCCAGAGCATGTCTCTCATAAAGGGGTTTAACTGTATAGCAAACCAACAACCAGGGAAGCAAGGAAGGCATACAGAAAGTTTTTTTATTCTTTAAATTAGATAAACAGGGCAAAACAACTTGCCACTCGAGAAGCCACAATCATAAAACACTACTGGTAGCACATCACACAGGCAATGCAAAGGTTGTAAGTTCAGCTCACATGGCAAGCAACTACTCTGTTGTTTTCTTCACCTATTTTCATGTTTATTGAAAGATCCCATCCCCAACCCTAGCTACTCTCCCATGTTTATAATACTGAGCTGGTAGATTTCAAGATAACTTAAAAGAGCATTTGGTGAGAGATTGTTCAGGCAGGCACAAGTGTTAGTTGTACTAAAGGTGTTGCGATCGGCAAGCCACCCTTTGCCGCGGGCGCCAAGACAGAAGAAAGGCAGCCGTCTGACTTTGTGGTGATAAGGAGGAGTGCGAAGATACCCAGCTGTTTCTCATGTACTGGGAGGTGCGCGGTTGCAGTCACTCAACGCAGCCCTACTGTCTCCGGTGCCGGCGCAGAAATGCGACACGTGGCACCTTTGTGCACCAGGAAGAAAGGCCGCGACCCCGAGTTTCCATAGAAGACGGACCTCGGACGATCACGCTGTGCGACTCTGGCTGATAGGCCGCCGACACTCAAATCGGCGCCAGCTGCCCAGGCACATGCCATCGCAGTTGCCTGGCCTGCGACCACCATTAGACAGTATGGGTGGTCGGCCAGAGTGGTGACACGGCAGACTCACCATACCCCACTTGCTGGAGGTATGATTCACCGGATGAGACAGCGTCGCCAAAACAATACATGCGTTTAGGCTATGTGCATGTTGGGGGTAGTGACAGCAAATTACGTCGTACCCTGTTTCCCCATAGGCATGGCGTCTAGAGACTGCGAAAGGAGTAAAAGCAGCAGGCAAATGCCCTAGGAGTGCATTCCTGTTACACACTCTCATTTTGTAAAAATGTAATTATAAACATCTCATACTCTTTCTTCATCAGCTCTTCAGTCCGGTTCTTTACAACAGCAGCTCTTAAAGAAGGCGAGGTTTGCGACTGCCTGCCCAGACACCAGGAAACCAGGGCAGTCAGCAAGGCCTTTCCCTCAACAACTGGATGGCAGGGGTGGCATACTGCTAACAATCGGGACCTCAACAATGGTAAGCTAAGGACTTAGGAGTATGCTCTGCTGAACCTTGGAATGTGCTGACCATGTAGCACATGCACATGCATGCACCACAGCACCAAGGCAATGTAATCGAAGCAGCCTACTTTTTCCACATTCACAAAGTATGTTGGCCATGGAATACTGCAAATTCATATCGCACCGAAATTGGTGCGAACTGTTAGCATACTACCAGCATTTTACTATACATCACACTTGCCCACCTGAGATGCTGTAACAGATATAGTTGGCAGTAGAACATGTTTATTGCGTGCAGTTGCAGGTATATAAAGTTTGTGCTTCTTGCTTTGCTTGATCTCACCAATTTATGGCAATTAATAAGAATAATGGGCATACTTCATCAAAATTTTCATTCCCAACATTTTCCAGAATATAATATTACCTCACAACCACAACAAAATTGATTCAGATCAGTCTAGCAATTGTATAATAAAAGCATTTCCGTACATTACAAGTGCACTCTCTGATAGTAAAATTGGCCTCAGTTGAACCTCCCACTTGAATGCGAACGCATGTTCCCCAGCTCAGGAATGAAAACAGGCTTCAGTCTTTTCAAGCAGTTCAGGGAGCACAAATAATGCAATCTTGAAACGGCTTTGTAGAACCAAAAGGTGCATTTTCAATATTGAATGTTCAGTGTGTGTGGGTGTGTGTGTGTGTAAGTCTGGCCGCTAAACTGAATGTTTAGTAAAAACCACTGGACATTTTAGTGTTTAGAAAAAAACATTATAGTTAACACTGATGTAGGACTAAAAAAAAATCTGCTCTAAAATTGACTTACATTGCTCCAAAACACATCTTTGAGTGTATTTTGGAGCACACCAAAAATTTGTCCAGGTCCGGGGATCAATCCGGAAACCAAGGCCTTTTCAGGGAGGTCAATCTACCAGTTGAACTAACCAGGAAGCTAGCACTCGGCAGTGCAAAGGTGAATTTATCTACAACTCGAAGCATACAGAAACACATTGCAAATGAATTCGGTGGAATACCGCAAGTTGGCCGAAGGTAAATTGACAACCACCTCTTTGCAACACGAAGCCACTCCTGGGCAAAGGCCCTGAAGGCTACCTTCTGCATCAGCAAAACCTGTCACTGTTTTGCTTCTGCAATAGACACTCACCTGGTGCAGGCGATGGTGTGGCCACAAAACCGTAGCCACCAACCGTGGGCGAACCTGTACCTGGCTGGAGTTCCCGGCCGTCCACACCCAGCTTCCCTTCGAGGGCCTTGGCCTGGGCATTGGCTGCCTGAGCAAGAGCTTCCTTGTTAGCGCTCTCGTCGAAGGGTGACCGCTCGAGGCGTGTGTGGCAGTGCATGATGGTTCGGCCAGGGCCGCGCTCCCGCTTCTCGTCCTCCGTCAGTGCCACTCCTGTTTTGCATTAGGACAGGACAATCATAAGCATTCCCTGCACTTTTATTCCGGCCTACACCCTGTCCTTCAGCGACATTTTTACAGCGAAGCTAATTACCCCTCTACCACCAGCATTGGCTGTGTTCCAATACATAAGAGCACGCTAAAGAGTGGCAAGGGAAGCAACTTGGCTCTCCATTGCAGCAAGCAGTGGGCATCAGCTCACTGCACATCTGAGCTTGAGAAGACGCGAGTACTGAAAAGACATGAAATGAAACAAGGGTGGGAAATATTTGACACGCATGTCGTCGACAAATTGGGGAGCAGATGCATGAGTAAGTCGTCTCTTTAACTGTTTTCTTGTGAAATAGACTATCTCAACGATTAGCGCAGTAGGCGGCTTTATCTGGTATTATCTTGTTTTACTATGTGGCAGTGTTATTAGTAACACGTGGTTCCTTGGCTTTATATGTGCAAGCGACGCAAAATAAAGCTCAGTTGCAAATGCGCCTCTTTCTTGTCAACTTCACTTCTTTCTTATAATTTTGTATGTGGCACTACACCCCGAAATCTTGCAAAGCTCACAAGTGTATGGAAAACCATCTGCTTGTGCGCACATAAACATACAAGCAAAATTTTAGCTATCTGAGGACTTCACTGAGCCGCCATCTTGCTTGGACAGCTAAGTTGCCTGCATCATTTTTGGCTCCGATGTCGTCATCTCGAAGCTCTATGTTTAGCCGGCTACATGAACATTGGAATGGGATGTAAGATGGCCTCCGTCGACTTGGCTAACTATTTAGCCGTCTATGAAGAGTATTGGAACAAACCCATCGAAGTAGCAGCAGTAGTCATGCAGTTCACATGACTGCAGGGGGTAGTGAATAAAAAAAATAAATAAAAATTAATAATTATAAAGCTTAAATGATCTTGATGATGCTAGAAATTAGACCAAGCTGTCTCAGTTATGCAAGTGTACCCTCACGTACACTTGCATGCTTACAGGATCAATGTCGTACGATTTTCACGAAGTGGAATTTTTTATTCAGTTTTCACATTACCGATTACTAAACTTGCGCGAATATTTGAATGCTTTGAATATTCGAACGAATGTTAAAGTATTCACATTTCCTTTGACTTAAATTTAAATTATTTAAAATTTCGAATTATTCAAAATGAACAGACAAATTATCAATTTACAAGTAACCCCCTGTAAAGATGGTTTCACTGCAGTGAAGGCATGCTAAACCGTGAAAACACTTACTCAAGTGCCCTGTAAATATAGTTTCATTGCAACAAAGAGGTGCTAAGCAGTGAAAACACCTATCAAAAAGAGAAATCCACACTGTCGCAACGCCGCACTTGAAAGTCCAATGATTACTACACTACCCTCACATTGATTCAACATTTTTTTAAGTTTGAAAGCTTGTTATACCAGCTTATATGCTGTAAGTATAGCAAATTTTAAAAAATGACATATTTTACAAGTCATCACTTGCACTATACCTAAGGTCAAATCCTGCGACTATTCAAAGTTGTCTTCAGTTCCTTTGAACAGAAAAAACAGCATTTGCACAGGCATTATTTCAATTCTTAAAGAATATTGTGCAGATTAATTAAGTCATTACATATGCCCACCTTTTTTATATTATTCGAATCCCGGTTGTCAACAGTAAGGTAATTACCGTATTTGTAGGGTATTTTCGGAATTTTTCGGCCAGCCTAGGGTAGTAGGGCAGTGATGTAGGTTAATTTCAACATTTTGTTCATCATTGATCAGTGACAAATGTCAAAGATCCCTGCAAAATATTCGAAGGTTACATTCGTGGAGAGATACGAATTTAGAATTGTCTTAATTCCAATGTTGTCCGCATAAAAGATGAGGGATAATACATCAAACATCCTTGTGCTAGGTTTTTTTTTTCTTTTCAGGGGTCCATTTTTTCCCTCTTTGTCATCTCCCGTCCGTTCGTTGCGTGGAGGGGCTTTTCAAATTTGTGACGGTGGTCGGCTCATGATGTCATTGTGACACGAAATATTGCCAGGATTTCCCATGACATCATGAAGTCATTGTGATGCCTGTGTGTCCATCCGTCCGGAATGATGGACGGGCAGAGGCACGGACGAAAGCACGATCAGAGAGAGTTTCGAGGGCACCATAATTTTTCATAAAATGGGAAATTTTTCACGTGCCAGGACAGCTGTCGGACCGCGCTGTTTTCATTATCGCCACAGTTCATGAAGCGGCCATCTTGTTTAGTCAATGCCGGGGCATCGCATTGATCGCGTCGGCTAACTAGGTCTTTTGTTGTAATGAGCAGACTGCTTCAACCACGCTCTGGCTAGAAGTCTGGTTGAAGTTAGAACAGCGCGACAAGACGCTGGCGGAAAAGAACGCTCACATAGAACAGTGCTGTTCGTGTGTTTGCGTGCTCTGCTCTGTCCACATCCAGTTGCGTTGTTCAAACATAGAATAAATCAACCATCCCGCCAACACCCTGTGGGTTGATTCCGCATGTGTGCCCACAGCTGATTTTGAGTGTTGTGGTGGCAACGTTTGATAATGGCAACCCACAACCCCTACCATATGCTTGACCTGGCAACGAAAGCCAAAAGTCTTGAAAGTAGCTCCGCTAAGCAAGACATCGCACGAAAAAAAACGGCGTTAAGCCTAACTCGCTAACGAATTTCATCAAGTGCTGTGGTGTCTGGAAATGGCGAGCGCGCGCGCCACGCTCTTGAAGTGAACGGACACAGAAGACGCGGTCGGTACAAACCGAATACAACATACATACATTTATTTAACTAATTTACAATGACGATATCGTCCGCCGAATGATACATAACTTGTTATGTAATACGCTAGGACATTGTTACACAATAACACACAACATGAGAGCACACTAACAGGCGGCGTCGCCAACGCTTCACTCACCACGTGGGCCCACCGCAGGCGGCCCGCGGTGCCGACCACGGCAGACCCACAGCGAAGACAAACCGTTCGCGGCAGCCGCCACGCGCAGAAGAGACTCGCTCAACTCTTGCCCACCACCAAGGCCTGCCTTCCGCAGGGGTCTCCGCCGGCGCTACCACTCTACCAACAGTGGTACTCAAAGCGAACACAACGGCATCTATCGCCCGGCGGTGGTCACCACCGAAATACGGCCTTGGGGGCGAGACACGTGCGCCACGCGGCGCAAACAACTTTACAGGGGGTGTCAGCACCCCCACAGTGCAAACAGATAAACTTGACAACAGTAATTTTGGAACCGTTCTTAGTGACGTCAGTTTTGAACAATTTGTTGCCATGGACAGCGATGTCTATACATACGGTCCACTAACAAACAGATAAATTGTGCAGATGGTTCGGCTAGTGGACGACAACATATAAACAAAATAGGAATGTTGTGGGTCTTGTTTTTGCTGAAGAAGCACTTCGACATGTGTAGTGCTTGTAAAACTTGCTAGCCGCAGCCAGATTCGGCGAGAGATGACAAACTATTTTCTTAGAGGACTGTCAGGTTCGAAGCAACAAAAGTGCAGTTTTTGTGCATTTTGCTTAATTAGAAGTTCATTTAATTCCAAGTTTATTGTGGTTTCCATGCACTTCGTAATAACGGGAGTTGACTGTACTAAATGCATTTCTTTCCTTCGGGTATGAGGCCAATTAAGAAAATAATATTTAGTTATTGAAATAAGAACAAGTGGAATGAACGCAACCTTTGAACTCGTAAGGCCAAGTGCTCCGATGTTGCAAGACATATGGAGTCGTCCTGTACATAATGGCACCTGGTAATGGGATCTTTGAGAATAATATGCAGAAATGCAACCAACAACTGACCTGGTGGTATGTACATGAGCGAGTTCTTGTTGGTGTAACGCCAAGTGATGGGAGCCTTGCTCCTATCGCTTGCGCCTTCTTGCTCGGTAGTGGATGAAGGACCTTCCAGTGCCAGCTTTGGTGCTGGTCCCTCTAGCATGGCATCCAGTGGTGCCCCCTCCGCCTTCTCGTCGTGATACATCCAGGCATGCTTCTCACGATGCCGCCGTTCGGCCTCGGTGGCCATCACTTCGAAAGAGGCATTGTCCTCACTGGTGTGTTTGTGCAGGAATGCATCCAGCGAAAGCTGGCTGTTATGCGACGAGACCCCTTGACTGTCCGGCTCCAGTCCTGTCATGAAAGGTAGTACATAACACAGGAGATCAAGCAAAACATTAGAGGTTTACGTTTCGGAAAACACTTCAAGTATGGCAGGGAAGGAACGGCTAATCAAAAATTCATCTACACATGTTCTCCCTGCATTTAAGATTTCTTTCACTAGGTGGGGGCAACCAAAAAAATTACTTATGAGAAAATTGGTAAACTGTTCTTGCAAAATAGCAAACAAGTATATCTCAGTTCAACTGAAGGCTTCGCAAGGCTGCAAGAGAAAAAAAATGAGGAACAGGTGATGTTGTAGCCACTAAGTTTCTGCACTTGCTCATTGCAATGCCACACATTTCGATGTCGTGTGCTTGGGCCCAGTGAATTTAGTTCGTAAATAAAAATTGTGTACATTATATTCTAAAAAAGCCAAAGGCATAACTTATATACGAGAATGTTAACAAAAAAAATTTGAGGCATCACATTAACTTTGCGGTTCAAATCTGAAAGAGAGAGAGAAAAACAAAATATTGGCCTTTTATTTTTGTAATCTACACCTTAATATAAAATCAATGATCATAAGGTTTTGAAAGAATACTTGTCAGTCTGATTTAATCGAGCCATTCTTCGTTACCCTTTTCATTAACACCTTACGGCAAAATACCTCTTAAATAGCTGCACTTATCAGGCAGCAGTATCTATTTAGGGACATTCACAAACTGCGTGCAGTGGATGCCCCTCATACCTGACGTGCTCTTATTGTCAGTGGCACCACCAGACTCCGAAGGGGCCGGTGTGACGCTGGGTTCCAGAGCTGGAGTCTCGAATGTCGATGGTGTTTGAACTGGAAACAAAACAAGCCATGTGTTTGAGGCAAGAAAAAATATGCAATGAACAAACAACAAAGAAAATGCGAAAACGCTTATTAACACGCACGCAGAATGATATATTAGCACGCAGGCAGAATTATCTCAATAAAGCGCAATGTATATATTTCGAATGCTATATTGATATTACATGACAATGACATATATTACGTTATATGATATTGAAATTATATGAGAACAGGTAATGCTAGCACGGTAAAATGTTGTAGCCGCGCGCGTAACAAATCAGCTTTTACGATTGCAAGCCAGCATGTAATCAAACTGACTATAGTGACTTACTTGAACGGAGTACGCTTCGGGCGCTACCGCGATGCTGGTACTTTTCCTGCAGCTCCCTTAGCTTTGTGATGTTGTTAGCTTCGAGGGCGTCGAGGTACTCATTCTGCGCTCTCAGCTTCGGCACATCGGGAAAAAAGTCTCGCTCGATGATCTTGCCGATCTCCTGTGAGGTAAGATAGAATTCGTTACGTAAACCTGTGGTACCGCCGGACACGCAGCTAAAAAATTTCACGGTTCATTTACCGTTTATTTATTTATTGTACACTCAGGGCATTACAGCATTGCAGAGGGGAGCGGGCACTGACGAACAATGTTAAAGAAAAGAATACATAGACACGACACTAGAACATTATTAAACACTGGAAACTATTATCAACTGCAACTATGTTATACAGCCAGTAGATTATACAAGAAAACTAACAACAAAATCAAACGTTTACATTTCCAACACCAAGTATGTTATCGAGCGATGTTTTAAAACTGCAAGGCGAGGTGATGGATGCAACTGATTGTGCGAGGCGGTTCCAATCCTTGCAAGTTTTAGGCAGGAATGAGTGGGAATATGTTGATGCCTTGAAGCGAGGAACAGCAACTTTCTGCGCATGGTCAGTACGAGTTGAAATGTATGACGGTGGAATTATTAAAAGTGAACGCAGAAGGGAGTTGTTGTAAATTTTGTGGAAGAGTACGAGACGGGATAACTTACGGCGTGTAGCGAGTAAAGGAATGTTAACAATTGATTTCATGTTTGTTACGCTAGCGGTAGGGCGATAATCTGATAATATAAATCTAACAGCGCGATTCTGAATGCTCGTTACGACTGCTAGAGCCAAGAAATGATCACATTCCTCCCGCCTCCCCCCCCCCCCCCAAAAAAAAAATAAAAGAAGGCTACGACACATTTATTGATCTGCCTTTCATTTCATTACAACATCAAACGCACTTTCTTCGTCTTTCGTAAACACGGACCAGACATGCTATCCACGCACATGTGGCACTTTCACAGCGAAGATGACCAGTTCAGCAGGCATAACGAAACGAAGGAGAAACGCTAGCACTACGGAACATGACTTAGCAAGCGCAATTACTCACAGATGTGTACACATCTTCATCCAAGACTTTCACAGTACGCGTTTTCGTTGGTTCGGAGGCCGATCGCACCACTGTCAGAGTCTTGCAGGGCTTCGACACTTCGACATCCAACGAGCTTTTGGACTTCGGCGACACTTCGCACATGATTGACATCGAGCGGCAACAAGGCATGAGCACTATTCACGGAGATCTACAGATTTACCTCTTCCAACGATACGCAACGATTGCACTACGCCATCTTTGGTCAAATTGATGTCGATGCTAGTAGACGTTTGCCGAATCTATCGAGTTTGCCCGTGGAACCCATGAAGTGAAGCACTTTAATGAACAGCTATATCAACATCAACAAATGTATATTGAACAACTTGATTAATGTTTTTTTATTATTTTTAATTTTTTGATAAAGACTTTTGACGTAGCGTGTAGCATCATCAATTGAAACTGCGGTGGCCGACTGGTCGTGTTTCCCGAAACTTGTAACTGGAAACGAAACCACTTTGCACAACTTTGCAGGTATTAAACTGTGATCGAACTTTACGTGTATCGATCGCACGTGTTTCATCATTGTGACTTGAGACGATCGTACTTAGTATTATGAATATCGACTGGACGAAATGTCATCACCCGATACGAACTCGCTGCTCAACCTTCTACAGATATCGGACAGTGGCAAGTGTTGTTTCGCAAATAAGTTTATTTTTGCGTATTTCACGTAAGTGACCGATTGATTTCTACCTGACAGCGTTCCCAACGGGCAGCTTCGCTCATAGCGCCGGCTTAGAAGCGGCGTACCAGCGTGGGTTTTTGAGTACGTCGGGTAAGTTATCACTCCTTTCTTAAGTATTTAGGGGGAGGTATATGTGGCTCCGGCTACGCTTTCCCTTTCTTACGCGATATCTGTTATCGTAATGATGTCGTCAGCGTTCACGAAACTATGCAAGTAAACCACGGTGAAGTAAACGCATAGACTAGCGTTCACATACTCAGTCACTACTGCAAATTGAAATTTTTCACACAGCGAGGAAGTCACACAGCAACATAATGTTCAGACGTACGTAATATGAGTTTTCAGTAATTAATATAGGCACCTACAAATTGTCTTTTAATTACTGCACTTGAACTTCAACAGTTATGTTCGCAGACACTAATGCTGAGAATACAATTAAGAAACATGTAATCAGCTAGGAGTAGTGGTTACAAATAATAATTCGTGCGATATATGTAAACACCAATTTTTGCCTGATTTAGTATCCTTGAAATATGTTTCATCGAAGTTGTATCAGACCACGCACAGTGATGTATCAAAATTTTTCTGTCGGCCGCGGGACAAAAAGTATTGCTCATGATACTGGCCACCAATTCAAGTACATAGATTTCCCAAAATTTCCTTATGGGGTACGTGCATAATAATTTTAGGCAGTGTAAAAGGTGCCTTATATCTCTTCAACCTCTTTACAGGAGCGTATAGCACTGTTAGCTTTTTTTCATTCTATAGACGAATCTCTCAGTACAGCCTTTAGCCAAAAGCTATGGCTAACTGTTTCCACAGATCTGCACATATTTTTGTTGAGGCAGTAGTGTTCATTTAGAAAGAAGCCTTTTCTCAGCTTCACTTTCATAATGCTACTTTGTTTCAGAGAAGGTTGAGAAGTTCTTGCTCGCAAGCACTGAGAATGTAGGCAAGTACACAATGCACCATAATTGTTGCTTTTCAACGATGCCTCTGCAGCATCCATCTTTGAGCAGTTATCGTTGGCTGTCTTGCTGTGTTTTGCAGGTTCCTTCAGTATACCATTCGTGAGGGAAGCACTGGGGTCATGGACCGACCTCGAAGCCATTCGTGCTCTGGATCGCCTCCTGAATGCCTCGTTAAGCAATCACATCGCCAACAGGGCGAGTACACAACAGGTTTAGTAAGGGCCAACTTGTATCTGGCATTTATTGTTTCATAAATTAGGCATACCACAGTGCAGGATGTTCACTCTGAGAATGAAATGATCATGCACCTCATTGTACACACGTGCCTGTTCTTGTCTGTCCCAGGGACGGTCTTTGATCCAGACTGCTTGCGCAACCTACAAGGATGTAAAACTCACCGAAGTTCAGAGTTGGATCTACGATGGCAAGTTGATGGGCCATCAGGTAACATACACATTGAACCACATCGATTGTGTGCATACAGTCATCATCATCATCAGCCTGACAATGCCGATTGCAGGACAGAGGGTTCTTTCATGTTCTGCCGATCGACTCGATCTTGTGCTTGCTGCTGCCACTTTATACCCGCAAACTTTCCAATCTCATCTGCACACCTAACTTTCTGTCTCCCCTTCCTACGTTTGCCTTCCCTGGGAATCCAGTCAGTTACCCTTAATGACCAGCGGTTATTCTGCCTACATGCTACGTGCCCGGCCCATGTTCATTTCTGCTTCTTGATTAACCCTAGTTTGTTCCCTGATCCTCTCGGCTCTCTTCTTGTGTTTTAAGGTTACACCTATCATTTTCCTCTCTGCTGCTCACCGCGTCGTCCTCAATTTAATCTGAACCCTCTTTGTAAGCCTCCCAGTTGTGCATCCAGTGGCATGCATTGAATTTTCGTTCATAAGCTGATCACCTCCATTCACCATAACTGGATGACACCAGTTGCTGATCTGGGGATGTGAAATTACATACATGGCATAAGAAACTGGCATCTAAATTTTTGATTACGTGAACACAAATTTCTGGTTTCTAAGCATAATGTGTACTCACCTATAACATGCACTTGGGTATTATAGTTGTTATGTTAGCCAGCCACATAACCTGCGAATATTGTGCTGCTACCAAGTTGCATGCTTTAGAAATTATACTGTATGTTACATCTAAAGTGTCATTCTTTCATTTTTTAGGCTCAAATCGTAATATTGTTACAAATGAAGTAGTACACCAGTGCAGAAAAAGTGCTGCATTATTGTGCCCGAGTTTAGAAAAGCACTTTGATGAACCTTATGTTCAACTGTGTCAAACTGTGTTGTAACACCTGGTGGTTGCTCTTTATGATTAGCCCATGCCATGATGTTATAACATTGTTGTTATGATTGGAAACAGGGATGAGCAGTGAGAAGGAATCTAGTGGCTAGCTACGAAATGAGTGAATGTTTTAGCTTAAGTTAAGGGGAGACATGGCAGTGAACACTATCTTTGTTATTTATGAAGATAACTTGATGACATTTGGCATGCAGATGCCATTTGTTGTGATATCATAAATAAAATTGGTTTTGAGCTATCTAATCGAGTCTTTGAGTTGCAGTACTTGCTAAACTTTCATTACCATCCCAAAATTAATTAATTAGACTTAAGTCCACCAAAAGAATTTAATTAGGATATTCAAATGAGCCTATTTTGTGCTGTAATGCTATTGGTTCATTTTTTAATATTTCAGTAAGCACACACACAAACAAATTGAAATGTCCTGGGCATATTATATCACTAACAACTTTTACAAAAAGCCAATTATAAAAATCTGTATAATGTGCCAACGAATATGGACAGCTTTACGTCACTCACCAATGTGTCAGAATTAGAGTGCACAAAACGGAAATAGCTATATTGTGAGCATTATTCATACGCGTCATCTTACCATATGTACATACTCATCATCATCAGTCTGACCTGTGTTGTGGGGCAGAGGCTCGGCAAGTAAAAAAGGTGTCTTGCAGCCAAAACGTTGCCTTACAAGTGGTGGAGAGTGCTTTCCGATCCCCTGGTCCTCTGCTTCTAGCGCTTTTTCGTTATCTTCGTCTACAAACCATCCCTGGAGCTCCGGTCGGGTCGCCGTCTGCGCAGTCAGCCTACGGTCATGTCGCAAGACGAGCACAACAACACAGCTCCATCCAACCCGCCTGCACCCCTGAGCATGCCTTCTTGGACTGTCACCGCCCCTCAAAAAGATCCCCCGATGTTCTCCGGCCTTCGCGGTGAAGACGTTGAAGACTGGTTGGATGAGTACGACCGTGGGAGTGCGCAACTATTGGCATGATTCTGTGAAGCTGTCCCGTGTACCTTTCTACCTGACGGGTGTCGCTAAGACATGGTTTCTCAACCATCAGCTGGATTTCCCAGACTGGCCTACCTTTAAGCAGCAGCTCCGTCAGATATTTGCCAACCCTTCTGTACGTGCAGACATCGCCAAACGGAACCTTGCTGAACGTGTCCAGCACTCCGGCGAGTCCTATACATCGTACATTGAAGATGTCCTCGCCCTATGTCGTCGCGTTGACAGCTCGATGGCGGAGCATGACCGCGTTCGCCATCTGCTCAAAAGCATAGGCGCCGTCGCATTTAACGCTCTGGCGGCAAGGAACCCGACCACGGTCGCCGATATCATCAGTACGTGACAGCGACTCGATGACCTCCAACTTATACGTTTGCAACCTGAAACAGCAGATATCAGGCCAACGCATGACGGCGAGCTCCGTACGTTGATACGGTCTATGATCCGCGAGGAGCTGCAACTCCAAGACACCTCGACATCTTATGAGCTCCGCATGACGCCTTCTACAGGTAGCCTCCGCAACATTGTGAGGGAGGAACTAGCGTCCATGACGTGTGAGCAAGTCCCGAGCTTGCATGCCACTCCAAAGCCGACGTACGCTCAGGTGGTTGCAGCATCACCTCCTCAGCAATCACCGCAGTATGGGTCAACTATGCAGCCTTCACTGAATGTCCTTGCCCAAAGAGCAAAAAGAGCAACGCTTCCTTCGTTTCAAGCCTGGCGTCCATCTCGACCTATTTGCTATTATTGCGGAATACGCGGCCGCATCTCACGGTTCTGTCGTCGACGTCAACAAGACGAAAGGCGTGGCTATAGTGACTACGAGAGGGATGAGTTTGCCCCCTCTCTACAACATCGTCACCCATACCAACTTTACCAATGCCGCTCACCCTCTCCACAGCACTTCGATGCAGCCAGTACCTTCCGCTCCTCGCGCCGTCGCTCCCCCTCACTTATGCGCCATTCCTCGTCACCACTTCGTCCTGCTACCACGGCATCTGATCATCGCCCAGAAAACTAAACAGTGCAGCTTCAGGAGGGAAAGCTGCATTTGGCGGACTGCATCGAACTCCTCTGGAACGCCCCTGAAATGTACTTTCAGTGTGTGTTGAGGGTATATGGACTGAAGCCTTGATGGACACTGGTGCATCGCTCTCAGTTATTAGTGTGGACTTGTGTTCCCGTTTGCGCAAAGTGAAGACACCGTATGATGGCCCTCCCCTTCGCTGTGCTAATGCGGTTTTTGTTCAGCCTTCTGGTGTTTGCACAGCACGAGTTTTGATTGAGGGCATTCTTCACCATGTACAGATCGTCGTTCTGTCATCCTGTACCAATGTGCTCATTTTAGGATGGGACTTTCTCTCCTCAGCTTCAGCCATGATATCTTGCCGTCAGAGGGTCATTCGCATGTCAGATACTGCGCTTTCGTCTGATAACTATGCCCATAGCCAGCGTTTTGTCATCGCTGATGACTGTTTTATTCCTCCAGGTAATGAGCATATTCTGACCCTGACATCAGATAAGATCGATACTGGTGATGTGTTCCTAGCACCGTGTGGACGTTACATCTCTGGTGGACTTACCATCACTCCTAGCCTGGTGCGCTTTCGTGATGGCAGAGCATTAGTTACAGCAGTTAACCCCACTTCGTTGCCTGTTGCACTGCCCCAGGGCACCAGTGTGGTTTGCTTCACAGATACCGAACCACTTTCTCTGGTGCCCCTTCACGGAGACTCGCCATCTTTCTCTACGAGTACTGATGACCAGGCTACAACGGCTGCTTTAAAAGCCACAATAAATCCCGTTCTCACGTCAGCGCAAAAGCAAGAACTTTTGGGTGTGCTTCAAAAACACAGCGCTTCATTTGATGTATATTCCAAGCTTCTGGGTCGCACTTCTGTCGCCGTGCATCGAATTGAAACTGAAGGCAATACAATCGTACGCCGCCGCCCATATCGAGTGTCGTCCACAGAGCGGAAAATCATCGAGGACAACGTTGCTGATATGCTCCAACGAGATGTTATCCGGCCCTCGTCCAGCTCGTGGTCATCACCTGTGGTGCTAGTCCGAAAGAAGGATGGTTCGGTGCGATTCTGCGTCGATTATCGAGCACTTAATAAGATCACACGCAAAGACCTCTACCCGATGCCACGAGTCGACGACGCACTTCACTCTCTGCAAGGCGCTGAATTTTTCTCCAGCCTCGATTTACGGTCTGGTCATTGGCAAATACCTATGCACGAAGCGGACAAAGAAAAAACTGCCTTTGCAACACCAGACCGGCTGTACGAATTCAGCGTCATGCCATTCAGTTTATGTAACGCTTCTGCCACGTTTGAACGCATCATGGACACAGTTCTACGCGGCCTAAAATGGGAAACATGTCTCTGTTATCTAGATGACATCGTCATTTTCTCCTCTTCTTTTCGTCAGCATCTTGATCGTTTGAACGAAGTTTTGACGTGTATTTCCAGTGCTGGACTTCAGCTAAACACAAAAAAAAAAACCATTTCGCCAACAAGAACATCAAGGTGTTGGGCCACCTTGTCAGCAAAGAGGGCGTTCGTCCGGATCCTGACAAGCTTGCTGCCGTGATACGCTTCCCTCGGCCAGAAAATCAGAAACACCTACGAAGTTTCCTGGGCCTGGCATCTTACTTCCGCCACTTCATTAGTCATTTTGCTGCCATCGCGTCGCCACTGCACAAGCTGCTGACATCCGGATCAACTTTCGCTTGGAACAACGACTGCGAGCGTGCCTTTCAAGCCCTCAAGAATGCTTTAACGTCTGACCTTGTTCTGTGCAATTTCCACGAGAATGCACCTACATGTCTGCACACCGACGCGAGCAGCCATGGCATTGGTGCAATTCTTCTACAGCGGGATGCCACTTCACGGGAAAGAGATAATTATAGCATATGCTAGTCGTGCTCTTACGGCTGCTGAACAGAACTACTTCATAACTGAGCAGGAGTGCCTCGCTGTCGTTTGGGCCATACAAAAATTTCGACCGTATCTATACGGACGCCACTTCACAGTGATTACAGACCACCACGCCTTGTGCTGGCTATCGACACTGAGAAACTTGTCTGGTCGCCTCGGTCGTTGGGTGCTCCGCCTGCAAGAGTAAGATTTCGACGTCATCTATAAGTCTGGCAAAAGACACCAAAATGCAGATGCTCTCTCTCGCTGCCCCCTTCCACTGTCATCAAGTACGTCAGCTGATTGCACGTCTGGTGGGCAAGGCACTGCGTCACCCCTCACATTATCACACCTTGCGGTTATTGAAACGCCGGCTTCAAATCGCTACACCGAGTTCGCCAACCGCCAGCGTGATGATCCATATTGCAATCGCATTATCCAACGCCTAAATGGCATGTCACCTACTCCTAATGCTAGATTGCGCCGACAGCTACGGCAATTTAAGCTCGATAACAATGTACTCCATCGTTACGTTTACACTACTGATGGACACCGCTGGGTTCCAGTACTTCCACGTTCTCTACGTCATCAAGTCCGAAGCCTTTCACGACGACCCATGTGCAGGCCACTTGGGATTTCACAAAACACAAAGCCGCATCAGAAACCGTTTTTTCTGGCCGGGCATCTCTACCTTTGTGGCCAAGTACATTGCATCTTGCCATCTGTGTCAATGGCGGAAGCGACCAACTTCGTCTCCTGCTGGCCTTCTGCAACCTATCCCGTGTCCCGAGACTCCTTTTGCCATCGTTGGCATAGACCTACTCGGACCTCTCCCCATCACGCCAGCAGGTAATCGTTGGATTGTGACTGCTGTCGACCACCTGACAAGGTACGCAGAGACTGCTGCACTACGCACAAGTTCTGCTTCAGACGTTGCAGACTTCTTTCTCAACGTGATTGTATTGCGTCACGGTGCACCTTGCGTTCTCCTGAGTGATCGCGGCAAGACGTTCCTGTCCACCATAATCGAAACCCTGCTCACAACCTGTGGTACAGCACATAAGACGACGTCAGCCTACCACCCCCAAACTAAAGGGCTGACAGAGAGATTTAATCGGAAACTAACAGGCATGCTGTCGATGTACATCGCACCAAACCACGACAACTGGGATACCATTTTGCCTTTTGTGACGTTTGCCCATAACACCGCTGTTCAAAGAACTACTGGATACTCACCTTTCTACCTCGTGTACGGCCGTTCACCGACATTCACCATCGACGTCTCTTTCCTAAATGTGCCAACCGACGCCTCGGCAACCGTATCAGAGCAGTTCATCACAAGGCTCGAAGAATGTCGGCAACTGGCTCGCCTTAATACAGAAGCCAATCAGCAAGACCGCAAGCAACGCTACAACAGCTCTCATCGCGACGTCTCCTTCAGTCCGGGGGATGAAGTGTTGCTTTGGACGCCCATTCGTACTCCAGGATTGTGCGACAAGCTTCAGTCACGCTTCATTGGGCCCTATACAATCAATGAACAAACGTCACCAGTGAACTATCGTGTCACTCCCACCGACCTTTCTTCGGATCGTCGCTGTCGTGGTTCGAAGATTGTCCACGTATCACGTCTGAAGCCATTCGTTCGACGTTCCGTTTCCGTCTAAGACGTGTCCGGGCTAGCCGCTCACGCGTGGGGGGGAAATAAGTGTGAGCATTAATCATACGCGTCATCTTACTGTATGTACATACTCATCATCATCAGTCTGACCTGTGTTGTGGGGCAGAGGCTCGGCAAGTAAAAGAGGTGTCTTGCAGCCAAAACGTTGCCTTACAATATCTTCATTTGTTGCAAAATGGCACAGGGATGACTGACAACAACTGCTCACAAAATGAAAGTTGAAAAAAAAAATGTCGCTGGAAAATTGGAGCTACAAGCCAAGAAAATGAAACTCAGAAGGGAGCTGGCTTTATTTTTCATTGGAGAAAAGCAACTTTATGGCTATATAGATCTCTGATCTGTTCTCTTTATGATGATGCCAATATGGTGAAACTGTGCCTAGGGAAAGCTGCAGATTAGCATTTTCTAAAGCCCAATTTTCACATAGCTTTTGACAACAGCCCACTGGTAAAATGCCTTTTTTTCCATCAGTTTCTACTACTTATTTTAATCTAATATTTCACCATGATTTAAAACATAGTCTCAGGAATGCCGGAAAAAAAAATAAATTTAAAATTTGAATTTTTTGACCGAATTTGCTATTCCTATTGCCACATCTCCCCTTAAATGATATGTCTGATATATCATTCAATGCAGTGCACTTTTATGCGATCTTCGTGGCACTAATTGAAGTAGCATTGCTTAACTACTCGGCAGCTGTACATCATCTCCTCAAATAGGTGTTCGAGAGACTATTTGAGTTTTCTGTGCATTCATTCTAAAGAATGAGGAACTCAAGGACTTGGAGTTAGGAGGCCTTCTTGAATGACAAATAGCTAAGCATGCAGGAATATTCTTCCTTCCAGGCTGTCATGTATGGAATTGTGTGCGCATTTCTGGGTGTTCCAGAGGACCATGCAGTCACGTCATTCCTGTTCAGCTCGCTGCGCACCACTGTAGCTGCTGCAGTGCGGCTTGGAGCCGTAGGCACACTCGAGGTTTGCGCCACTGTTTTCATACGTTATAAAATTTAATTGACATATGTGCTTATCCGTGGATTTGTTTTATATTGTGGCAGTGTGCGGGTAGCTTCTCATTGGGCCTTAGGTGTTTGTCTATTTCATTATAGCATAATCACAAAAGCGCTTTCTTTCCACACGTTAAAGAAAAACAAAACTTTGTCGCTATCACAAATAATTATTGTTTTGCACCTGCATAAACGCGGGAATTCCGGCTAGGTCTACTAACCACCGTGTGATGCTCACACTTTGAAATTTGTACAGGGTGCTTTTTTGCGTGAGATAAGAATCTGAGGTTTCTGTGTACTTACTTCAGAGGCTACAGCAGGCTATGTTGTAGTGGACAAATACAGTGTTGTGTGCATCATGAAGACAATGTTCTTGGAAAGAAGACTGTGTTTGCTAAAAGAGAGTGCTAATGTCAGTGTAAACAAGTTTAGAAATGGAGGAATTGTTTATTATTGTTGGTTATATGTCTGAGTTTCGCCCACGTATTTAATAAATTATGGCTGCATGTCACTTTCTCGTTATCAACATGGAATCGTTGAACGAGTAATTTCGCCGAAGCCAAGTTTTCCAACAAGCCGATTAGTCTTCAGCAAAATGTTGGCTCCAGCGACGTTCCCGGTTCAACAATATCCCACAACTTGAAACCGCGACCATCCCCGAAACTTCCAATTTGTGCAGACTCCCAGTTTCAGGTTTTGGCCCGGTAAACCGCTTTGTCTTAATGTCATCCTTTTCAGGTTGATCTGTTGCTCTATTTGGGAATTGCTTAACCAGCGTTGATGTTTGTTCACTGCTGTTTGAAAGGCGTAACTGCACACTCATGCAGTTGTTGTTGCCGCTTCGAGAATCGGCCTTGCAAAATTAATAGCGCATTATACCAAAGTTGCATCTTACACGAAAATAAGTTCGTTATATCTGAAAATTCATTTTAAAGGTTTTTTCTAACACTGCATCTACGATATTTACTCAAAAATAGGTCCGGGATGAATATAGGTCGACCCTTACTTATAGTGTTTTACGAGAGAAAAAAAAATTTGAATACAGGTCAACCAATGTTTTTTTTTTGTTTTTTTAGTTTAGAAAAAAAAATCGAAATGTAGCACACCTTTATTTACTTAACTCAGCGCCCTAATCGCTGCCGGCGCCGTCATATTGTCAGATGTGCGAGATGATGTCATGGGATTCCTCGCAAGCATCCGCGACTTCCCAAACGAAGTCGTGTTTGCTGCCACCGCTGTTGATTGCTGGGCCCCGAAAGACATGACGCCGACATTTTCAGGCAAACAGACAGTACCGCTGCTTTCGCCAACCCCTAATTAACATTTACACAGAACTCACGCTGCACAGCACAATTGCTCGAGTCCTCGGTAAAAAGTATCACTTGGCACTTGAAGTCACCTGTGTAGCTCTGCCGACGTGACATTGTCACAACCGCGCACAACCAAAAAGTGGTGGTGGTTAGAAGAAAAGGGCGCCTAGTTTCTGCAGCCCAGTAGGGAGCACGGCGCAGCACCTAAAGCAAATGCAAACCATCACTGCCATCACCCCGTCATGCCGATTGTACAATGAACAAAGCGTGAGGAAGTGATGCGAGCTCTCAGGCCAGTGCCAGTGCGGCTGCGCGCCGGGAGGCAGTACCAGAAGCACGGCTAGCGGGCTAAGGACTTCACAGCCAATACCTAGGGAAATCGTGGGTTTCATCCCAAACACGGTAGAGCGGCTGCATTTGGCAGTGGCGGTACACGGCTATTGCATAAATAAATTTTTTCTCCATTACAGTAGGCTCCTATTAAATGAAACTCTATTAAATGAAATTGCTGCTTAAGTGGAACAACTGCCCCTGATATGTTTGGTTTCGTACTTGAATAATGTACCCCTATTTACACATTATCCTGGTTCCTTCAGGTTTCAATTAAAAGAAGTCTACTGTACTTTGGTAGTCGAAAAGGTGGGGGGGGGGGTTATTTCAGATTTTATGGTATATAACATGCGTATGAAGCAGGAACCGCTTGAAGAACAGCAGGCGCGGCAGTCGAACATCATAAGCTCTCATAAGCTCGGCACTTTTGGTTGGTTTGATTGTGAATACATGTCGAGATACTTTGGTCACGAATATAAGCCAATAGCTGGTTATGAACAAAATTTTCGGAAAAAAAAAGCTCGACCTATATTCAAATAAATATCATATTGCAAAACTATTATTCTTTTACTTCGATATAACTGATATTTCATTATATCAATGTTTGTTATAGTGAGGTTTGAATGTATTTCAGAAATGCTTTGTCATGTCAAGACAGAGTAAGTGAACTCATATGACCAGTTCCTGAAGCAGCAAAAATGGAAAGTTTACACATAAGAGTGTGCACATTACTTTGTCATTATTCTAAAAAAAGTTACATATAGTTTTTTTTTTTTTCAAATGTGTTATAGTGTTCGCACAGCCTCCCAGCTTCCACGTAAATTTAAATGTATGCACATACGTTCACTTGTTTTTGATAAAGCATTTGCAAAGCTATCACTTGTGCGTGTCAACCTGCTTGACCCAATCTGTTATTGCACTTAAATGTTCCCAAATGGTTGTTGGTGGCTTGCATAAATTTAAGTTTATAATTTTTCTTGCACTGCAAGGGTCAACGAATGCAGTTCATGCTGCAATCAAGGATACCCGAGATCGTCCAAAGGTAAGTTGTGGAATCACTTGAATGTTGGTTAAGCAGCTTACTGAATGTATTGTATTTGACAAATGACAAAAAAAAAAGTTGATGTGCTCAACACTTGTCAGAATGAACAGCCACTTACAGAGAGTATAAAATACACGCAGACGTTTATCGATCTCAGCTCGCAGCATATTGTACACCTTAGTGTTGGTTATTATCTTTCTCGAAAAAAAAAAATAATACAGAGTTTCAAGTGTTATACTACCACCTTTTAGTTTGTATTCACGGCAAGAGCAAAGCTGCTCAAGGAGCAAACCTTAAAACATAGCCTGTCAAAAAACTCTTAAGAGTTCCAGGATAAACATTAGCTAAGGAAATTGAATAACAAAAGAATAGTTGATTTGAATGACAACCCTTGCAGAAAATTGATAGTTAGTGACCTGTCCTGATGTGTCCAATTCAGAATACAAATGAAGAGCTTATCCTCAAATGAGCAGATGTCCTCAAAAAACGAATTTTGGAAGCAAGTTTGGGCTGATATTCTTAGAGATTATGCTGTCCACTCATCTACACGTCGCGGCTGTAAGTATCGTGAGAAGAGCGTAGCACCGTTGCGTTCTGCAGGAAAGACTAGTAACAGTACCCAAACCTCATTTGTGTTCAAACTTCGTTTTTTTTTGTCGGTATAAATTGGACATCAAATAGCATTGGGATCCGGTTTTAATACTCCGACACGACTCTGTTTCTGACTGGCCTGTACCATTTTCTCGCTCAAAGCACGGTTTTTTTGCAACAGCAATAAAAGCACCAATCTCTCACCTTAGCGCAACTTTTTTTTATGTGCTGTGGCTGTTAAATAAAATTGGCAAAAAAGCTTGTAAATGAAGCATAACTGAAAGACACAATGGTCAATGATCATCAGATACAGGGATATGCAACTAGTTTGCCCATAGGGTGAAAGGGTGCTTGCCGTGCTTTAAAATTTCATTTTCTCTGTTTCGGTCTCTGCATGTTTCATAACACATTGGCCTCTTTGGCACCTGCGATGTGTGTGAGCTGTTTAACTATTTTGACTGCAATTTGCACGCAGGCATAAACACAGAACCTCACACACTGCTGCCAACGTGTTTCCCGTGGTTGACGTGATGCAGAGTTCCCACGACCAGCTGTTTGCACGCATGTTCTATTCCTGACGACAGGGTGTCAATGTGTCAACGAGAATCAATTAAAGTCACGGAGTGGACTTTACGATGCTCTTTATTTAATGCACTCACATCATTCATTCACAGAAAAACAAAAACCCGCATTCAAAGCCAGCTTTGATGATGCCAGGTGACACACATCAATCTCTTTCCCATATAAATTACTATTGTGCTTAGGCAAGCCTTGATAACTGAAGATATGTAGGCAGAAACTACAACTTCATCGGCATTTCTATTCCTCTAGCTATGTGATGTGCATCTGTTCCTTAAATTGTGTTAACCACACAATTATTTTTGTACATATCAGTGAACCAGGATATATGCAATCATTTGTCTTTATGAAGCATGTAGAACATCTATAGCATCTTATTTTAAATCCCACACATAAGTACAGCTCTATATAAGGAACATACCAAGGAAGTTTCACCACAACATTCATTATATAGAGTGTTGCACCGCTCCAAAAGGGTTTCTTCCTATGGTATTGCAATCACTTTTAACATTGTTGAAAATAGTTATGCTAAAAAAGATAGCAATGCTTCAGTAGATACTGTCATGTAATGCATTGACTATAAAGGAAATTGCATGCAGTAGACGAAAAATGAGCATTGCGCCTTAAGAAACAGCCTCTGCATCAAGGGTCTTATTTGCACTTCATAATAAATTATTTGCTTTGATATGCTTCACTGCAATACAGTAGTGTAATGTGAAATAATATGCAAAATTGCAACTGTCGTGCAGTGACGCATACCACATGTAGCTTATATTTTTCTCATTGAATTGCCAATAAACAGAACTATTTTGTGATCCTCTTTAGATTATCATTTGTACCTCAGAATGAAATATTTGCTTTAATGCTCTATACAGCGGTGTAATACGGTAAAGCATGCAAAGACTGGTAAAAACCGTTGTACACTGCAACATTTTACATGCAGCTTATATCTCTTGCATTGAATTGCGCACATACAAAACTATTTTGTGACCTCCTACAGGTTCTACATATCTGGACTCAACTGTATTGGATCCACATATCTGTGTTCAGCTGCATTAGATCTCCGTGCGTACATACAACTTTGGAAAAAAAAAACAATGTATCACGAAGCAATCGCATATTTGGTCCACAGACAACAGTGTATCTTGAAGGCATGTGCACAATCGTTAAACACTGAATACTGCTAGATGAGACTTTTGTAAGTTGTTTCTCTTTTTACAGCAGCTAAGAACAAGACGAGTTTCTGCCCACATTTCTTGAGAGATTCTCCAGGCTCCCATTAACACCAGTAAAACAAAACAAAAACACTGCTATATGCCTGGT
The DNA here is from genome assembly GCF_043290135.1 of Rhipicephalus microplus. Taxonomy (NCBI): domain Eukaryota; kingdom Metazoa; phylum Arthropoda; class Arachnida; order Ixodida; family Ixodidae; genus Rhipicephalus; species Rhipicephalus microplus. The sequence continues at coordinate 98,256,588 of NC_134702.1, read as the reverse complement.
CCTGCAAGCCAATGCCATCAAGCAAGTTACATGCAACAGGGTATTCCGTCGACCACACTAAGCCTTGTCAAAGGGAGAGAAAAAAAGGCTAATAACAAGAAAGGATGCCCTCACTACTGCTGCAGTGGAAGAGCACATATATACCAGCAAATGTTTGAAACAAAAGTGGCACATTAGAAACAATCTAGAATTGGCTATGCCTTCTTGGCCAAAATAAAAGAAAACTACTACAACAAGCGCAGTCTCTAAAAATGGCAAGGTTTCTATGAACAAAGCATGATGAAAAAAAATATAATAAAAAGGTAAACCATATACAATGAACATCAGCAATATGCCCATCTGACTTATTAAAATAAGGCGTAGCTTCATGCATCTTTAGCTCATTGTGCACAATGCAGCTATGAACAGTCATGCACATCATATCGGCACACACTGTATAAAACAGAATAAGAAAAAAAAAGATCACAAAAATATATGCTTGCTTTTTTTTTGCAAACTAGACAATGCATTTCGTGAGTGTTTTGTGTGCGCTACAAACTGGCTTGAAAAAAACCAGCACACACGCTGTACGTGGATAAATGTGCACCTTAGCTCTTTTATTTTCTGCATCTAAAAAGTTGTGAAGTCTAAAAAGTGGCACCACATCAACTAAACACTACCAGTTTGTAGCAAAAAAGAAAATGTGCGATTGATGCCAAGTCTTGTGTGCTGTTAGGAGTGAGCCAGAAGTGAACCGTTTCTTTGGTCAGCCTTTAAAGTGCTGATCACCTAATGCACTTGGCACTGCCCGATGCTGGCTCGCCTATTTTGCTTGGTACAGTGAGGAACGTTTTAATTCCAGTTAAACAAAGCCTGATAACTCCTCGGTATAGAACTTGTTCTCAACAATGTCGCACTGAAACAGACACGAGACTGTGTGGGAATGCTATGTTACATATGATTTCTGTTTAAAGATGCGCAAAAGGCAGGCATTAAATAAAGCTACGCGTTAGTGCACTTTAAGGCCGCTGGAGTGCCCCGTTACTGGCACGGGGGCAAGAGAAAGTTATATTGTCACACCAAAGTTGAACAGGGCTGATGCTACTATGGTCAGATATGCGCAAACGTGCCCATTTTGTAACATGTGCTCTTACTCCTTGCAATGAGTAAACTTCAGTTGATTATCTATAATATGCCGGTAAATTACACAATCTATAGAGGTAACAACATTCCATTTGTAGTATGTAATAGAGCTCAAAGAGACATTAAGGACATAAAGTGACCCGGGAGTAATTATTGGCATAGCTACGGATACCTCCGCAAGGGCCCTTTCATAGCAAGTAATATCAACTCCATATCATGATAGCGTAGCAGTTTCACTCGAGTTACTTTGTCGTTTGCTGAAGCCAATTCGTCCATTGGATTCAAACAAGTAATGTAATGCCCTAAAATGATTCAATGTCTGCCTTTTGTGCACCTTTAAACTATTTTCTCAATATTGAGCACTTTGAGAGACACAGGTGAGTATATAAAAAATTGCAGTGAAAAAATGTTCTGGTTTCTTACGAGCATTAGAAATAGCAGGAACAAGCAACTGTTATGAGTAGGAAGCTATGCTAGTGCCATGTAATATTCATGTAATCATTCCAGCAAAAGCCACACTTCTTAACAAAGGTGCAAAACACGGCATACAATTTGAACATGCAGATATAGATGACCAGCACTTGCACACATAAGAATGCAGACAAACATGATGCATGGTGCCACACTGAATTGAGATGAGTATTTTGTAAAGAAATAAAAGAAACAGTGCATCATTCAAGTTAAGGGAAATTGAAAACATCTTTGGTCAACATTGTGCAGCAGTGTGTCAGGCAAGTTTCTTCCAAGAATGCAAATAAGTAAAAAGTTGCGCCTGTGATATGGAAGCAGTTAATCGTGTGTACGTTTGAGAACAAACCTTAATTTGTAAGAGGGCGTTGGTACCAAGAAAGACATTCTATACAAAGTGGGTTAAAACCTGCAGAGGCAAAACCAGAGTCCCTGCTAAGCTGAAGGTACACACCTCGACGAACTGTCATCGTAGCAAAGTAACGACTCCGAAATCACCGCTGTACTGTATATAGAAAAACAGGGCCTTGTGCTGAAAACACCGCAAAATTCTAAGAACCCCTTTAGAATCTCCAAAAAATCCAACTAGAGATGGTGCACTGATTAACGTTATGGCATTTATAAGTGAACCAATAGCATGCGTGAATTTTGGTGCACACGAGCTGCTCAGTACAGATGCTTCCTGAATTAAAGATTTTTAGTCGAAGTCACACTTAAGGTGAGGTACAAACTGATAGCTAGTATTTTCAGTACACTGAGCTTGTCTCTTTTGACGGTGGGAGGGGCCGGTCCACTGTTTTTAAAATATTGTACAAGCCACTGACCATCTCTCCACACTCTCGAATAATGCTGCATTGTTTTCTCACACAGGCTGTATCTGGTCAGGTTTTTAAAAAATATAATGCTCGCTAAGAAAAGGCAGTAAAGCACAACACAAGGCCCGATGGTATGCATACACATTCACGTTGGAGTTGTGCAGAGAAAACACAGATCCGGTGTGCGAAAACGAGGAAGGTGCAAGGTACAAGAGATTCCTGAGATGGGTACTTGTGATATAATGTTTTCGTGTGCACGCTACCAAAAAATGCGAATGATATAAAAACAGCTCATCTTTGAACCGCTAGACACGAACGGTTGAGCTGGGAGGTGCAACGACAAGACAATTCCAGGTGCTCTTCACAAATGAACAACTGGAAGCCTGTCATGACTGTCTTTTCTATGTTCTAAGCTTGCACAATCTGTCACTTGGTATAAATGGACAGTCCCTCAAGATGGAGATTTGCTCACAAACACCAAATTTTTGGTTCACTCTTTACTAACTTTGTGGTTGTGGATAGTTAACATAATCACTACGACACGAATATATTTTTGACGTGTCCCTGCTGCTGCCACAGTCAGATTATAATTTTTACAAATTGCCAAGCATCTGCACTGAAGAAAATTTCCTAAGTGATTTAACTGGAATGAATGACTAGATGGGATAAGCAAGAAGCAAGGCACAAAAACTGCCTATGGGAGGCAATAGAACAAGCTCAAAGCAACATGGGTGCTCGCAAGAGGTCATGGTGATGCTGTTTCATCGTTGAAAAAACAAGAAGTTGGGCAAACTTGGCTGAAAACTTTAAAAGTGGACCAAAGCTGCCGCCTATGGGGGAGCTTAAAAAAGCCCATTTGGGATGAGGCACTGAATACATGGTCATTAGATGTGTTGTAGAAGCGTTATTATAGACGTGTTAGTCCAATCGCTCTCACTCTTAATACAAAATGCTTTATAAGAAGCTACATGTTCTTTGACAACCTTCGGTAGTGACAGGTAGTGTTCGAAGTGCAGTGATGCATGGGAATAGCTGAATTGTTTTTTGTGCAAGAGAGCTTAAGAATGCACACATGAAAAGAAATTTAAAAGGTAACTCTAGAGACTTAAAAAAAAAGCATAAGCCTTGACCAATAGTTCACAATGTTTAAGTGCTATTACATAAAATTGCAAGATGCTTGTAATTTATGCTGGATAAATGGGCAATAGTTGTTGGCTTCCCACTGTCATGCCTAGTGCAACAAAAATGATCTCGTTTGAAGACTTCAGCAACATGTTATCACCAAGAGATAAGAATGACAACAGATTTTGTAATCTGGGAAGCCAGTCATTCACGTACAAGTAAATATTAAATGAGAACAACACTATACAAGAAAGCTGGAAGGGCTACTTTCCACCTATACAGAGAACATGAAAAAAAAAGACTGCAATGTGAATTTTCCATTACGGCAGAAGTAACCTGAACAGCTGAATCACACTGTATAGCATTGGTGAAGGTTGTAGTCAACTGATGCACGACAACATCCATAGGCCGAAATCCGACATGGTCTTCAAGGTTTGTCAACAGCCACGATTGTCAGGAGACACAACTCTAATGCTACATTCCATCAAATTCAAGAATGTGAGGTAAACAAGTTGTATACACGGCTAAGAACCAAGCTGGGCAATGTCATGGCTTACAAAAAAGTTAAAAAAGAGACGGGCTCTCAGCTTAGGTGAGCAGTACATTCAATCAAGCTTCTAGATGATAAACCAGCAGCTTTCCATGTTCGAAAAATTTTTCATGCACAAAAGTAGTTCATACGATGCATAACGCATCAACACAGAAGTGAAACACTCTTCGTAAACAAATAGGCACAAAAATACCATTGCTAAGAAAGTTTGGAAATTATTTCCAGAAAATTTATTACATAGAGATATAAAGTCAAATGACAGTGGGTATAGAGAAACTATTCTGATTTTAAAAACTCTCACTTTTGAAAAATTTATAAGTGTGCAAGGATGTGAAAAACCGAAACATCAAGTTTACACTGTTAATCCTGCAAGAAAAACCACCATCAAAATCATATATAGATTACATTTGCTGTAAAATCTCACATGCACGTGTGAGAATTATATAAACAAAAGCAACCCTTTAACATAAACTGCTAATGAATTTATGAATTTTGTCTTTTGCTCTGCCATGTGTTATGTGTGCAACTGTAACTTCTGCCTCAGTACTGAAATTAATAGTCGCTAAAGGAAAATTTTGTTGTAACTTGTACACCAGATACCCAATAAAATTTGAGCTTTCTTCATTAAGCAATGTTGCGTTGTAAACATTACTGCGATTGGTTTTAAAGTTGCCTGGAGAAAGTACTTAGCATGTTTCATTTCATTGGTAAGCAAAACTTAAAGGGGTGGTGCCACCAAATTTCTAGGCTAAAACAAGCCTCTTGTGGGTTTCCTCTGTATGCTAGGACACTCCACACGAATGGTCAGACACAGCAAACATTTAGAATATATCCAGCTCCAAAGTGTATCTAAATGCTCATTCTCCCGACCAAAGCCCATCGCAAGCGCATCCAGAACTGTTGTAGCTCAGTAGGCAGGGCAACGAAAGTTGTAGTGACGTCACACCAGATTTGTAGTGAGCATAGGCATGCACAGGTTTTCCCTTCGGGGGTACAAAGGTTTGTCGCTGAGCACCCCAATGTATGGGGCAGCCTTTTAGCCCCCCCCCCCTCCCCCAAGTCGCAGCGTCTTCTACCTATTATGTGAATGAGTGCCGCTGTGTTTGCACCTCCTCCTTGTAGGTGGCTACGGAAGTTGCCACCCTCTTACAACCCTCCCTTGTACACACCTATTGTAGTGAGGTGAGTCACCTCCCGAGACCTCCGCCACGTAGGCACGTACATATGGGCATCACGGCTTCTGCGTTTTTGTTTTGCAGCTGCCTGTGTGGCAAGTGTGTGTGAGAGCAAACGATAATCAGCACGACATGCGTCACAACATTGTGTGGTCACCTGACCAAGCCACCTACACTGCCACGTCACAGCCCTATTCGGCACCGAGAAACTGAAACCGAAAATGGATTACATAAAAAAAAGTGATCATTTATTTAGCGAGAATAAATGAATCTTGGCGTGCGTATCATGCTTCCTGGAGCTATAAGAAACGCTTGCAGCAAAGAACGCGCTAGTCACACACGTGGTGGCACCATCCTCTTAAGCTCCTTTTTAAAATAAAAATAAAAAAGTTGTAAAAATCTCATTTACAGGACCTCATGTTTAATTACAGTAGTTACTTGTTGTTGAAATTATAATTGCAAGCTCTTTCTAAATGAAGCCCACAAATTATGGCAAAAAAAAAAAAAAGAAATGCGCTCATTCTACTTCAGTTCCCTCGTCTCGTCTATTCTGTGCATGTTGCACGGCTGTCTTTTTTTTTTGTACTATGCAGTTTCCTTTTTCCTGTCCTTCAGACATGTGCTTATGACAGGCGCAAACTGTCTTGCGCAAAAACAAGTGGCAAACAATGTGCTTCGGAAAAACACCTGCAAGAAAACACCTGTGCGCATCTTCATCTGCGTCATGAGCGCACGCACTACGAACAGCTGTTGCTGCCTCGCAGGCAAACGCTATTACGTGACAGCAAAGAGAGTTAGGTGCACAGCTTCAACTAAGTTCCAAGAAACGACTAGCTACCCCGTGACAACACTATGCGTGCTCCGTGGCCCTCAAATAAATAAATAAAAAATAAAGAGCACGAAATCGCGACTATGTCAGCACGATACAATAGAGGCGAAGGCTTCTGGCATGTCTATGAGAGCTACTGGTACTGTAAAATGCTTCTCGTATTCAAAAGCGGCACAATAAAGCAATAATTACGCATTTCTGTTAGTTCTACAAAAGAAAAAGCAACCTTGACAATTGTGCAAATGTTAAGGAAAGTTATGGGTTTCGAGAGTGCTCGTTAATCTTTGTAAAGGCCTCTTCAATTTGTGCGTTGAAGAGATGACATGTGACTCCTACTTTGGTGTTTCTCAACCTTGTTTATCTGAATTTAATTTTTAAGCGTAATTGGATGGTATTATATTCAAAGAACTCTACACATAAAATGTGATTGACCAATCAATACGTTCAACTTCTCTGCCTCAGTACTCAACTGTGGTCATGACAGTAAGAACAACACAGGTTTTACATCTAACTGTTTACATGCAAACTTGCCAAGTGTGACCTCTGCAGCAGCAATACAAAGAAGAGAACAAATTTGGAGAAAGTTCTCAACATTAATTAAAACAAAGGTACCAAACAAAAGATGCAGGGCTTCGAAAGGATATTTCATTAATGTGTTTCCCTGCATTCAAGCACAGCAGCTAGAGGACACCACCAACTGTCTGTAGCTAAAACTAGGCAGTAGTCTCTTACAGAGATGGCAACAAGAGTGACTGTGCCGCGTTTGTAAACGAGCTTTCGTGCGATAAAAGAACAACATGTGCATTCTTTGTCAAATGCCTACAGGTTGCATAGCCCACAACTGCCATGGTGACTAAGGGCTGCTAGTTCCTGTTAGATAGCATGATGAGTTCTCAAATCCATGGCAAATGAAAATAACAATCATTCCCATCATCCAGAGCTGCGGAGTGTAAGGATTCCCAAAACAGCCACACCACACAACCAAACTACACTTACAGTGAATGCTGATGTACAATTGACAAGAGCTCATACTATATAGTACTTCACAATGAATGCACTGCAATATGGGTTAAAACGTAGCAGTATGGCTTCAACGGCAAGAAAAAAAAAGGGGGAGGAAAGGCGTTACGGCTGCAGATAAATGTGGCTACCTGTGAAAACTGGGTTGCAGCACAAGAAAACTTGAAGGGCACACTGCGTGACAAGCTTCCCTCGCAGATTTAACTGGGCTCCGTAAGGTCTTGTTCCCAATCACCTAGAAAGTACTCTTCTACGAGTGTGCAAACTTTTAAAACTCATAAAAAATTGTAATTGCAGTTTGCTTGCGATTAGCACTGCTATAAAGAGCACTTGATGCCCAGGAAGTTGGCCCGCTTGATCAGTGGCATATTGCTACTATATCAGCTCCACACAGGCGCTGTTACTCGACACCGCTATAACTAAGTGCATATGTTCTGCCCATTTTTGCGTTACGCGGCCCCTTTAATAAAAATTTATATCGAATAAATTGTGACGTGAAGGCACCCAATGCATTTGTGACTGCACACTGCACAATAGGTTCACTTTCTGCCAGTGCATTCTTATGGCAAAACAGAGCAAAAGTAATGGCTAAGAAAGTGTTTGAACCTGTCTACTCTGCTACACAGAGCTTTGGACAGACGGCCACAGATGCATGTGCCGCTGCGGTGACTAGCATGTGATGCCTAGAAATACTAGATAACGCAGATTTGTAAAACAGGGCAACGGCAGAACAATGAACCCGCATCACTTGTACCGATACTTCTTGATGCAGTCGTTGCCGAGGTCCACCACGACAGCGTGGCCGTCTGGGAGTGTGGTGATTCCGAGAGGCCGACCCAGCCTACTACTCCGACTCTCTATCGTGTAGGTCAGCTGTCCGCCAACCCGGTCAAATAACAGGACGTTATTCTTGCTGCGATCGGAGCGAGTGGCCAGCACGATCCCTTGAGCATCGACGCAGATGCCTCCAAATCTTCCTTTTCCTTTGCCCTCGGCAAACATTGTCGATAGCCTGTTGCCTTGAGAGTCCAGCACGTGTATAGTTGAGTCTGCCACTAGAACGTTGTCGTCTGCACTCACTGCAATGGCACTCGGGTTGAAGTTGGTTGGCAGTGCCAGCACTTTTCCTTCCACCTTCTTGACAAGGGTGCCCTCTTGATTAAAGATGAAGATGCAGCGTTTGCCACTGTCCACAACAAACACATACCCCTGGGAGTCAACTGTGAGGGCTGTGGGTTCGAGCAAGTCAACATGCGTGAAGGTCCGAACGATAGTACCTTCAGCGGTGAACTCGGTGACCGTGCGTGTCCTCCAGTTGCACGTTACCAGAGTGCCTGCCGATGGAGAAATAGCGAGTCCTGTGCCACCCCGTTCCTCGGTGCCAACTCCCGTTAGGTGGCGGACGAACCGGAGCTCCGGCGTGAGCACCTTGATTCTGCAGTTTCCCGTGTCCAGCACGTACAGCAGGCCCTCGGGCCCATACACCACGGCCACGGGCTGATGGAAGCCATCCGTGCCATCACCGTGCCGACCAAACACCGCTTCGGGATCGATGTTGTCGGTGGCAGCGAACTCGAAAGGACTGCCCTGCAAGGGTCGGCCCAGCACCGATACGGCAAGGCGGTACCGCGCGACGTGGGGCACTTGAAACGCCACTGTATATTCACCGGTGCCGCGGTCTATCACTTGAACATCAAGCTGTTTCTGATCCTCGTTACACGCCACCAGTGCCACAGTCACAGGATCTCCACCCACCGTCTGAGGCCGACCGTCACAGTCATAGGTACGAAGCAGTGCACGGGCCTTGACGTAAGCCGGACAGTCTTTGACGCTAATTGTGCACAAGGGTGGGAATGTGCGGCTCGTCTCGAGCTTGCCGAAGACCCTGAGAGCTTGCGCAATGTCATCGAGGGCAGAGTTGTATGCGCAGTCAAAGTGAAGATAGCAGTTCTCGCGGGGTTCGGCCAAGTGATCTAGAGAGCCCATCTTGACGTCCAAGTCTGCAATCTTCTTCGTAAGGTTTCGGACATCAAGCTGACTGTCAGGGGTGCAGCACTCCTGCTCAAGTTGAGACCTCTCATTTTGGATTTGATTCAGCTGCTCTTCAAGGGCTTCTTTCTTGCGGTCCCAGAGTGCCTGCGATTGAGTGGCAGGGAAATAAAAGATCTTGCTTGTTGACTTCAAATTATATGAGCAAAGCACAGTCTGACAACGTAAGCAATGCCAATTACATGCAACAGAGAGCTCTGTCTCACTACCGTTATCAAATAACAAATGGATAAAAATGCTGCCTTATAACTGCGGAATTTTACAGCCAGTTTGACTTCAGTGTGCAATAGATGAAGTAAACTATTTTTGAAGAACAAGATATTACACAGGGTGTTAATTTTTCACCATATATGTCTAAAAGCCACTGCATAGAGACATGGAAAGAGAAGGCACACTGTATCTTTTTGAATGATCTGATCACTTTCACGAAACACAAAACAATATACATAATAATGCAAAAACTACCTTTACAGAATATTAAATATGTTTTTGCAAGTCATCACTATTGAAACATGGTCACCGCAAACAGGAATCAAAAGTTCATCCTCATTCTTAGGAACACAGCGTGTTGTCTGCCAAGCTACCACAACGACTGATAGTATTCCCGTTTCATTAATCTGATAGCCTCCTTTTCTGCTAGCACTAACCCCTGTACAAGACCCTGCGAAGATTGCTTTCACAGGGCACTAAATAAATTTTTTTATTAAACAATACAGCACCATCCAGGGCCAAAATAATGTACTGTGTACTTCATTGACCAACTTGCTGCATTTGGTACAGCGAGGGTGCAGCAAATCAGTACCGATGCACACAAAAAATATACAGCAAGAAATTTTCACCCACCTGCAACGTGGCCAAGAGTGACTTCCGCCGCTGTTCCAGAAGGTCCTGAATTTCTCGAAAAGAGGCCTCGATTTGGTCCGTTACCTCTTCGGCGGCAGCATCGAGTTGTGTGATCTCGGCACTCACTGCCTCTGCTGCTGCATCCAGTTTGCTCAGGCACAGTTGAGACTGCAAAGATGAAAAAAAAAATAATAAATAAAGGAATGCGCTTAAAAAACAAGACACTCGGTTGTTGCCGTACAAGCAGTTGAAATGCAAACTCTTTTCCCAAGCTGTGGGCAGCAACACGAGAGACCATAGTTAAGATCACAGACATTGGAACAGGCATGTTGTGGAATGTGAACAGTGGTTCTAGAGCCCCAGTCAGGTGAGCTATAACATCGCCATTTGCCTCCAACGTCACGACAATCATGTATCGTCAACAAATGAAAAACAAAAGCAGCTTCGCACAAATGGTGCCAAACCTGATGGAAGTGAGGAGCTGGGCAACCTGCTTCATTTCTCAACATTTTTTTCATTCTTTCTTCCTCTCGTGTATCTGTTTCTTTCTATGCATTTTTCATCCGTTTATTTCTATTTTTTTCTTGCCCTTTCTATCTTTCTATTTCTCTTTTTTTCTATGCTATGCTTCACCCTTGCATCTCCTTCTCACCCTCAAATCCTTTCCCGACCCCTTTTAATACTATGTAAGGCTATAACTATGCTCTGCTAAATGCACAACACTTTCAGTTAACAGAAAATGAAGGAGCCAGATAAGTTTCACAAGCTTCGCTCGTTGACAAACATGTGTAAAGGAGCAGCTATGTGTGACACACACCAAAAACTATTTTCACACATATTAAGCATCAGGACATGATAATTACAGCAAAATTTTTACAGGAATATAGGGAATAACAAGATGCTCTAGCACAACGGTCACACACACACACACACAAAAAAAAACCACGGTAGACTCTTGATAGCTCACACTCTGCTGACTTAAACGTTCCGCTAGTTTAGGGAAATCTTAAATTTCTGAAGGGCTTGCTGTGTTTTCGATGTATTTGATAGCTGCTTTATTCCAATTGCTCCGCTCGATAAATTCAGTGAATTCACACTTTTTGCCTGTCTGAGTCTCGAAAATATCTACCGCCCTTGTCGCTTCTGGTCCAACATTTTCTTCTTTTGTTTTTGCCCACGAAAGGTCACAAATAAAGCTGAATGCTTGCCTACAGTGTGGCCAAACTAGTCAAACAGCACAAGCCGATAATATCTCATCTGTACCATCTCTCGATCATAATGACCACGTGCTATTTAGGTCCCCCAACAGGAGCTCTCAGAAACTCACTTTGTACAGGAGTATCTCAGACATGCGCTTGACGGCGATGGAGAAAGGGATCACTGTGTGACTGGAGTCTGCGTGAGCGGGACCGAGGCACGTGGAGCAGAACACTTGGTCGCACGCCTCGCAGAAGAGCAACTCGGGTCCTGCGGGGTGGAGGGCACACTTGGGCACGACCTCACGACGCCGGCTGGCAACAAGGTCCAGCAACTGGTTGACCAAGAAGCTGGGTGGCAGTGCGCCAACCCCGGGCTCTGGTAGAGGCACGGCCTCACGGCAGATGGGGCACCTGAGCGTGCCCTCGTGCTGCAAAGCAGAGAATCAGAGTGATTAACGTTAGCAAGTTTAGAGGAACACTAAAGAGAAAATTACTAAATTACTATTTTACAAAACCAAGGACACTATGTTTGTTGCGAGGAGACAAAAGTATAAAATAAAAAAAAAGTGGGTGGTGACGCCACTTTGAAATTCACACACCAAACGCTGTGATGACATAAATTCTGACGGTGCATACTAGGTCCTACATAGTTCTTAGATGGTAAAAATGAAGTGCATTGACCTCTGAGTAAGCCATATAATTAACAAGTTTCATTGAGTGCATGTTGCCAAAATATGAAAAGTACACTTTGAAATCTGTGATGTCACATGTGGGAATTTCGGCACAAAATTTAGGAATTAAACTTTGGCCTTTATTTTTTTTCCTTTATTAAAGGAGATATGATAGTTAAACTAACGACGTTAGAGTTTTCAGAGTACACTTTACCAATCCAAACCAATTCATTGTTTCACCTAAGTGTTCCTTTAACATCCAAACGCAACAGATAAGCTACAGAGTCCTAAACATATATGACATTCAACTTAATGCGGCCGACAGAAATGCATATAATGATTATTCCTCTGCCTAAAGTCATTACGGTCATTAAAACGGTCTGTTTGCATAGAAACTGTATAAAGAAGAAAAGCTCATCTCAGTTATCAGCGGCTTATAAAACTTAAGTCCACTAAAAAAACTGTGTATGCCTCAAGCTCATGTCTACCGGGCATTCCTACAGGATGTGCTAAGGAGTAAAGACGATGCTTCAAGAAAGTACAGTGATATTTTACAACACCACAGGCTAGAAAGAACTCGTTTGCCACCTCACCTGAGCCTAACAAGGGAAGTGGCAGTAACTGTCAGAATACTGCAAACCAATTGTTATGATCAAGGCATCCAAATTCCCCAAATTTAACGAAGCAAACCTGAATAGATTCGGATGTACTGTGATGTACCAGATACCCTATGTCATACGGTATGAGAATTCCTACAAAAACCTGTCATCGTAGGCATTCAAGCAATATTCGAGGAGCAGTCGAAGGCCAAGCTATCCGAGAACCAGCGTGGCCTAGCAGAAAGGACTCGAGAGATGGCTATGGCCTGCGGATAGCTAGAGGAGGGCGCTCACCTTGAAAGAACACTGTGCTCTCTTATGTTCAATTTCAAAGGTGGAGATGGAGCAAGATTTTCTGCTCGTTTTGTAGCAAGTTTGTTCCATTGACAGAGTGAGGGCAGCAGCCAAGTGTTCCATGGGAGAATCGGAGTGGATTCAGAGAGAGCGGCAGTCACTCCTTGGAGCAGGAAAACTTGCTCTGCCAGGACCGGCAGAGTGGTCTCGAATTCTGGGCGACGCACTTCCTTCAACACGTTTGCCTGCCTGGGGGCGCCACCAGTGGTCACTTGTTTTTCCGGTAATGGCGAACGACATGGGCTAGTCTGCCAATCGTGTGGCATTGCTTCTACTGCTCGATAGCCACAGCTCTGAGTCAGAATGATGTTCTTGCATGAGCAATTTATCAGATAGTGATAGTGACGCTCAAACTGCCCCATACGAGAGGGAATTCGACGGCGGAATGGAATAACTATGCAAGATACTCCACGCAACTCATCACTGGAAAAATAGATTCTGCTTCCGCTTGCTCCAGTGGGAAAAGTTGTGTTTCACTCGTGGACCTGGAGGCATTGCTCTTTGTAAAAGTTGACTGCTCGCTGACGGAGTCCATTGACTGCTCCTACTCTGCCAATGGAGTCTAATATTAGAATAAAAACTATTCTGCTGCTCCTCCTTATGCCATTTAAGTTACGTGAGCTTTTATCTTCATGAATGAAGACCTCAATAGGAAGTTAAAAAAACATTACTGTGCATGTGTAATACTGCCGTTTGGGGTATGTATATTAAAAATAATGTAACTGCTTCGCTTCACAGAAAAGTGGGCAAAGCAATGTGCAGATGGCTTCCCACCTGGGATCGGGCCGCAGCGGCGAGGCGCTCGAGGCAGCTGCGGCACACTGTGTGGGAGCAGGAGAGGAGTTTGGGGCTGCGCTCCTGGCCATCGTAAGTGCACAGGCAAGTGCTGCACGTGAGGAAGTTCTCGCTGAAGTCTTCGTAGTTGAGAGACACTGTCTCGACAAGCGTGGACGATGTCATCTCGGCAGTTCGAGATGGCTCTTCTCACGCACAGCCACCCGAGACAGGTGCCACGACTGCCTCCCTCGGGAACACCTGCAATTTTAAAGCTGTGCTGTTACATCCATAACGGGGTTCTGTTGAAAGGAATGAGTGCATGAGAAGGCAAGGAAGGGTATACCACATCCTGACTTGCAGCATTTACTTGCTTCAATTCAGTGACATAAGAGAGAGAAAACAGTGCAAGAAGACTGTACAGGCACAAAGATGCACAGATACAGATTCTATGAGTTCAGTCTTTCTTAAGTATGAACTAGTTTAACTAGCCTAAGCATACGTTTGAGCTCATTCGTTGACACTTTGTTGCTGAGAAAGAAGAGGTAGCATGTGTGATTTTAGACCGTAATTATCAAATTCTTGTAGGTTAAACGTAAGAACACATATGTAGTTTGTTTAAAGGGACCCTGAAATGGTTTTTTCAAGTTTTGTCAGCGTTTAAGCAAAAGTAAAACCATCTGAACCACAAGTTTAGTGGCACACCGCGTATCAAGGCCGCAACGAGCAATTATATCCTACCCTCTTTCTCACCACTGCCTAGCCTTCTTATGAGGCACGCTGGCGATAACAGAGCTCTCATGAGCCCACTCGACGATTTGAGCTTTTACCAGTCTAGGCCTCCAAGACCGCATGCCAACAGGTCGCGTGCAGTTTCAGAGGCCATCACACAGTGCGCCCGGCAGCACGCACGCCATCTGGCAACAGATACGAAGATCGGGGACTAGTTCATATCTGCTCTGACAGGTGCTGCCTCTCTACCAACTGATCTTACTTCTGTGCATTCTACAGCCCATGAGAGCCATTCAGATCAGCGGCCACAGTGACGTCAAGTGACCAGAACATGCCACTCTGTGAACGGGCGGTTGAAAACACGTTTGGCCGGTTCCCGCGATCTGCGGCGAGACTTGGTCTTGCAGCTTAATGTGTTTGTACAAAATTGCCAGAACCGTTTCGGGGTCCCTTTAGGTTTGCATTAGAGAACCCTCAAACAATCAAATTTACTTTTGTAGATTTATAGCTAGAAACATTGGAGAGAAAGAGCTTGCGTTGTACCCTTTGCACCTGTGATTTTAAAGCTACGAACCTAAAAGAATGGCATACGAACAAAGCCACTACAGACACTACCAAAGCCAACATTGATGCGCAGCACTTTGGTACCCTACATTACTACTTCATTACCTCAATAGACAACTGTAGTTTAGTAGAAAGTGCTGCATAGTCTCTCGTACTGCTTTACAACTGCAAACTGGTTCAACAAACGAAGGCATGAAAGAGGTTCTTTCTTCACGAGATGGTGCACCCCACACTTTGTCTTCACACCAATGCCAAGGGCCACATGTAATGTTTTGTAATGACAATTGTTTTATTCATTTTACAATTTCCCATTAGGCAATATGCCATGGAACTATCTGTTACCACCAATACCAGTTAAGAATGGGCAATAACAAGCAAATACTTCAACATAATGTAGTTGCATTGGATATACAAATATAGTTCCTTTATAAGCACATATTCGTATCGCACTGATATCACAGATCTCACAGACATGGCTACAGATTTCACTGTACTGAACAATTTCATCTAACACAAAATCATATTTGCCAAAAAAAAAACAATAATGGTTTACCAAAACTGCATCCCATTGAGACTTGTTATGGCACGATACGATGAGAGCATGGAAATATCCCCGATGAATTGTTATTTTGATGCCAGCTCGATTCAATATACTGTGATATTTTAATCCTACAGTGTGAATTGCTGTGAAGTTGTACACAGGCCAGTAGAGCAGGAACATAGGAAACAAATCGGGTGCAAGTGGCTAGTGTCAAATTACCGTTTGCTTCATCAGCTTGTTATTTACCTTCTATAGCCATAAGGAGCAGCAAGAAACATTACAAAAATCACTCAATATGCCCTTGCGAATATTATTTCTCCTTTCAATGTCAGGCCTTCCTCAATTCAGCAGCAGGTGAGTGCTTTAATAAGTTCAGCCTACAGACAACTCATCATTCTTGTGTGATGGCTCTTGAATTTGTCTTTAGACAGAACAGAAATTCTAGCAGCCACCTGTGATGAGACAACAAAATTCTAGTCGTTAAGACAGATTACCCAAAGGAGCAGACATTACTTACACAAATAAAAATCCATAAGACATGCACAAGACTCATTCACACTATTAATTCTAAATGCTTTACAACACACTTCTCAGTTTACGTGCACTGTCCAGTGGGTTCCCAAGCTGTATCTAATTAGAACGAATGCTCAACATGACATCTACGAGCTTTGAATTGCTCTCAAAACTGTGTGACAAAATATGTTGCCTTTCCAGTTATATTCAAGCTTGAAGGCATGAAATGGCTGTTCATTTAAACCATAAAAAAAAAAGTGCGTCTTCACAAGATTCATGACTTATACAGGGTGCCCCAGCTATCCATGGCCAGTTTCTAAAAGTATTCCGATGCGGCCAAATGCACATTACTAAGTATTGCCTGGAGTATGTCACACTATTTTTTAGGCTCTTGGTTGCTTAATAAGGCATGTTTAAATACCGAACTGTTGTACCAACGAAGCTTGGCAAAAAATTATGAGGAAGTTGTATATCAGTCTGCAAAATCTCCGATTAGATAGTTTCTATCTTTCTAGAGTTTTGTGTATTAGTTTTTTTTTTGCTTACTAGATTCTCACAAAATACAAAAGAAATACCTCGTGACATGCCCGCTCGCGTGCCTATATGCCCTGTGATTGCAGTTTACCCTAACGTTTGTGCAAAAATGGTACGCTTCCCTTGCAGCGGTTCATAACAGCGATACGCATATGCAATGGTTATCGCTTGTGTTACCGCTGGCAAATGTCACCACAAAGACACCAATCACCATTCTAGCTGCCCTGTTGAAGCAGCACACCTGGCTAAATACAATGGTTAGTTTCGCATGGAGCGTTTAGGAGCAGTGCAAGACAGCCTGAACATAGTATATATTTTTTTATTTTGTGGGCAAGTGTATTAAGCAGAAAAACACCAATACTTAAAGGGGCCCTGCAACACTTTTTGAGCATGGCCAGAAAACGCTGCGGATCGGTAGTAGAGGCTTCTAACAACATGCGAGCCAAATATTATAGCACAGTATACAGCCTGGAATTCACAATAAATTATCAAAGTCAGCTGAAAATTGCTTTCTCTTCTCTCGACAGATCACTAATAAGCCCAAAAATCACATGTAGTAAGCCCATCTATCAGCCATTGGCTGATCTGAACATGGGGCACTCGGTGTTACAGGGCTTGCCGCGAGAGGCCGTCACTTGTCCACGCACTGAAAAAGCCGCGAAAAAGCCGCGCATTTGAAGAAAAAAAAGAAGAAAGTGCTCGAGGTCATGAGGTGCGCGTGACCTTTTTCCGTGACCCTGGCGTCCCTCCCTGCTTAACTTCTAGGGCTTTCATCGAGACGAGAGAAGAGAGAATGAAATTGCAGCACGAAACAAACCTTTGTAACTCCACTCACACTGGACGAATTCTTACAATTTTTGCAGCATTGAATTCGTGAGGCAATAAGCTCTTCCAGTGAATTCATTCCATAGTTACTTGAAAAAGTGTTTCAGGGCCCCTTTAATACACAGAAAGTTAGAATCTGTCAAATCGGGCATTTTTGTCAATTGATATACAATTTTCTCATAGTGATCTTTTACCAAGCCTTGTTGGTTTGAAAGTTAGGTAATTAAACATGCCTAATTAGGCAATCAAGAATAAGCCCAAAAAGAGTGTGACACATTGCAAGCAATAGCCAGCCATATGCATTTGGTGATGTCATAAATAGTGGCAGCTTATCTTTGAACTCTTGCTAAAGATAGCTGAGGCACCCTGTATATTAAAACCAGTGTCCATGTACAATTGCAAGCAGACAAGCACTGTAATGTCACCAACTAAATTGTGTGGATGGCAATATTTACCATAGAGTGATTAGTTAACTACTTAATTATGGTACACTCGTGTTAAACAAAACCTGAAGGAAGCAGGAGAATGTGTTTTATTTTTTTTTCTTGAGAAATAAAGAGGGATGCAGAATTCAAGTACAAAACCAATTATATTATGAGCAGTTACATTTATTCAACAATTTAATAAAGCAATTTTGTTTACTAAGAGTCTGCTGTAGTTGAACTTTGAAATTTCATTCATTGCAATTACAACTTTATGCGTTATCAGCAAGAAAGTTTTAACCGTTTCGTAAAATCTTGAACTGATCATATCCTCCCATTGCAGTGCAGCCTGCTATAATACATATTATAGCAGGCTACAACTTTATAAGTGTATGTGCAATAAACTGTACAAGAAGGGAGAAAATGGTGTCCTTTGTTCTTTCTTGTTCATTGGTATTTATGCTGCAACCATGTCCAATAAACCTCAGCAGTTAGTAGTGCTGTCTCCTCGAGTCTTCCTTTACGAGAAGACTAGGGGTGTGTGAATAGGAGTATTCAATCTCAAACAGCACAAAATCGCCAAATAGTGTCTCAAAATATAGGAAGGAATACAAAAGATTTTATTAAAAATTGAAGCAAAGAACACAAAAATGAAATCCACTCATGTCCTCGAGTACATATCGTGTGATGACTGCCAGCAAAGGGCTACAAACTGTCGTGCAGAAACAGAAGCTTTCCCACACGACCTGGCTTCTGGCTTTCTCACTATGATATCACGGTGTTTTCAGCAGTCAAAAACATGCATTCACAGGATACCTCAGCAGCAGGAACGAGATGGTATAACAATGCCATTTTGGCAATAAGGGGGTAAAATAGCCTCATGCTCTTTCCACTATTCCCAAGGATAACCCTTTGCTGTTATCAAGGGCTCATTGAAGTATGTTTGGACCTCTCGACTATGAGGTGTGAGCAGAGCATGCAGGTTATTTTTCGACGCAATTTAGCAGTCTCCCAGACTTTTCACTGGCCTTCTTTAACAGATCGATGACTTAATGGCTTCAAGCATAACAGCTGATTTTTTAACTGCTGTGATGAGGAGTCTTTGCGAGCATATTAATCAGTAATTTCTACTGACAACAGCTATACAGCCTGTGACTGATGGAATACACTTATGGTGCAGAAAATAGATTTAAACCTCAGATCACTGAGTGTCGTGAGCATCAGTTCCTTTTGATGTGCATAAAGAAGGCACCGTGACTAAAGGCCCTTCAGCAAGTTCTTAGCAAACAAAGCTGCTAAATTTTCAATGCTGGTATGCCTCTTAAGAATCAGTTCTGTGTTATTAAGGAATGGCACACTTAAATGATATAGTTTTAAACTTCCTTGTGTTTGTGATTACATAGTTCCATTCTTCTGTGTTTTTTTTTAATGTGCAGAAATCATATAGCGTCCTTAAAAAAAATTGTGCTTGCTTTTGATCTAGGCTATTGATGAAAGTTTTGACGAAAGGCCTACCCTGTAATGATGTTAGGAAAAGTTTTAACCGCCAACGCCAACGAAGTTGCAGCATTGACGTTTTTCAAATTTTAGATATTCATCTTTTTGCATTATTAGAAGCCTTGAATACTTGCTAATGAAAAGTGCGATCGAGTCATTTGATTAAATATTATTCAATCTGAATTCAAAACATGAATATGTGCCCACCCTACATAGAACATTAGATACATATATGTAGCTGTAGGCATGCAGTCACGGGGCACCATGAATAATTGCAGCTTGGAAAAGTGGCTTAACGTGCATTCATTGATTTATGTGGCACTGGTACATGACAGGGCACATAGAATTGCAGCCTTACAGAAAACTAGGCACTCTCAATAGCATTTCATATGCTATAGCTATATCGCTTTTTTTTTTTAAACTAAAACTTATTTTTTTCCTGCATCCCAGTTTTGAGTCTACCTTATTTTCCATGAAAGAGAAACCTTTCTGTTGATACTCGGCATTATTAATGTCCGAATCTCTTCTCTCAGTGGACCCTTTCCAATACTGTAAAGCTAGCTTTCTTGCTATGCAGTATGAACAACTAATGGCGGCTAGTCACTTGCTGCGAACAGCCTGTTCAAGTGCGGATTGCTTGCACTATGACGTGAGAAATGTCGAGTTGCCTCTCTTGATATTGCTACAGGGAGAACATGCAGAATATAGACACACATAGTGGGCAAGCTCCAGCAGTTTCAAATAGGACCGCGACTCCGTTTAAGCATGGCAGGTGCCGCCATTACTTGGGAAAATATCTAGCGCAGAGCAGCGCTCTGGCCAATTATGAAAAGAGTCTATTGTCTCCGTGTTTTAACGCCACACCTTCTTCAGATATGAATTCCTTTCAACTAGCCTAACTTTCTTTCAATCTATTCCTAATCATACCATACATAGAGAACATGATCTGCATGACGAATAGCTTCCACTGGTACTAATGATGTCATTAAAGCAATGTTATATCAGTGACATATTCAATCAATTGGTCCACTCGCACACGGTACCTAAACCATTCCCTGGTCTAGACTCATCTGTCTATGCCTTTGAAAATAAATATTAAATTAGGCACCAAAAGAAAATGCACAGAATGTTTGTTTTCTATAAACAGGAAAAAAAAGAGCATCATGATCACAAATATGTGCAGTGTACAAACTGAAAGTGCAGTCTCAATGTTTACTATATTTAAGATTACTATAGCTGTACAAGGTGTGTTAGAAAAGTAATGAGACTGGCAACACTGCAGGTGATCTCGTAGCATTCAGTCTAATGGCTTGTGCTAGAGCGATTTGTTAATCCCTTTCGCTTCCTCAGTACGGGTTGCAACTCCATACAGCGAACAAAATGGTATTTACAGTGCCATAAGTGATGTTGTCCTTTCAGTTACAGAAATGGAGAATCAGAATTCAGGGCAGCGATGTGCCATAAAGTCTTGTGTTAAACTTTGTGAACCTGGAAGTGCCAGTTCTGAAAAGTAGAAATACGCATATGGGGAACATAGCTTATCAATTGATTGATGAATGATTGATATGTGGGGTTTAACATCACAAAACCACCATATGATTATGAGAGGTGCCATAGTGGAGGGCTCTGAAAATTCGGCCACCTGGGGTTCCTTAACGTGCAACCAAATCTGAGTACACGAGCCTACAGCATCTTCGCCTACATC
Source organism: Rhipicephalus microplus (assembly GCF_043290135.1). Classification (NCBI taxonomy): domain Eukaryota; kingdom Metazoa; phylum Arthropoda; class Arachnida; order Ixodida; family Ixodidae; genus Rhipicephalus; species Rhipicephalus microplus. The sequence continues at coordinate 98,235,665 of NC_134702.1, read as the reverse complement.
GAAAATACAGCCGCCACAGCCGGGATTCGATCCAGCGACCTGCGGGTCAGCAGTCGAGTACCTTAGCCACTAGACCACCGCGGCCGGGCCATTGTTTATCAAGAGCACAAGTTTTCCACAGGCACAACCATTTTTGGAAAACCGAGAAAACGAAGATGAACCTTGCTCTGAGTGACTTGCAACGTCAGAAATTGAGGAAAACGCTGAATATGTAAGGGCTCTTGTGAAATCACATTGTCTACTAACAATAAGGATGATGTCTGCAGAGTTAAATTTAAACACTTTTACCGCACATCAAATTTTGACAAACGACTTGATCATGCGAAAGAGTGATTCGTTCGAGACCAGACAATGCAGAGAAGTGTAAGCTTCATCATCACAATGCCCTCCGTCACATGGCCCTTACCACCAGTGAAGTTTCGACCTTAGAACTTACCACTGTGGTTCCTCAAGCACCTATTCACCTGATTTGAGTCCTTGTGGCTTTTTCCTTTTCCTGAAATTAAAATATGTCCTAAAGAGACGTCTTTTTAGAACTCTGGAGAGCATAAAAAAAAAAACTGACGAATCCGTTGAAAACTTCCGGTGCTGCTGCAAAGAGTGGGAAGAAAGACTCCGCTGGTGTATAGCTGCCCACGGGAACTTACTGTGAAGAGTATAGCATTGTTGCTTGAAAAAGCTAGAAATTTCGGTAAGCACAAACTCAGTCTCATTGCTTTTTTGACCACTTCGTATGTCACATGTAATGTTTTGGAATCTTAACAATAGAACTGCAATCGTAACAATGTTACACATTAATTGTCTGCAACTAGCAGAACGATCAGCCAAGAGCATAGTGACTTCTTTAACACAACGCTGTTGTGGTTCCTGGAGTGGGATACACTCCCCCCTCCCTCCCACACACGGGCTGTACCGATGTTGGTGCACCACTGGTTTAGTTTCAGAAGTGAGCTACTGCACAACAGCTCTGGATCACCGATGCTCTGCAATACACGGCCCGTATGTGCTGTGCTTATGGGCACATTTAGTGCACGCGCACCCCAAAATGCACGCGCCATAAACACACGCTCACTGCTCAAGATTGCGGTAAGATTAAATGGAAATGAACTATTCGAACGTCACGACCGAAAGCGATCGGCTACTTAATGGCCCCGATCGAAGGCGCGCGCAATCACGATCGAATCGGGTCCACGATCAGTGGCAGCGGCCCATCACAATTTGTGTAATTGCCAGGGGAACGGACCTAAAATTCAGGCGGCAGGATCGCGCAGTCGCGTCGAGAATGAGAGAAAAAAAGGAGCGCTGTTAAGTGTTTCGACCACCTCAACCACGGTGCGGGAGAACCGGATCATCCCATCTGTTGTCCAAGCGGCGAGGAGGAGTCGAGCATGCTGGCGACGATCCAGCTGTGTAAGGATCGAGTCGCCGGGGAGAACCCCTCATGCCTTGCTGCTGCTGTCTCGGAGTAGCGCGGCGCGCTAGACCATTTCTCTCTCCTCGCGCTTGCGAAAGCCGAGCAACCACGCGTCACCGAAGAGCACGCGCTTGGTGCGGGGGAGCTCGGCGCATTTCTAGCAGCTGTGCGCACCTAGCTGGCCGATGGCGCGTGCACCGTTCAAAGCGAAGTAGAGAGCAACGCGGAAGTGGGTCATCACACGCCGTACGGCCGAGCCAATTTTAACCCCCCTCCCCAGTACGCGCGCACATGCCGCGACTGGAAAACCAACATTTGAGGCGCGATTTTTATCAACGTACATCGCGCGACGGCGTGCGCCTAATCTCTTAAGGGGAAAGACCAGCTCCGCGAGCTCGCGCAACGCGCTAGGCGATCGACCATGGCGTAATGATGTCGGGACAACGAGCTGCATTGTTCGCGATGCAAGAAATGGGCAGCAGATAAGCACCCGAGCTCTTACAGATGCGCAGGTCAACGGCAGTATGAACTCGGTGCAGAGTGCATTCGGCGTTGATGTACCTACAGTACAGAGTGGACCCTTAAGTCGAAGTCCACACGCAGTCTTGCAGCCAGCCGCATGCTGTATCTGAGCATTGGCATTTTGCTCAAAAGAAGCGCGGGCCAAGATCCATCCTCGCGGTCTTCCTTTCGTGAAGCCCCTATTTGGAGCCTTCTATAAATGTACGAGCAGCGGGCGGGCGCGTGTGGAACCGTGGTGGTGTGTTTTACTTGACGGCTTCCCTCGCGTCGTTTTCGAGTGTCTTCGGCGCGGCGCAAACCAGCTTGCAGAGAGCCCACTCGGGCGGATATCCCACGCCGACCTGCACCGACCGGCCGGCGCGGGGAAAGCGACAAAAATCTATTGTTCACGCTCGCACCACGCTCCAACGGTCGTCGCAACAACGGAACGGGATATCGGGTCGCTTCGCAGCAGCAAGTCGGTGCGCTGCTCGATATGCCGTTTCCGACTCGCTGCGGAAGTGCCCCAATCGAGAGCCATTCCGTGACGCCTCATAAAGTGTCCGTAAGCTCCCAAGCACACAGGACGTCACGTAGCGACGTGCTAGAAAGCAAACATAACAAAAACTGCACTACTACACCAATCTTCGAAGCAGCGATACAAAAGCTCCGAACGACAGTTTCCTGCGATGACCCGACAGCGACGTTCACAGTGCAGCGGACATACAAAACGGCGAATTCAGTTGAATCGCAGCCTGGTAGAACACACGAAAGGCGTCGAAATCGACGCATTACGGTACCGCACCACGATCCTGCACGCATCATTACACCACCACCAGGGCCGCTCCATCGATCTTGCACTTTCTACGACACCCTGCAGCAGCAGCCTACCTGTCCGAACTGTTTTTCGAAGCCGTAAATGTGCTGCAACGCCAGTTACCTTTTTTCGAAAGATAGCGAGGGCACTTACCCCGACTGGGCCCGTCAGTTGTTGTTACGCGATGAGGCCGTGCAGCGGCTTCGCCGCGAGTCCCATAACAACAGCTGCAGCTGTTCTCCAGGGGTCTACTGCGACGTCGACTGGTCGGCCTCCAACACGTAGCGCCGCGCGCGCGTTCTGACGTAGTTTCGAAACCGGCCGCCGACGCGCCGCCGTCGGTCGGTCGTCAGCGCTAGCGCAGCCAGCTAGTGTGTGCGTGAAGTGCCGCCGCTGACATTGGGACGCACGCACACACGTCATTACCGAGTCTGTCATTCACTCCGGAAACAGGAATACGCGGCAACGTGGTAATAAAACAAGGGGATAAAATGCAATAAAGCTGCGGGACGTTCGCGGGGGCGCGTGCGCGCAAACACCTTGCTTCGCCCCTCTGGGACGCATCGATCATGCACGACGTACAGATATAAAACTGTAAAAAAATAAAAACGTGCCATGTACTAAGCCCGTATGAAATGATACTGTTGAAAACTGCAATTTCTCGCACGTTGAAAGACACTGAATTTCGTTTTTAAAAAAAGTGGGTTTTGAGTTGGCTTCTCTGCGCAATAGTCAAGCATTGCAGCATAGCCAATTTCTATGACGCAAACATGCCTTTATTATGCAAGAGGCTGTATGATGTAACATGTATTGAAATCAGCTGTTACAAATACGGGCTGTTGTCCTTGGCGTTTATATAGCCAGCTCATTCGCATCGCGTCATCATGCACGCACAGGTGTTTTTGGTACAATATAGGAATTTATCTATTCATTCACTCATAATTTGACCTTTAATCACACTTTGTCAATTGATAGCTTCGCAAAGGTAACGGGGATCATTCGGCACTGTAATAACCAAGTGAAACTGAGAAGTTAATTTTACATTGAGTATTTTAAGCACTGAAGCTTCAGCTTGTGAATATATATGCTTTTTACATCCAAGCATACAGCGGTAAAATAAAGAAATGCATACTTCAGCTATGACCTTAGTGTTACATATGCAAAGCTGTCGTGGCCATTTTATTAGAATGTGCGCGGCATGATGAAATTGAACGAAATGTCATGCCTTATGCATGACATGTATACAAATCAAACTGCCATTTATAGCCTGATGCAACACTGAAGTATAATCTAGCCTAAGAGCATCAAAGTATCACGGGTATGCCTGACGCACTAATATCACGTATCCACCTACGTGGTTCACACAATGACATCTATTTTCAACGCTTGGCTAAAAGCCAAGTAATGTGGCAAAACCAGCTTCCTGCACAATGCTTGCATTGCCGCAGTGTGCGAGACCAGCTGGAATATTTTTTAAGTGTGAATACACTTTATAAGCGACCCCAAACCATCCACCGCCGTCGGCGGCGTCCGCAGTCTTCTCTCTATCTTTAAAAGAAAGAGGACTTGGCGGGCCGCAGCGCGACGCTCTACCGAATAAGCCACGCCCCGCCGCGGTGGTCTAGTGGCTAAGGTACTCGGCTGCTGACCCGCAGGTCGCGGGTTCAAATCCCGGCTGCGGCGGCTGCATTTCCGATGGAGGCGGAAATGTCGTAGGCCCGTGTGCTCAGATTTGGGTGCACGTTAAAGAACCCCAGGTGGTCGAAATTTCCGGAGTCCTCCACTACGGCGTCTCTCATAATCATATAGTGGTTTTGGGACGTTAAACCCCACAAATCAATCAATCAATCCGAATAAGCCACGGACGCTACGCTGATATCCCCCTTCACTCGCTCCTCCGCTCTCCTCGCTCGCTGCAGCTGCGCGCGCACCCCTCTCTCTCGCGCACCCGCCTTCTCTCTCAGTCTCCCATCGAGAGCGGGTCATGCGATGGGTATCCCGGAGGCAACGCTACCATCAACAAAGAATGCAGTACAACCGAATGCCAGCACAGCACCCGTCGTTGGAGGTGACGGTACCGCGGTGGTTTCGCCGACGTTGGAAGACAAGGCGGCGCTGCGAAGGGCTCGTGAGACCGAACGTAAGCGGGCGAAGCGTGCAGCGGTTGCCGAACTGCGTGCTCGCGAGGCCGAGTGCAAGCGGGCGAAGCGTGTAGCGGATGCCGAACTGCGCGCTCGGGAGGCCGAGGACAATTAATAAATACCCCTCATAGCATCACCCCGTGCATTCGCACTTAACCATGTTCACCCTCGGGGAAATGCTTGGGAGTTTTTTCTACTTGTTATTTCTGCAGTCCCAGAAAAACTACATTAACTTAAAGAGGTATGATGTACAAATGTACACAAAGCCTGTTCGCCAATTAGCCGTCATCAAGTGTGTGATTTTTGGCTGTTGTTTTCACAATCCTCGAGGTTTCTAGAGAAAATTTTTAATGTGAGCTCTTTCACTGCAGTGGTGACATTCCTGGTCACTTTTTGCTAAACGAGCTTCAGGATATATTATGCTCGCCCCATCTGGAGAACACACACTTAAAAGCAATTTAAAGCACTGCATGAAATTTCCTGCTACCTAGCAGATATTGTATGAATGAATTAATAAACTTTATTTAGGACTAGTTTGTTGGTTTCCTTTTGGTGTGGGCGGGAAAAGAGGAAATTAACGCCTGTCCTGTCCCACCCTCCACTGATGATGATGCGGTGCCTCAGGCCACAGCTTAAAGTCATTGGGCCCTCGATGGGGACTGATGCGCACAAAAGACAAGAAGGAACACGCTTTGCCTATCCCTATGCGTTCCTTCTTGTGTCCCAGTCTTTTGTGTGCATCAGACCCCACCAAGATGAATAACCACCAAGCGCAGGTTGATCCTTGGACTTGGGTGGCACCTTTAACTTGCCAGCCAGCCCAAAGCTGGTCAGTCAGTTTTGGACATATTGTGAAGGAAATACTGTAAAAGAATTTTTTATGATTAGTTTGCATTAGCTTGGAGTTTCCGCAGCTAATAGAGCTCAAGATGATGTTCCGCAGACGACAGCTCCTGGAGGCCTATCCCGGGCCAGTAATTTCTCGTTGGATCCATAATAAAGTTTATCACCTACCTACCTATGATGGGTGTACTACAGCAGTAAAAAAAAAAGCAATGCATGTGATAACTACTTCCTCCGCTTTGGTGACTTGGTATATTCAAGAACACAGTGGGCTTAAATGTAAGGTTATAAGAGTGGAGTTGCACACATTGAACTTTTTATGCCACGGTACAGCAGCCAAAATACAAAGCATGGCAGAAGCATTACAGCGGAGCTGGCAAGCGTTTCGTTATGCTGTGTGGCAATACCATAAAACTATCATCATCATGAAATGTGTCCTCTTTCTCATCTTGTGTTTCACTCCCAAAACATGTGCGCTATGTCTAGTGGATGAGAGAACGAGCCCTGAGAGAGACGAAGAGAAGTAGAGAGAATGAGTACAAAGAAAAGGAGAAAAAATGAAAAGACAGAGAAAGGAATAGACAGAAAGAAAAGAAAAAAAAAACCCCTCCAAAATAGAGAAGAGAGCTAGCATAGCAATGTATAGTATAGCATAGCAAGGGGTGGAAAAGGAAAGTTAGGATAACAAGGAAAAGATGAGAAGAGGACAACGCCACCAGCTCTGCTGCTTTCCTTGTCTTCGTATCACTAGCGCCCAGCTGCCCCATTTTTGTGTAGTATTTATTAAATCTAGCGATCGGAAAGAAGTGTTGCAAAAGATGGGAAATGGCTTTTCTACTGTCTATATTGCATGCATCCCACACTTTGCATTGTTCAGTCCTCTTGAACAATGTATTATTGCTTGGTACACAACAAGTGCCATCTTAGCAATTTGGGGTGGGTTTGACATGGCTGAGTACTACCTTTTCCCAAATCCTCTTTATCGTGAGTCGTTGGTTCATGGTAGCAGCTTGCTTGAACATTCTTGAAAACTTCGCAGAAAATTGTGGCAGTTCTTTCTAGATGGAAGCAATAAGCTTTTATTTTCAGTTGTCTTAACATTCATGCTTAAGAAGCAAGGAAAGGGACATTGAATATATCTCTTTTAAAGATTATGAAAGCAAAGGAAAGGGTTAGCTGCAGTTCAACTTATACTGCAAGAGTTGTTGCACTAGTAATTTTATTTCAATTCCTATTTTTTGTAACTTCAGTAACTGTACATGTTGTCAGGCAATAAAAGACATGTGAAAAAATCTAATAGACATATTTTTTAAGAGTATGCTTCTTCACTAGTTAAAACATAAAACATGCTTAGGTTAAAAGACAGACAGCATACAGACCTCTGTAACGCAACTTCATTCGCATCTTCAACGTACATAACTTAAGTAGCATTTATTTTCTTAATATACTGCAGTCACATACATAGTACACTTTATTGAGCTAACCAGTTTTTTAATGCAATGCTGAGTGCAAAAAAATATGGTGTTCACACACATACAGAAATCCTGTACATGACTCATGTGCTTTGTTCATTAGACAGAGAAGCTGCCAACAGCAGTGCTAGAGAAAACGTTGCACAGTAATTTTTACATCAAACAAAAGAAGATTGCGAGTGGCACTCGTTAGCAATAATGAGTAGGCAAGCATCCAGTATGTAATGCTACTGATGTGGTTAACGACATTTCGCTTAAGAACAAGCATTCGTTCCTTATGCAGATAACTGGTGAAGTATGGTATGTATAATGCACACTCTTCAGTTACAATACTGCAGCAAAAATATAAAAAACACCGTGTTAGCACTACAAAAACAGTGAAATTAACAATGTGCTGCACACGAGCTAGGCAAGACCTTCAGCCATAATGTTTGCATCGTGCAATTCTCAAGCGCTTGGATTGACTGGAATGATGCCTCGCCATTTTCATTTCCAGTACTGGTCACTAGCTGCAACAGGTGCTAAAAGGTGATAGAATCAAAGAAAAATATGCATTCTTGCATAACCTGGCCCCAGACAACTCATTTTTCTCAACTGAGCATTGTTTGACAACAGTTTTCTGGCTGGGTAGGTTTTCAACACACCTAGGAGCATGTCGTCCGTAAATGTGAGCTTGATTGAACAGCAAAGCTGGAAGCTTCAAGGCTGAGGGTTGAAAAAGTCGAGGGGTCGAAATGTGGAGGGAAGATTTAAAGGCACAGAATGAGACAAATCAATGCTGCTGTGACACAGTACTTCATGAGATGCATTCACAATAAAAGCACAGACACGCCATACATCAGTACAATATGTGGTTCAGCAATGACATCCAGTATTAATATCTGACACAGCTCCCTTGCAATGCAGCAGAGGGTCAGCATTAGCTTGCCGTTTCCTTCTTTCGCTAGTTTTCATAGAATTGTACAAGTACACATTGTCACACACAGCGGACCCAGCCTGAGACTGAGCAAATGTACAGAAGCCATCACCTAATGACACAAACAGATAGCAACAAACAAGGGCATCTGCTGATAAAACAGTTCTAAAATAATTATACGTCATGTCTCTGGTATCACCGTAACTGACTGTAAAGTCTATCAAAAGTACACACACCATCTTAATTACGTCCGCGAGGCTAACTACAGGCAACTAAGCCTGATGTACATGACAGGCTCAAATTGGCCGTAAATTTAAAATAACTTTCACGCTCACCAACCTAAATGTATGGAGTGTCAGAAGAACCATGGGAGATGCACCACACAGACAAAGAAATGTGTGATAAAAGTATGGATCAAAGGCTATGCACATACTACAATGTTCATCTAATAACATGATTGCACACTGTTGACTTTTCCAAACGAGAGCATTCTGAAACATGAACAACAATATGCAATACATGCTTTAAAACCCCAGGAATGCTTTCATAAAGGTTGCAAGGTGTATTAAATGAAAAAAAAAAAACTATGCAATCTCATTAAAAGCGAAGTTGCATCTTACATGAAAACAAGTTCATTATATCTGAAAATTCGCTGTAAAGGTATATACCTAGCACCATATTTATTTCAAGACTATTCTTCATTTACATTGTTATAACCAATATTTCGTTATATCGTGGTTTGTTATATTGCAATTTAAATGCATTACCTATCTGTATGCAATGGTGTGCAAAACCTTGTGGTCAACGGAAGCGCACTGCAAGACTCGAATCTCTATTCTATGTGCTTACTAGCTGATGAACAAAAGGTGTTGAAAAATACATCTGTGTTATGCCAATTAATCCAGTACATGAATGAAACTCATTGAAATGACTGAATGACAAGATTGTACACATAGCTCCTTGTATAATGAGCTCTTAGTGATACAAAAGTTCCGATAGCTTCAAAAGAACCGCTTCGTACGTACGATTCAGTGACAACCTAACAATGCAGTATGTGAATGCAAATAACTCACAGGGTCTCTTATGCGTTCTTTATAGATAGGCAAATACCACCTGTATCGATACTCCCCGGCCTCCAACCGAAAGCTTTCTACACCTAAAGTCTTTCTTCACTGCCTCCATGTTCAGTCCATTTGACCAAGCAACGATGTCATGTCACGATGCCGTCATTTGGCAACACGATGACGTCACAAATTTCAGCAATTTGTGACGTCAAGATCTTTTCGCCACTCGTGTTTACCCTGGTGCTGCCGATGAACTTTTGCGTTTGATGAGGCATTTAAAGCTTTTGCAATTAATACTACCCCACCTTTTTTTACTTTATGTTTTGCACAATCTGATGATGTGCATTCATTTGCATGGTGTCAGAATAAAGGCAATCTTTTTCGATATGGGCATCATTAGAGATTAGCAAGATATACAGTGCAGTTTTGAGGGTGGAGCTCGCACTGAACCTTTGGTTGTCACCACGTGCAGTAAAACAACCAAATCTATGCCCAGCCAGAATAACTGTAAAGCAGAGTTTCTGCAATAGGTCATGCTTGTCTGGAAAAATGCAGTTCAGTGGTGGGCCGCGTTTTTGTGCAGTACCTTGCTGGAGGCAATAGAAAGTATTCCTCTTATGTACGACAGATAACGATAATGACCAACGGTGGTTCACATGACAAACGCGTAATGTGTGCTAAACCGTGTGTGCGATCATCGTTGTGTCATGCTAAAATCAGGCTTTTTTCAACGAGCCTGTGATATACACCCTGCATTTGCATGAGCTGCGCATGTGTCCCCTGCTCCATGATTGTACCATGCTCCATGACTGCGATGCGGTCTGCCACCTTGATGGCAGATAGCCGGTGACTTATGATGAGGCAGGCGCGTTCCCTCAGGTTTTCCTTCACCGCTTCCAAGACAGCCTGGAACCGATCAAATTAAATAGTGAGGCTCCCTCTCATTCTGAAGCAGAGCATAGGCTGCGAAATATAGAGTAGTAGTGATATTTGGATGACACCACAAGGGTGTTTAACAAAGCACAACCAAAACATTGATGCAGGATAAGAACGAGAAATGCGTGCATTAGCCGCTAACTTTCAACGTGCGTATGCATTATGTTTGTTCTTCCTCTGAATGCCTGTAGTAGTTTTGCTACACCGAAAACCTCTGGGTGACAAACCAAGAGCCAGAATAGTTGCCCTGCTGGCCCTGCAACACTTGGCCAGTGTTTAGATCTTGTAGGGTTTCTGGCTGCGGCTAGCCTGAGAACCCCTCAGAGAAGAGACAAACCAAGAAGTCTTTACTTGTTGAAGCCCCGGCTGCAACTACCCGCAGACAGCGGATAGGGCATGTCACGAGTGCACCCGCGATCCTTGTTCTTCTCTTCTACGATCAGCGCTCTCGCGGCTACTCCTCCCATAATAATTAAGCTTTGCTCTGTCTTGTCCACTCCGCAAAAATAAAGTGCTACAAGCTTCCTTTGACAAAGTGCCTCACTGCGGGGAAAGAAATGTAGAAAGTCAATGAGTTCACAATATTCACACCGCAGGCCAGGGCCTGAAAAACTTAATGTGTGGCAAGTTTTCAATGAAACATATGTTTCCAACTTTATTCTCAATGACTTGCAACTGCTGGCCCTCAGCAAATCACCTCACTGAGAATATGCAGAGAGTAATTCTTAAATTATATGTCACATCAAAGTGAGCTAATCATGCTTATGATCACATTAGTGCTGTCTTTTTTAAACCTAAAGCATGAGAGACCGTTAGCCGTTTAAATGACACCACATCAGTGATGCATCTTTATGTTTGCCACCCTCTCCACGTTGACATGACACAAAGCTTATGAGCTCCAAAAAAAGTTTCTCAATCTGCTGTATAGGTATTTATAGAAGCACAATTCTATCTTTTCCCTAACTTGACGCAAGCCCTTGTTCTTCAATTCAATTCAATTTTATTTCATCCCAAGGATGAGGCCAGGCTCGGGAGAAAAGTGACGTTTTGTCACTTGAGGAGAACCCGAGCCTCCCTAATACATGGCAAGCAACGTGGACATGGGTAAAAAAACATAGGCCATGAACATATAGGCAATGAACATAGGCCATGAGATGTTTGGTGCAGTACAAGTCGGAAGATGCACGTACAGTAATGCTATGTACAGAGACTAATATGCGTAAGTAGTTTCTTTCGGCACAAATTTCGAAGTACAATGCAAAATATGACAGAATACAAAATACTATATATATGACAACAATGCTATGCATAGCAATTACGTGTACACACATAAACATAAATACACACACACACACACACACACACACACACACACACACACACACACACATATATATATATATATATATATATATATATATATATATATATATATATATATATACATACATACATATACACACATATATATATATACATATACACATATAGATATATATATACAGACAGTTCCATGAATGCCTGGACCACCATTTTCTCGATTTTCCCGATAAAAGCACTTCCCTAATGTCATGTGCACTGCATTTCTCAAGGATTATTTTTGCCTCCAGTAATTTATTTAATAACAAAGGAACACTAAAACACAACATTTGTCGCCCAAAATTTGTTCTACAGAATGGAAGGTTCCAGTGTTGTTGGTGACGAGTAGGGTACAGTATAGCATGCGTTTCCAGTACAAAGATATCTAAGAAGGCACGATTGTTATGCAAAAGAGATTGCTTATATCTTATTGCTAGGGAATACTCGTAAAGTTTGTGAATTGGGACAATATTATAGCACTGAAACAGTTCATCAGTGTGTGCATAGTAGTCGACATTTGCTATAAACCTGATCGCTTTTTTTTGTAGTCTGTATATTTTACTTATGTTGGTTGCTGTCGTACTTGCCCATACCAAAAGACAATAATTTACATGCAACAAAAACAAGCTGCTATAAAGTGTTACTTTAACAGAAACTGGAAGAAAATAACGCATTCGTGCAAGTATGCCCACACATTTTGATAGGTTGGTAATTAGATTATTATTCTTCAAGTGTAGCTGCATGATCCTCTAAAATCACTGCTTCTGTGGTACCTTCAACCGTTGATGGAAGCGGCAGCTTCTTTGATTCTAAATACAAGACTAACCCAGACTCAAACGAAGACAGCTTGCTGTATGATGAAGGGACAACTATGGATGCATCATATTCTGACCCCTACAATATGACGACGAAACAGAAAAAAGCATGTACTGAGAAGAACGGCACTTTGTTTTTAGTAAGCTGTGCATTTTACTTCAGATGTGAAGCAGCTCTTTGACTAGCCTGTAAAGCTGTCCATTCGTACAAACGCGCCGAGTGCCGCAGGTGTTGGCGAGGTGCCAAGTAGGTCACGCTGCTACGCGTTGATGTCACTCTCTCCCTCGCCTGACACAAGCTTGCTGTGGCGCCGGCAGCCGACGCCTCGTTTGTTCGCCCGCAAGACCTGCCGTGACCACCACTTGGTACACCGCCAAATTGTCGGTTCACACGCAATAAACCTGATGTGCGTCTAACGTTTGCATTGAAACACGTCTATATGTGTAGCATACAAGACCTACGCCAGCCATCATTTCAAACTAATCTTCCAGCGCTCACTGCAGCACCCACGTTAGGGCCATTCAACCCATAATGCCACCTGTGCGCAACGCTGCTCCTTCGCATCCTATTAGGGTTCCCTTTGAGGAGATGGCCCAAGTTTTTTTTTATTACTATCAGACAGAAAGGTGAAAGCACATCTACCGTTATTCCCATTTTTTACCTGCTGCATATCCAGAGATAAGTAGCTGTGTTTCTTTTATAATATCCGAGAAAAAAAAAGGCACTGAGACTGCATAACTTCTAAAAGAATTTGACACTGAAGGGATTAAGCAAATGAAGACAAAGATGTAGAGCAGTACACAATTATATTAATGCATTATGGTGTGAAATTATGTGAAATAGTTTCAACTAATGAATACATGTTAGAGCTACAAATGAAAAAAGATTAGTGGAAGCACACAAAACTGAGTTGGACGCTACATATTGAACATCGTGCAACAATGGAAGCATCGTGCTATGGTTACCTGATATGAATGTGCTGACTTGTCAAGGCTTCGTTTGATTATGAACAATCACCAGGGTAGGCAGCAGAACAGGTATTGCAAAAATAGATAAACGAACCATGGCCGACTGCCAGTCACAGACTGCCCTGTGATACCATACGATGCTAACAGACAATGGATGACAAGGAAATTAAACTAATCATTCTGTTTAGTTGTAATGCATGAATGATGAGCTGATGGGAAATGAACATAGACGGAAAAACAGCTTACAGCCGGTGAAAGCAAGACTCGCACCCATTGCGTCAAGCATGTGTTGCTCGACAGATTATGCTACAGTCCACACTTTTAGGCACTGATGTTTTGCGTATAGCTCAGGAGTGCTAGTCTGCATCCATCTGTGCATAATCTCCCCTTGCACACAATAAAAAGCTGCTACTCAGCAGATTAATGCATGACTGATAAAGTGCTCTGTCATGCAGCTGCGATGGCCCTGTGTGACTGACCGATTGATTGATTGTTTGATTTGTCAATTGACCAATCAATTAATTGAACTAAAGTTTAAACTGGCTATGAAAGTGGAAAACATTTTTCAGGAGCAAAAAGAAAGGAAATACAAAGTCCAACTTCGGAACAAAAGAAAGACACTCATTCACAGCTACATGCAGACAGCTTGGCCCAAAACTGGCTATAGCTTGGTTAATTTACACTGAAAGAAGGAAACTCAAATATTTCATTCAAATGTTCCTAAATTTCGCAGTCTGTTGAGGGACGACAAAGGGAATCACTCTGGAGTGGTTTGCACTACTATGGCTCTCCCAAAAGGTACACAAAATAGAAAAAAACATTTTGTCTGTATTAACAAATTACCCTTTTGTAATGCTGTGAATGTAGCTCCCACAACAAAAAGACCTTTGACAGGTAAGAAAAGACAAAATAAAAATACAGATGACCTTCAAGTTCAAGTTAGCTGACAAAGATGTTACAAACAGCATCAGCTCGGGCCTGGATAATCATTAACGAGGCAAGTTTTGGTAGCTTTTTTAGAGCCAACTCAGCCAAATTCCAAGAAACTCTTTGGAATCCATGGCATCACACTGGTGTAGCAGTATTTGGTTTTCAGCAGCAAAAGTTAATTGAATTAAACCTTGGAATTCGCTTTTCCACTTAATATTGAACATATAACAAAATGACAATAGGGTTCTCAAAGAAGACAATAGTTTACTAGCATCAACTGCTTCAGTGTTTCGCTTTAACGTGTGATCAAAGTAAGGTATACTAGTGTTTTTTTAGTTTACTCTCACGTGGTTGCAGCAAGTGGAAATTCAACTCGCTTCTTTGAATTTGGTAGCACAACTTCACAGTTAGTGAGCCAGTGCAGTGGGAGGGAGAATTGAACAAACAAAAAGAAGACTATGTGTAGTTATGTGACGATGTGGGCGGGACGTGTCACCACTGTCACAGGATGACAAATTTGTTACCGAGTCAAGCCACAGGTTCGAGACCATGACCGCAACACGTAGACCGCAGAAAACAAACGTTAACACTCCTTTCTCAGGGCCAGATGACAATCTTATGCAGAGATTCAAGTTGTCACTATGACCCGGGTAAGTGGTCAATATGTACATGAATCTGTCTTTTGTGCACAAGCAAGGAAGCGAAACCCTCAAAAATGCCTGGCCCATTTAAATCTTATATGCATCTTTTTTTTTATGATGATAACAGAGACCAGAATTTTCAAATTTCCTCTACTCTAATGGCAATGTTCTGAAGTGACAGAGACGTAGTGCAATGAAATTTCGTTGCTAAGGGCGCTAGTCCGCACAAGTAGTTGCACAAGACAGGGATGTGGCGAAACACATGTTCGCAGAAGCACGTATGTGTGCCAATCAACCAAAGAAAGCAGCCCAGTGACAGTGAGAGATGCATTGCCCAGTACTACGGGATAATTGAATGTGCTAAACAGGTATTCCTTATAGGTTTATGCAAGTGTTGAGTTGTCATAATCAATTGCATTTTAAGGACCACTGGCCCAAATCATGAAAGAAGCATGGAAGCATCACATTTGTAACATCATGCATGAGTGTAGTGTACTTGTATATAGTCTATTTATTGTCGCGGCATGTTTGAAAACAGGAGGCACGGGCAATACCAACAAATAAGCTTTGTTGTGCCATGTCCAATTGTAAAGAAAGAAACCTGCCACACTATTTAAGAGAGTTCTGCACAGAAAGTGCAACCAGTGCAAGGATGTCTCACTTTCGAGAATTATTTCTGAAAATGCAACGTGCATGCAGAATGCATGACGTTTGTGACCTCGCTCGGGCTCAGCCACGGGTGTGTATAGTATACAAAAATTGATTACACTTAGTTTAATTAAGGGGCGGGAATTCATTGATTGACAAACTACTTGCCTGTTCAGCATCAGCATCCAGGGCGGATGTAGCCTCGTCCAAGACTAGAATGGGGGGCCTGCGTACAAATGCTCGCGCGAGCGCAACTCGCTGCTTCTGTCCTTCCGAAAGCTGAGCCATGCCCGAGGTACACAAGGGGGTATCGTACCCCTGAAAAAAAAAAAAGGAAAAAAAGTAAATTCTCGAATGAACAACTGGTCGTGGATCAGACTTTATTGCGAAATAATCAAGGACAAATGATTATCCCACCACTCCGAACTTGAATTTATTAAGACTGCCTTAAGAAATGCCAGACATCAACATGCAAGAGAATATCATTGAGTTGTTTTTGGACGTGTTCACATCAGGAACTAGAATGACATCAGTTGTTACAAGTCAAGCGAAGGTTTCAGTTAAAGGTTAATTCCTGAATGTGAGGTTTAAGAAGCGAGCTTGTGGCGCAGTTGACACCACATGCTCTGTCTTGACACTGACATATGAAGTCAGAGCTACTAAAATATTTCTGTTGTCATAGTTATTCACTTCCTTATTTATTGTCTGTCAAAACATTGGCTTGCCTACTACAGAAATCTTTGTGTACAATCACGAGATAGAAAATGTAGTGGCTAGTACTAATCTTATCTACCATCTAAGCTGACAAGCTAAAATACAGTGCTTAACATCACTGTAACAATGTTAAACATGTCTTAACAATGTTTAACAATGTGTCCCTTTAAATAACGTCAACGCTGTATTACAAGAGCGCTGCTGCCGGGCCAAGGTGCACCCACCAGGGGTAGCTGGCTGACGAAATCGTGCAGACGTGCCATGCGGGAAGCCTCCTCCAGCTCTTCCTGGCTAGGTACGCCGGAAGAAGGGTCGAGGCCATATACCACGTTCTCTCCAAGCGTGCGGTCCATCAAGCACAGCCGCGGTTCACAGGCCACTATGCACTGCCGCAGGTATCCCACGTTTATTGCACGCACGTCCACTCCGTCCAAGTACTGCGCAAAATCACAATAAAGCCAGGGATCAACAACTGCATATGGTAAAGTTCAAGGTAACAAGGCAGCTCTCAGAAATGCGCCAAAGTCTACTTGGTGTCAATGTTGACAGAGCTTGTCTTAGCGGAAGTTGAGTTTATTTTAAGAAGCCCACAGGATCTGTGAAAACTAATAGGTAGTAAAAATGGTGCTAACGTAGTTCGCACTAAAGTGCATCTATTCGCTCAACTTACAAGCCCATTTATCATCAACCTCCAAGCCTTTGTTCTTCCCAGGATGTTTTAAAAAAAACATACGTTAATATGATCGCCCTTATACTGAAAAATCATGTGCTGTTTTTACCTTTACATTTCAAAGATTTCACTTGCACAGCGCACATTAAAACAAAGATAACTGTAAAATATAAGTGTGCGATACATGCGAGTTAGAGGTGCGACTTCACAGCAGTGCAGTGTGCATTGCTGTGAAGCTGGGCAACATTTAGCACACATAAGCCGTAATTGCAAGGAAGATGGAGCGCACATAACAATATTACTTCTGAGGTTTTTGCTTGTATAAACAGTTATGAAACTTCCCTTTAAAAAATTGTTAGTATTGTTGTATTAGATTAGTTACGTGGGCCATACCCACAGCCAGCAGCTTTTTTTTTCCAGGGGCATGCCAAGATTCGAATACTAAAGTGCCAGAAGCTAACAGAATTGAATATAGAATGCTTTTCAGAGAGTATCCAAAGATTTAACAACCATTTTTGCAAGTAATGTAAAGTTACATTCACAGCCTAGCAATTGTAACTTTATCATTAAGAGCACCAATAGAGCACAAGGAGCAGATAACTCTTTGAATGCACAGAGTACAACTATCATTCACAGTCCCTATGCAATAACTCCAAATGACAGTTAAATAATCCATAAGACGTGGCTCCCTGGGCAATGTAACCTGCACTATGTAGGTTCTCATGATTAATGCTCAAACCATAACCTCAATAATACAATTTCTCATACTTTTGCACCAACCTTGCTCTTACCTCAGTGCAAATGACGCCTTGAAATATTTGTAAACTATGTGAAAGGTACTCGACGACATATCGAGCGCTAACAAACAGGGATGTGAGAGAGACGAAAACACAACGCGCCATAGGCGTATCAGCCGGCGGGGCAAGGCGGGCGCGAGCCCCCCTACTGAGAAATGTTGGGGGGGCTGAACCCCCCCCCAATTTTGATAGTGGTCACACTTGCTGCACGCTGGGGAAACCAACAAGTAAGGTGAAGTTTTCTGTCACAACAATAATCACTGAATTATGTGCTTACGGGAGAATGAAAATATGCGAGGCAATGTTACAACATAGTGAAAATTTGCCAACATTTCCGCTGGGATGATTTTCCTTGTGGGATTTTTGCGGTGAGAGTCGCCTATGCAACGCGTCTTGTGCTGTAGTGTTGTAGAGCAGGCAAGCACCGAACAGCGGCCTATATCACTTGTTCATGCTTTTATTCTGCTGTGACTTATTGATGAAGTTGCGGCGGGAATGAGCAAACTCTTTAAAGACCGGTCAAAGCATTTGCTGCTTCCTAAAAATAATTTTCTTAAAAAAATATATATCGTCACCTCTGCTCTGTCAAAACTGTTAGGAGCCGGTGAGTGTGACAAATCGTTTCAGACGCGGAAATCGAGCTAAGGGCGCCATTCCTCAGCAAGCAAATTCATATCAAAGTGCGAGCGTGTTGATGAAATATATATATGTGTATATATATATATATATATATATATATATATATATATATATATATATATATATATATATATATATATATATATATATATATATATATATATATATATATATATATATATATATATATATATTTTTTCACTTGGCAAACGATGAGTTGGTACACCACTGCAATGCGCTCTTTAATGTTTCTGTCAGTGCTCAATATGTTGTTGAGTTCCGTTTAGCATCACGCCCATAAAATAGTATTTCAAAAGTGTTCTTATATACTAACAGTGCTTATTCAATTTGAGTAGCGAATCAAATAGGATAATAAAAAATAGAAACAGGGTAGCAGGACAATTCGATATTAGAAATTTTCAAATACTTGCACTCCACTGTTTACGAAATGAAAATCAAACTCAATTTAAGACGTATAATGCCCCAAAGCAACTCCCAGTTCATGAGAGACATATTAGTGGAGAATTCCAAATAAATCCAGCCCTGATGAGTTGTTCAGCACACCACTCAATCTAGCGGATTCACACAGTGCCTCCACCAAATGCGGCCGCCACATTTGGGACTCAAACCTGCAAACTCGCGGCCTGTGCGCAATGCATCAGCCACAGGGGCACCGCGGCATCTGCGCCCAGCTGAGAGAGGAGGGGCTCACCACTTGCCCACACTGGGGGTCGTAGAAACGCAGAAGAATGTCAACCACGGTAGACTTGCCGCAGCCGCTGGCCCCTACCAGCGCCAACATCTCTCCGGGGCTTAGCTCGAGGTCAAGCCCTTGGAGCACCGTGACCTGTGGTCGGCTCGGATAGGCAAAAGTGACCCCCTTGAGGGACAGCCGGCTGCTCACTTCCTGCGGAAAGTTTCACACAAATAAGTAGGCAAGCTAATAAATACGCATAATTTGGCTGATTCACACACTCCTCGACGTGGAAAGTCATACTGCTGCATCAAAACTGAAAGTGCCACTGTGCACGCTGTTCCAGAGTTATATAGAAGACTTGACATGTGCAGAATGGTGTTTATCCAGCCCGAAATATTGAAGAGATTAAAATGGTGTAGTGAATGTATTGCAGATTAAAGTATACAAACACAAACATAATACAGTATTTTATTAGGTGCTCCATTCTCATATTACATGATGTCTACAGCTGACTGAGACTATCATAAAATAAAGCTGGATGCACTTAAAGACACCATTTTCAGATACCAGAGCCTGGGAAATCATCAGCATACATACACTTATTAAACTGGCCCATTAGTAGCTTTTAATGCTAGCAAAGTCTAGAGAGTGAAGAGAAGCTTGTCCTTAACTCCAACACAGCACCAATGTATAAATTCTATTAGTTTCAATTCAATCTGAAAGGGAAGTTCCCTTTTTTGTGTGTGTGCAGAATGTTTGAGAAAAAATAAGACAGACAGGACGTCGTTTCTCAAATGTTCTGCCCACAAAAAAAGGAATTTCTTTTTAGAATGCAATACCAACCAGCCCAAGTAGCCTCTCTGTTTTCATTCAATTATTCTTGCGTACAAAGCTCCAGCACAGTTAGATTAAAGGGACACTGAAACGGTTTTGGCGATTTTGTACAAACACATTGGGCCAGTAGACCAAGTCTCAAGGATTATTTAAAGATCAATTTGAGCTCTCTGTGTAAACTGTGTAACTTATTATGCCTTAATCTGGGAATCACTGCAGATCATTGCGACTTAGCAAAACACGTTTTTAACCACCCATTCACAGAGCAACATACTCTGGCCACTTGGCGAGGCCAGAGCACGTCAGCAGCCACATCACTGTGGCTGCTGATCTGAATGGCTGTAGAATGCGCGGAAGTAAGATCGGCTAGTAGGGTGGCGGCACCTCTATGTTGCCAGACAGCATGCGGGCCATGTCATGGCCTCCGAGACTGCGTGCAACCTGTCAGTGTGCCATCTCTGAAGTTTAGACTGGTAAAAGCTCTAATTGTCGAACACACTCATGAGAGCTCAGTGATCGCCAGCGATGCCAGCGTTCCTCATTAGTTGAGGAGGCCAGGCAGAGGCGAGGACAAGGGTATGATATAATTGTCCGTAGTGGCCTTGGTACATGGCGTGTCACTAAATTTGTAGTGCATGTGCTTTGATGATGCTCTAGCCTAAACGCTGACAAAACTTCAAAAAAACATTTCAGGGTCCCTTTAACCGAAGAGCAGTGGGAAGTCAAGCTGTCAGGCACAGACCTCAAGAATCGCCCAGCCTGGCTGAACAGGCATGAGAGATGGCAAAGGCATGCGACCTCTGGGAATAAGGAGGTTGCACACCTTGGGTGCACAGTGTGCTGCCTCACAATAAGCATTTAATCTCTCTCTCTTACTGTGCACGTGTGCTATGTGTTGAACTCAAGCAATGGCGCTGAGCCGTGCTCTCCATTAGGGCTGCAGAAGTCGCGTCTTTTCCTTTCCTGAAGCTCTCTCTCTCTCTCAAGCAAAAATGCAGACAACTTACAGGCCTCATGCCACCATCAGAGTAGCCATCAATTTCAGTCTCCGCTTCGAGAAGATTGAAGACTAGACCGGCAGACAGCCTAGCCCTAAGGTAGTCGGGCAACATGGAGGTCCACTGGCCCACAGACACCGCACTGAATGCCATTGTGAAGAACACCCTGGGCCATGGAGATTGTTCACATTGTAAGAAGCTTCAGATGACTAAGCAATAACGTATTTTCTCTAGTATAACCCCCCAAAGATATAGAGAAAATTTGGAGTTAAGGTCAGGGTGAGAGTTACACACAAATTTCAGGGGTGCAATATGGCTTCATAGCACTACCTTAGAGTAATGCAAAAAAAGTGACTTTACGCCAATATGATTTATTTTTATCTCTACGATGCCTTGTTGTTTGGCGTGCACATTAAGGGATGGGTTTTTAGCGTAAAAAACAGTATAAGGTTATGGCAGGATGAAATAGCTATGTCACCTTTCTCTTCAGCTAACTAAAGTCAAAACCACAGCAGAATATGGAATTAGCTTCAATGTAATCAAATTCATTTACAGAGATCCAAGCTTGATTGATTGATATGTGGGGTTTAACGTCCCAAAACCACCATATGATTATGAGAGACGCCGTAGTGGAGGGCTCCGGAAATTTTGACCTCTTGGTGTTCTTTAACGTGCGCCCAAATCCAAGCTAGACAGTCCAAACATTTGAGCTACTAGTTTTACCATCTAGGGCATGAACTAATTAAAGTGTCACAAACAATTGCATACTCATGCTGAATGTGCTTAAAGGGGTCGTGAAACGTTTTCAAAAAAGTTTCAACTACGTGTGTATTCAAAATTCTGGCTGTCCATTTAATACTATACCTCATCTCTTTGATCATCTGGACTCTCTGAATAACTAAAAAAGTGCAATCTCGTTTTCCCAACTCATGTTCACGTCAACTGTGCAGCTGACGTCACTTTAGACAGCCAATGGAAAGTCTCTGTCGTCCACAAAACATGGCGAGGCAGCGATGTTTTTGAACCTTAGTTGATCATGGTTTGTAGCGTCATACTGTTTCTATTACGGCACCACGGACACACAGCATAGGATGGCCGACCTTCGCGAACTACAGCGTCGTCTGCTAGAGCAGTGGTTCTCAAATGGGGGTCCGCAGACCCTAGGGGTTCCGCGAAGCCATTTATATGATCCGCGAAACCCTCACCCGCATTTTTCTTTAGGCGTGACTGTGCCACGTATTGATGAATTGTCCAAAATGTAGTGATGTGGCACGTTTGCTTGGTGTTCTTGGTAGCAATTAAAGGTAGGCTTGTGCGAATATTCGAACGAATAGTAGAGTATTCGAATTCGCTTTGATTCAAATTTAAATTATTGAAAATTTCGTAGTATTCGTAATGAACGAATAGGTGTATGTTAATCCGCATATAACGGTTTGTAAAGGTAGTTTTGCTGCAGTGTTGCAGTGCTAAGCCGTGAAAGCAGCCATCCAGGGGAAATAGCCCCCTGCAAATTTGAAGGGGCCCTGCGACACTTTTTGAGCACAGTCAGAAAACGCTCCCGATCGGTAGTCGACGCTCCCGAGAACACGCGAGCCAAATATTATAGCGCAGCACGCGCCCTGTGATTCACAGTAAATTCTCAAAGCCAGCTGGAAATCGCTCTCTTCTCTCTGCAAATGGCACCACAAGCTCCAAAATCACTCGCCATAGCTATTGCATCAGCCATTGGCCGATTTGAACATGGCGCGCTCGGTCGTCACATTCTATGGAAAAAAAAAAAGAGGTGCTCAAGGTCACGAGGTGCGTGTGACGTATTTTCTTTGCAATGCCATACCTCCCTGCTTAGTTTCTAGCATCTTCATCGAGACGAAAAGAGAGAATTGAATTGCAGCGTGCGACTAATTTTCGGAACTCTGCCGCTCGTACTGGACTGTTTCTAAAAATTTTGCAGCGGTAAATTTGCGAGGCAACAAGCTTCTTTACTGGCTCCATGGCTACTTGAAAAAGTGTTGCAGGGCCCCTTTAAATGAACATGTTACCCTCAAATCAATTCATCATTTCATTCATCAATTCACCTATCAATCATTCATCAACTCACCTATGTAATATTTGTTTGAATATTCAAAGTGTTCGAATATTCACGCAAGTATGCTACAAAGCTTACAATGAGTGCTACGAATAAACAAATAGCTCGTGTACTATCACTTACCTGTAAACATTGGTGGCTTCCATCTCACCCCTTGTAACCAGGAAGGCACCCAGACGAAAGGCACAGCCATACACAAGGAACATAACTCCTTGTGAAAAGGCAAAGGCAAGCGCAAAGAGGATGCTCCGTTTTTGCGATTCTCTGCAGACAAAAGTAACAGAATTTTCATGGTACAACATGTGCAAGCTCCTAGTTCAAGCATAGCCTCAACAAGGCGTAGCTTACACAGTTTCTATGACCACCACTAATTACAATGTCAGCAATGAAACAAGTTGACTGCATACTTACAAAAAGGTGCACTTTGGCAGGAGCCAGCTGATACTAAATGTTTCGATCGAACGACTTACCCGCTTAGCTGATGTATGCAGGGACACTAGCACCTATCTATATGTACGTTTTATGTTTAACTGCCATTGTTCTCATGTGTATTAGCTGAGAACCGCGACTTTTACAACCAAGACATTATCATCTGCATGTTTGCTAACTATGTATTTCCTTGGGAGGTCTTCAATATTCCTAGTTGCTCGCTTGAACATGACACGGTATGAAATGCCATTAATGATTCTGTTTCATAATTCGCAAGTGCACTTCTCTGCACTGCATATTTTAACAAGTAATAGTGGCACTTGTCGTGCTTCAAGCGGAGACGTGGTTCTAGCTGAACCACGTCTAGTTCTAGTTGAAGCTCTCTTGATATGAACGTACATATTAAGAGAGGCGACGCAGCATTTTCCACGCCATTGCGTAAGCGAACCGCGATTGAACAGGCTATTTGAACTAAATGACAAGCCGCCGTTAGTTGCTGAAACTGCATAGGAGGAAAGCTAACTTTACAATTTTGAAAAGGGTCTACGTGCCGAGCTAAATTTTTAGCGGACAAGATCTTATCTGTACACTTTGGGTTCTGTTCTAACTCCTAATGGAAGTCTGAATAAATAAAAAGCCAAGAGGGAAAAGAAACAAGAAAGATTGCTCATAATGAACTTTAAAAGATAACTACTTAAAAGCATTGATTGATATGTGGGGTTTAACGTCCCAAAGCCACCATATGATTATGAGAGACGCCGTAGTGGAGGGCTCCGGAAATTTCGACCACCTGGGGTTCTTTAACGTGCACCCAAATCTGAGCACACGGGCCTACAACATTTCCGCCTCCATCGGAAATGTAGCCGCCGCAGCCGGGATTCGAACCCGTGACCTGCGGGTCAGCAGCCGAGTACCTTAGCCACTAGACCACCGCGGCGGGGCAAACTACTCAAAAGCAACATCTATAACTATCTATCTACTGACAACATAATCTCCAGGGCTGTAACTGAGTCACAAAATCCACTCAGAACATAATCTCCAGTGCTGTAACTGAGAGTCAGAAAACAAACCATGCTAATGCCAAAGTTAACTTTAACTTTGCTAGGTTTGAATAAAATGAATGCTCTACATAGTTCTTCCAGTTAGTATGGCAGTCTGGCTTCAAGCATATTTCACCTCAGGACATGTCTCACGAAGAAAAATAGGGTGGTCTGTTTACAAGAGCTGCACAGGCATGACTAAGAAATATGCAGGTCTAAGCTGGAGGCAGCATGGCAGCAGCCACAGCTCAAGAACAGCTGCATAGGCATTTGCAGCTGGCATAAACAGGCCGTTGTCATTGCAGATGGTGATGGGATAATGATGATGTTGATAAATAATGAGCAAACAATGTCTCTGCTACATGTAACCCTGCTATGTAAAAAAATCCACTGACTGCGTAATTTAAAAACGAAAACGAATGTCTTTCAACATTAAACTCACATAAGTGGCACGAGCAGATGGCTGACAAACAGTCCAAAGAAGGTAGGCTCCAGGTTCAGCTCTTGAACAGCCTTGATATTTTCTATGCTCTCTGTGGTCACCTTGAGGACAGAAAAATGGGCACTGATGAAGAGGAACTAACATATGCTTGATACGCGTGCAATGGCTTTAAAACACCGATGCCACATTTACAGAGTGTGCTGCGCCTTATTAAGTGTATGCCGCAAACATTGCAGTAGACAATTCGCCCCAGTTTCTTCATGCACACTGTTTGCGCACTTACGTAAAGCCACTTAAAGACAGGAAAATACCATGAACTGGAGACAACACATACTTATACATATCATGAAAGTGCAAGTGACACTTCATAAAAGCAAATGGGGTAAAACAAAAGGCATGTGTAATAACAGCCTGTAGCAGCTTTCTTCATTATGAAATAAATATTCTGAAGAAAAAGTCACACACCAAATCACCCGTAAAATTTTATTTAAATATTGTTTAGTTTGAAGGTGTTGGATTGCATGACATCAAGAAGTGCAATACCGCATCTACTCGCGTAATGGACGCACTCGCGTAATGAACGCACCCCCAACTTCAGTCGTTGAAAATTTGATTTTTTTTGTTCGCCCGCATAATAAATGAACCCTCAACATTCATCTGCTGCAGTCTCGCAAACCCATACATGGCGCCTCCTTGCCCGTTGCATCTTTTCCATTTTTTTATTATGCCGACCATCCTCGGTTACTTCAGCTCTCTCCCTCCCCCTTGCCGTTTTGTTTTTCTTTCTACAGTAAACTCTCAGTAAACAGAAATTTGTTGAATAGAACTGCTGCTTAAACAGAGCTATTGCCTCTGCAATGCTTGGTTTCGGGCTTGCATTCTGCACCCATGTTCACCTCTCAGTAAACAGAACTCCTGCTAAATAAAACATATTTTTCCAATCCGTTCAGATTCCGTTTACTGAGACTCTACTGTATTTGTGTGCGGCACGTCCCTAGTGTTTTTAATTATCCATAGGCCACAGCCAGATTCACGAATGGTGCGAGTGTATAGACATCGCTACTGACAAGCACACAGCGAGTGAAGGTCACGAAACTGCCTGCGCCAACCAACGGTCGCTTCTTGCCAATACGAAACATCAAGGCCCAACCCCATGCAAAATATTTTCGAGCTATGACGACGAGATTTGCTGTCGCAATAGCTGTAGTGAAACCCTATAGTCGCGAAGGGCCATTTATCGACATCGCGTCACTGGTTCCTGGAAAAACAAAAAAGTTGCTTGTCACCCAGATAAGAGTGGGACAATTTAAAAAAATAATGTCATTCATAGTACAGTACACATGTTTACACTGTTAGGGAATTTATTAGCCGGCACACAGCGAGCATACACAATGGCAACAGTAACGGCCAAGCACAGACTCTCAGCGCGAGCGGCGTCCTTTTTGGGTAGACCCACTAGAAAGCACTTGAGGGTTCGACCCAGTTCAGTGTTCGTAGGCTTCTCTACAATTACCCCGGGGTCGAAGAGGGAGCCGCCTGGCGACCTAACAGCTTGTCACTATGAGCGGATCATAGTAAGCCTTCAGGCCCGCAACGGTGCATGTCCAAAGATTCTTCAATTGGTTCGATCAGATAGTTGACCGGAGATGTGTGCTCTATCATGCGGTAGGGACCTTCGTATTTCAGGAGTAGTTTGGAAGAAAGGCCAGCTACAGAGGTCGGGAGTGAGAGCCGTACACGGGAACCAAGAAGGAACGTGGGCTCAGAAGTGGCGGAGCCATCACGAATACTCTTCTGCCGCTGTTGCTCAATCGTCGTAAAAGTCTTGGCAAGCTCGCGACACTCTTCAGCAAGCCTGGCCGTTTCAGAAATAGGTGCACACTCAGATGGATCCGGCATGTACGGGAGTATCGTGTCGATGGTGTGTGACGGGTTCCTTCCGTACAGCAAGAACAAAGGTGAAAAACCGGTCGTGCTCTGAGGGGCGGTGTTGTAGGCGTAGGTGACGAAGGGCAGTATACTATGCCAATTCGTGTGGTTGGCGGCGACGTACATCGAAAGCATGTCACCGAGGGTGCGGTTAAAGCGTTCGGTCAGACCATTCGTCTGCGGGTGGTAAGCAGTAGTTTTGCGGTGGACAGAACGGCACTCGGTGAGAATGGCTTCGACGACTTCTGACAAGAATACACGGCTTCGATCGCTGAGAAGCTCCTGGGGTGGACCGTGGCGCAGTATGAATCGATGCAGTAGGAAGGACACAACATCACGCGCAGACGCCGCAGGGAGAGCAGCGGTTTCGGCGTATCGCGTTAAATGATCTACGGCGACGATGGCCCAGCGGTTACCAGCCGACGTCGGAGGAAGTGGTCCATACAAATCGATACCTATGCGCCCAAACGGACAGTCAGGGCAAGGCAACGGTTGCAGACCGGCTGGCGACATGTGTGCTGACGGTTTGCGGCGTTGGTAAGCGAGGCAGGAGCGAACGAACTGCTGCACGTAGCGGTACATCCCACGCCAGAAGTAGCGTTGTCGAGTGTGATGGTAGGTTTTGAATACCCCAGAGTGCGCGCATTGCGGATCAGAATGGAAGGATTCACATATCTCCGACCGCAGACTGCGGGGTATCATGAGTAACCACTGCCAGCCATCGGTGTCGTAATTGCGTCGGTGTAGGAGGCCATCACGAATGGCGAAATGGTGAGCTCGACGACGCAAGGCACGCGTGAATGGCGTTGCGGACGGATCAGAGAGCAAGTCGATCAGCGGGGCGATCCAATTATCCTTTCGCAGTTCGGTAGCGATGATGTCAACATCAATGGCAGAAACAGCAACCGAGGATACTAAGCAGAGCACGTCATCTTCAAGCAAAGGGGAGCGCGAGAGGGCGCCGGCATGCTGGCGTCCGTTGTGGTCTTGTAGTCGTAGTCTTGTAAGCGAAGAGCCCAACGGGCGAGACGGCCTGAGGGATCCTTCAATGATGACAGCCAGCATAGTGCATGATGGTCGGTGACGACATCGAATGGACGACCATACAAATAAGGTCGAAACTTTGTAAGGGCCCAGATGATTGCCAGGCACTCTTTCTCCGTGACGGTGTAGTTTGTCTCGGCTCTTGCGAGCGTACGGCTTGCATATGCCACGACATATTCAGGGAATCCGGGTTTGCGCTGTGCCAGGACTGCGCCGATGCCTACACCGCTGGCGTCCGTGTGCATCTCCGTTGGGGCCGTAGGGTCGTAGTGGCATAGAATGGGAGGAGACGTCAACAAATGGCGGAGCTTCGCGAAGGCGTCGTCGCACTCGGACGACCACGAATTGTGGGGCCCGTTTCTTCCAAGGAGCTTCGTCAGCGGTGATATGATCGTGGCAAAGTTTCGCATGAAGCGTCGAAAGTATGAGCACAGGCCCACGAAACTATGCAGTTCTTTGACGGACGCAGGTTTGGGGAATGTAGCCACAGCCCGAAGCTTGGCTGGGTCAGGAAGAATGCCATCCTTGGACACGACGTACCCTAGGATGGTGAGTTGCCATGCTGCAAAGCGGCACTTCTTCAGATTTAGTTGCAAGCTGGCATTGCTCACACATGCGAAAACTTCTTTCAGACGTTGGAGATGCGTGGATAAATCTGGAGCGAAGACAACAACGTCATCGAGGTAACACAAGCACGTGTGCCATTTTAAGTTGCGCAGAACGGTGTCCATCATGCGCTCAAAGGTCGCAGGTGAATTACACAGACCAAATGGCATGACGTTGAATTCATACAAGCCGTCGGGTGTGATGAACGCAGTCTTCGGTCGAGCGTCATCAGCCATGGGTACTTGCCAGTAGCCCGAGCGCAGATCGAGAGAAGAAAAAAAATCGGCTCCGTGAAGGCTGTCAATTGCGTCATCGATGCGCGGCAGGTGGTAAACATCCTTGCGAGTGATCTTATTGAGCCGTCTGTAGTCCACACAGAATCGTACGAAACCATCTTTCTTTGCAACAAGAATAGGAGACGCCCATGGACTGTCCGAGCGCCGAATAACGTCGCGTCGGAGCATATTGTCAACCTGCTCGTTAATTTTCCGACGTTCAGCAGGCGACACGTGGTATGGACGTTGCCTTAATGGAGGATGGGCACCAGTGTCGATACGATGCGTAACAGTGGACGCGCGACCGAGAGAACTTCGCCCGACATCGAAAGAAGAGCGGTATTCTTGCAACAGGTTCAGAAGCTGGGAACGCTGTACCGACGTAAGTTTGTCATCAATGTAGGGGCCAAATACATCAAGAGATGATAGATCAGAAGTAGAAACAGCACTGATGGTACGCGAATTGGGACAACGCGAGTCATCGGGCACGTCCAGGACTTGTGCGTCAACGACTGGTTCCACTCTGCCGAGACATTCCCCTTGAACCAACGTAACAGTGTTTGGGGATAGGTTGGTCACAAAAATAACGGCGTTGCCCTGGGTAATTAGCACGGTCGCGAAAGGTACTAGCAACCCTTTCCTTCTGCAAGCACGGTCGGATGGCGAAACGAGTGCAATTGTGTCAGGGAGACCGGTGCAGTAGACTGATGCCCCCATCGTCGAGCTTGGAGGTGCTATGGTATCGTCTTTCACGAGAATCTTGCTCAGTGTCGAGGGACTGTCTTCTGACGTCCAATGCGACAAGGGTGAGAGTTCAATTTCGGCGGCGGCACTATGGATGACGGCGTCGTTGCGGGAGAGAAAATCCCATCCCAGGATGATGTCATGCGAGCATGCAGGAATGATGATGAATTGGGCGACATACAGAACGTCCTGAACGACAACGCAAGCTGTGCACCCCGCTGTAGGATGAATACGATGCGAACTTAGTTACGTTAGGTTTTATGGTGCAAAAGCAACAATGGCTATGATGCACCAGACACTGGGTGATTATGATAATAGGGTTAAAATGTGAGGTGAAAAACAGATTTCTGTTTACAGATTGTTTAGAAGACCTGTGGTGTCTAGAAACCTAAGAATATCCTGTATGGGGATAGGTGCATTTTCTGATAGTATTAACATTGGGTGTAGAGGTGTTTGTGTTCTGTAAAACTGTTTAAAATAAATGTGTCTGCTTTTTTCAAAGACTGGGCATGTTATTAAAATATGATTGATAGTCAGAGGTTCCCTGCAATGTTCGCATTCTGGCTGATCTTCTCCGCGCAATAAAAAGTTGTGGGTTAGGTAAGTATGACCTATACGCAGGCGGCATAGTGTTACTTCGATGAAGCGCTTTTGGTGGTTGCAAGACTTCCATTCTTGTAAAATAGGCTTGATAATTTGAAGCTTGTTATGCACTTGAGCCTGCCACTCTTCTTGCCATTTTGCCCTAAAGGCTGTCCGACAACTGTTGAAACAGTCTCTGAATGGTGCCCTTATTTCTGCTATTGTTTGATGACCTGCTCTTGTTGCTACCCTGTCTGCCTTTTCGTTTCCTGGGATACCAACATGGCTCGGCACCCATATAAGCCGGATTGTTTTGCCATTTTTCTCAGCTCTTTCTAGCTTCTGTAAAATGTCCCCGAGAAACGGTTCGTTTTCCGACCTTAAATGTAGGGCTTTTAATGCGCTAAGTGAGTCAGTGTATATGACAGCTTTTTTGTGATTTCTTGATAAAATTTCTTCGAGAGCAATCAAAAGAGCATATACTTCTGCTGTGAAGATAGATAAGAATGGTGGCAGTCTTATACATGTTTCTGAGTGTTTTGATATGACAGCACTTCCTGTATATTCTTGTGTTTTTGATCCATCAGTGTAGTATTCAGAGTGTGTGTTATATTTTTCTTGTACGGCTAAGAAATCCAGGATAATTTGTTCCCGTGGAGTTTCCTTCTTCCCTAGATGAGTTAAGGCAAAGTCAGTGTAGTGCGAAAAGTCCAACCATGGAGCCAGTCTTTCCGGCATTCGGACAACGCTTAGTGCCTGATTCGGTACTTTGTAGTCTAGACATATTTCTTCAAAGCGCAGGAGAAGTGGTCTTATCGTGTGCGGTCTGTTGTTGTATTGTATTCTGGTACCGATGTGAGAGACAATAGTGTGACATATGTGGCTTGGTTTCGATCTGGTTCTTAAAACATAGGATACAGTAAGTAGCGCTCTTCTTTGTTCTAGGCACGGCTCGTTGCTCTCAGCATATAAGCTCTGGACAGGTGAGGTTCTATAAGCTCCAGTCGCCAAACGCAATCCATGATGATGCATTGGGTCAAGACGTTTGAGGTAAGATTTTCTGGCTGAACCGTAAATAACGCTGCCGTAGTCAAGTATGCTGTGCACGATCGAGCAGTATATGCGTAAAAGGCAGACTCGGTCGGCACCCCAGTGTTTCCACGATAGTATTTTCAGGATGTTGAGCGCTTTGTATGCTTTCTTTCTTGTGTAATTCATATGGGAAATGAAGTTTAGTTTTCTGTCAAAGACTAGGCCTAGGAACTGGTGTTCTGACTTGAGTGGCAGTACACTGTTGTTGATTTTAAGAACAGGGTCCGGATACAAGCCGCGCTTTTGTGAGAAAAGTAGGGTAACGGTTTTCTGGGTAGAAAAGCGAAAGCCGTTTTGATCTGCCCATTTGGTCAGTTTGTTGATGGTTAGCTACAGCTGCCTTTCACATGTGGATATGCTTGAGGCTCGACATGCTATCTGAAGGTCGTTAACATATAATGAGTGCATGATGGAGGGGGAGATTACTTCATTAACTGAATTCATTTTGACTACGAACAGTGTAGTGCTCAACACGCAACCCTGCGGCACACCATTTTCTTGGACAAAAACCCGCGATATGTGGAGCCCAACCGTACCTGGAAGTTTCGGTTTGATAGAAAGTCGGAGAGGCAATTAAGCATTCTTCCGCGTATTCCGAGATTTGCCAGGTCTCTCAGTATACCGTACCTCCACGTGGTGTCGTAGGCCTTCTCCAGGTAAAAAACACTGCTAGGCAGTGTTGCCTATGCAAGAAGGCCTCACGCACTGTGTGTTCGAGACGAACAAGATGATCGATCGTTGAATGGCCTTTCTTATACCCACACTGATGATCATCTAGTAGGTTGTCTACTTTAAGGGTGTATGTTAGTCTTCTGTTTATTACGCTTTCGTATGCTTTTGCCATACAGCTTGTAAGTGCTATGGGTCTACAGCTACCCGGTAAAGTTGGTGGTTTTCCAATCTTTAGAAATGGTACTATGGTTGCCATTTTCCATTTTGCGGGCATTTCGCCAGTTTTCCAAATCATGTTAAAAAACTTTAATAATGCTTGCACGGCAGCTTGAGACAGGTGCGCGAGCATCGCGTAATGAATTCTGTCTGAATGAATTCCCGCCGAAAGCACTGTGCTTAACTCTTGGAGTGTCAAGGGAACGTTGTACGGCTCATCTAGGCCACCGGTTATGGGTAGTTTTTGTTTTTCGGTTGTCTGTTTGTATGCCAGGAAGGATGGCGTGTAATTAGCGGAACTGGATATAGTGTAAAAGTGTTCGCCTAAAATGTTCGCCTGCTCCACTAGAGATGTCTGTGTGCCTGGGTCTGTAAGTATGGGTATCGCGTATGAGGAATAGTTGCCGCTGAATTTTCTAACCTGGTTCCACATTTTCTTGGGTGTGGTTGTGCTATTGATTGTAGATATGTACTTCTGCCAGGACGATTTTTCTGCATTTCTACGAATATATCGTGATTTTGCTTTAGCTTGTTTGAACGCAAGGAGGTTGTCATATGTGGGGTACCTACGGAAGTTGCACCATGCTTTATTTTGCAGTTTTTTGGCTTTTGCACACTCACTGGTCCACCATCGCTTTAGCTTTGTTCCCACTAGTCCTGAAGACTGGGGAATAGCTTGCTCTGCCGCAGACAGTATGCAATCGGTGATCTTGTCATTTATTTCATCTATTGTTAGGTGTTCAGAAAACTCGTCCTGTATATTAGCTCTCTGTGTGAACAAAGGCCAATTAGCTTTGTGAAGCTTCCAACGCTGTGGTCGAGAGCGTATGGTCGGAAGTGGTGATGTTAGTTTTACAATAGACGGTAGATGGTCACTACCGTAAGGATTGTTTATTGTTTCCCATGTAAAATCAGCAAACAGTGAGCTAGAGCACTCATGGTTCCTGTGCCTGGAGAGCAGTATGTTGGTGATCCAGTGTTTAAAAGACACACATTGTTAGTAAGAATAAAATCTTCAATTACCTGCCCTCTACTGTCTGTCTTCACACTACCCCATAGTATGTTGTGCGCACTGAAATCTCCTGCCATTAAAAAAGGTTTAGGTAGCTGTTCTGCAATCAATTCTAGATCTTTTACAGTAAAATGTGTATGAGGTGGAATGTATATGGAACAAATAGTGATAGTTTTATGTGATAAAATAGTGACTGCAGCCGTTTCAATAAAACTGTTAACTACAACTTCTCTTACCGCGATACCACTTTGGACAACAATGGCGACGCCGCCCGACAGCCGGTTGCTTTGCGAGCGGTCGCGACGTATAAAGTGTAACCTTTTAGTATTTTGGTGTTTTTTGGTCCCAGATTCGTTTCCTGCAAGCATAACGCTACAGGAGAGAAGCTTGTAAATATGTCCTTAATGTCGCTTAAGTTTCGTGTCATGCCTCTGCAGTTCCAATGGATGATGTATGCCATTACGTGAAATGATAGGTATAAAATTTAGTATTTTGAGTTAATTGTGCATAAGCTAAAAAGCGACAGTATCCATGTGCTTCGTCACTTCTTTTTTTTTGTGGGGCCGAAATTGTATTTCGGCTCCCGTTTCCTCCCTGGCAGGGAGGAATGATGGGCTGCCTGATCGCCCTGCTGGTTGGAGCAGGGTCTGTCAGGCTTTCAGTGTCCGATGGACTCACGTCCATGGACTCGGCACCACCAGGGTGCTCAACAGTGTTGGTGCCCGGCGAGAATGCTGGCCTCCTCAAGGGAGGCTGGCTACTCGGCACCGTTGTTGAGGCCTCTTTTGCCTCGACATTAGGTTGGCTGGCACCAACACTGGTTGGTGCCAGCCAACCAGTGTTGGGGTTTCA
This sequence comes from Rhipicephalus microplus, assembly GCF_043290135.1. Taxonomy (NCBI): domain Eukaryota; kingdom Metazoa; phylum Arthropoda; class Arachnida; order Ixodida; family Ixodidae; genus Rhipicephalus; species Rhipicephalus microplus. The sequence goes on along the minus strand of NC_134702.1, from coordinate 98,201,829 downwards.
GGGAGGCTATGGGGCCTCCCTGAAAAAAGGCACTTGGTGCCTTTTTTTCAATCTTGTCTCGGGGCGGACCGTGGCCGCTAGGTCCTGGGGTTCGACCTGTGTGCCTACAGAGACCGTCGGCGGTGCCTTCCCCCTTCACACCGCTTCAGAGTAAGTGCCCTTTTGGGCAAGAACCACTCGCTTGCGCGCTTCTGTATACGGTATGTTTTCTTTGGTTTTCAGTGTAAGTATGTCTTTTTCTTTTTGCCATTCTGGGCAGGAGCGTGAGTACGCTGCATGGGGCCCCTTGCAGTTTACACAGTTTAAAGGGTTAGTGCACTCGCCATCATCATGTTCATTCTGGCCGCATTTCATGCAGGTTGAACTACCACGACATGAATGAGACCCGTGCACAAACCTCTGGCACCGGAAGCATCTGCGAGGATTAGGTATGTAGGACCTCACACGTAGGTAAAGGTACGCTACCTTAACTGCAGCAGGAAGCGTCGTGCTTGCGAATGTTAGTAATACATTCGTTGTGTGGGTTTTCTCCTTATCTCTACGAATGATGATTGCTCGTGCGGCAAGTACACCTTGATTTGCTAAAGCATCCTCAATTTCTGCATCAGTGCACTTGAGCAGTTCATTGTCTGATATTACACCTCGCGTGTAATTGAGAGATCGGTGAGCTGTTACACGGACTTCATGTTGTCCGATTTTTCCAAGGTGTCTAATTTTGTCACCTTGTTCTTTGTTTTTCACTTCTATGAGGAGATCTCCTGAATTCATTTTTTTTTTTGCACTGTAATTGCTTCCAATGCATTCTTTGATTGCTTTTGCAATCGGGAATGGTGATATGTCCTGAATCTTAGTTTCAGTCAATGACGTTACTACAAAGAATTTCGTGTAATCGCTCTCTTTAGTCAGAAGGTTTCTATTTGCTTCGGTGCGACCTTTTTTACGGGACCGATCATTGTGGAAAGGGGGGGTGCTTTTTTCCATAGAAAAGCATGTTCATTCGGTAGCTATGCTGGCCACCCACCATGGAGTCCAACAAAGGAAACGTATACACACGTTAGCCATACATTGCTACTATAACCCTGTGGTCCTGACCAAGGGAGGTCAGTCCCCCAGGGTTAACCCTAGCCACCAAGAAATTTGGAAGTAAACGGAAAAGAGAAGACGACAGGACAGGTAAGAAGTGAGCGATAAAGACATAGGTATAGGGAGAGAGAAATAGGAAAAGACGACTGCCGATTTCCCCTGGGTGGGTCAGCCCAGGGGTGCCGTCTACGTGAAGCCGGGGCCAAAGGGGTGTGTTGCCTCTGCCGGGGGACCTTAAAGGTCCAATCACCCAGCGTCGGCTCAACCCCCAGGATCCCCTTTTCCTCGGACACGGCAAAGCCACGCACGGCTAGGCGTGGGAGGGAGTCAAAACTCCCCCGTTAGCTCGGGTCCGTGGTGTCGCTACACACCAAACGCCTACTTGCGCAGACGCCCCTGCGGGGATACGATGCGAACTAGCAGTACGAAGGGACAACCCAGAAATTGGCATCGTCACTTTTCAAAGCGAGCGGTAGAGGTTTTCGTCCATAATTGATACTGCAGCTCCAGTGTCAATAAGAGCAGATGCATGAACACCGCCCACAAGCACGTCAATGACATTACATGGGCGGCTCTGAGGGCTTTCACAATGCGATAGCGTCGCAGACCTTGCCTCGGGGACTGTGACGACTAGTTTTCCCTCTCGTGAGCAGCTGAACTTGGCCGCATTGGGGACAAGGAATGACGTCGTGGAGACGGCGACCTTCGAGGAGATGGACTTGGGCGAGACGGTGGTGGCATAGACGGCGTTTCTTCGTGATAGAGACGGCTGAGCTGGCCAGCAACAGGCGAAGAAATTGGAGCCGTCTGTACGCGATGGCAACAACGGGCTACGTGACCGGCGTAACCGCAGGCAATGCAGATGGGCCGGTTGTCGGGTGTGCGCCACCTGTTCACCGGGGTAGGTCTCACCCATGTTGCAAGGACCGATGGACGGAATGGTGGCTGCATGGTGGGCTGAAGCTGAGGCTGAAGGGTTACGTCAACTTACGCAGCGGGCATACCCGCTGCAAAGGACGGAGGTCGAGCGGCAGCTTCGGCGTAGGTCAGAGGGGCGGGTGGTGGAACGACTTGAGGCGACCTAGCGACCACTTGGGCGTAACTCAGGGGCGCAGGAGCCGGAGGCTGTTGGGGGTGGTACGCAGGCATTACCTCTGCTATTTCCTGCTCAATTGCTCGACGGATGGGTGGAAGAATGGTAGTGGCCGATTGTTGGACAGCCGGTGGGTGAGCAAAGGGCAGGAGAGAGAATTGGTGCGAGATTTCCTCACGTATATGAAGGACTTGAGGTCTGCCAGCAGCGCCACCTGATCACATCTTGCCTCCAAGCTAGCAAGCCCTGCATCTCGTGGTGTAGAGCGACAGGTCATCGAACGCTGCCGGCGGAGCTCTTCTTAGCTCTGGCACAGCGTGATGACCTCAGCCACTGTGCCTGGGTTTTTGGCAAGCAGCATCGTGAAGGCATCACCGTCAATGCCTTTCATGACGTTCCGGATCTTGTCTGATTCGGACATGCTGTTGTTGGATTTCTTGCACAAGTCCAGGACATCTTCGATGTAACTGGTGAATGATTCACCAGCCTGCTGAGTGTGTTCGCGTAAGCGCTGCTCGGCTTGCAGCTTGCCAACGGCAGGGCGGTCAAAAACGTTGGTGATAGCGGTTTTAAAATTGGACCAGGTTGCGAAATCGGACGCGTGGTTGTTGTACCACAAACTTGCAACAGCCACGAGGTAGAACACCAAATTTGTCAACTTGCCTTCCTCGTCCCATTTGTTGGTGACGCTCATGCGCTCGTAAATGGCGAGCCAGTCCCCCACGTCAGTGCCATCGGCGCCCGTGAAGATGGGTGGATCGCGGATCCTGGGGACACCGGGACAAGGGGGTGGCATGGGAGGAGGCGTTTGCTGAGAGGCTTCGTGGGACATAGTAGATGGCAGGGTACGGGATCGTAGTTCCAAGGGCATCGAAAGGGATCGTAGCACTGTCCACCAATTTGTTACGGCGTTTATTAGCCGGCACACAGCGAGCATACACAATGGCGACAGTAACGGCCAAGCACAGACTCTCAGCGCGAGCGGCGTCCTTTTTGGGTAGACCCACTAGAAAGCACTTGAGGGTTCGACCCAGTTCAGTGTTTGGAGGCTTCTCTACAACACTAAATAACCAATGCCGTGTGCGGTCAACTGCTACATGTTAGAAAGCGACACACACATAGTATCTTGCGCTTGACACAATTTGTGAAGCATGTGTACAGTGACAAAGTAATGCTTATAAATGTGAGTAGTATTTTTACATTTACTAATAAGCTTTCTGTATGGTATAGCTTTAGATTACTCAGCTTAGTGAGAGTGCAAGGTGACTCGATCAATAGTACCTTGTGTAGTACACAACAATGCTCCTCTGCACAGGACTGACGGATCGACAATGTGACATCAAAACCTTCGGTATAATGAGTGGTATGTGCAATGACTTGAAATAATTGCATCATGCCATTACGAACCTGGCCACTGAAAGTAACGTTCGCTGTGATGCAAGCGTTCGAGTACAAACTGCACTGACAGGCTCAAACTGAAGATAGCAAAAACAAAAGTATACGCCTTACTTGGCTTTGAATTGTCACGTTTTACTCCCTGAGCATTCCACCCATGCATGCACTAGAGCACACACATGTGGCTGGACACTTTACTCACTTGAACAGCGTGCATCATCAGGTGTGCACCGCGGCGCTGGGAGGCCTTTTCAACACGCAGCTGCAGTCCACCAGCCAGTGCCAGAATGGGCACAATAGCCACCAAGGCGAGGGCCAGCTTCCAGCCAAAGGCAAAAGCTAGCGACAGGCTCGTTCCAAGCGTAACCAACGCCGTGAACATCACTGCCAAGCGGTAGCCCGCTGCCTGCAATTGCATGAGGCTTCAACAGTGTCTGCCACTAAAGCGGCAAACTCAATGATGACACAGCACAGTGGTTACCAACGTTGAACCTGCAAGCACCTAACACACCAAATGAAGCTATAATATACTAGTAGCCAGAAATCGCACAGGAAGGGATTCCACAATAAAATATTTGCATGCTTACCTAAAGACATAAACAGCAGCTCAACAACAAAAAAAGACCTATCGTATCTCCACATCTGTAACCAGTGCAAACAAGTATATAAGTGTAGACCAATTTCACTTGAATTGTTTTGGGTGCAGTTTCACTGCACTACAGCTTACACTGCTGTGAATCAGCTTGCACTGCTGTAAAGCTATACACTGCTGTGAACTAGAAAAAAGTCACGACTGTGGCTACGATCGAACACACAAAACAAGGTTGCTTCTAGAGTTTTGGTATTTTGATAGAATTGTGTAGGACTGTCTTTAGAACCACTGAAATGATCTGGCACACTATTTTATGTGTGGCTGATATGCGTGGAAAATTTCGTCGTTTGCCAGTTATTAGAGGCGCACTTCTCTACAGAAAGAGCATAGAAATTATTCTTCGAAGTGAATGGCAAACTATATTGCACTTTACTAGAATCAGTAGGGTGATTCCCGATACACAGAACTAAATGAACAGTGGTATCACGCGACATAAAATTTGCCATCTCTCATCAGACTGAATATGCAAATAAAACAACTACAAACTCCTTGACGAACTTCTAAAGAAAGACACGACCTACGACAGATATTCCTTTTTGAATCGTCCAAGAAGGTCAGTGTCACTATGTGAAAAAGCCTTTTATTTTCATAATAATTAAGGAATTAAGCTATACTCACAGTTTTAACAACAGGAACATCAGTCGCTAGTCGAGAGGCCAACGTGGCTGAAGAGTGGGACTCGTCATCAAACCAGCCTATGTGCTGCCGCAGGATGTTGGCCAGCACAGCGACCCGCAAGCGGAATGTCAAGTTCTCACCAGCAATGCCTACGCCCAGTGTCTGCATAAAGTAAGCGACACATTTAGCAATGACTCTTACAACAATTATCAGTGCAGTGATGCTTGGTGCGGTACAAAAACTACTATAAGCGACTAAAAACTTGGTTCCACAAATCTCACAAATTACTTAGAATCATGAGCGTTGCTTACAGCTTATTGAAGTCCACTACTCTACTGTATCTGCCAGAGGAACAATGATCTCGGAGTAACTGTATGAATGTGATACAAACCCGCACGAATTCAGCTACTGCAGCTGCATGCGAGATGAGGCGGGATATTTTGTAAGTGTTATGTCACAGTACGAAATGTTGTAAAAGGGCGAGAAGGAGCTGCATCAGATTGGTTGAGGCCCAAGTCACAATCGAGATAGAGTATACTAGAATGGAAGAATGGATCCACTGGAGTGGGCGGCAAGCGATGCGGGTGAAGCAAAAAGGGCGGAAAATTTGTGATGGTGTTGTAGTCGCCTTTACCTGAAGCTCCGGCTGATTCTATGTTGGGTCGGTGGAGCTGCGGCCGGCAGCACCCGTAGGACTGCGAGAGATTTGAGCCGGGCCAAGCTGTCGTCTACTCGACACACCACTGTTTTTGCAGCGTTTTTTTACCAGTTGTTTTTGTTAGCTACTTTCAACCTTGTTGGTGAAAAAAAGAATAGAACCCAATGGAGCTAGCCCTGCTGCTACTAGCTATGAGCAGGGCATTTGGCGAAATTAACGTAGTGACTCGCTTTTGTTGAATTATTCGCGAGACGTGGTGCGACGCCATCTATGGCGCCGCACAAATGATGTAGGATACACTTGAGACGCGAATATTATTGTGCTGCCGTCGCCAGCTGCCGCGCATGATCACAACTATGGAAACATCAGCGGTAACTATGGTAACCTTCAGGTGAAGCGGACGGTGGCACCCACCTGAATTTTCAGAAAAAAAAAAATGCCTCAGCGCGGAGCCCTGTGTAAACCCACTCCCACACTCTAGTACACCCTAGTCAATACGTAAGAATATCAGTTGGAAATGGCGGTGCTGTCAATCATTTTGCGACAGCACGGGCACAGAACGGGCGGAGGCCTCGTTCTGTCGACAGAACGGATACAAGACAGTCTCCAAATGACTTGAATTGCATTGAAACATAAGCGCTGGGGCCGTAGAGTTGAATTAGCTGGCTTTGTGTCCGACTTACCGTACCCCAATGCCACACTGATAGTTCGCAAAAATCGCAATTAGCCCCCAATGCCTGAACGACTCATCAGTTTGCGACACCACCTAGCATCTGTTGAAGACATTAATACAAAAAAATTGCAAAAGTCATCACGTTCTTTAATTTCAAGCTTTGAACGAAATTCCTGCCAATCATGATGTTCAATTGTAATAACTCAATATTTCTTCATGCACTGAAAACATTTCTGAATTCCCTCAGCTTACTTATAGGCTGTTTGCTCCCTCTCAGCCTCTCATGACATTTCGTTCCGTCAATGCCTTAGTTCTGTGACAGAACGCTTATAAAATGGCCCCTCAGGAGAACGATCAAATAGCAGCTTACCTTGCAAGTGATGTGCTTTACACGCAGCACATTTTCAGATCATTTTCTTTACATTTCACATGATAACACTGTGCACGTTTGTCAGCAAGACACATATCATCACTACTGGTGCACTCCACTTGAAAGTCTAACCTTAGTCTGGCACTCCTCGCCATCTGTACAGGTTGGCCCTTTTACAGATTTTAACAGCAGTACTGCTACACAGACAGGGAGAAACATTAAGAGTTCAATATAGAGGCCAATACATATCAGAACATCAAAGTCGCATCAGTGATGATTACTGTGAGCTAAAGCAAAAGAAAGATACAGTCGACTCAACATATAACGACCCTACTTAAAACGAACTTTTGCATAAAACGAACGATACCGGCGTGACCGTGGAAATATGCATTGCTTCAATGGCACGAAATTGCACTTACAAAGAACATCTCTGACCACTGCCTATCGGTTACAGCGAATGAAGTCAGCGCTCTGGCAACTTCCTGAGAAACCACTTTCGACCACCTATAAGCCATAGACGTGATGCCCATAGATTCTTATTGTTAAAACGCCGACCTTGCCTCCATGACCCTCTTGTTGTTGCTCTACCCGACTATGTTTTGTTACGCACCCCCTCCGTCCTTTTTCATTATGCTACTCTGAGCACCTCGCATCGCTAGACTTGGCCCGTGTTTTGACACTGCAACCGATCTTTCGCAAGACCGGTCAGCTGACTAGTCTCCCCTCAGTTTTCGATCGCTGATTTGTTACACTATCGTTGGCGTCGCCCACTCACTGGTCTGGAGTGATCAGACCATTTGCCAAGATTGTCGGCCATTGCCTGTATGCCATTGTCTGCGTCTTGTCTGAATCGGTGTCGTATCTTTACAGTGCATGCGCTTGCGCTACCCCACTGACTGTGATAATTCGCGATTCGTTTCATGTTTAGGACCTGTTCTCGCTCATTTCGCACTTGGCTCAGCATGCCCTATGCACGTGTGTGGAAGTAAAAAAACAGCTGTAACAGAGAAGGAATAGCGAATTATCGAAGTCGACAGGGCTGCGCAAGTCCGGCAGTGCCATAATGCGATACTTTGACCTATGTGCGCATACCACTCTCCCAAGTTTTCCTAGATACGAGTTGCGCGTTCTAAGCAAGCTACCCGACCTTTCTTCTTCCCACATTAGTATATATAGGTGGCTATTTATTAAAATAAGAAAAGAGGAAAGAGAAGACGCTTCTTTCTGTCTCCCGTATCGGGGACACGGCTAAGCGCCTTGCGGGGAAAGGAAGTGGGCTTAAAAGGGACAGTGAGAGAGGTGTTCGTTTTCAAAGTTGCCTTGCAACAATATGCTTCCCTCTCCACTCTGTCAGAACTCCTTTGCTTTGCTCTCCTCTCTTCAACGCAAGTGCTTAGCCTGCCTCTACCGCTCCGCTACTCCAGCCACGCTGGCTGAATTAAAAAGTTTTGTGTCCCAACTAAAAAAGGGCCTAAAGCAGTTCCACGCGTCCCGACTTCCATGTCGTGCGTGCACGTCTTGCTTGCTGTTGGTGTGCGTGTGTGGTCAAGATGGTGGACGGAAGGCCTTCCGCGCCTTTTCCTGCTGCTCAACAAAATGTTGAAAGTGTGACTGCTTGGCTTGGTCAAAATCCGCACGTCTAAGACTTATTATAGGTGCTGCGTTGTGGAGCACTTGTGATCTGTTGACCGCTCGGCAGCGAAATTGCCGCTTCGGGTGTCTCGGTATTCAGCTGTGGAGAATGTGAAAGCTTCGTGGGCAGCAGTGACAGCTATATGTGTGTTAAACTTTTCTCGTGGGCCCAACTTCGTCGACGTCGGACCCGATGCCGAGCCTGAAGCTTCCGAACAGGACCACTCCGGCAGTGATTTGTGGCAGCGTGTTGACTCCGACATGGGAGGGCAAGAGAGACATCTGCTGCGATTATTTCATTAAGCCGACACTGCGGAACCGAGCGTGAATGAGAGCATTGTGAATGAAGTGCGGCAAGAGCGATTCGAAAGAATAGGATTACGAGGACGACGAAACTTTGGAGCCAGTGCCCACAAGCATGCTTGTAGTAATTAGCTGCATTAACAGCCTCAGGCAGCTTGTATATGCCACAGGCCTCGGCGAAGAGCACACTACCTCTTTAAATAAACTCCAAGACCATCCTTATGGCTTCTGCTCTTTGAAACCTTTTGGATAAAAAGAATTGCATTTTCACTTGCAACGTTAATTTTAAAGCTCGGTTTCATTTACTATGAACTTGAGGATACAGCGAAAGGATGCCACATCACGCTCAGGTTCGTTATAAGCCGGCTCGACTATGTGTTTTAATGTGCCGAAGCAACACATATCTTGAAAAGATGTAGTGAAAGGAGCTCTGAATAAATTTAAGTTGTGTAGGGTTCGATAGCATTTTGCATTCTGTCTTCATAAGATTTCAGCCACTGTAGTTTAGAAATTAACCCATCACTTCTAATTCAGCAACAGGTTTATGCAGGCACTTGATCACTTCAATACTAGGTAGAAAAAAAAAGCTGAAAAATTGACACAAAACTAGAAAGAGCAGACATACACGCTTTGCTTCATAGATCAAGGCTTAACAGTGATGTGTTGATTGCAGTATGTGAGTGGTGTGCTGCTTGGTGCAGAAGCCCTCAAGACTTGGGAACGGATGGGGCTTACCCTAAAGAAGTGACCAAGACCGCTAGCAGCTGCCAGTACCAGGAACATCATGGACCAGAAGAAAGCAGCATCTTGCATCTCCTGCCCGACCAGGGTGAATGTCTGTAAATACGAAAATGCAAATTGTGTATTGGGCAGCAGTCACATTGGTAGAGAGTGTTTCTTTTTTTTTTAACTGAACGGGCCAAGTGCTTCTGTCGTATCGATAGAAAAATTTTCTGTACAACCGTTGCACACACAGTGAAACCCCAATATATCAAATCTGTAGGGGATTACAAAACGAGTTCTACATATAAATAGGCAATTCTATAGATAAAGCATTTTACATATAAAAAGTACAGTCATGGGACAAAAAGTGAGGCTCTTTCACATGTATATTCAAAACGTAATTTGTGCATTGCTCAAGCCCCTTCCAGGAAGAACCAAAACCAGCTTGCCAATCCAAAAGATAGGTTTTCCAAGTAAGTCATACCCAGGAGTCGTGTATAAGACACTATGTGCTGATTGTCATCAAGAGTACACTGACAAAACAGAAAAGCTTTCCCGATGCCTCAAAAAGCACCAACGTGACATCACTAATAACAGTCACATGACAAACGCCATTGCTAAGCATGTGCATGAACATAATCACACCACTTACTGGGACCATGCTGCTGTCATCGCCAAGGATAAGAACATGTCATCTCGTCAGCTCCTAGAACCTCTAATCATCCAGTCAACACTAGCTACAATAAATAGGACAACAGAAACCATCCCTGCTATCTATTCACGCTCGTTTCGTCACCCACTGGCTACACAATTGACAACAACTTCTAGTTCGGCTAAGTGAACAAGGACCCCATACATGGTTCCGAAACGTCAGATCATCAGACTTGATCAGTGATCATGTTTCATCTCATCCCCTGCCTGACCAGAAGAACTTTCGCCGAACTCTTGATTTCATCCTTTGCACAGCAAATATAGATCACAACCAACTATATAATATGAGTGTTTTGCGCTGAATGTAGATATTGCCACTACAATAATAACTTCTATTAAAACTTGAGATGCGCTCACGTTGAATATTTCACTGTAGAAGACTGCAAATACGGGCAGGGACGCTCCTACCACGAGAGAGGCGAGAGACACCAGAAAGAACCACCCACAGTCTGGCCTGGCCTTCTGCAAGATCTTGCGGGCAGATGGGAGTTCGACGTCCTCCTGCATGCACACCCATGTTCACGAGATCAACGGTAAACTCTGCACAACCAGAACTGCAGCCTTCAACATTATCAATAGACAATGAATGTCAACAGAAAAGCAACGCACACAAGGTGAGCACAGGGAAGGCACATAAAATTAAGAATACAAATCTGATAGTGTGGTATAATAAAGATTTCAGTGCAGCACATTGATGCAGCGTAAATAAGGCCATAATGTTGACAGAACAGTCTCAAAAGTCTCATTTCTGCTTAGTTAGCCATATCCCATTGAGTACCTACCACATTAGATTACAAACTGAATACATTCCTAACAGTTTCCATTACTGCATGACATGTGAGTGAGAAAAAGAAAAGGCACACAATATGTTGCACTACATCAAGCTGACTCGGAGAAAATGTAAAGAAGCACATCATGTTTCAAACATGTACAGCCGTGAGCAAAAGTATACGAACCATGACAGCGCATACTGAAATCGCCGAGTGCACCATCTAGTGGCGAGTCGTCTGCTGTCAGGATCAGTGCTCTTGCGGAATTGCTGTCAAGAGCACTGCTTTGGTGGAATTCAATCAGATACTTGCCACCACACGGCACAGATGGTAAAAATATGCGGACAGCAGTCGTTCGTACACTTTTGCACACAAGTGTACTTTACAAAAGTGCTGGGTGCAGCAAAAATAAAACTAACTACGGTGCAGAAAAAGATGAGCAAGTGAGATTGGGGGCAACTGTGTTAATGTGCATTAACACAAATCCACAGTAATAAATAACCACAGAAAATAATGATCAATTAAATTAGAAAATTTCTTTTTTTCCAGGATGAGACAGAAGCTTTCCAGGACGAGGCAAAAGGATAGATGGGAAAGTCAAGAGAATGCCTGCCTTGATGAAGTCGTCAGCGAGACGACTGCACTCTCGGTCAAACGGCGAGATGCTTTCCAGGAGCAAGGCCTTCCTGCGTCTTCGCAGCCGTTCTTCCTCGTCATCTTCGTCCTGTCTTGCTGGAAGAGACTCGGTATCAACTGGCTGCACATACAGTTTGAGAAAAAGGGCAGGTGGCAGCAGCAATGATGCAAGCACATGGACAATGCTGAATAAGGTTAGTATCATAGAAATAACATAACCTCTTGTGCGGTAAAGATGCACAATAAGCAGTAGGGTAAAAAAAAACTCGGAGCCTTCCCACGACTGTGAAATGAAAACCAACGAAGCTGTGACTACAGTGGATCTGCTATAAAGATTACTGATACGTTGAGTTTATGATTATCGTTACTGACAATACTAAGGCCTTGAAGATCCTCGGGCTTTCTCACAATATCCAGCCACTCCATATTTGCTAGTGACAACTGTACCAACATGGCTCCTAGACTAGACTGGCGAGGCAAAACACGTATGGGAGGGCACCAGGGATCTTTACATCATGTCCTATGGAGGTTTTTTACTCCCATACCCCAACATTCAACATAGCCTTCATTGAAAATGCTAATCCGACAATACACTCTAACCTCATTATGAAGAAGTTGCATCTTACACGAAAATAAGTTCATTAGGTATGTCTGCAAATTCGTTATAAAGGTATATTCCTAAGACTATAACTATTGCAAGACTATTCTACATTTACTTCGTTATAACCAATATTTCTTTGTACGGTATAAGCTCCTTACAACAGATCCGCTTACAACAGACATTCGGTTACTACAAACTAATTTACGGTGTTGTGCCGACTTTCCTATTCGTTCAATTGATTGAGCTTCATTTACTACGGATTCTGGTACAACGAACATTCAGATATAATTGACTAAAATGTGAGGCCAGCAAGGTAGTCAGGACTCACTTACAGCAGACTTTTCTACCTCGGACATCCTAAACTCAATAACTTCTGGCTTCAATTACATCACTTGGCATATTTTTGGGATGGGAATAGGGCCGCGGATAGTGACGTACTGATTCAAGAGCAAATGCCTCATATCGCCAGTCTGTTAATGATGAATTATACCTAGCTACGGCGACGAAAAATCGGCATGCTGCGTGCTTCATTTCATGTGCTAAGACGCTGACGCGTGAAATTGTTGGCCGCTGCCACTGCTGTTTCAAGCGCTCGGTGCTTGGCGAGCATGGCTGGGGTCCGCTACCGATGCACAAGATCTACAGTTCTAAGGAGCCAGTGGCCAATGTGATTTGTTAATTGCGACAAAACACATCACTTCACTTTTGCATATCCACTAGCGCGACAGTCTTTCCTACCAAGTTCGGGGAGGAGTAAGGTCTAGCCACGACTTCGAGTAGAACGTGCGGCTGCGATGTGCATGGCCGCGGTGCTCGATGTTTCAAAGTACGTCATGTTCGATCGCAAGTACAAAGATCAGTCCCGTGGTGGTCTTGATCGCAAGGTCTGAAGCGGTGATAAGCAGAACCTTCTTGCCAATGAGTCAACGCTATGACAATCGGTTCGAGACGCTTGCGTGCAATGTTCGCAACGAGCAAGGCGTGCGGTCGTAATCTGAAAACTGAAGTTCCACTCGCAGCTGGTTTAACAACCCATGAACACAGAACGAGCACAAAAATGTCCCCGAGTAGTACGATTTTAGACAACCACGGCCTCGTGACATACAAGAAGCAAACGACGCTATCCCGGAGGCGTATGCGGAACGAGCATTGGACTAACGAGGCGTACTGGAGAAATAGGACAGAGCAGCCAACTGAAATCCTCCAAATTAATTTCAAACGTCTGCTTTTTTAACACAAAATGCTCTTTACAAAACACTTTTGCTACAAGCCTAGATTTGTGGTGGGCAGTTGTGTCATTGCGAAGCTATAAATTTTTGAAAACCGACGTTTTTTTTATTTGTGAGTTCCAAGATGATTTTCACCACCTCGGCAGGCACAAAAACATTTTACAGCCCTTCTACATAGTTTTTAGTGAAGATATTTTAGAATCAGATAAAAAAAAGGCTACAGACACAGAAGAATCATTTAAAAAAAAAATTAACTTTTTTTTGCCCCATTGAAAATAAATTCGATACGACTCATGATTCTCCCTGGTTATAACAAATCGATTCAGTATTTCCATAAACGTCTGTTCTATAAACTTGGCTTTCACATACTCCTTTTACAACAGACCAAAGTCCTTTTCGCTATGGAGGTCTGCTGTAATGAGGTTATACTGTATCTGGATTTGTTATTTCAACATTTGAGTGTATATATCCGACGCTGAGAACTGTTGTTCTACAAGTTGTTTTGTGGCCATGTCAAGCATCAATTTGTCTGGGATGTGACCTTCCAGAAGCTAGTCACATACAGCTTTGCTGTAAAAACACATTAAGGAAAGTAATGCTTGCTCAAAGTCAAAGCACATAAACTGAAGCTGATTTACCAGCTGCAAATATGAAATTGCGGTGAAAGCGTGCAGAGGAAGTAGTAGTCGTGCGGCGGATTCATGGACAAAACACATTTCAGCTACCAAGCCTACTACGACTGCCATAATCAAAGCTAACAATCTATGCAAAGTTGACTGAGATACACTGAGCATTGCAACCTGCTTTAAAACACACACATTTTTTTTCACTTTACTGGGGCTCACTTATAAGCCAAGAAACTGGTAATTACTATCATACATCTGTTTGATTATGTCATCATTAGGCTGAAATAACATGAGAACAAGTAATGATAGTGGCTATATCAACCTTCTCCAGTAGGAAACAATCACAAAGAGATAAGAAAACAAAGAGGGAGGATGCAAGCACACCACTAGTACCAATAACAAAAAGCTTTTGGTGTCAAACATGCACTCTGTATTTGCTTACTTAACTTCTTCAATACTTCCAGTTTTAATCAGTTCATAATTCATAATGAAATTAGAAGAGTAAAATCTCGGCAAACAAGTTACTTAACAGTATTGCAGCTAAATGGAACAACCATCTCCAACATAATCACTTTTGTATTTTAGCAAGGTGAAAAATCTTCAGTTGATAAAAGCTGAAACTATATCTAAGATGAGAACCTACTACAGTCGACTCTCCTTAATTCAAACTCGAAGGGACCTCTGAATTTTGTTTGAACTACTCAAGAAGTTTGAATTTATCAGAAGTTCTCAGATAGATGACTCTGGGTGAGGTGACACTACACATTATGATTAGGCATTGATTTTATCAACATTTAAAAATTTTTAAGTGTTTTTAAACCTTAACTGCACACAATGAAGAGAAAAAAGAGGTGTAAGGTCCACAAGTTTATCGGCCATTTACTGCTAATCAGACTTTTTAAAGAAATGGGGAATCGCCAACAACTTCTATGCTATAGGTACGTGCCTTCAGCACAAAGCTCTCTATACCAGTTCAGAAGCATCCCGGTTTACCGTGTGTGTGCTTCGTTTCAAGCATTTGTTTACTAGCAAAACCTTCTTCCTTGAAGGCCCAAGGTGCTTGTTTTTCGTTTTCAGACTGTTCGAGTTATATAAGTTTGCAAATTTTAAACAGCAGGGGAAAGCAGCAGATATTTTCTAGTGTGGAACTGCAAAGAGTATGAATTAATTGAATGATGTAGTTTGAATTAAGAGGCTTTTAAATACATTGAAAGAATAGAGGGCCAACCAAAAAAATTGAATTTGTTTGAATTAACCGAAAGTTTGAATTATCAAATTTGAATTATCGCGAGTCTACTGTACAAGGTGCCTAAAATAACCCAAGAAATGCCTCACATTAGAAACACTGTTTAGAACACAAAAAAGACATACACAAAGACATACACATTGTACACTCGGAGTGAGATGTTATGAGAAAATGTTAAGTAAGAATGATTGCTGGAGCCAACATATCGACAAGATGACACATCTACACCAGTCCCCAATAAAGAGAAACTTTTGTAGTCAAAATGTGAGCTCTGGTGACACTACTTGCTTAACAGCCTGTCACCTCTTCAAGACTTCATAGTCGGGTAAGCTTCTGTCAAGCTTGAAGCACACTGTCACACCTTCCGCCTCTCTTTTTGTGTTGCCACCAGTTCACACTGTTTTCCAAGAACCAGAGTTATTAACAAGCCCATCATTGAAGCTGCTACAGTGGCCTAGTGATCTTAATGGTGTTCTGGCAAAATGCAAAACTAAGCAAACAAGCTTACAGACAGGAGGACGAGACACGGGTGGAGGTGGTGGAGCATCGGCATCTTCATTTTCTGTGAGCTGGCTGAGCATGAGCTGGAAGTAGAAGCCTTTCTTCGCCACCAGATCGTCGTGTTTGCCCTGCTCCACGATGTGGCCCTCGTCCATTACGTACACCATGTCTGCCTCTCGTAAGGTGGACAGACGCTGCGTCACGACCACCGTTGCGCGCCGAGGACTGCCCTGCAATGGAACGGTCATTCACGATATTGTAGCTGGCTGAATACATCTGCACACACGTGAATATCTCAACCACTTCGCATGATATGACTTATTTGAAGGTCCCAGGCTCGGTCCCTGTCAGCGGTAAGTTATCCTTTCATTAGGGGTGCGCAAATATCCTAAATTTCCAATATTTTTCCAATAGTGTTTGCTATTCGAGTCAATTCGCACCAAAATTTTACTATTTCAACTTCCTGAAGACAAATACTGTTCATACTTCCTGAAGACGACTACAGTCAATCAGTGCCCGATACACAGTGGCCCCTTCAAAACTTTATCACGCTTCGCCCCATCACATTTTCGTATTGCGGCAAATCTGCACTTTGGGCTCTGCTTCGGTCGCAAATGCATTGACTCCAGAAAACGCTGGTTCCTACATGAAGATGACAGATTTGACAAAGGTGGGGGCTCAGTTAATGCTGTTTTAAACCTAAAAGTTAAGCAGGAAGTTTAAAAAATCAGGTGCCAAAAATTTTTAACATCCAAAATTTCAGATGTTCTTATATATTGACCTCTAAGAAGCAGATTTGGAACTCCGGACTTGAAGGGAGCACACCATTGTCTGCCACATCAGTTGGGCTTCCACAGATGTTGAAAAAGGAGAACAGGCTGAGGAACAAGCATCTTTGCCTTTAACGTGTAAATTGTTGTCGGCAACACTTTAGTCGCACCAAATCATGTACATGAACACTATTCGGCCTCTGCATTGCCTCAATTTCGGCGAGACAACTATGAAACACCATTCTGCCAGCATCAACCTAGCCAAAAGAAAGACTTTCATGTTGCCATTTCGATAAGTTTGTGTTTAGGAATTCTCTAAAAAAATTTTTTTTCTGCAATGCAGCTTCGAAGTATTAGAAAAATACTCAATTTGATTAGCACTGCAATACAGTAGACTCTCATTAAATGGAACCTGAAGAGACCAGAAGAATATGTTCCATGTAACAGGAGTTTCGTTTGCTGAGAGATGGCCAGGGGTGCAGAATACTAGAATAAAACCAACCCCGTCAGAAGCACTCGTTCCATTTAAGCAAAAGTTCCGTATAACAGATTTCCGTTTACTGAGAGTCTATTGTATTTGAATTCGCTTCACACCCAGAATCTAGCTATTTGCATAACTTTTCTTTCCACTTTTCTTTCTTAACATTGACATTCCAATTACTACTACTTATACCATTCCGTATACTTTCTTAGGAATCACTGCTTGTTAGTTCTTATTAATATTACATGTGTTAACGCAATGCCTCCCTTTGTTTAACACTCTATAGGTTTCTTTTTCAGAGCCGTTTTAAGCAGTTGCGTCATACTGAGGTAAGACGCCTGCCTGCCATGCAGAAGGCCTAGGTTAGATTCAGACTCGAATCCATGATTTTCATTCTTACATTCTATCGCGGTTCTGACCTCACCGCCAATGTCATTTTTGCTCATAGCCGACCATACTGACCCTCAATGCCCCCATAATTTCCACGAAATGAGATATTAAAGTGTGAGCCAGTCTGCACAAGCTGCCTGCTAACTAGTTCCCACCTTGGCAATAGTGCGCAGAAGGTGGGCTTCGGACGCACCATCCAGTGCTCCTGTTGCATTGTCCAAAAGGAGAACCCGGGGAGTCTTGACCATTGCTCGAGCGATAGCCAACCTCTGACGCTGTCCTTCACTGAGCTGGCAACCTTGTTCCCCTATCTCGGTCTCGTAACCCTGGCCGAAAAACAAAATACGCTGCATGCTTAAATGTCATTGTTCAACCAGTGTTGCCTGTGACACTGTCCACGCAGATTAAAGGAACAATTTGGGCAGGGTTGTAAAGATCTAACACTAGAAGCGACATGCAACAACACGGAGTACCGCAGGGGTGGAACCACATTTCAGCTACCAAAGCAAACTTTGGATAATAGGCATAACAAACACATCCAAATATAAAAAATTTAGAGCAAACTTGAGATGTAAAAAAAAAAGACAGCAAATAAATCATGCACCCTTAGTTGCATCTAGCAGAGCACAAGTTAAAAAGAAATGGTGGCTATTCATTGAAATAAAACCCAGTAAAACTGCAGTGCAAAAAGCAACGTTACTTATTCGAACTGTAACAGCCCCATGAGAAACTGAGGTTGCAATTGAATAAATTGTCAGACAAACACTAATGAGAACATCAGACCAAATCATTTATTGTTGGCTTCACTGATGCTGAAGATTAACCTGCACATGAGATGTGCACGAAATTATGCAAAATTTTCAGTTCTTATAATGAAAAAGGGTAGTCAGTGATATGTCTCAACATTCTTAGAGAATCATGTGTGCTGGAAGGCAAAAACCCATGAAGAAAGCACAAAACTGGAATCAATGCTCAGCAACCAGGAAACTATGTGCATATAGAGATAACGCTGCTTTCGTGCATCATGAAGTATTGAAATCATTGGTAACAGCTCTGCCTGTAATTACCTTTGGAAGGCTCTTGATGAACTCGTGCATGCCAACTAGCTTGGCCATCTCCACAACTTCGACCATTGTGGTGTCCTCCTGGCCAAACTGGATGTTCTCGGCGATGGAGTAGTTGAACAGAGTTGGCCGCTCGCTCACAAGGCTAACCTCGGAACGCAGCCACCGCACACTCAAGGACCTCAGGTTCACACCATCCAGAGTAATCTAGATGAAAGAGAGCAGACAAATTATCACCACTGTTACAAGCTAAAGAAGTTTCCGAAATTTATTTTCAGTGACCAAGTTTGGCACGCCACAGCACAGAGCTTCTTTGCACAAGCAGTGATATTAGAATAAAAACAAATCATACCGCAGTTCGTGCACCTCTGGAGAAATTTTTTAAAATTTAACATTCTCCCTATTATCACAAGCTGTAACTGTTCTCTTTCGAAAGACATCAAAGCAGCAAAAATTTGTGAAGCGATGAAAGACGCACAGTACTGTTCAAACCAGACAAATTTTTTTAGTATAACGACTGGTATGCGTTACTGCTCGAGACATACAAGTCACATCACGAATATGCTCTCTAGAAATAATGTTGGTTGTCATACACGTGTTTGAATCAAAATTACCCCAATCTAACCTGGACTAAAGATGGTGAAAATGAAGTACCATATGATTATGCGAGACGCCGTAGTGGAAGGCTCCAAAAATTTTGACCACCTGGGGTTCTTTAACGTGCACTCAAACCTGAACACACGGGCCTACAACTTTTCCCCCTCAATCGAAAATGCAGCCGCCGCAGCCGAGATTCGATCCCGCGAACTGCGGGTCAGCGGCCGAGTACCTTAGCCATTAGACCACCGCGGTGGGGCTGCATTCTTTATTCTTAGCCGCTCTTCTGCCGCCATCTTAAACTCTGATCCATGACAAAACAAGCGCCTCTCCCTTTTAATCTTATAAAATTAACCTTCACCGTAGGTGGGGCACACGCTCAGGATTTTATGGTAGCCTCTTTCAAGCATAGCCTTTTTTAAGCATAACTCACCTCGCCGTAACAGGGGTCATAAAAACGCACGACCAGATTGAGTAGCGTGCTCTTCCCTGAGCCACTTGTCCCGCAGATGGCCACGACTTGACCCTCGTTGGCTTCCAGGCTCACATCTCGCAACACCTGGCCATTCACACAAATGAAGAAAACAGGAGGCTGAAGTGATACACAACCAAAAAGCCTATAGCACCAATTCTGCGAGACAATGTTTCGTGCTGCGGTTTTTACAGAGGCTTCAGTCCTTGAAAAATTGGAGGTGTAGTGTCATGTGAACCAATTATGAAGAGCAAGGGGCATGGCAGTGCAAAGTACACTGCCAGCTTTACTTTTGCATCAAACTGCTAATTTTTACAAAACTGATCAAATGTATACGCTTCCACGTGCAGAAAAAAAAGGAGAAACGACAAGTGTGTATGTCTATGAATGGGGTAGGGACAAGAATGTTTTTTTCTATAGAAAAAAAAAGACAGTGAAGAAAACACGAAGTATACATTTACTTTGGTGACATTATTCTAAAAATTAATGTGCAAGCACAGAAAAAAACAAGTCAGAAAAAAAAACAATAGAAAAACAAATATTTTTGCACAGCTCTTACCAAGTGATTTGGACATCTCGGATAAAAAAAACTGATGTTCTTAAAAGCGAGGTTGGCAGTGAACTGCTTCAGCTGCACACCGAGTTCAGAGTAGGAGTCGATGTCAGGCCTCTGGAAATGCAAAATACTCCTCACATTACTCATGTAGGTGCGATGTGTACAGAAAACACACTTATTACAAGAAGGAAGCATTACATTGTATGCCTGTAAGAAGTGTCAAACAATAAAAAAAGCAGGAAATATATCTTGACAAAGCCTTGGCAAGTTCTTAGCTCCATTTTAACGATTATTTATTCATTTATACTACTTTTTAGAGTGAAGACCATAAGGACACATTAGTCACTGAGCAATTTTATCAGATGTCTCTATAACGTACTTATTTTGCAATAGTTACCACAAAAGCAGAAATTATTGCGGAAGCAACAGTTCACTGTGCCAAACAGTAGTAACTTTATGACAGTTCTGTCCACATTAGTCATTCTAGGAATCACCTTATTATGCACCAAGGACAAGGTTAAAAAACTATTAGAATAAGTTGCTAGCTGATTGTGGTTCAGTTTGAATACTAAATCTTTTGCTGAAAAGCTAGCTCACTTCTTTCTATGCGCTGTGTTATAACATAAACTAAGGCGAACTATGCCTGATTTTACAGCACCGCGTGGTGACACTTATCGCACTGCAAAAGTCACAATGAAACTGCAAAAACCTTACTCTGTCAATGACTTCAAATGCTCGCCCTGCTGCCATTTGTGCCACGGCAATGGAGTTCAGCTGCGGCAGAGCATTCCCCAACGAGAATGAACCCACCATGACAGCAAAGAACACCTGCGACAAACAACAATGTGATTTGCAAACCACAATATCTTTTCTGATTTTATCTGTAGTCAGCAATAAATGGAACAAGTTTTTGAGCCAATGCAAATTATGCACAAAAGTGATGCGATCTGTACTCACGATAAATGCCCTGCCAGGGTCCAGCCTAGCTGCTGCTACAAGAAGCGAGCTGTACCTATAAGAAAATTTTGGCACATGGAGCGTGATTCATCAACCAGTTTAGGCAATTTAGAAAGCAAGCATGTACATTACAAAACATGCAATTTAATGTGCAATTATTGTCAGACTTATAAAAACAAGGAAGCTCGAAGGACCTTAATGCTCTTGTTTTAACGGTTTTCTCAAGCAGTTTTTGAAAATTATGTAAACAAGTAGGTTATAACTAGAGCAAATCATTCGCATTATACTTTAAGTAAGGCACCTAGTATAAGGGAGATTACCTACACCCAAGGAATGCTTTTTCTCCTCAACTTTTTTTGCAAAGTAATCAAGACTAAGCAGGATGATATTTCACTGGGGCTTTCTATATCGCTAAGACCACACTCCACAATAGTTTGGTTGACCTCCGTGCCACCAGGTGTTGCCACAAACCCTGCTGCTCATGTGTTCTACTCTGACACAAAGATTAAGAAGCCAGTCACAATGGTTGTACAACGGCACCTTATGTCCCAAAACTGGGGTGTCCCAGAACTAGGTGTGGCAGTGCGACGTGACGCATAGCAATGCATGTATCCTAACAATAAATTGCATACTTCGTGCAGAGTGCTGAAATTGATACGGTAATGATTTGAAGACGCTACTGGCTAAACAAATTTGCGGAAAATCATCACAACTGCTTAAGGGTCCTTTTAAAAACGTCAATGCTCGTTTTCTATGACACAGGTGCAGTGAGAATATCTTGACCTGCCTTGTGAGTTGAACAAGAACCCTCTAGGAGAATGAATTGTCTGATGGCAGCTACACACGCTGGAACATGGCTTACAGTGGTGTGGCAGAATGAGATGCATAGAAAGAAGGAACGTTTCCATGTGGATTATTTACGGAACAACAAACGGAGAGCAGATTTAGGTGGGTGAGTATTGTGTAATGCAGAGCTCAATAAAGCAGAAGTGAGGATAAGTGTATGCACAGGAAATGAATGCATAGGAGTGCTCAAGCGTGCGGTTTGAAATTTTAGCACCTTCGTTCTGCGCCAATCTGCACTGCATAAGTTGCGGAAAATGTAACCCATAGGCATGATGCAGTGGCTACATTTATGAGCACAAAGCCCACAGCCGAGTAACCGGATGCATGCATTGCTATAAGAATATGCCATTAACGCTTTTTGTTCTCTCACAGAGTCGCTTTTTGTTCACCACTACAATGGCAATGTCCCGCATACCAAGTAAAAAGAGCTAAGAGTGAGCTTTAAAAAATAGAACAATGAGTACTAGAGTGGACACTGAGTTTGCCTTTATCTAATTCGTTCTAACCTTCAAATGCTTCTTGTGACAACATTACCATTTTAATATGGCTACTGGAACTAGGAAGCATAACGTCGACCTTGGTGATGCGTGCGCATGCTTTGCATTCCAGCACGTTTTTTTTTTTTTTTTACATAGAAAACTCTTGGAACCCCCAATTGTAGGCTTTCCATGAAAGCTTTTCGTATTCAATGATCTTCATTGTAGATTTCATATTTTAGTCACTAGTAAACCACTAAAAACCAATGTGAACAATGAGACGCCACTTTCATTTTATGGGCAAGGCTCTCACAACTACAAAAGCAAAGACTCGTAGTTCTATTGGACCTTTATATATTGCAGCAAACATTTGTATACTACATAATTTAACTACCAATGCACAGGCAAACATGAGCAAACTTTAGTTGTCCAATTCCGGCAGCGCACCTGCAGTTTCCTTTCCCACTTACCAAAAGGCGAGTGCGTAGGCACCATACAGAACCACAAACGTGAGGCCAAATCCGAATGCCATGGCAATGTACTTGCGCCTGGAAGCCGTCTTGCCTGCTTCCAGAGCAGTCATGTACCTGTCGAAATGTGGCAGCGTCAACAACAGTCTGCAGTTGAAACACCGTACTGAAAAAATATGTGATCATAAATAGTACCCCACAGACCATGCGTGCTGAAAGTCAACGTAAAGACTTGCTTTCAGGTCTACGGATGCAGTGATCATTGCACAAGATGCTGAAGGGGATTGAAATGAAGGACTACGAAGTCATAAATGCTTGACCTTAGTCGCTGCTAACACTTAAAAACCTGCAAAAATCCGTGAACCCTATAGTGAAGGGTAGGGCAGAAAGGATGCTTTTTGCACATTAAAAAAAATAATAAATTGACCTAAGCGCACATCTCTTTAGAAATATACATGCACTTCATGACAATTTACCTTTAAAGCAGACAAGCAGCAGCCAACTTGCAACAGCAAGACAAGCAAGACATTCTCTTTAGATAAATTTTTAGCGGCAATGCTATGGCTGACTTCATGCACTTAAGCAGGCCCCGCCGCGGAGGTCTAGTGGCTAAGGTACTCGGCTGCTGACCCGCAGGTCGCGGGATCCTGGCTGCGGCGGCTGTATTTCCGATGGAGGCGGAAATGTTGTAGGCCCGTGTGCTCAGATTTGGGTGCACATTAAAGAACCCAAGGTCGTCGAAATTTAGGGAGTCCTTTACTGCGACGTCTCTCATAATCACATGGTGGTTTTGGGACGTTAAACCCCACATGTCAATCAATCAATCAATGCACTTAAAGGAGCACTGACATCAAATTTCAAGATCGAGGTGTGCCTGTCATTCGATCGCTTGGTATGCATAGGTCTTGTTGGCCAAATTTGAACGGCATTTGTCACGTGGAAGTTATTTTATTTCGATGTGAAACAGCGTAGAAAAGCCAAGGAGAAAAATTGAAAAATAGACTGCCCTGCGACATCGACACTAGTGCTACGTGTTCGGTGTGATACATTCCACAAATACCATCCTGAGTGACGATGCCCTAGTAGCGATGACATGTAGTACGATTCGAGTGTTTTTATCGTGGCGCCGAAGTGCAGAAATGCACTCGCTCGTCGCGTCTGATCTTTGTCGCACCAGTTTGAATGATTTCGTGAAATTATCAAAATAAAAACCACCTTTAAAATAACCGCGAAAGAAAAGAGCATGATTAAACGTGTGCTTGTCGGTCAGCATGTCGGAGAATCGTTGTAAGCTGTAGATGAGCTGCAGTCGTCTAGTTTGAAGCATGGAAAAAGCGCAATGATGGTATATTTTCATATCACGTATATGTTATGCATCAACACGACCACAAGCTATCAAAAATAGAGCAGCGTATAGTCAGATATCATCGCTAACAAGTAAAACGGAGGTATCGATGAATTTTAGTTCATCTGTAGACTTTGCGTCCAAGTAAAAGTGGTAATACCGTGTTAACCGAGAGAGGCTGGTAGGTGGGGTCATCTGGAGGCACAAAAAAGAACCTGGCAAGCAGAAAACGTATTATATTTCTCCGCTGATGCTTATTCGCGATAGCTATATTGCATTGACCACTCTGCGTATACCTGAATGCTTTGCACGCCAAAACACACCAATATAGCTAACCGAGACAAACAACAGAACATGGCTGAAGCGTGCATCCTCGGGCACTTCTGTAGTGCTGCTTTAAACGGCATCCGTTTCGGAATCACTGTTCTGCAAAAGGTCGATCAAAGCAAAAATAATTCGCGACGTTGTAAATCGCGGGATTCCAAGCTCCAGACTATCATATTGAACCAGAGTTGACACTTTGTACGGCAACAACAGCAATGCAGGTGACAAGACATGACTGAATGTGTCTGCCTAGCAGACGAAATGTTTGCGGAGCAGCTGAGCCTGACGTCACTCTTTTCTGTGGAGAAGTGGTCAGCTGTGTCGTGATCAGCTGTGGCGACGTAGCGCTACTGCGGGTTCTCCCAGTGCAAAAATTGGCGGGATTGCCGGCCGTTTTGAATAGTACTAGATACCAGTGATATAAATCAATACAAGTGATAGTTATTCATCTTTCAGTTGCGTTTTAGGTCACGAATCGCTGCTACGAGGTCTATAGCTACTTGCTGACGCAAAAATATTGGCATGAGTAAATTTGATGTCAGTGCTCCTTTAAGCACAGCTCACATAGATAAGCCTTGCTTGAAGTTGTTACCTCTTTTACACCCCTTTTTTAACTGTCATGAAACTTAGAACGCAATGTCCAGCGACCGAGGGATAAAACTTCTTGATGAACAGAACATATACTTTGAAAATATTGATGCAGCGCTCATAAGAATAAGGAACAAACCCGGATTTGCAAACATCATCAAAAATTAGAGTCAGCACGTAAATATGCACATTTTCACAAGCTCCACACTGCTTTATGCCAAGTAAAGACATAAATACCTAGGCCTAGCACCTTCTGTAGCACAGTAAAGTGAAACGGGCCATTGCATACAATTCTCAAGAAGGCAAGCTGAACACAATTTACCAGTCCATGTGGCAGCCAGACTAAACACTCAGAAAGAAAGGCGCTTGCGAAACTTCACCTCTGTACGGAACTCATAAACAACAGTTGTTCCTTGCCATCCCAAATTGTACACTTTATTCCAACGTTCTGAGGTTGAAGACAAGGTAGCGGCTTCATTAGATTTGGCATACTGTTAAGATTGGCTTTGGCAAAGGGACTGGGACAGTTTTCGCGACAATTCCCAGGTTCTCCAAATCCACTGGAATTCGCTGACCTGACAATTTTTGGCTTTCTGAACTAGTAAGCCCCTCGAACGATATATGTGGAAATGCTTCTTTCACATAAGTCAATGTGAAAAAAGCACTTCCACATAGCATAGCATTCTTCAAAATCCACATACTGGTGATAGCAGCACTGAATTGAAACAGTGATTGCCTCCCAGAAATAAATGCAATAGAAGTGGCACAGTTACATGAAAACGAATGCTAGAAACCAAGACCAGCGAGACGACGCAAAACTCACCGCTGCAGTTCACTATATTGAGAACAGAATGCAGCCACTGTCCGTATCTTGCTCAGAACTTCCAGAGCCACGGCTCCAGCTTGCGCATATTTTTCTTGCTCCTTGGCTGCTGATTGGGACACCATCTGAAGTTTAACAACAAGGTATACCAATATCGATTTGCCTGTGCCACCAGTTTGTCAGTTGTATAATCTATGCATGCTGACGTGTGCATCTGAAAACACACGACGGGGTGTTTCAGGTGCATACCTGTAAAAGTGAAGTGTCGGTCTTACGCATTAAGAACTCTCCAGCTGGACTAGTTTCATAGCGATTGTAGAGATTAACAAGCGTAAAAATTGAAGCAAAGTTCATAAACATTTTTAAATGCGTAGACAAGGCCAATGCTTGTTGCCACTTTTTTCATCTTCATCTAGCATTTATTGACTGTCTACATTATGTAAACCTGTCTGTTTAATACCTTTACACCATGTTCTTTTAAGGAGCTTGCTGGGTTACATGAACTCAACAGAGAACAAGAAAACCAACATAGACAGATGACTTCTTTGAAGTTGCAAATATATATTGATGCATACAAACAATGTTTTTTTAATGCAACTGTATTGTCATCACACATTTATTACTTTGTTTTTAATGCATTGCACTTATTCTTTCTCTGCAATGTGTTGCTGTCATTTGTAGAGGGGGCAGGACCTCTGTCAAGTGTGAAGATAAACAAATTGAATGAAAGTTCCCATACAAATCAAATACTAATGAATGTCAATTTCTCTGATGTTTCTCTCCTTCCCCCAATAAAATTGAATAAAGAAGTAATAATGATAGCGATGAGTCAGTCAGCAGCAAGGCCTTTCTCAGTGCTACACCAGAGTAGTGTCAACTCCTATTGGCAATGAGTTATTCGTCTTGCCCTTGCTTTTCTTAATGGCAAACACAAGAAATTATGCTGTCTTTGGCATGCACATTATGATGTAACCATCAAATTTTTTTTAGCTCTTTCCCTGCTTGCAGTAACTGCTGCTTTCTGTAACGGTTAACGCACTGCAAAACATATATTGCGTCACTTGGTTCCCCAGAAGCTACACACAACAGAGGATAAACTGGCTATATTTTTCATACATTACAAAGCTTACTATCTGTATTTGTTTGCAGTTGAATCAACGACCGTGAGGGACTTACGTTGCCCAGGAATGCCGAGGCAAAGGCAAGCAGCGGTGTGACCGACATGATCACCAAGGTGAGCTCCCAGCTCTCGACAAAGCCTGTGGCAAAGCCAGACGCAAAGGTAGACAGGTAGTGGATGAAGAGGCCCATCTTGTCACCCATTCCCTCGCGCAGACGTTCCATGTCACTGAATAAAGAAAAGCGGTGGTGAACAAAGTACTCTGTCGTTTAAAAGTGGCAATCAGTTCGGAGTGGAAGCTAGAGGAACACTTGGTAGAATTGATATTTTAAAAAATTGTTTGAGCATGCTTGTATAAGAAGTGGCAGGCCTAAGAGACTTTTAAAAGATAGGAAGACAGCAGAGTAGATCAGCAAACAGGGATAGTCAATATTCTAGCTGCAGTTAAGAGAAAGTACTGTATTTACTCGTAATGCGTCCTCGATTATAATGCGAGACAAGTGACTTCATTATGAAAAATAAAACAAAAATAAAATAATTGTGTTTACCATGGCACTTTTTAGACAACTTGGATTTCGGTTATTTGTTGCAACACGAGGGCTGACTTTAGGTAGCAAAAATCTGAGAAAAAAAAAAAGCTAGCGTTGCACTTCAGTATACTATACAGTAATGGACTGGGGCAGATCACATAATGAGGAGAGATAAGAGGTTTTTTGTTGAAGCGATGTAATGAGCTTCAAGAGAAGAATAGTGTGGCTGAGAATGGCACAGTGTTAGTTCAAGCAAGATAATTAAGAAATATACAGGCATAAAACTGAAACAGCTCGCGCAGGACAACGTGGGCTGGAGATCACTGGGAGAGGTCGCCGTTTTGCAATGGACATAACACAGGCTGATGATGACAAATATGGGCAAGAAACATCTTTAGACGTATTTTGTCACTTCTGCATTTGTTGCACCTGTAAGGAGGCTTATTGGGCGAGTCCAATGGACAGGCGGAAGATTGGTGATAGCCACAGGACAAGGAAGATGGTGGTGCTCGAGCACCAATCTCGTGGTGCCTTTTCTCTGTGATGATGCTTGTTGTTCCCTGGTGTTGTCAGCATTCCTTCATTATACACCAAACGTATGACCATTCTAGGATGGTTCATGCAAGCGTAATAGTATTGCACACTGGAATGTTTACTTGTCCCATGCAAGTATGTACTGTCACTGAGAGAGAATATGTCTGAAAACATGTATGTTCTCACCAGAAACAGTGGACACATCACAAGCCCCAATTTACACAAAAAAATTGGACTAAAGCCTGAACTGAAGGCTGAACTGAAGCATTATGAAGGAGTGACACCCAGAGCTTCACACTAGCCCTCAGCTTTAAAGAAAATCAAGAGAAAGAAGTCCTGGATTAATTTAGGTTGGTACAGCTTTCTTTCAAATGTCTACTTTCAATTATGTCATAATAAAAGATCATAATGCAACATAAATCTGAATTGCTTCATGAATTTCAAGCTTTACTCTCAGGTAGTATGTGGGTGGGACATCATGAATTTCATATTTTCACATTTAGCACATACCAGGTTTTCAATATCTAGGAATTCTAGCCTCTGGATAAATAAAAATACAATGCAGTCAACCTCTACAAGAAAAAAATTAAATTAGCCCTTGCAAACACTGCCAACATTTACGACACTATGGCAAGATAATGCGCGAATTTTAAGGTGCCACCATGTATTTTTATTTTTTTTTTTGCCTCTCTATGGCTCACTACGTCTTTTCTTGCATTAAGAGATGCTTGATAAGCACTAATATACCTGATATACCTTCTTCCGTTTCATGCCACATTGAGTAATAATGAAATACTAATTGAGCATTTTTATTATAAGTGAACTGTGCAATATATATGTGAAAAACCTAACAAAAGAAAGTTTTTCAAGCAAATAATATTTTTTGAAAGTGTGCTTTGTAAACCGGCGCAGCTTTTGCACATCTAATAGGAATGTTGCACAGTGTCCTTTCAATCATGATCAAGCCTAATCGCATTTGTATCTCAACTAGCTTATTAGTAAAAGATGTCAAAGGGAGCCAATCAATTCTAAGACATTAGTTTCAATCATCATCAATAGTGCCCTGGAGATGCATACATACACATTTAACCTAAAAATGAATTTCTTCCCAAGTGAGTGTTCTTGCTTATAAGCCTCAATAGAGCGGAGACAAATTCAAATGCCATAACACATACTCGTTCATTCTTGAGGCAACTTCACTGACACGATGCCTGTCAAACCAAGCTGCGTCTTGTCGGAGGAGCGAGTAGAAGAGTTCCTGCCGCAGCCTGTATAGCTGACGATCGCACGCTCGGGTCCAACACCACACCTGTTAATGATTGGCACACAGTATCTCGTAAATAAATGTCGAAAGTGAAGCTGATATCTTTGCTAGAAGGCCCCCTCCAATTAAAAATCAACTAGAAGCCGAAGCAGTAAATGCAGCTTCAAAAAAAAAAGAAGTGCAGAAAACCAAAAATATATGGCAAGTACTGAATTAAAGTATAAAATCTATACGCAGTTAAAAATAAAAGAAAATATTAGAATTGGCGACACACTTCTGTTGCCGGATTCAACCCTAGAAGTCCATAGTATTCCTCCTCAAAAGCAGATGCACAGCAGCCTTTGTCAACGGGTGCGCAGTCCAGACTGACATCAGGAGCCAGACAGTTGGTGACTATGCCTTTGAAGAACGGTGCCGAGTGCACAAGCGAGGCTATTTCTTCGGTCGCAGAGGCGATCGGCTACTGTGCTCCAGTCCTCTAGCTAGGGCCCCTTTAAAACTTCTTAAGCTGTATACAACTATAGATAATGAATCAGCCAATTAACTTCCTTTAATACTTCCCTTTTGCATCCTCAAAAGAAGCAAAGTAAACGAAACTGTACAAACAAAAATGTGTGACGTACATGTATAAACGAAGACACGAAGACGACAGCTGCAATTATGACGTAGGTGAGTGCAAACTTGTTCATAGTGATGTTGTATTCGAGGACGGTGACGGGGTCAAACATGGACATCCCCCCGCTGCGCCGTATTGCCTCCATGAAGGTCTGAGGAGGCGGACGCGTGGTGAAGTTGGTGTTGCTGCCATCATAGAAGCCCGCCAGCTGCTGGTGGATGAAGGCGTTTGTCATGTGACCAAACACGATAGCCAATAATGGCCAGCCTGCACCATGGAGGATTGCGAAGACTGTGCCCACGAACAGCAGCACGATGTCTTGCGCTGTGGCATAGCGAAACTGACACACAAATATCAATCAACCATTAGACGCGAATGTGCAATGCATTACTGCAAAGTTATTAGTGAACTGCACAACAGAAAGGTGGACGAGTTCGAACTCAATCATAGTAGTTGCATGCAAGGAAGAGCAAATACAGGAAAGAAATGTGCTAGTGCTCCATGCCATTGCTCCATTAGCAGTATGTATAACAATTGTGTTCTACACTGTCAATAGCATCGCAGGTTCTCATGTGAGGGTCTGTGATGTACTCGAACTATGAAGAAAGAGCACACAAATACACATAACCACTAGAGAATTACTTGTAGAACACACTTCCATATAGATGGCTTGCACTGATGCTACTGAAACCATCATGTTGATGCACTGCATGGTAGGACGCAAGGATTGCGACATTGCATTAATGTTGTCATTGTATCACTTACAACTACTTTTATTATTTACTAGCATTAGTCAATTGCAGTGTGGTGGCTTCGTGGAAGCAGGCTAAGTGCAATGCTATTATGATGTCTTTACATCGTCAAAGTCGCCATGTTGGTGAACTAGTATGTTATAAAGCTGCATCCATGACATCACATGCAAACTATGTATTGGCTAGAGTTATGACAACTGGCAATTTTTATAAATTAAGCAGAGAGAGCGAGAGAAAAAAAAAACTTGGGTTTCAGCAGTGCTAAACTCAAACTTGATTTGATATCATTTATTCTAGATTTCAAATTTTTAATTTTTTTACACTAAATAAGATCACTGAAGGGGAAATAGCAAGCTTGATAAGCAGTTTTGTAGTGCATCACGGTTAAATAAAAAAAGACAAGGGAGAGATCGGTTACGGGTACTTTAGCGCAACGCATATTTATTGTAACTAAGCCGTCTGTGAGAAAACAATGCGTAAGCAAGGCAAGTTTAATAATTACTAAGTTTAATAACCATCACACCAGAAAGAGCGCCAACATATGTAAATGTCAAATGCCACACATCTTACAAACAACAAACAATTAAAAGCACTTTCATGAATAAAATCAGGGCATAGCCAGGATTTTACCTCGCTCAACCCCGTCCCTCCTCATATCATGACAAACACCTTCCGTCACAGCTTTTTTTTTTCTTGGAGGCGGGGAGGGGGGGGGGGGGGTCACGATTATCGTAAGGGTAATCAGATCAGAGCTTGCTTTCCAGTGATGTGGAAAAGTGATAGAATGACCGGATCGTGG
Source organism: Rhipicephalus microplus (assembly GCF_043290135.1). NCBI lineage: Eukaryota > Metazoa > Arthropoda > Arachnida > Ixodida > Ixodidae > Rhipicephalus > Rhipicephalus microplus. The sequence goes on along the minus strand of NC_134702.1, from coordinate 98,170,535 downwards.
ATAACGCACGCATACAGCGTGAAGAGGGAAACGCCTAGAAGCGCATTTAACTGCGCGCAAACAAGACACTGCTTTCGGAACACTTCTAAATCAACATCAAACTACTCGTTGAAGTAGTTTACGCACGATTATTTTGAAGATTACCACGGCAACGCTTTCACGAGATCAGAAGGATGGTCACAACCCGGTGACAGGTGCGTGCATTTACATTTACCTGTTTTACTACGCTAGCCATAACACCAATGACACGACGCACAGGAAAAAACATTTCCTATTACTCACCAGTTTCCAGTACGAGACCTTCTTCGGTCGAGGCCACCTGTCGTTGTCTCTGCAAAGAGCGAAAACAGCTGCTTCGAAAACAGTTGCGAGCAGCGCGCCAAAAGTAAGCCACCATACCAGAAGCGCTGCTTTGCTCGGCGTGGCTCGACAGCGTTCTACGTCACCATAGCAACGTTACTCTTGTCACAAGGCTTTCTTACGCCACCACTATGGCAATACTAGAAAAACAAGAAATACAAATACTTTTTGCCAAAGAAAAAGCTTGTATCATTTTTCTTGCGAGTGGTGTTATCAAGCAGCAAGCGAGAGTGAGCCGAGTGATAACGACGCCGCGCCACCGCCGCTTTGCGCGCGAAGTTTTTCGCGGGAAAGCGCTTGCTCGCCTCGTCCGTCTCGGCAGCCGATCCCCCGTGGCGTGTTTGTGATTATTTCGTTTGTTTACTCGTGAACTACGTGAGCGGCACAATGAAGACTGCCAGAGCGATCCCCGTGAAAATAGAGACGACGAACGGCAAGTTCTCATCGGACGACGACGAATGCGGGGCGAACAGAGGCGGCTCGGACGACTGCGACGACAAAGAGGAGTCGCCGCCGAACTCCAAGCTCAAAGGTGGGAAGCGCAAGCGGCATTCTAACGGCGACGCTCCCGGCAGCAGCCAGCCCACTCTGACCGCGCTGTTCAGTAAAATGGCAAAGCGTGTCAAAAGCGAGAACGGCGAACAAGCCGTGAGCAAGAAACCGCCCGCCGCCGAGGTGAGCTACACCCGTTGCTCTGATTGCCGCCAGGTGCTCGACGCCGCCGAGTTGCGGCTGTTCGAGGGTGACCCCGCCGACGCCGTCGACGAGTTCACAGCGCTCACCGACCCGCGGCTGAGCGTGTTCAATGACGGCGATGCCGTCGACGACGGAGGCGACGACGTCATGGACACGCCACAACACAAGCTCACTCAGTTCACCGTCTACGACCGCCACACGCATCTTTGCCCCATAGATGCCGGCCTGATCGAGCGAGACGTGGAGCTTTACTTCAGCGGATACGTCAAGCCCATTTACGACGAGGACCCTTCGCCCGAGAACGGCATCTGCTGCAAGGCGATGGGACCGATCGGTGCGTGGTGGACCGCCGGTTTCGACGGTGGCGAGAAAGCCGTGATCGGATTCACGACTCCGTACGCCGACTACGTGCTCATGGCGCCCAGCGAGCAGTACGCTCCTTTCATCGACGCCATCAAGGAGAAGATCTACATGAGTAAGCTAGTGATTGAGACGCTCGTGAAGGAGCCGAACACGACGTACGAGGACCTGCTCAACAAACTCGAGCTGACGCCCCCGCCTCAGGGCATCGCCAAGTTCACCGAAGATGCCCTGCTTCGAAACGCCCAGTTCGTAGTCGACCAGGTGCAAAGTTTCGACGTCAGTGGAGACGATGACGAGGCGCACCTGATCGCGACCCCATGCCTGCGGAGCGTGGTTCACCTGGCTGGAGTGACGTTGGGCCAGCGCCGAGCGATGCGCCGTGGTCGACGCGAAGTGTTGCCCAAAAAGCCCGTCGGCACGCTGGCGACGACGACTCCGTTGGTGCGAGACGTCTTCGAAGTTCTCTTCCACGGCCAGATCGACGACAAGGCTTCCAACACCATCCGGCGCAAGCGGTGTGGAGTCTGCGAAGCCTGCCAGTCGGCCGACTGCGGCAAGTGTAAGGCCTGCAAGGACATGGTCAAGTTTGGCGGCACTGGCCGTCAGAAACAGTGTTGCGTGGAGAGGCGTTGCCTCAACAAGGTCTTCCAGGAGGCGGAAGAAGACGACGGCGACACGGAAGAGATGGAGGCCGAGCTCGACCGCAAGGCCGCTCAGGCAGAGGCTCCTTCCTCGACGCGCAAGACGGTGCGGCGTGGAGCCAGCGACGTCAGATGGGCCGACGATAAGCCAGTCGCGAAGCTCAACAAGAAGTTTTACTACTCGCGCGCCTTGGTCAACGACCATGAACTGCGCTGGGGCGACTTCGTGCTCGTGACTCCCACGGATCCCGGTACGCCTTTGGACGTGGCCCGAGTCGTGTACATGTACGAAACCCCTTCGGGTGAGAAGATGTTTCACGCGCATTGGTTCTGGCGGGGTTCGGACACCGTTCTGGGTGAGTCATCTGACCCTCGCGAGCTGTTTCTCGTCAATGAATGCGACAATCAGAGCCTGAGTGCCGTGAGGGACCTCTGTACGGTAGTGCACAAACCGGCAGCTGAGGACTGGTTCTCACGTGGCGGCGTGCACTGTTTAGAGGACGAGTGCGTGCTGCAGGGTGAAGACGACGGCAGGTCGTTCTTCTATCAGAAAGCCTACGAAGCGGAGCATGCACGATTCATCGACCCGCCCGAACTGCCTTGTCCGGAGGAGTGTGACGTGACGCAAGCGTGTACGTCGTGTCGCCATGCGGAAGCGCAGGAAAAACTGGAGACCCCCGTTCCCGGAGACATCGTTGAGGAAGAGAACGGCAGGATCTGTTATTCGAGCATCTCGTTCCAGGGCAAGTCCTTCTGCATCGGCGAGTGTGTCTTCTTGGAGCCGGACGCTTTCGAATTCGACTACCAGCCGGCTAAAAGCAAGAACAAGGTCAGCATCAAAAAGGAAGATGTAGACGAGGAGGTGTACCCGGAGTACTACCGCAAACGTTCAGAATACATTAAGGGATCAAACGCCGACGTGCCCGAACCGTTCAAAATTGGCAAGATCTTGTCGATTTACAAAAAATCTAGCAGTGGCAAGTGCCAGCCCGAAATGTTCAGACTTAGAGTCAAAAAGTTTTACCGCTCTGAGAACACGCATCAGCCAAAACTGGATGCCGACCTGTGCCTCTTGTACTACTCTGAAGAAGAAGCCATCGTCGAGCTGAACCAGGTGTGCGGCAAGTGTTACGTCGTGTATGGCGAGAACTTGGCTGAGGAAGTCGAAGACTATCTTCGCCGAGGCCCCCACAGATTCTATTTCACCGAAGCGTACGAAAGCAAGACCGAGAGCTTCGTCGAGCCTTCGTCCAAGGCGCGCATGATGGGTTGTCTCGGCAAAGGAAAGGGTAAGAAAGGCAAGAGCTCGACCAAAACCATTGCCATCGAGCCACCGGAAGAGTTCTACGTTCCGCAGCGCAAGCTGCGCAGCCTCGACGTTTTCGCGGGCTGTGGAGGCCTGTCTGAGGGCTTTCACCAGGCCGGCGTGAGCGAGACCTGCTGGGCCATCGAGCGAGAGGAGCCCGCGGCCACAGCCTTCCGTCTCAACTTTCCCGATGCTACTATCTTCACGGATGACTGCAATCGCCTGCTGCGGCTCGTCATAGACGGCGAGACCGTCAACGAGCGGGGACAGTTGCTACCGCAGAAGGGAGACGTCGAGCTGCTCTGCGGAGGACCTCCGTGCCAGGGTTTCAGCGGCATGAACCGCTTCAACTCGAGGCAGTACTCCCAGTTCAAGAACTCGCTAATCGCCTCGTATCTCAGCTACTGCGAGTACTACCGGCCTCGCTTCTTCCTGCTCGAGAATGTGCGCAACTTCGTCTCCTTCAAGCGCAGCATGGTCCTCAAGCTCACCCTGCGCTGCCTCATCAGTATGGGCTACCAGTGCACCTTCGGCGTGCTGCAGGCCGGCAACTATGGAGTGCCACAGACGCGGAGGAGAGCAATCATCCTAGCAGCTGCCCCGGGAGAGAAGCTTCCGCTCTATCCTGAACCACAGCACGTGTTCGCTCCGCGGGCCTGCCAGCTGACCGTCATGGTGGATGAGCGCAAGTATCTGTCCAACTGCAAGTGGTCCTCGTCCGCTCCGCTCAGAACCATCACCGTCCGCGACGCCATGTCCGACTTGCCGGAGATCCGCAATGGTGCCAAGATGAACGAAATTCCTTATGGCGCCCAGGCCTTGACCCCGTTTCAGAAGGTGCTACGGGCCGGAGGCGCGGTACTGCGTGATCACGTCTGCAAGGAGATGGCACCCTTGGTTGAGGCCCGGATGCAGCACGTTCCCCTGGGTCCGGGCTCCGACTGGCGCGACCTGCCAAACATCGTGGTGCGGCTCTCGGACGGCGTGACGTACACGAAGAAGCTTCGCTACACGCACCATGACCCCAAGAATGGCAAGTCATCGACGGGCGCCCTGCGAGGCGTCTGTCCATGCGCGTCAGACAAGCCTTGCGATCCTTTGTGCCGCCAGGACAACACCCTGATCCCGTGGTGCCTGCCTCACACTGGCAATAGGCACAACCACTGGGCAGGGCTATATGGTCGACTCGAGTGGGATGGCTTCTTCAGCACGACGGTGACCAATCCAGAGCCGATGGGCAAGCAGGGAAGAGTCCTGCACCCCGAGCAGCACCGAGTAGTGAGCGTCAGGGAGTGTGCGAGGTCGCAGGGTTTCCCGGATACTTACCGCTTCTTCGGCACCATTCTGGACAGGCACCGCCAAGTGGGCAATGCCGTGCCGCCGCCTATGGCTCGAGCCATTGGTCGTGAGATCCTCAGGTGCCTTGCCGCTGAAGGGCAGGACAATTGCAACTGACTCAGTAGCGCTGGAATGTGGCAGTCAAATGTGCCTTCGGGGTGAATGTACCTTCCCTAATGACTGAAAAGCTGTGTTCTCCTGGTCTTTACCAGTTTTTATGTGAATTACGGTTTAGCCGATGCTTGTTTTTTAATGTTGTGTCTGCTTTTTAGCCAACGGCGAGCTTTTAATCTCTTCCAAATATTGTGCCATTGACAGGTGCGTTTAGCATCGTCCTTAGCTTACTTTATTACCTAAGAAAAGCAGTTTACTATTGTGCTGTATATAATGCTTTCATATCATTTTTTTACGGGCCCTAAAAGAAGGAAGACCATGATAATTATGTGTAAACATGGACCATGTTCCATGCCTGCATGTTAGTTCGTGCGTGACATTCCTGATATTTGTTCTGTGCCGGCTTCTTCATTTAGAGTAATGCCGCTGATAAGTTTCTGATAACCTTTATATAATTGTGACGCACTTGTTAAAGATGATGGAACCGCTGTGCAGTCGAAGCTCGTGTTTACGAATCTTAGTGCGAAAATCTTTGATTACGTGTATAAAAGCTTTTACCATTAAATGACCTGTGTGATCTGCAACTCTAAATGTGTTTGAGTCTTGTTTTATTATCCACTTCGGGGGTTCAACGGTTGTTGTGGTGTCCAACGGGCAATGATGACGCGGGTCCAAGTCCCGTCGGAAAGCGGCGTCTTTATCGAATGACGATTTCCACTGGTTTTCATTAATGTCTCAAATCGATGTGTCTTGTCGGGTGTCAACGCTCAAGGCGTTAAAGTTGCGCTTTGGCAAATTGGCTTCAACTGTCTGGATGACTATGTCGTTATTTTCCTTCTTAGTTATCTGTTATTTAGGACATGCCAACGCTTTTGTATAGCGCCGACTACTCGTTTTCATAGATAATATACGTGAAAAGCACAACAAGAATGAAATATGCCTAAAAGATCAGCTAGGAGTAGTTCCTGACGGGACGTACTATATAAAAGTGAAGCTTGTATGCTGCCAGTAATTAGTGTTTTGTCGTAAAAATGCTATCATCATTTGAACTAGCACAGGCTAGTTTCATTCTTTTTAAGTGAACATTAAGCTATCGGTAACTACGTGTGTGCCATCACAAGCCGTACTGCAACGTACAACAGGTGTAAGTATCAAACAACACGCAAAAAGAAGTGAGAAAACAAGGAAAACAAACGTGATTGAACCTTTGTGTTGGTGGTTTATATGTGCGTATGAGTGCGTTTTTGCATATGTGTGCCCGGGTGTTCTATTTGCCATATACTGCTCTTTATTTTCTCTTCAAGATATGTGTTCAACATTTAAGGAGTGGCCGGTGCCTTATTTGTGTGTTAACATTTCCTCATATATCATCTCGATAAATCAAAAATAAAAGGCAAGGACACAAAGATAAGACAAAAGGAAGCGATTAATAAAGTAAGAAATAGTGGGAAATGAAAAGAAAGATATACATACAAAAACGAGGGTAGAAAGACAAATCAAGAAAACCAAGGAAGGCCGCCCAGTTCCGCTCTTGCTTCAGGCTAGGCAGCACTAATGCGAAGCTTCCACTATTTTTGTTTAATTGCTTGCCGTCATATCCCGGCTGTGGCGGCTGCATTTCCGATGGAGGCGGAAATGTTGTAGGCCCGTGTACTCAGATTTGGGTGCACGTTAAAGAACCCCAGATGGTCAAAATTTCCGGAGCCCTCCACTACAGCGTCTCTCATAATCAAATGGTGATTTTGGGACGTTAAACCCCACATATCAATCAATGCTTGCCGTCATTTATTAGAAATGACCATCTATATACAGGTCTTTGCGCACACGTGATCTTTCAGCGCATGCGCGTCGGCTACAGGGGAGGCATGTAGCTCTGATTCGTACCTTCCCGATTCGCCACCTTTTTTCACCGTAAATGCTTTTGTTTCTTGGTGAAAACAAAGCTATTTGATTGGTACCGTGTCCGCGAATGACTCGGTGAGTGACGAACTGGCGTATGCTACGATTATGAGGCATGTCGCAATGCAAGGTTCCAGAAGTCTCCACTAGGGCGCCTCTGTGGAACAGTGGCTAGGGTTCTCGGCTGCTGACTCGAATGTGGCGGTTTGGATCCTGGCTGCGGCGGCCGTATTTTGATGAAGGCGAAACGGTAAACGCCAATGTACTGTGTGGTGTCAGTGCATGGTAAAGGACACCGTGCAAGTGCACGTCAAAAAGTGTTCCAGAGGCCTCCACTGTGGCGTCCCTCAAAATCATGTAGTTTTGGGACGTAAACCCCACATGTTGTATTAAATATCGACTATCTGCGTTTCCTCGCGGTGCACTTTAATCGAAGTACGCGGAAGCTCTCCGGCCGCCGCCACCGAAAGATGACCTCAAGGGCTGGGATCGAACGCGCGTCTTTGTGGTCAGCAGCCCCCTCCCTCCAATCTTGTACTCGAGCAACGGGACACTGGAGGAATGATGTGAATAGATCGGTGTTGCAGACTTCCCCTTCTGGGATGATTCGATATTTTCGGGACTCCCGAATGTGCATGGAATGGGGACAACGCTTGAAGGAATGGAATTGAGCGCCTTAAGCGCGGAATGGATCGATCCATTCCGCGCTAAAAACGTAATTCCATTCATGTTCGCGAACATGAATAGAATTACGTTTTTTTCCCCCGAAAATAGAACATGTTTTCGTCCACTCTGTTTTTTGAACATGTGGAAGTCACAGCCATGAATTTAACGATAATGCAATACTTTTAAAATGGCTTGGCTGATTACAAGCACGACACATCTATAAACAATGCACCTTTACAAATATGTCCTGTGTTGCTCTGAAGCATGTCTCGGATCAGCAGCTGAGTAACATAACCACCGTTCCACCGAGGCGAACGCAACGTAATCTATAAAACGTTTCATTTCTTTTGCCGAATGTTCACCGGCAGAGTCTTTCTTTCAAGCTCGTGGACTCTCTGAAGACTTGTATTCTCAACGTTTCGTCGTTTCAACTTTCTGTGAGTCATCAAACAGATGTATTAGGGATAAAAAATAAATTCCGGCACATACCACGGATTGTGTGAATCAATTTCACGCGAAGTTGACTCGTTCTTTCTTTTATTCATTCATTTATTTCTCTTGCGTTCCTTTTTTTTTCTTTCTTTATTTCCTTCTTCCCTTTTTTGTTTGCTACTTTGAGCCGAGCGTTACGAGGCAAATCGGCATTTATATGTGTACAAAATTGAGTAGTTGAGAGCGGACTGTGGCTATTGCTAGGCATTTCGATTGCATTGGCACCTAATAATCATAATGTATTGCATGGCCGGCGTGACGTCAGAATGCACACTAGAACGCATATGTCACTTCTGTCAAAACGAAGTGCACAATGATTTGCATACCGTAGATAGCTAGCCATTGGCGCTCCAGAGTGGAGCAGCGCGTTACTTTATGACCTGACGACACCCGAAGCAATTATGTAACGTTTATTACATTGTTATCAACGCGGATAGTCGGCACTGCAACCACCGCTGACGTTACCGTGGTCTTCCTAACCAGCCTCAAGCTCTGGCAATGTTCTGCGGTAGAATACTTTACCACGCAGAATGCTCGAGTTTCATTCCTACTAAAATCGTGAGTTTTATTTCTTGCGCCCATCAGAATATTTCGCTCGCTGTCAACGCCACCGACGGTGGAACCAGATTTTCATGGACGCAGGCTCCGAAACGCGGTCACGTTAAAATTTCAAGCGACTATTTTCGCCGTTCCTACATAGGTGCATACGCGCTTTCATGGGTCGTGCATGGTTATCGGATACCCCAAACGTGTCTGCGGGAAAGAGTTTCATGACGCGCGCGATATGCCTGTCATCTTATTCACGTCATGAGCCAGCAGTCAGGCTCGTCATAGGCTTATACCTTCCTATGTCAATTTTGGTATTCAACAAGTAAAGAGGGAACCATAAGAGCGACCAAACTGCCTTTGGTTCACTGAAAAATTTCTTCGCATTCGTAAGTCAATTGCTATTTGGTAAGCTGCAACCAAATAACCATCAGCGGGAAGTCTTGCTGCCGAGCTTAAACTTACGCCACCTGTTTGATATTTTTAAAGAGAGCACTCCTGGCTGGTAGGGCTCACATGGTGTCCTGGATTGAGGGCTATACCTAGGGTCGCGAATTTCCAGTGGATGAGTTGCTACGCAAATAATTTCTATTCACATATTAGTAATTCTTTCCTGCCTCTGGTGGTGCATGTCTGCCTACTAACAGTGTTCGTCAGTGCTACTCATGTTTCATTATAAGGCTATTAGCGCAAAAAAAAAAAGAGAGTGTCTACATAAAACTCCCATTGAGCCGTCGCAAAATAAGCTGCATGTTACTTTTTTCGCACTATCAACAACTCGTGTGAGAAATTCAGCGCTTATCCTGATTACCCACAGAGGCAGTTGTCACTTACGCGCGAGTCTGTAATGACCGCGTAGCTGATGGAAGAGCCGCCCTATTTAATTTAAGCTTAGTTACACCAGGGCATGTGTACCAATTCAGCAATTGAGGTCGAAGGATATTATAGCAATGACTACTTAGAAGGAATCTTTAGGCATTACTTGTCGTTATTCTGGCCTTCAAATGAGCAAAAGTTAAAAAATAAATACGTGAGCACTGCTTCATGATGTTAAAATCTGGCACCTTGAAGGACACTATTTATGGACAGATAGCCCAGACGATAAACTGTATGCTATTAGATTTTAGCACAGGATGTATACCAGGAAGGGTGCTGGTAGATTTCGTTACGCGGATGAGACTTCCCTACTTTGCCGCTTTAATTTCGCAATTGCGAAAAGGGTTCCATTTTTATATGCGCACTTGTCTGACTTTTAATGGAAGCACCTACACAACTGTAGGACACACATTGGCATACAAAAAAAAATAGAATGGAAAAGTCACGCATATTTATTGAAATGAAAAAAAGATAGCTGTAGTAGAGACTGCGATAAATAAAGATAACGTGAGTTCAAACAAGAATGCTAGCAGTGTCGTCAAGAAGTGCCTGTTCAGAATATTTTCCCTGGAGAACATTTTCCCTGGAGAAGGGCGCAACTGGTCCATGCGGATGCGGATCCCTCGTTCCGTGTATTCGGGCTTCTTATCACCCGCACTAGTCTGGACACCTGCTCTTCAGCCTTGTTCTTTGCAGCTGCTGGTCTTGGCCGAACTGCGTAGACCGACGTTCATGCTTGCAGCCGACACCTGCTTGTGATGGCCGCTCTGCTGACGTTACCGACTAAGCTCTTGCCAGTCGGAGGCATTCGCTGTGCTTTCGGGCTAATGGGAAGCGCACGTTGCTTCACCTCAGCCTTGGGTCACGAGGAGGGTTATCCCGGACGCAACGGGGACAATGGCCGGGATGTTGACCCAATGTACTGTGCCCGTGACTTTCCTTCGGCCTTGGGCGGAAGTGATGGTGGTCTTTGACGCCCCTTGGAGGCCTTATAATTGGTGCGATAGGGAACGCACAAATCTTCTCCTGGGTCCTTTGTCCAGACTATGGTGGCGATCGTCGACGTGGCTTGGCCTTTCCAGAGCATTTTGACGATTCGGAATCGAACATGGTCGCTCCTCAACCTTGGGTCGTGACACTGTTGATCGACGCCAGGGGTGGACTGGCTGGGTAGTCGTTCGCGTAGGGGAGACGCGAGGCTTTGCCTGGGCCTTAGGTAGAAGTGGCGGGTGTCTCCTTAGACCGAGGTCTCGGACAGGTACGAAAGGCAAGCGTCTGTTCTTCGAACTTCTGGCGATGGCGTGGGGGTGATTGTCCACGTATAAGGGACCCTGGCGATGGCGTTTGGTGAATTGGAAGCCAATGTGGCTTCTCCTCAGCTTTAGGTTGATGTCGTGGTGGCGAATAGAACAATGGCCATGGCTCTGGCGAGCGCGAGCTTGCCTGTGTTCCCAGCTCATGCGCGCCTATATGCATTTCCGTTCTTTCATAGGCGTGCGCAAATTATTTAATTTCGCTACGGTCTGTCGTGCTACTGGTGCAGGTGGTGATGAAGGTTGTTGGAGCGTCTGGATCTTATCAAGAACCTGCTGTACTTCGAGGGCTTGACTTTCTCGAACGACATTGAGCCTCCACTTGAGCACCGTAATTCGTGCGTCGCGTTCCTGCAGACCGGACTTCAACTGGGCGATCTCAGCAGGATCCTTGTGCCGGCACCTCGGCATAGCATATTTGCTGCATGGCCTGCAGCGCACGTGAATCGTGGAGAAGCAGCGGAGGGATCTGGCTCCAGGCATTCCTCATTCTACCCGCGCCCGGTTCGTAGTCTCCACCACCCCCGGCCGACGCGTAGAAGCTGCTGTCCGAGGAAATCACACTTGTTCGTTGATGTGCGCTATCACCTGCCATCGCGTCCTGGATGTTACAATGGTTACCTGACTCGGTAGAGGTTTCATACAGAGTTTCCTTTTTACCATCGGTGCTGTGGTGGTACACGAACGTATACAAATCTTCAAGGCTAACATCAAATATTAGGGAGTGGTCCGGGAAAACTGTGATCACGCCGTGCCTGTTAACAATCATCTGAGCTGGGGAAGTACTCAGCGCTTTCCGCATGTCATCCTTTTCGGTGGGACCATTCCCCCGCAAGACACTTCGTTGCCGCCCCATGATGTCCACGGCGTCTATAGCTCAGCAAGCGTCGGGTTCGGACTGTCATGATCGAATATTTTGTCGGTTGTGAAACTATCTTCACCTTCGGCAGATTTGGAAGGGCTCATATTGCATCTATTTGTGTTCATTCGCTTGTACTTCCATGGAGTTGCGATATCGTTAGCTTTTGAGAGGCACTGAGAATCAAGTCCTTGCCTTGCATTACCGGCATCGGTAGACTGTCGCTCACCTCGATGAGCTTCCTGTTGCATCTTGAGATGAACGACAACATTTCGCAGGTTGGTTTCCACGTTGGACGGTGGCATGTTGTCAGGGCCTCTACTGGTCGATTCGAAGCCGAAAGACTGCTCTGGCTTCCTCCTTCTCTTGCGCTTTGGAACAACGACGGTGGACATAGCCTGAAGGTCATCAGGCTCCGATGAACTAGACGGTTTCGTGTCCTTCTTGTCTCTGTGTCGTCGTTTTGTTTTCGCGCTATAACTATCGTCATGCCAGAAGGTTTAGGAGCGTTGGTTCCAGCAGTCGGCTTAGGATCCTTGACGCAGCGAAAATAGCGCGAGCGCAGCTAGCAGCTCTTCTTCTTCTTCTTGACCTTCCCGCTTGGCACACGCTCATTGGAGGGAATTCACCGAGCTCGAGCCGAGAATGCACAAATTTTGTTTTCCTCGGATTGTGGTTATGCCCACTACGCGGCCGTACTCGCGTCGACGAAAAATTTGGAGGACGTCGACAAAAATTGGGAAATCGGGGGAAATTGGAGTTCAACCATTTCCATACTTTCTATTGTATCACGCTACTCGAGAAGTCTAAACTGTGGATTACAATGTAATCGATAGAGTTGTCAGTGACTTTTGTGACAAGCTTTCGCATTTGGCTGCATGCTCCGTAATGAGTAGGATGATCTAAACCACGCGCAATTAAGTGGGTGAAATGCCTTGGAACAGTTTTTAAGGGAATGCGTGCAGTAACGTATATGTGCCTTTTGTAATGGGCGGTCAGCTTTAAACCGCTAAGTCGTTATGATAATCACATAATCTGACGCCCGATGACAATTTACGGCTGTACCACGTAATATTTATTTATTTCATTCATACATACTGTCGATCCCAGAGGGATTATAACAGGTGAGCAATCTAATTTAGTATTAGTGATTTAGTACAGTCAAAAGGGGAAAATATAACAAATTAGACAACAAATAAAAAGAACACACGAACACATTTTTCAAACGACAACAACCTTGGCACTTTGATTGAATAATAACAAAAAACAAAAAAACTTAACACCGTATTAAGTTTGCGAGGCTAACAAGTCGCTTTCTACTTGTTTTGAGAAAGTAGCTAGAGAGAGAGAATAAACATTTATTAATAACAAATGCACACTGAGCCTTCTTTGGGTGGGGCCCTCAGTCCAGGGCTCCATTGCCTTGCGCGACCCTGCGAGCCCGCTAGACCAGCTGTTGCTGTTCCTGTCGGCGTATGTGCTGCTCGTAATGGAGAAGTACAGGCTATTCCATTCTCTGATTGCAAGCGGGAAAAATGAGAACCTGAAAGCGTCTGTGTGAAATTTGCAAGGAATAAGGGTATGAGATTGATTAAGGCGGGTAGTTCGAACTGCGGATAGCCTTATGTAGCAGGACTTGTCTATGTGGAGATCACTGCGTAATAGTTGGTACATATGATATTTAAGCGTGTCAATTTTGCCCGGCTTTTCATGGTTATTAATCCAGCTTTTTTGAGCAATTTTGTAGGCGAATCTGCCCGGTTAAATTTGTTGAAAATAACCGTGAGCGCTTTTCGTTGAACACCTTGCTGATAAGCTTCTTTTTTTTTCAGTAGGGTAACTAGGCAGTGTTTGCGTGCTCCATGATTGGGGGAGAGAGAGATGATAAGTGTTTTGTAGGCCAGCAACTTTGTGTGTGGTGGCGCTTGCTGTAATCTCCTCTTCAGAAATAACAATCTTTTTATGAATTTCAATGTCCCATCGTAAATAACGTGCTGAAATCACCCTTAAATACTGATGTTTGGTAACTTTAGAAAGGGTGGCTGAATTATCGAGGCAAATAAAATCGTATGAACACGTTTTTCTAGTTATGGATAAGAGTGCGGACTTCTTTTATTATATATGTCCATTTTCAGATCATCGCACCAAGCTAGAAGTGCTTCTAAGGCCGTACTTAAAGTGATATGGTCAACGTGAGAGTTTCTCTCTTTGTACAGAATGCAGTCATCCACAAATAACCTGCATCCAATATTGAAAGATGAAGGCAGATCATTAACAAAAAGGTAGGAATAATAACGGCACCAAAAAAAAAGCTACCTTGCGCTACTCCAGAAGTCACCGGTACGACTGAAGATTGGACATGGTTTATTTCGATGAACTGCGACCTTTTTGTATAAAGTTAGTTATCCAGTCAAGAATTTGACCCTTGTCCAGAGTAAGTTGTAGCTTGAAAATAAATAGGCTATGTGACACTCGATCGAATGCTTTTGAGAAATCCAGTAGAATAAGGTCTATTTGTTTTTGATGATCGATGCTTAATGAGACGTCATGGACTATATCAATTGATCAATTGGTTTTGTTGTTGTAGACATGCCCTGGCGGAAGCTGTGTTGAATAGAAGATGGTATTTTCTGTTCTTTAAGGTGTTACGTTATGCGCTTTAAAATAATGTGTTTGAACAGTTTATCAACCGTACATGTTAATGAGACGGACAGATATAATTAGAAGGTTAGTTTTTGTTTCCAGACTTACGTATAGGAATCACTATGGCTTTTTTCCAATCCTTTGGTATGGTACGCAACGACAGTGATCGGTTAAAAAGCAGACATAGGTGGACACTTTTTTGAGTAACCATGGAATTAATCCACTGGAAAAGCGTATTGCCTCACAAATTCAACGCCCAAAAAATTTTAAGAATCCGTCCAGTACGAGCGCAGTTACAAATATTTGTCACACGCTGCAATCGCATTCTCTCGTCCCGACGAAAGCGCTGGAAGCTAAGCAGGAAGGGATGGGAGGGGCAAACAAAAAAACGTCACACTCACTTCGTGACCTTGATCACTTTTTTTTTCTTTTTTTTTTTCATCGAATACGCGCTTATTTCAGTGCGATTGCGCGCGCACGCGTGGACAAGTTACGGCCTCTCGCGGCGTTTTCTGTAACAACCAAACGTGCCATGTTCAAATCAGCCAATGGCAGATAGATGGGACATCTACGTTTGATTTTCGGGCACATTTCGTGATTTGTGGAGGAAAGAGAAAGCATGTTTTAGCTGACTTTGATAATTTGTTGCGAATTCCAGGCTACGTGCTGCGCTATAACACTTGGCTCGCGTGTTCTCGGAAGTCGCTACTACCGACCGGCAGCGTTTTCTTACCATGCTCAAAAAGTGTTAACGGTGACCTCTTTAAGAATGCATTAGGTATGTTGTCCGGTCCAGAACTTTTTTCTCATCCAAGTTCAAGAGTAAGTTAAGAACTCCCGTGGTGACATTAGGGTAATATTACATGTCTTATTGCGAAGCTTTTATACGAGACTCGTGGGTTTGTAAAGCATGAATATTCTCACTGCATTTCCAAACAGACGCGTGGTTGTGTGTTAGAAACACCTGCTCGCATCGCAACCTACCTAGGGTCGATCCTCATTCAAACCCGAAAATGTTTGGCAATGCCATTTTTGAACGGGTTATTGGCAAACGGAACTCGACATATTGACCGCTAACAGACAGGGGCATGAGAAAGAAAGCGTGTTGTGCTGTCGTCTCCCTCATGTCCCGGTCTGTTAGCGCTGAATATGTCGTCAAGTTTCTAATTTATTTGCATTTTTGTCGCTTTTTCGGTCACGCACAAGGTCATTGTTCGCCCACAACCAACGACGCCGACGTCGGAATTTCTACGAAACGAGCTCGTTAACGCTCTCGCGTTAATAGTAAAATAGGGCACATCTTGTGTCATGCTGCTCATCTTGTGTTCGTGCTGTTCGGCTCACATTCGAGGGAGAGAGGCAGCACTTCAGCTGCTATCTGTGTAGCGTATACGATAGTGTCACGGCGCAACAATGAATAGACTCAGGCAAGACGTCGACCCTTCGCCGCACGTACTCTATGAAAGGCTCGAAGAAGAAGAAGAGCGGAGGGAGATAAAGTCGTGGTTTCTTAACGCGGGCACCGTTCGCATATCGGGGCTGAGCATATTATATCAGCTATAGCTCTGCTTATCTACGATCTCCAGGATCGGTGTTCAAACACATCGCATACGCAGAATCGGGTTTTAAAGCGAGGAGGCATGCCGGCATGCGCTCTTTCTGACTTTTATGGGAGCACGCTTGATTGATTGATTGATTGATTTGTGGGGTTTAACGTCCCAAAACCACTATATGATTATGAGAGGCGCCGTAGTGGAGGGCTCCGGAAATTTAGACCACCTGGGGTTCTTTAACGTGCACCCAAATCTGAGCGCACGGGCCTACAACATTTCCGCCTCCATCGGAAATATATGGGAGCACGCTTCTGCTCGTCTACTGTACAAGCCACCGCTGGGCCGATTTGAAGAGGACACAGAAGGCAAGCTAAAAGTAGAAGCCATTACATTTTCGTTAAAAGGAACAGATGACAAGAGTTACGGTGTCGACTAGAGTCTTTCTTATAGGACAATAAATAATACATCTTCGAATACGAGCAACACGAGAAAATTATGAACACGATTTTCTCCCTTTGGTCCTCAATTCCAGAAATGGGCTACGAATCAACAATCAAATTATGATAATTTCAAAGCGCCTGTTGCATACATTGTAGGTAACACAGTGTTCTTTCCTGCCATATGCTGAGCAATGCTGGCGTGCGACGCGGATGTGGAGCGGCTACGTTGCTCGGCTGCTGACCCAAAGGTCGCAGGCTCGATCCAGCCCGTGGCAGTCGCATTTCGATGGAGGTGAAAAGCTAGAGGTTCGTGTACTGTGGGATTCAGAGCACGTTCAAGAACACCAGATGACCGAAATTGCCTCCGTACGGCTCGTTGTCATATCGCGGCTTTGGAGCGTAAAACTTCAGGTTACATTATTGGAACATTATCCAGCCAGCGAGACAGTCGAAGCAATCAATTAGACCTCGCGAATAGTCCTGCTTTCGTTGTTGGTGTTGTCGGTCTGGCCTCATATTTCTTCTGGAGCAGCCGCCGGGTATTCAAAGCATGACCTGGTTTCCCCATCAGCAAGGCGACAGTGCGATCAGCGCTCTGCGTGCAACGATCGTGGTTCCGAGTTCTTAAGGACGTTGAAACCTGCGCTCTGTATTCCCGGAAAGGAGCCGCATCAGCAACAGCGGTGCGTTAGCATCTTGAAGCCACAGAACTCGCAATATGTGGCATCGGTCGACAAGGACTCTTGCACCCAACCGTGAAGAAATCGCGACGAGTCGGAGATAAAAGCGCGAGTGTGTGCGCACTGCGAAAGACACCGGTTGATAAGGATCGAAGTATGCAGCATGCATGTCTGTTAAGTACACGAACAGGCGCATTATGCAACATGCCTTTGGTGCAGCAGATATAGTCTTCGGACGTCTTTGACGAAACTCGTTAACCGTTTAACTTGGACGTGTTCATGAATCTAATTATTGGTAGCATGACTGTCCACTCAGGGGGCTACTAAAGGTGCACTTGGCCCCTCAGGATGCACCAAAACTTGTCCCCCACTCCAAGCTACACCGGCGCTCCCCCCCCCCCCCTTAGCCACGATGGAACATGGCCTTGCACCTCCTAAGAGAAAATTCTGCCGACGCCCATGGTTTGCACTCGTAGTATTATGCTCGAAATTTCGACATGTTTTAGCGTCAAGGCTCGTTGAAGGTGGCCTGAACCACCCCTCGTGCTTATTGGAAGAACGTGTGCCGTATTTACTCGATTGTAACGCGCGGGTTGACCTTTCATTGCGTCCGGGAAGAAAAGAATATAATTTCAGGAATTCGATTGTAACGCGAGGGTCGACTTTAGGCCGCGAAAATCTGCAACAAAGAGAGAAAGAGAGAGAGAACCCGCTACATTCGAGTAAATACGGTACATAAAACCAAAGGGTGCCGTGAACAGATAAGCCAAATCTTGCACTCGTGTGCATCGAGCATGAGCTCACAAGAGGAGCACGAATTTTCCACTTTCTTCATATACAGATAGATGCCCACATGCAATTCGCAGGGCCGTCGTACAACAGATTTTTCATCGTTGAGCAGATTTATTGAAAAAAAGGAGGCGCATGACTTCTTTGGGGATAAGCGGGACTTTCTAACTACACTATACTAGTTCACAGTGTCATATGTTTTCCACTTATTGTATGCACCATCTATAGTACTGAGGCGGTATAGGGTCAGCACTGTAGTTTGTAACCCCCTGAACCACTCTGGTCAGGCCGCTCTGACTTCCATATTGCCTTTCCGTAGTGCACGAAAATTACGCTGTAGCTGCACTAGCCCGCACCGGAATGACACCGGCGCCGAGCAAGGCAGCACTTTTTGGGCATGGTAAGAAAACGCGGCTGATCGCTATAGTATAGTCGAGACTTCACGGAGAACATGTGCGCCAAACGTAATAACGCAGCACGCGGGCGGAACTTATGATTAATTCCCAGTCGGCTATAGATCATTTGCTATCCTTCCGACAAATGGTAACATAAAGACGAATGACGACGCCATAGACCCGAAGTCCACGGCCATTGGCTGGTTTGAGCTTCGTGAGCTGAATAGTTGCAGCGGCCGCCGCGGGATGGCTCGACGTGCCCGCGCACTCGCCATCACACTAAATTAACTGAAGGTATGAGCATCGCGTTTGAAAAAGAAAAGAATGTGCTCAAGATCACGACGTACGCTGATGAACGGACGTATCTTTTTGCCCTTTTACCGTTTCCCCACGCCCACCACACCCCCATACTTGCTCGTATAGATTTCAGCGCGCTGGCTGAAACGAAGGAAGAAAGCGGCTGAAGCATTTGACAAATCCCTGTAGATCCGTCCACTCGTACTTGATGGATTGTAAACATTTTTGCCGCAGTCAGTTCGTGTGGCAATGCAGTCTTTTAATGAAGTCATTCGATGATTATTTGAAATGTTTGCCTTAAGTCAGTTAATTAAAACATTCTTACCTAACTTGTAGCTACATCATGTTAGTGTCTCTCATAAACATATGAGAGACGCTGGCACGATAACCATATCAGAGATTTTGGGATGTTAAACCCCGGCAATTATATATCGTGTCAGCGAGACTCCCGAGCTCATACGACTTCGTTTCAATGAAGTAAAATTATGGCAATCGAAGACGGTTCCAACATGATGAGATGCAAAGGGAAGGGCAAGGGGTGAACCAATAAGAGTTCGTCGCATTCGTTACCTCAGACAGTGCAGACCAGGACCTTGACCAGGAAATTTTTCTTTAGGTGAGGAGGGGGCACTTTTGAGGGCGTTCAAAGACACCTATATTTAATATTTGTCCTCGATTAGACACACCCCTACATCAGAATTTTTGGGGAGAGGAGGGGGGAGGCGCGCGGGTCTCTTGGACACCCCTCCCCTGGCTACGGGCCTAGCGCAGACAGAGGCAACACTAGCCGCCCGCACATTTTCCCGTGAGAGATTGATTAATATGTGGGGTTTAACGTCCCAAAACCACCATATGATTATGAGAGACGCCGTAGTGGAGGACTCCGGAAATTTTGACGACCTGGGGTTCTTTAACGTGCACCCAAATCTGAGCACAAGGGCCTACAACATTTCCGCCTCCATCAGATATGCAGCCGCCGCAGCCGGGATTCGAACCCGCGACCTGCGGGTCAGCAGCCGAGTACCATAGCCACTAGACCACCACGGCGGGGCCCGTGAGAGAAGGGGTGAACGAAAGGCAAGTATACGTTACTATGCTACCCTCTTCACTCCCGACAACATAAATCGGAGTACGGGAAGGCAGGCTTACTTGCATCCCGCACCCGAGCCGTTGGCGCTGCTTGTGGTCGCTAACGACGATGTGGCACCGGCCGCCGTCATGGCGGCTCCGTAACTGGCTCCGTAACCGGGGTGCCTGGGCCGTGCACCACTGGCCGTACCCGGGTCTAGCAGCAGCAGCCGCTCCTCGTCATCGAGGCCCATAGTGCCGCCTGCAAGTAGCAAAATTGAGAAGAGCGATATAAAAGAACTATTTAGTAACGATAGCATGTCATACGGCATGAATTGACTTCAAGTTTCACATTATGCTCACCCACTGTTACTTCCGTCTCTATTGCGTACGAACAGTTGCGAGGTCAGCCGAAGCGACCGAAAGAAAGGAGAGTATAAGAGTCTGGCCCGTATTCACAAACAGAGATATATCCTTATCTCGTGGTTTCCTTAAGTTTCTGTACAATCGACATGCGTTATTAGGGCAAGAAACGGCAACAGTGCAAAAGATAACTTCAAGATTGGTTTGTGAAGGCTGGAAACTTTTGTTTATCGAATGCACTGAAAACATGAAATCGATAAGAAAAAGACGAGATAGGCGTAAGGTTGGTTTGCGAATATCGGCCAATAAGAAAGCGGAAAAAATAGACCGCCATGTTCACATCAGTGCCAGGTCGGGAGATGATTGGTCGGGATACTACCGCACTGAAGGGAAAACCTAGTTGTCAACCGGTGGCCCAGGACATCGAACCCAGTACCCCTTGCATTGGAGGTATTGGGTTCGATATCCTGGCCCACGGGATGCGCCTCCACTCGACGACCGCTGTGGTTGCTTTGTAGTCTATATACTGCCTATATACCAGTATGGATGTCAGTCAGTCTGTTGGTCGGCCAATCGCACCATTGTAGATAGATAGATAGATAAATAGATAGATAGATAGATAGATAGATAGGTTTGATTGATTGAGTGAGTGAATGAGTGACGAAAGAGAGAGAGAGTGGGTGAGTGAGCGACTGGTTGCCTGAAGTCCAGGCTCTGAAGGAGGGAAGGGAAAAAAAAAGCGTGGACATAGTTACATTCAGATACAAGTATCTAAATGTGGGAAAGAACCGCTCACATTGGGATAGAGCTCAGCACTGTGTCTGTGTGATCTGTGATCGAGCTCAGCACCTGTTACAACGGAGTGGGGAAACTCAGGTGCACAGAGTACACAATTATATAATTTACGTTGACGAAAAAAAAATGTCACATCCGCACAAATCGCACAAGCTTGTACTGATTGTAAAAAGAAAAAAAGTTTTACACCTCAAAGCTACGTTTTTCTAAACATATGTACAGCGCGAAAACAAATGATACCTGTTTCAGTTGGGCGAAATACCGAAGTGAACGGAAACAACATTTAGGGAAAAACTTAGAAGAGAATCTCTCACATAAGTATTTACACATGTCAAGATAGGCTAGACACACGCGTTTGAATATACCATGCATACGTTTACCGATAGGCAGTAACATTTCGCAGCCTTCAAACGTCGTATACTACGTGTGGTATATGGCATATAACTGTACGTCGCGCGACTAGTAGTCACAGCTGTGAGTAAACGTGCGACGTTTGCTGCACCTATATACGAGCGAAAGTCGCTGGAATTTCTCCAGCTGTCCATCTGTGCCCATTTACTTGTTTCTAATTTTTTTCAGAGGATTTTAGTGCGTCGAAGATCGCACAAACAGCCTTCGCGAAGCGGTTCCGTCGCACTGCAGTAGTTCAAAACTTCATTCCACTGGCCTCGAGCATTGTTAGAACAACGCGTTGTCGTCACACGTACTCATGTATTTGGCAGCTCAATAAGGCTGTTATTGCGCGTGTTCTTGAGAGCCAACATAACAAACACTCCCAGCTGGCGCAAGCATTCAAGCATTAATATGTGCAGATGCTAGCTTCCAGCGGAGCGAATTAGGGCGGATCTGAATGTTGCAAGGAAGATCATCATCATCATCATCATCATAATCATCATCATCATCATCTGTGCAGTTTAACGTGCACTGGCATCAAGCAGTATGCGAGACGGTCCCATTTCGCCTCCATTGAAATGCCACCGCCACAACCAGAATCGAAACCGCGAGCTTCGGTTCAGCATCCGAGCACTGTAACCCCTGCTCCACCGCGGCGGACTATTTTCCCTCTAGAATATATATCTCTACGTTTTTCGTTCACTACATTGTACTCCCTTTTGCCGTTTTCCAAGTGTTGTCCTATAAAGGCATATACGTACGAAGTGCAGCAAGGATACGTCTTTGACAATCTCTACATTCAGACTTCCCGATTGTCCACACCTTACGCATGTCTGCTGAAACATAAGTGCAGTGAATAATAACTAGCTAGAAATAGAGCTGGCTAAATTGGGAAAAGAATCATCCTTTTGGGTGAAGCTGCTCTTGCAGCCGTCACCGATGCCCGTTTCTCGTGTGATCGAGCGCGAGCAAACGGAGTTTGTGTGAGGAAAAATTACGCTGTTTTCGGCTACAGTGTGAATGACACCGTGGTGACAATAAATGAGGGGTCCTTGAGGTGCTTCTCTCACAGGTCGATATAGATAGTGAGGACGGAGTCCACAATAACAAGCGTTGTTCGCACGTGACGCAACCGATAATGTCCCGAGTATACTTTGGCACGTTATTTCGACACGAGAATGTTGATGAAAATCAGGTGCGATCTGAGTGCGTTGTCGCTTTCGAGGGTACACGCTGAGTTTCAACGCTCTTACAAGCAAAAATTACAGAGTCACTCACGAGAGAGAGAGAGCGTGAACAAATGATTCGATTCCTGCGAATGCAATAAATGATCTGCACAAATGTTTTTACCCACGCTTTCCTTATTATTGTGATTTAGAGTTCCGAGAACAATAAATTTCTTCCATTTCATGCATTGTGTCGAGATGAACTTCCGACGGGTTGAAAATACCGTCGCGGCAGTATTTATTTGGCAGCACTCGGACAACACTCGTAATGTTAATATACACAACGCGCAGGTTCTCAGGCCTTCAGGGAAGCTCTAAGTTCAGCCCCACATCAGCGTCATTATCATCCTCACCAATTGTGATGTGCTCGAGTGACGTTTCAGTAGGCACGAAAATATTTTCTTGGTTGCTTCGATTTTGTTAGCGGCTGTATATACACTGAATGTGTACGAATATGCCTGTATTCATCGTAAGTCGACCAGACCAACTCACTACAATTTAAAGACTCCATCACTAACCTAACATTCAGCCTAGCAACGCAGAAATTGCGACCAATGAATTGGTAATGCGGGCAGACCTCATTGGCTACATACGATTGCATTACGTGTGCACTGAAAAAAAAAAAAAGACTTGGCGTCTAAAGCTACTGGCAATATACATGGCATGATACTTTTGTTGTTTTCCCAACTGCGAGACTTTTATTAGAGGCCACGCTATGTGAAAACGAGATTGTGGAAAAAAACTCTTGCAAAGAACAAAAACATATATGTACTATTTTCAAAAGGGATTAGAGGAAGGCTGAGAAAGCTGCAGTACGTAGTTAATTTCGTTTTGAAATAAGGTAAAGCTTAACTTTCCCTTTCTGTTATGGGTAAGCATCGCTATGAAAATAGCTGCTTCTCGAACTCGTGTTAGAAATATTAGTTGTCTACCTATTAACATGTTAGTGGATTGGCTTCACTGGCTCATTTTTGTATTTTTTCCGCCATGTGTTTCTGTCCGTACGTCAATCAAAAGTTGGAAAAAAATCATCTTGGCTATTAACGACCACATCCGACTATGCAGTCAATCTACAGATGTTTGAGCATAGAAGATAGACGTGATAGAATCTTGTTAAGAGTTAATTGAATCAACCAATCAAGATAAGCTTGAGCATGGTCGTGACAAGTGGTCAAATAAGGTTTCCCCGAGCAGCTATAACTATGGGGTGGACCACGAAAAAGGTTTACTTGAGACTTTATGTACGAGCCGACCATCTCAGCAAGACCACAGAGGACACAATTTCCCCAATAGTTACTGCCCCTTGTAGCTTAAGGTGGGGACAGCAACAATTATCTATTTCCTCGACGTTTTTTATTTTTTTTTGATATCGAATACAGCGCATACAGTACATGTACAAAGCTAAAGTTTGGTGTCACCATCGTACACGCAGGTACGATCCCGCCACTTCACGGTACCTCGACATATTGCCATGAATTGTCTTTTTGGACAGGCACAATACCTTCTATTGATTTATTACAAACTAATCGGCATATACGGGTTGGACGAGTACGCGAAAGCACGTAACCATCAACAACGAAGACTGGTGGACTAGTTGGCATCGCATATTTCTAGATTTAAAGCGAACAAACGTCGCAGAACGCAATGTATACGATGCCCACGAGTCGTTTTCTTCGCGCTGAATCTCACAATTCGCACATCCGTACATCGTACCTTTTCGGAGTCCGACGTCTGCGATGTGTCCCGCTGAGAGAGTCAGATGATGTCCTCACCTACGTCTGTGCTGGTGCGACGCGGATATTGTATTCCCCCCGGAACACACACCCCCCAACCGTCTCGACGCACGTTCTCGAACTAACGAAAGAATAAATGAAACTAAAATGAAGCACTGTTTGGTTGCTCCAGAAAAGGCGGCTCGTGCAGCTGGGAGGCGATACAGAGCACAGGGAGAAATCTCTTCTTCGACTGGGTAGCTTCTTTGCCGGCTGGGGCAGCTTGCACATGAAGCACGCGAAATTCGGAGGAGGCGACGTCCGTAGCGGCGTCGGTTCGCCTGTATTTGCCGTCGGCGATAAAGCGAGAAACGGATAGATAGACGCAGTCTCCTCTATCGGCGGTGGTGTATAGGTATAGGACTTCTGTTTCTGATGGAGTGGAGGGTCTTGGAGAGAGAAAGAAAAAAAGAAAAAAAAAACTGTTTAATGAAAAAAAAAGCAGCAGCTAGATTGGCAGTACAGAAGCTTTGTCTCCGACTAACTGCTCTTCGTACGGGAGAGGGAGAAATAGTGAGAGAAATAGAGAAACAGAGAGAATATAGTGGGAATCATAGGGGGAGAAAGAGAAGGCGGGTGTTGAGGAGGAATCTAGATAGACGTTTCCCTTCCTACTTAACCTTTCCTAGCCTGATTGAGGGGGGGGGGGGGAGGTAAACGCTGATATCCGACGCCTGTGCCTAGAGTGTGACGTAACTAGCGTCCGTCACGCCGGAGAAAAGAGGGTATGTCACACGCATGAGTCATGCGCGCGTGTTTTGTGTAGCTGTTGTTGCTGCTGCCATCGCTGCTATAGAATGACGAAGACGGATGAGTTCACTCGGTGAAATGCATACACCGAGAGCGAAATGCTATTCCGGCCGCGGCGGCCGTAGTTTCGGCGAAGGCGAGCACCCTTGAGGACCGTGTGCTTAGATTTAGATGCCCGTTAAAGAACCCCTGCAGGTGGTCGAAACTTCCGGAGCTGTGCAGCACGGCGCCTGTCATAATCATATAGTGGTTTTGGGACGTTAAACCTCATGAATTATTATGTCAGAGGGAAATGCTCCGAGTGCTGTCGGTGATGACGGTTGGTACGGCGATGCAGACGTCGGAGTTGATATGAAATGGAAAAAGCAGTTGTATATACCTTTCAGTAACAGGCTTAGTTCGCCATGGTGGAATAGTTAACGTTCTCGGCTGTTTACTCCAAAGTCGAGGCGGTCGCATCTCGGTGAAGGCGAAATGTCAGTGGTACCATGAGATCCCACGGCACGTTAAAGAACTCCATAATGGTGGAAATTTTCGGCACTCTTACGTTTCTCAAAATCATAATGTTGTTTTGAGACGTAAAACAACAGATATTAGTATTATAAGAAGGTGATTTAGATTCGCTAGAGCTTGCATAATGGACTTGCTGACCCGCAGGTCGCGGGATCGAATCCAGGAAGCGGCGGCTGCACTTCCGACGGAGGCGGAAATGCTGTAGGTCCATGTGCTCAGATTTGACTGCACGTTAAAGAACCCCAGGTGGTTGAAATTTCCGGAGCCCTCCACTAAGCGGCGTCTCTCATAATCATACGGTGGTTTTGGGACGTTAAACCTCTCATATCAATCGTCAATAATCAGTGGCGTATCCAAGGGGGGCTCGGGGGGTTCAACCCTTCAATTCAGTGGCGTATTCAAGGGTTCAAACCCTTCCTGAACTTTTTCGTGCAACACGCCCCACCCTGCCACTTACTCAACTTATTATTTTTTTTTTGTCGCTTCGCGCTGACATGATTTAGAAACCAATTGCTGCTACTGTCACAATAGCATTGATGGCGCTTTTAGAATGAATAAAGTCTGCATACGGAAAAACGTGTCGTGGTGTTTCTTACGGCTTAACACTCTGTGAGATTTTGGGCACAAATTAATCTCGGCCACGAGTGTTTTAAGTTGGCTCGGCGACGGGATTAATGCTCAAGCGGTGGTCATACTTGTACCCGCCGGAACAGATCTCGCCGGAGTTGATAAACACAATAATTTGCAATAGGCAGAGGTTTGTCTTATTGGAAACAGCCACA
The DNA here is from genome assembly GCF_043290135.1 of Rhipicephalus microplus. NCBI lineage: Eukaryota > Metazoa > Arthropoda > Arachnida > Ixodida > Ixodidae > Rhipicephalus > Rhipicephalus microplus. The sequence continues at coordinate 98,144,607 of NC_134702.1, read as the reverse complement.
CGCAGTTTTAAGGTCTGATAGGCAACGTTCAAGAATATTACAGTGACTCTTCGTACATATGCTAAGGTATACTCAAGCCAGAGAAAACATTTCTATTGAACCTTCGCACGTTCTGCTAACATTTCTCTCTCCTTGTGTGTGTCCTGGGCCACAAGACGCGCCTCCACACGACGACCGCTGTGGTATGACCATCGCTTGAACATTATTCTCGTATATATATATATATATATATATATATATATATATATATATATATATATATATATATATATGGGAGAGAATAGTTTACCTAAGGGCTCGTTTTTCCGTGTTTTGACACAATATTAATGCGATCTAACAGACAGTAATGCCAAGGAATGTACAGGGGAAGTTATTAGAACCAATGGAATGTAAATAAGAAGAAAGAAAAGTGACGTGATGCCAAACATGCGCATAAAAGAGTGTTTCACACTCGTCGCTTGGCTTATAGATGGCGCTGACTGACACTCCTACTTCTAAATTCACATATAAACCCAAAAAAAGTGGTTAGAGGGAAGGCCGCTGTGATAGCTCAGTGTTTAGAGCAGCGAACGCGTTATTCGAAGGTCGTAGGTTCGATTCCTGCTCCCGGCTGGTTATTTTTTCATCCACTTTTCTTTCTTCCTATTTACATCCCATTGGTTCTAATAACTTCCCCTGTACATTCCTTGGCATTACTGTCTGTTAGATCTCATATATATATATATATATATATATATATATATATATATATATATATATATATATATATATATATATATATATATATATATATATATATATATATATATATATATCTGCCCCTCGAGTGCTCTGTAAGGTACTGTAAATAAATAAAATAAATACGTGAGCATTTCTCATCAATGATTATTTTGCCCTTGCAGATTTCACGATAAAACCTTTACGATTAGAGTACTTCATTGCTATCAATAGCTACAGTGCCACTGAAAGTCTGCCCGAAAAATAACGTGTGCAAAATGGTGCTGCCAACGTGCAGTATATATCTTACAAAAAAAAAAATACTTATTCCGTAGAACCAGCATGCTTGGATGCAAGCAGTAAAGTAAAAAAAAAAAAAACGTTGGTTAAAAGCTACCACTGCATCAGGGCGGCTTCACGTATGGAAATTAACATAAAAATGATTTCCATAGGCATGAAGTCACAGACATCGACAGTAAGCAAAACCAAAATGTAATTATGAATGTACAAAAATATGCTGTGTATACCTCTATATGCTGCGTATACCATCGTAATCAGAACCGTCCTTGACCTGTCAAACGCACTTCACCCCGACGAGCACTACGCCATCTACGCTTAACAAAGATTAACGCTTAACGACGTCTTCTTCGATGGGGTGGTTAATCGCAATAATGCGAGTCGAAGACAAGTTCATTCAAGGGTGCGGCGAGAGGCCGTTGCTCCAAGCGGTCACTGTACCTGCTATTTACTGTATTTAGAGTACTTCTTACAGTACTGCCCCGCCACCGTGGTCTATAGTGAGTAAGGTACTCAGCTGCTAACCCGCAGGTCTCGGGATCGAATTCCGGCTGATGCGGCTGCATTTTCGATGGAGGCGGAAATGCTGTAGGCCCTTGTGCTCATTTTTGGGTGCACGTCAAAGAACCCCACTTGGTCTAAATTTCCGGAGCCCACTACTACGGCGTCTCTCGTAATCATATGGTGGTTTTGGGACGTTAAACCCCACATATTATACGTACATACATACATTGTGGACGCACGACCCACGGCTCAAAAAGCTTCGCCCCTAAAACTGTCACTCATGCACGATAGCTAAAGATTTGGCCGACTGTACATTCAATAGATGTTTGGTCAAAGTCGGAAACATACTGAATACTCACTGATGCCATTGTGGACGGCGAAAAGAACATGTTGAGAGTGGACAAAAATTTGTTAAGTTCCGCGTCACCTCATGCCACATAATATCACATTCAAACATAGTAACGCGCTATGAGTCATATCATCCAGTACGACATGACTCCGTAATCGTACGTTATCGTATACTACCCATTCACAGCTTTCGTAGGCCCCCATTTAGTCTAACCTCAAGAGAATGAACACTGGGGCGTCTTATTAAAAATTAATACACTTTAGGTTCAGTTTTAGGTGCAGAGAGAGAGAGAGAATAAACATTTATTAATAACAAATGCACACTGAGCCTTCTTTGGGTGGGGCCCTCAGTCCAGGGCTCCATTGCCTTGCGCGACCCTTAGGTGCTGAGCATCTCTTGCTTGCGTGTATGTCACGCAGGCGGCGTCCGCACTTACACTAGTATACGCACGCGCGACACTCCTTCCCTCTCTGCAACAGCTGCGCTTTACTCTCTCCACTTGTCTTCTACGACCTGCTTGCGCTCGCTCTCCCATTGCAAATGCGCGTCCCCTTCCCTCTCCTGCCTCGCAGCGCCGACGCAGGGAGCATCTGCTACTAAGCACACGATTTCTCGATACCTGTTAGAGTAGTACGCATCACGGGAATTTCCAGCGAAAGCTCCAGAAACGTGACGGATCTTGCGCAGGAATACTACGAATAAGGAGCACTTAATAAGTTGACCGGGGGTGGCACCAGGATTAATTCTACTGATGGGGTGGCAGTGTACACGCGACAAGTGAGTTCCTCAATTCAAGGGGTCAGGGTGGCCGAGAACTTAGGCGCTGTTTAGAATACGGTTGCTCTTAGAGAGTGGTAGGGGGGGGGGGGGGGGGGCGAGAGTTTGCAATAAAAGAACTGAAACAGAAAGGCGAGACGCCCGTAAATAAATATATCACATACTCCCGTGATTGAATGATTTGACGATAATTAATCTGCAAGTATATATCACTCAACGCTACTTGCAGCCCCGCCACGGTGGTCTAGTGGCTAAGGTACTCGGCTGCTGACCCGCAGGTCGCGGGATCAAATCCCGGCTGTGGTGGCTGCATTTACGATGAAGGTCGAAATGTTGTAGGCCCGTGTGCTCAGATTTGGGTGCACGTTAAACATCCCCAGGGGGTCGAAATTTCCGCAGCCCCCCATTACGGCGTCTCTCATAATCATATAGTGGTTTTGGGACGTTAAACCCCACAAATCAATCAAATCAATCATTACTTGCACGCGCAGCAGTGGTGGTCGCGTCTATACGGGAATAGTAACCCATCAAAAATCTAGGTCACTAGCACCAACCAAGCCATCGTACTGCACCGTACGTGCGTGAAACGTGTATCACGCACCATGCATGAGCAGCAAGTGTAAGCGATAAGCGGCGCGAACGAGACAAATTTAGGCGCTGGCACGAGCCTCGCCCAGTACCTGTGCCAGACGGAAATGCATCGATAAAGCTGTGACAGCGTCAGAATAGAAAATCGCCGTTGCACAGGCGATGCGAACTGAGCCACTCCGTTTCCCGCACGGCTCACGAGCTGAAAGCGCATAGGCTATTCCAAAATTTGTCAAAAAAAAAAAAGGGACAATTACCTTCCCACTTATTTCAATATTTAAAACACAAACAATAACGCTTGACTTAATTTGTACTTCGCAAGTTTGCCTGTTTTCTAGTGACGTCTTGAAAAGCACATATTGTTCAGGAACGTTAACAAAAATGACGTATATGTATACAAATATTGTCGGCAGGTGCCGCGACTAACACTTAACACTAAATTCAGAATTTCAGCGTTTGGTCACGCATTGAATAGTTTCTTTCAGACTGATGCCATTTCACGAGCTGCGGCCTTAATTAGCGGAACGACAATTTGCATATCAGGACGCCGTAGGTGGCACACGGTCCATCTTTGCGTGTGTGATCAATCCCCGATGTCCGGCAGGCCAAATTTTATTGGTATCGCGCGTGGTAAAGCAGGTCAAGCTTCCGCGAGACCACTTTGTCGGCGCCGTTAACCGATTGGTCTGGTCAGTGGCGTCACCTGGCGTATCGTCCCTCCACTCGGCCATCCGTCGCACAGGGCAACACGAGGCCGGGTCGGGACAACAGGCCGTAAGGTGAGCGCTCCGCTTTGTTCTTGCCGAGTATTTTTGTCTGATTCGCTTGTTTCCGGGTCATTCGTGAGTTGACGGTGAAATTCGTCTACTTATAGTCGTGTTATAATCCTTGCGAACTTACGAAATACGCGTCCTGCGGACTGCAAACGGCACGGTTTAGCAGACGATGTTGCGACGTGCGAAGCCGACAAGAAAATTCGTCTGCTCCTTGTGTTCTTCCGTAACATTTCTGCACTTGCTGATATTAGGGAAAGTTTTTTGACAAATACATTCGTTAAACGGTCGAGACTTCAAGGCGGCTCGAGGGAATATCCATTTCTCTCTTCTTTTATCAGAGATTACAGGATATGTGACGAAAATGAAAAACCTATTTTATATTAAAACATGCCGGTTAGCTAGAACCAAGGCTTAAGTGTCTGGCACGAACTGATAATTCTATCGTATAGGATATGGTAAAAAGGCTGCACGTACTAACAATGAGCGGACATTGGCACATTGTGTGACGGATTGCCATGTTTGCATTACATCATTGCATTTCCTGTCATGTTGTACTGTTCGAAGCATATGCCGTGACAGCCCTTCGTCTTCAGTGACGACACGACGGACAATGTCGAAATTCGCGTCAATATTTTTAAAAGCAAGCAACCCGGTGAAGCGGAAGCTGTATAAACGTAATTCGAGGGTTTTGTGCTCGGGCGCCACCGACGGAATAGGTGCTTCTTACGACCACTGTAATTAATTTCAATTTATGTTGAAATTATGAGATTGTTATAAATAATGTCCCCTGTTATTTTCTTGGCTTAAGTGTCTGTGGGATCCATATATGTTAGCTATTTTTTATGCGTTAACTTGGCAGAGGAGTGATGACGATGGAGGATGCTACGATATATATATATATATATATATATATATATATATATATATATATATATATATATATATATATATATATATATATATCCAAATAAGCTCAAAAATTTCAAGGAAAAAAACACAGAAACAAATTTATTCCAATGCATACCAAACTCGATTAAAATAAAGCGCATACCACATTTAAGCGCTGCGTTAGTGGTGCCGCGAAGAAAGGTCGGACATGCATATCGGCGTCTCGCAATCAACAAACAAGCGGTCACATAATTGCCCTCTAATTGCTAGCGTGAAATCTCAAGTACATCGTTCCCACGAAGGTCAGTGTTAAAAAGTAAAATAAAAGTAGTGAAGCAGGCGTAAGTGTAAAAAGACAAACGCTACGTTAATTTGTGCAGTGACGTTGGAGGCAAACTTTCGCAAAGCATATATAAATATAGTAACTAACGCCACTGTTACGGTTAAATGGAACTGTACGAGACAGCGTACAACATACGCTGTGAGTGATAACGTTCGTTTCTAAAAAAGATTGTTGAGGCCTACGGGACGGCTTTATGCTCTCCCATATTAGGATACCTCGTACTCTAAATCGTTATCAACTTTTTTTAAACTAACAGATGCTTTATTTTTTTCAACTCTTCTATTGCGGCCAAAGCCAGTCGAAACGGGAAATGCAGTTAAACATGTACACACAAAAGAAAAACGGCGAAAAAAAAACGAAAGTTTCTTAAGCGTTATTGTGTGCAATGAAAGTGCACGCTGTATAGCCCTCTGAACTGTTGTTGAAGTTATATGAGAGGTCCATGCATGGACGAAAAAAAAAAAAATGTTACTGAAGTCCGCTTAGAGAATTCTCACTCACATATATACATATGCAGTTTCTTTGAAACTGCATATGTGTATATGCGAGTGAAAACTGAATATACACAGATCAATTAAAGAGTACGTTTCACAGCTCTACGATTCTAGCAAGCTGCACGCAAGGCGCATAAAAACCAGGAAAGCATAAACCATTTTTCATCGTAAGAAACGCGACCCCCCCCCCCCCCCTCACACACACGCAGACACACGCACACAAACATGAACATAGACACACAAATACGCGCGTGCATGCGTGCATGCGTGCGTGTATATATAGGAATTGTGTTTTTTTGGTAATGGAGGAAGTAACTTTATTAAAGAAAAAAAAAACAGCAAGATGTGCAAGAATGGTCTCTTTCCCCTAGGTGGCAGCCATGAGTCCTAGCGCTTAAGGTCCCTACTTTACTAGCGCTACTTGGGCTACTTGGACTTTACTAGCGCTACTTGGGCTCTGGCGGCGTCCTCGACATGCCGAAGGACGTCGAGTATCTCTTCTGGGTCTGCGCTTAGCAGTGCGGTCTCCCACTGCTCTCCATTGCTGTATCTTTTATACTGCCCTGTCACTGAGGAGCAAGCCCACAGTATATGATTGAGATCCGCCCTTTGATTGCAGAACTTACGCAAATCTGAGTATATCTCTGGGTAGATGTAGCGAAATGTTACCGGGTTCGGGAAAGTGTTGGTTTGTAAGAGGCGCCACGCCGTCGCCTGTTGCTTGTTCAGCGAGGTATGTGCCGGGGGGAATCAGACCCTTCCTAGCCTGTAGTGTTTTGTGATCTCTTCATAACTAATCATGCGGTCCCTCTCCGTCCCCGGACTTCGCATTGCGCCTGTTCGGCCGGCCAGTTCTCGAGCCAGGTCGTACGCGATTTCGTTCCCTGGGAGGGAGGAGTGAGCAGGTGCCCATATAATATGAACTACCCGCTCGTCGCAAAAGTTAGCCAGAATTCTTAGCGCTTCCGGTGAGATTCTTCCCTTGGCCTAATTTTTAACAGCGGTTTTGGAATCGCTGATCACGACTTCGGCTTTTGAGGATGCTAGTGCTAGTGCTATAGCCGCCTCCTCCGCCACTTCTGCCCTATCTGTATACGTACACTGCCACTGACGTTGGAATCTCTTTGAATATTCGTAGCTACAATTACCATGTTTCGGCCATTCTCGTATTCTGCTGCATCTACGTAGACCACGTCCCGGGCGTTGCTGAACTGTTAATGTAGGGTTTTTGCCCTTTCTATCCTTCTAGCGTGGCGATGCTCAGCACGCATATTGCACGTTGTACGTGACGCCAATTGTGTCCAAAATATGCCTGCCCGCTATAGGGCTCTGGGTTAACCGATCATACTGGGCCATCGTGTGGTCCTCCATTAGCTCTGCGAGCGCGAGTCAAGAACTTGTCGTTCGACGTATTTAACGGTAGACCTATTGTTTGTTTATATGCTTTTCTAATGATGCAATATATTTCGCTCTGTTCTGCTGCGTGTAGTTTATGATATGGGGCGAAGTACACGATACGGCTGACTACAAAAGCCTGGACAAAACGAACTAAGTTATGTTCCTCCATGCCATAATTTTTGTTGGCTATTCGTCTGATCAGCCTGCTTGTTTGGTGGACGCTGTTCTCTAATAGCCTAATAGTTTCTCCATTGTGCCATTTTCAGATATACGGAGGCCGAGAACTCCTAGGTATGCTACCGTAGGTATTTTACTTCCCACTTCAAAAATAATGATGTCTGGCCTTTCCTGTCTGCTTTTGCGTCCCCTACATGTGGGCCTATAAAATAGCAGTTCCGACTTTTCGGGAGAACATTTTAGTCCCTTACCTTCTACATATCTCTCTACAGTGTCAAAAGCCTCTCGTAATATGTTTGCAATGTTGCCGTCACTCCCACCCGTGTCCAAGAAGGTGATGTCGTCTGCGTATATGCCATGTCTAAGGCCATCGATCTGGTCAAGTTTGGCGGGTAGGCCAATCATCGCCACATTAACTAATAGGGGGGACAGCACTGAACCCTGTGGCGTCCCCCTACTGCCCAATACAATCTCTTCAGACCTTGCCTTTCCGATCGCAATTCTTGCAGTGCGGTTGGATTGTAAGTCTCTCACATATGCGTAGGTGCGCTGTCCTATCCCCAGTCTTTGAAGATTCTCTATTATGGCTCTCTATGTGATGGTATCGAAGGCCTTAGTGAGATAAAGGCCAATGATAGCCTTAGTGTCTAAAGATCGGGTCCCCACGTCGAGTATTTGATGCTTAATCTGTAACATGATCCCCTGCGTCAATAATTTGGGTCTGAAACCGATCATGGTATGTGGGAAGAGTCTGTTTTCCTCCAGGTAGTGAGGCGCGCAAGGATGACGTGCTCCATGAGTTTGCCTATACATGAAGCCAGTGAAATTGGTCTAACCTGTGCTTTCTTTCTCGGCTTCAGAATGATAAGGACCTGAGCTGTCTTCCATTGACGTGGAATGATCCCACTCTTCCAACACTTATTCATGTACTCAGTGGGGGCCTTAATGGATTCGTCATCCAAGTTTTTGAGCGTCTTACTAGTTATTTTATCAGGTCCCGGAGCAGACCTCGGGTTTAATCGAGCGAGCTCGAATCTAACCTCGGCCTCCGTTATATCAGCATCGAGTATTAGGCTGTCCTGCCCCTAGTAACCGGGAAGTGGTTCTTTTGTTGCGTCTGCGTAGTACTTTTTTCGTAGCTCGTGGAAGAGCTGCTTCTCTGTTCTTGCATAGTTATGTATTACTTGTTGCAGCTTATGCCTCTGTGCAGTCTTTGTACTTCGCGGGTCTAGGAGACTTCGGAGAATGTTCCAAGTCTTTGACATCTTCATTTCTATATCAATAAAGTTACACGTGGCTTCCCACTGTTGTTGGGTCAGCCAATTCGCATGGAGCTCTATCTCCTTGTCTAATGCAACTGCTTTCTTTCTTGAATTACGAATGTATTGTTGTGTTTTCCAGCGCTTTTGGATGCTAGTCCTTGCCTCTTACAGATCCAACAGTTTGCTGTCCATCTCCGCCATTCCCGGTTCTTCGGGAACAATTTTAGTGGCTTTCTTGCACTCTGTTGGAGCTTCTCTACGTATTTTTTTTATATCTACTATGGTATCATCCGAATTCTTCTCTCGAACGTTGCGGAAATAGTCCTATTCTACAAGTGACAGTTTTCTGCCTTTCTTTTTTTTTTTGAGGGCCCGCATGCACAGTTTTAACTACAATATAATGATCGCTGCCGAAATTCTGCTGCGTGTTTACCCATAGCGAGTCGGCTACGTTCTTCGTAAAAGTTAGGTCCGGTGTTGTGTCATGACTAACACTGTTGCCTATTCTTGTGGGCTCCTCAGGGCTCGTTATCAGCGTAAGGCTCCCGCGTTGAGCGTCTGCCCATAAGTTGTGTCCCTTTATATTCTCGACAGTGTATCCCCAAGCCGCGTGCGGTGCGTTAATGTCGCCGACTATGACGAGAGCCTGTCTCTCCGCTATGCCCAAGGCTCTGCAGAAAAGTGGACCAAACTTGGACTTCTGTCAAGGTGGGCTATAAATGTTAAGCACAAAGAGGCTTCCCTCTCCCTTACGAGAGGTATTATTTCTATAATGACGTAGTCTATGCGGTGCATTCCGGTATCGTGCTCTACAGCCATGATGTTTCTATCTACCAGAGTTGTGACAGTCGCCTTCTCACCAGAAGTACTATACGACTTGTACCCCGATAACTTTGCCGTCCCCCCGATCTCCTGCAGGGCAATTACATCTGGAGCCTCCCTGTTTATCACGAATTGCAGAAGTTTCCTTTGTTTCCTACGGTACCCATGGCAATTTCACTGCCAAATAATGTACTGGTTACGTGGCGCCATGTTTATTTATGGGATCCCGGTGACCTTGCTGGTTTATACTGTGGGTGTTCTGTTACACGCTTTTGATTTAAACGGCCCCGCACCAGACGACCTAACGTGCTTCGGCGTGCTCTCTATCACTAATACCCTGTGCTCGAGTCCATCAAATCGTTGCTTTATTTCGACGTATACATGCATGTAATTTGGTTTTGTACTTCATCAAAAATTTCTTTAAACAATCCCTTAACCTCGCTGATTGAAAAGTTACCGGCTTTTTCTGCTTCTTCTTGCGTCCTCCTTTTGAGTGGCGGTGACTACCCACTCATTTACGAGGTAACACATGCTGGGGCTCGATGAAGCGTTAGTATTTTAATAACAGATGAGGTGGTAGTCGTTGTACCCGCGTTCCTCACCTCCTGAAGCTTCGTATTTTCTTCTTTCAGTTGCTTAATCTCTTCTTTAAGCATTAGGTTCTCTCTAGTAATCTGTTCTAACATTATTTAAATCTCTATCATTTCCTTTTCTAAGGCGGACCCTATAACATTACTTGGAGAGGCAGTGCCGGAGACCACACTTGCAAAGCTCACCTGTGTGCTGCCGCTTCCTCGAGTGGCTCTTGAGTGGGACCTTGATCTTTATCTGGGTTTGAAGCGGGACCTGGACTGTCTTCGACTCTTTCCCCCAGTAAGCTTTGGGATGGATGCGGAGTTGTCTCGTGCGAGGCCGTTTTCACTGTTTTGCCTGTTAGTGTCCTTGTCCGACTGCTGGCTGGTTGTTGTATTGTGGTCGTCGTCATGGCATACGCCGGCTTCCTTGTACTGGTAGCAGGCTTCAGCGCACGCTGCCCGTGCTTCCTCCTCGTCTCGCCTCGTCCGTTCCCAGCGACGTCTCCTAACCAGGTACGGTATCTTGTATCTTGCCTTACATTTCTTGTATCCAGTCGGGTGATCTTTGCCACATAACTTGCATTCCACTTCACAACAGTGATCTTGCGCTAGATTCCTATATTCTGGCTTCCACATCCGCTGCACACCTTAACGTTGGGGTAGGGACACACGTCTGCTCTACGTGCAAGTCTCCCACAACCGTAGCAGACATCGAAGAGTTTCCTGTAGAGCGTGTGCTTAACGAGCATTGCTCCTTACCTCACATTTCTCGAAACGCGAAATCCCTCAAACAGCACAAATATATTGTCCGTGCTTCCCATCCTTTTCGCATGAAGGACTCCTGGATTACGTAGAGTTACCAAGTTGCTAAAGATGTCTTCTGGGCTCTCTTCCTTGGACACCCCTCGTATTCAAGGAAGAGAGCCCCTTTGAAGTGTTCTCCGGGGCTGCCCTGTACGCACAGGTCTCAAATTCCTGCTGACCTACTCGTAGTTTGGTAATGGCTCAATACTGTCGGGCTTGATCCTCGGATGGTGTACTGATGACGAGTATGTTCTGCGTGTTGTTGATGCACATACTGTCTTCCACAGCCGCCTTCCGGCCCACCCCCGCAGCGTTGCGCAGGCAGGAATATATGCGATCCATCATGTATTCTGAGACGTTCAGCCCACCACGCGGACGCACAATGAGCTTATAATATTCCGTCCGCAGATTGGGCAGTCGACTCACCTTGATGATTTGTCGAGCGTTCCGCTCATTCTTCCATTTGTCTCCTGGCGCCTTTTTTACAAAGGGCGTCTCTGGCTGCGTATTTCCCGCCGATCCGGGCTCCCGGTCGACCTGTGGCGCCTTTTCGCACCATCCTGACTCTTTTCCAAACTCTTCTCCATCCACAGTTACGACCTCCATATCGGTAGCATCAATCGAGCCTTCGTAGAGGTTCGAAGAGGAAAGGGGGCGGGGGGGGGGGGGGGCAAGCTCTGACGGTGCGTTCGGCCGAGCTTTCCAGACCGCCGCGGCGGTGGAGACACAAGCGTCCAGTTCGCGTTCGCTGAACTTAGCTGTCGCGTCGACGTGGCGACCCAGAAAACATGGTTGTTGCACCAGAAATATGCAGCCCACCTCTGAAAACGTGGGGTCCTGGAGATCTCCAGAACTTCCGTCGTCCACTGGTGTGAAAAATGGAGCTAAAAACTTCGATATCGTGCCCATATTCATAAAAAAAATGCGGAGCCGGTACGACGTGCGTCCGCACTCCGTGGCCCCCCCAATGGAATCTTCTTGGTAATGAATTTTTTTTTAAACTCGTATAAGGCGCCGAGTCTCCGGAGAGCTTCGGGAACAATTCAGCCGCGGTAACTAATGCTGGATTTCTTTGACGAAACATGGCTTAGTTTATTCCAATTGTTATACGACATGTCTACTCTCATTATCTGTTGTTTAACCATGTTTAAGGTGTAACATTCCTGCTTTGCATCCCCCTTTCTTAAGCAACTTGGCGAAATAGGCCCTCGAGAGAACATAAATAGACAGAAGTTTCTTGATTTGGAAAATGATGTATCGCAAGACTGAAGAAAGAAGCAACACGAACATGTGCAGGTTAGCGGGTTAGCGGGCGAATCAATGCAAGAAAAATAGAATGGGAGTAAGCAGTCAGAGCTGTGAACTCGCTGCAGCTGCTTTAAAGTTGCACACCGGAAGCTTACCGCCGACCGCAACAACGGGATCGTATCCGCACGCGTCACAAATGCTAGGCTGCACGAAAAACAAATTAACATATACGTTTGCGCAGTTCCTGTGTTTCAAACCATTTCAGTTTTATATTTCCTTTTTTTCTTTGATAAAAAAAGCAGGCGCACTAATGGCGCAAAGCTGGCACCATCTAGGGAGGCAGTGATCTACATAGCTAAGTTTTGCTAGTAATGCCAAGATTTCGTTAGCGATGCTGAGTTTTTACTAGCTGTAATAAATATGGCTTGACCAGGTTAAGCATATATGTCCTATGACTGTTACTTGATACTTTGATTTTAGTCACGTGGCTAACTGGATTTTAGGCGGGAACGTTGACTAGCTGCGACGTGGTTTATGGCGGCAACATGTCATTACCTTGGTATCTATTGTAAATATTGCGGGTGCCAACTAATCATTTAAAAAATGCTGCATTGTAAGAGAAAATATGGCCGAAACTGACGCGCGTGGGACAATTGAAGCAGCCGTAATCGCGCGCCCTATTAAGGTAACTTGCACGTCTGCATGGCTTCATCAGTGCACCAATGCAAAAAAGAAATAGATCTCCGCGTGTCGTAAATAGAAATAGTATGCATAATTCTTCTTTTTTTTCAGCCCTGTATAATATTTGTGACTATGCGGTTATGGCAGCGATAGAATGTCACCCTTACAAACTTGTTTGTTTCTTTACTTGGCTATCTTCATCGGATGCCTCTTTCCTCGCTGATATTTTCAAATTTATTCCACCAAAAAAAAAAAAAGAATGAAACTTAACGTTGAAAAATAGCGCTTTGTAGTATGCGTACCTTTCTTGTGTCCCGCCGATCAGTTGTGCTATACAATCTACAGTAATTTTCATCTCAGTTGATGCATTGATCCCTCCTCACCCCCCTTATGAAGCTTTCTGCGCCTAACGTGGTTTAGCATAACCTCCGGGATTTGAGCCATTGCAAGCTTGTTGCTTCCCGTCATTGTATAGCACCGCCTCCAAGATCGGTCCGCCTTTTAACAAGTGACGACGTCATGTCGTGACGTCATCAGGATCGTCACGCTACGGAAGCTATGATGACGCCGTGTCGTCATGACGACGTCCTTTGCTGACGTAACGACGGCATGATTTTTTTTTTTCGCATCACTCGTGTTGACGCCGTCGCAGCAGTACGCCAACCCGCTCAAAGCCAATTTTCACGTTTGATGAGGCAAATAAGGCTTTTGTCTTAGAACTGCCGAGGATGTTGATGATGACGATGATGATAATTATGATGATGATGATGATGACGACGGCGAAAACTTTATTTAGGTCAAGAGAAGATGCAGGGGAAGACTCCGCGTCACCCGGCTATCCCCATTTGTCTCATTTCAATGGAAGCAGAGATAATAATAATAATAATAATAATAATAATAATAATAATAATAATAATAATAATAATAATAATAATAATAATAATAATAATAATAATAATAATAATAATAATAATAATTGGGGTTTTACGTAGCAAAACCACAATAATATGAGGGACGCCGTAGTGGAGGGATCCGGAGATTTCCATGGTCTGGTGTTCTTTATCGTGCACTGACATCGCCTGGTACACGGGCTTCTACCTTTTCGCCTGTATCGAAATGGGACCGCCGTGGCCGGGATTGAACCCCATGACCTTGAAGGATGCTGGCCGATAAACAACGCAGCCCATGCGTCGACATGATATCATATATTGACGTATCTCACGCTCTTGCTTTGAGCAGAAAAACTTTCTCTCCTTTCATTAAATGACACTTCCATCCACAGTGCTTCGGATGCGTCGGGTGTGACTCTGTCTTGGAAGACAACTTATACTTTTCGAGCAGAGTCGGTCCAAATGCGCGGGCCAGATTGAGCATTGCTTCTGGCGCTTCCGATGTGCCTCGATTCTGAGAGGAAGCGATTATAGCGTGCACAGTGCAGATAAAAAAAAGTGGGATGACAGGATATATCCTGTCTCGGTTTATAACATGTACCAACAGGTGTTTGGCCGGCTGATTGACCTCGCATGCTGCATGTTTCAGTCTTTCTGTCATGTTTTTAGAGAGAGCAGATACACGCAGAAGCGGCACATGTGCCTTCACAGACCCGTTTCCATATGTACTGAATACATTCTATACAAGCACTTTTGTTCCCAAGGATATAAATGGCTGTTTCGTTTCCCGCGGTACGAGAAAAGCGTATGCCTGGCTACACACACTGTGAATTGATGTCTCGCAGTTTCTGGTATACAAGTTCAGCACCTTTCGACGCTATCGCAGTGAATAAACTGTAGTCGCTGACAGCACGCTTTGTGACGGCACATACACTTCCTTGCGACAGGCATCATGATCAGCTGCGTGTAAGCATACGTGGAATTTATATAATTTGATTCCAAGGTTCTGCAGACCAAGCTGAAAGCAAGCGGAAGTGTTTGGGTAAATTTCTAGTGTGCTTTATAGCAGTTCTAATTGTACAGCGTAACTATACCTTTATTGTATAGTCAGTCATGCTGCACTTCATCATGAACCGATTTCAGCGATCCACTCGAATTACATGCGGTATAGTTTTTGCAGGCAGCGAGCATTCCCAAATGTGTCAAGGATATTTTGAAAGTATGCTTCCCAACACCTCACGCCTAACGTCACGTTACACGCTGCCGCCTTCACCAATTACCGCGATTATGTGCTGCTTTCACCAAGAAAAGGTACGTGGAACCTTAGACAACAAGTGCGCTTAATTTACCATAGGCTCACTTTACATGGTCTATTCCTTAAGAACAGCGCACATGAATGCCAAAGGTTGCGTTTCCGAACGAGTACGCCGTGTCTCGAAGGGAATCCCTACCACGGTGGTCTAGTGACTAAGGTACTCCGCTGCTCACCCGCAGGTCGCGGGTTCGAATCCCGGCTGTGGCGGCTGCATTTTCGATGGAGGCTGAAATGCTGTAGGCTCTTGATTGATTGATTTGTGGGGTTTAACGTCCCAAAACCACGATATGATTATGAGAGACGCCGTAGTGGAGGGCTCCGGAAATTTTGACCACCTGGGGTTCTTTAACGTGCACCCAAATCTGAGCACACGGGCCTACAACATTTCCGCCTCCATCGGAAATGCAGCCGCCGCAGCCGGGATTCGAACCCGCGCCCTGCGGGTCAGCAGCCGAGTACCTTAGCCACTAGACCACCGCGGCGGGGCTGCTGTAGGCTCTTGTACTCAGATTTGGGTGCACGTTAAAGAACCCCAGTTGGTCGAAATTTACCGAGCCCTCCACTAAGGTACCTCTCATCATGTGGTGGTTTTGGAACGTTAAACCCCACGTATCAATCAATCAATCAATCAATCAATCAATCAATCAATCAATCAATCAATCAATCAATCAATCAATCAATCAATCAATCAATCAATCAATCAATCAATCAATCAATCAATCAATCAACCAACCAACCAATCAATCAATTGATTAATCAATTGATTGAATAATCAATTAATCAATCAAATAATCCATAAATTTCGAAGGGAGCAATGATTATCGCATGTGCGCGAGGTGTACCAAATTCGTGCCCCGAAGAGAGACACATGGAAGGTATTTTTCCCGGCAATAATTATCAGAAAACCTATAAAAAGATCGGGCGTCCCAAAACCGTCACACCCTAAAGAGACACCATTGGGATTGGCTCGGTAAATTTCGACCACCATAGTTTCGTTAACGTGCACGTAAATCTAAGCAGCGCTTCGCCCGCATCGAAATATAGCCGCCCTGGCAGGGATTCCATCGTGCGACCTTCGGTTTGGCAGTCGAGCACAACAACTATAAACCAACGCGGTGTTGTCAGAAAGTATGCGTAGTACAGGAACAGCATGGTCATAATGCCGAAGAACTTCTTTAATTTTTATTTTCAATCACTTCAACGTTGAACACGTCGGCAACTCAGCATTAGACTGCAACGGCGCCCTCGTGAACCGGGCCGGTCCTTCCAATTTTGTTGGTGGGCTTGAACTTCAACGACGCGCATGGGGGGCAAAAAGAACGTGCCTCACAGCCTGCACGCACTCAATGGCTGCGGACCGCTTGTGCTTCACTCTCGTCACTTTCTTGCGGAAGACCCTCCAGCGAAGGGCTGGTCGGCGTTAGTCGTGCCACTTCCTTGACCGAGATCGAGCGGTGTTCGGCTTGGAGATGCTGCGCACCGTACTGTAAGTCGGCTGACAGTCCGTGCACGTGGTGCAGCGAGGCGACGAAGACGGCGTCGGGCCACGGGACGACGCCCGCTGAGGCGGCGGCGAAGCGATGCGTCTCGACTGCGACCGCTTCGACTTGGGCGCCTTGGTCACGTAGACGGGCGAGGAGGCCGCAGCCGGCTGCGGTTCCGGCGAGCGTCTCCTGCGCATCAGCTCCTCGAGGCACTCTCGGCAGGCCTCCGGCTCGGCGGCGGCGTCGTACTCGGTGTCGTCGTCCACGTTTTCGTACCAGTCTCGGCCCTCGACGATCTGCATCGCGTTGGGCAGCTTCTGTCGAGTCGACTTGACCTGCGACTTCCGCGGCTGCTGCGACGGAGGTTTTACGTCCTCGACGTAGAAGCTCTTACCCCGCGGCACGACGCGCATGACCTGGGGTTCAGGGGCGACGGTGTACCTGCAGTCGTCCGGCTGGGCGGCTTTCCTCTGGCGGCACAGGGGCGGGCAGCTGTCGCACTGCAGGCCTCCGGCAAACGTAGCTCCGCCTACCGGCTCATAGAAGCGTTCCGCCGGGAGCGGCGATGACGGCACCAGCCGGTACACCCCCTTTTTCGAGCGCCCAGAAGTGCCCTGGGTGGGGATGCAAATGCCGCCGGCACTGCAGGCGCCACCAGCAGCCTGCTGAGCCTTGAGCTGCGCCGCGTCCAAGTAGTACACGGTCTCCGAGCCTTGCCTGACTGCCATGACGATGGATCACTGGCCGGGCTTATTGATGCTGGCTGGCTCGCGGACTTGGTTCCTCTGGCTCGCGGACGTCCTACCAGGTGGCGGGAATTTTTCAGGCTGGCGGAGTGGGCCAGCGGGGGCGCAATTTCGCGACGAGCTCTTTGTCTAGCTTCGTCGTTGTGGGCCTAATAGACGAGCAGCGTTGGCCATGTCCCAGCTGTCCTCGAAGCGCCCCTGAAAGAACGTGTGCGCGCGACGCTCGAGCACCGACAGCTGCGATCGCCATCGCATGTACTAGAAGAAGAAGGAGGATTCGAATAAATTCAGTCAAGTTGGCTTTGATCTTACTTTTATGTGGACATTATTCATTTATATCGATTACGTCGAGCGATTATTCCAAGTCATGCAATTTATCTGCGTCCATCTTTTATTGCGTTTTAATGCGTTTCTTTTATTGGCCAATTACTTGATGTGGATACGAGCCAATAATGTAGAACTGCTGCTACTACTTCAAAAAAAAAAAAGAAGAAAAGAAGATGCTATACGCGCCACGGGGGAAGATGCTATACGCGAAGATGCTATACGCGCATTATGAGAGACGCCGCAGTGGAGGGCTACGGAAATTTCGGCCACCTGGGGTTCTTTTACGTTCATCCAAATCTGAGCACACGGGCCTAAAGCATTTTCGCCTCAATCGGAAATGCAGCCGCCGCAGCTGAGATTCGTTCTCGCGACCGGCGGGTCAGCAGCAGAGTACCTTAACCACTAGACTACCGCGGCGGGGCAAAAGGCAGACTTGTCACTGCACGTATTTTCTGAAGACATTGTAGCTGGTGCATAGCGTGTTTGAAAACATTTCACTCGAACCATTGCTCGTGGTTTAAAGCATGCTACGTATTATACAGAATACGGCCATATGCGAAAGTTTCACAGACACACGCCACTTTCAACAATATAGATTACATTGTAGTAATCCGCAATTTAAAGCTTTTGAGCAGCATAAAAATTGTGCACTACGTGGCTGAAGTATATGCACCCGGGACAATATATCGTATCGCGTTGAACTCTTATAGGCGAAGCTTAGGGATCCTCCATTTTTTTTTCACAAAATCGACAATTTTACGTGGAGTATTTAGCACTTACCCTTATTACCTGAAGAAGCAGTTGTTACTTTCGCGTAAGCTAGTGATGCCCGCGTAGAAGGGATGCCCTATTTAAAGGTTGACTTAGTTACATCAGGGCACGTGTACCTATTGAGGCATTGAGGTCGAAGAATAGTATAGTAATGACTACTTACAAGTTGTTTTTAAACATTACTTTTCAAGATTTCTGTCTTCAAAATGAGCAAGAATAAAAAGTGCAAGGACTGCACGGGACGCGCAGCACAGTCACGGCAAAAGCTGGAAGAGCGGCTTTTCGGAGCCTCTTTTAAACACTCCATAGGTAACTGCTACAAGTATGCTTTCGGAGTACCCACTACGCCATAAATCATCGCAATTTTTGTGTAGTATGGAGACATTTACTATTCCATCCTTGGACATTATTCGGAGAAGCGTGGTATTCGCTACAGACTTGCAAGGAATTTTAAGTACGTTTTTGATGCTGTGGCTGACGACGACGGAGATTTACGCCTGAAGATTTTGTAATGAGTTGAAGCTGTCTTCGAGCCACTCGTTACGCAATTATTATTGTGTGACGCCTATAGTTGTTGCTTTGCTGTTTTAAAATAGGTTATTACTCATATTAACGCGATTCCTTTCCCTGCCTCAAGTTGCATGCCTAACGCCAGTTTGGAACCGAGTTTGAAGCCCCGGCGTCGTGTGGTAGAATACTAGGCTGACACGCAGGGGAGCTGTGTTCTAATCCCATTGTACTCTTGGTTTTATTTACAGAGTTTTATTTAGGGCTATAGTAGTTACCGATACCTGTGGCGGCGGCAATGTACTACGGCGTACGCGACCCTTGTTGTGATGTAACAGATTTCACTGTTAAAAAAATGCGTGAGAATTGCTTTATACTGTTAAAATCTGGCACCGAGAAGTGCATGCATGGGAACCACTTATGGTCATATTTAGCCTAGACGATATGCCATTAGGTTTTGAAACGGGACGTGTACAGGGAAGGGTGCTGGTAGATATTACTACGCATGTGACTTCCCTGCTTGACGGCTTTAATTTCGAGATTGCAATATGAGTTAATGTATAAGCGCATGTACTTGCCTAAGTTTGAAGAAATTATCTACATAGCTGCAGGACACACACAGACACACCAAACAGTAGAACAGAAGAAGCACGCAGATTTAATGAAACGAAAAAGATAGCCGTACTTTAGATTGCGAGAAATAAAAATATTGGGAGTTCAAGCAAAAAGTGGCACAATTAAAGCTTGCAATATCAAGAAGTGGCTAGTCGACTATGGAACTTCCCCGTAGTAATCCGTTTCGTCCTGCACATGTCCTTCAACGGTCTTCTTCAGATTCAAGATGACTAATGAAGTTATCATCATTGTCTATTATGACGTTGAAGGCCTTGCGGAAAAATCCATCTTGCGAACGGCGCAACTGTCCATATGGAAATGGATCTCTCATTCCGCGTATTCCGGCTTCCTCGTCTTTACCGTGTACGCTAGTATGAAAATCTCTTTGGCCTTCCTCTTTGCCTGTGATGCTCCGTGGCTGAACTGTGTAGAATCGACGTCCCGGCGTGCAGCGGACACCTGATTGTGATTTACGGGTTGTCCACGGCACTCTGGCACTGGTTGCCGCTCTGCTGACTTCGTCACGTTCTTGTCAGTCGGGGGTATTCGCCGTGGTTTCTGGCTAATGGGAAGCGCACGTTGCTCTTCCTCTTCCTTGGGTCGAGAGGCGGGTAATGCCCGACGCAACGTGGACAACGACCGGGATGTTGATGGGCTGTGCCCGTGGCTTCTCTTCGGCATTGGGTGGAAGCGATGGTGGTCTTTGACGCCACATAAGGACTGCCTGGATGACTTGGTGCAATATAAAACGCACAGATGTTCTCCTGGGGCCTTTGTCGAGACTCTGGTGGTGATCGTAGACGTGGTTGGGGCTTTAGCAGAGTGCTCTGACAAGTGACTACAGAACATGGTTGCTCCTCGACCCTAAGTCGTAGCGCTGTCGATGCCACGGGTACACTGGCTGGAAAGTTCGAATAAATAGGGTGCGAGGCTTCTTTGCCTTGGGTGAAAGCAGCGGACATCATCAGCGTGGCGTGGGCCGAGGCCTCGGATTGATATGGAAGGCACACGCGCTCTCCTTGAACTTTTGGCGATGACGTGGTAGTGATTGCCTACGCATCAGGAACATTGGCGATGGCATTTGGCGAGACGGAAAGCGAGTGTGGCTTCTCCTCGTCTTTAAGCTGATGTGGTGGCGGATAAAACAACGGCCGTGGCATCGACGCCCGCGAGCTTGCCGGTGCTGTTGAGGATTGCTTGAGCGTGCAGATATTATCACAATTATGCTGTGCTTCGAAGGCTTCACTTTCTCAAATGACAGTGAGCCTCGGTTTCATCCCCGCCATTTGTACGTCACGCTTCTGCCGACCGGACTTCAATTCGGCGATTCCAGCAGGCTCGCATTCTTGTGTCGGCACCTCGGCATCGCATGTTTGCTGCGTGGCCTGCAGTGCACGTGAATGGTGAAGAGGTAGCAAAAGGACCTGGCTCCAGGCATTCCTCATTCTACACGTGGCTGGTTCATTGTCTCCACCACCCCTGGTCGACACGTACAAGCTGCTGTCCGCGGAAATTACACTTGTTCGTTGATGTACTCCATCACCAGCCATCACGTCCTGGAGGCTGCATTTCATACGCGACTCGATAGAAGTACTGTCCAGAATATCGTTTTCAGCATCGGTGCGGCGGTAGTACACGAACGTATACAAGTCTTCGTAGACAACTTCGAATCCTAGGGAGTGATCCAGGAAAGCTGTGATCGTGCCATGCATCCTAAAACAATCTGAGCCTGTGAAATATTCAGCGCTTTCCGCAGGTCATCCTCTTCGGAGGAACCGTTCTCCCGCAAGACATCTCGCAGCTGCCTCATAATATCCACCGCGTTCAACTCGGCAAGCTTCGGCTTCGGACTGCCATGCACGAAGACTTCGTCGGATTTGAAACCATCTTCACCTTTGGCAGATTCAGATGGTGTCATATTGCCTTTATGCGTAGCCAATAGCTTGAACTTGGTGCTTGGCTTAGTCCGCGGAGTCGAGATATTTTTAGCGTTTGAGAGGCACCGGGGATAAAATCCTTGCCAAGCGTTTCCGGCATCGGTAGACTGTCGCTCACCTTGATGAGCTTCCTGTTGCATCCTGAGATGAACGAGAAGTTTTCGCAGGTCGGTTTCCACTTCGGACGGTGGCATGTTGTCAGGGCCTCTACTGGTTGATTCGAAGCCAAAAGACTGCTTTGGCTTCCTTCTTCTATTGCGCTTGAGAAGAACGACGGTTGACATGTCCTGAAGGTGATCAGGCTCCGATGAACTGGGCGAAGGACTAGGGGCGCTGGTTCTGGCAATCGGCTTCCGATCACAGACGCAGCAAAAATAGCGCGAGCGGAGCGAGCAGCCCTTCTTTTTCTTATTGTTGATGTCCGCACATGGCACGCGTTTATTAGAGGAAATTTCTTGAGCTCGAGCCGAGAATGCGCATTTTCAGTTTTCCTCAGGTTGTGGTTCTTGCCCGCTATGTGGCCGTGCTCGTGTCCACAAAAGGAATCAGTATCTATACGTTTAAAACTTGATTCAGCTAAGTGACCAGGGCGCTTGAATTATTTCGTTAAATCTAGAAGTTTATTTTATCGAGGATCACATTATCTTGGTCATTCGAAATCTGAAATTGTCACGGAGCGTCAACCGAACGCTTCCGCGGCATTTTATTGGCCACTAATAAACGCCTGCGCGTGTTAAAGGTCTGCGAGGGCAGCTCGAGCATGAATTATTCCTATGTCTATGCGATAAAGGTGAGGTGGGAGTTCAATGATCACGTGAAGCGACGCCAAGCTGCCGATATTCAAAGATAGGGTGAACGAACGCAGCTTATGGGAGAGAGAACAGGCAGAGAAAGAAAGTTCCATGGAGACGATCAGAGCCATCAGACGCATAGACCATCAAACGACGAAAGCAACCCCTGTGTTGCTGTGATCTATAGTTGCAAGGGCAACAAACCACTATTACCCAGTGCCATTTGATATGTAAAAGCGCTACAGACTGTTGCGTGCCACGTGGCTGCACAAATCGACGGTGGTGCTTTCCGCCTAGAGTTCGTCACGTCGTCATCGTGCACTCTGAGGCCCGTAAGTTCCAAAAATACGCTTGTATTTTTTTTAGCTTTACGTCTTGGAGTTTTGGCCGCAACGTATTCATGATGCCAGTGTGCTATTCCTATATGAACCACTATCATTTTTTGGCGCTTTAGGATTAGCAGGCATGGTTAAAGAAACAGCTCATCTCGCCAACGAGACAGCCTACCTGATGCTTTGTCTTGATAATCGGATGGCACAACGCGATAGCTCATCACACCATACATTTGCTGGGTGATCGCTTTGGGCGCGCATCAAGTTCGAATCGAAGTGGATGGTCACGTCTGCATAGGCGCTGCCGCGTTGATTTTTAAGCGCACAATTACCAATGGTTACTGGTACAGAACTTGACTAAGAACGCCGAGAATTCAGTGAAGAATAGATATATTACTGACTGACACGCAGCAGGACGTGCTAAAGAAGGGCACATGTCTCAACCTTGCCAATTGCGAGGCAATTATATCTAAAACTATGTCATCCGGCGCATGCATGTGGCTTGCTTACATCCCGTATCTTTCGCCAGTGTCGTAGGCAGAGAGTTTTTCGAGGACCATACCGATAGTCAGTTGCAGAACGACAGTGATCAGGACGCCTATTCTGAAATATAAAAGTTTTAGTTCTATACGACTTTAATTTTTTGATTCAACACTTGGCGACCCGATGCGGTGCCTCACGAAAAGTATGCTTAAGACCGCCCACGCCTGTGTAGCTCATGAACATACTTATTAGGAAAATAATAACAAAATAATGAAACAAAGACGGCGACCGCTGCCCAACACTTGAGTATAGCGCAACTTGTGTCATCCCCTAATACTGAAGGGAACAAAATGGTTATCCGAAACGTTCGTATAGCAGTGCAGTTATAAGCCTATATAACTCCTCCCCGTATTTGTGTGTCGTCCAATGGGTCCAAGGCCTATGAGCCAAAAATATATCTGATGTGCTTTCATACCACGGTTCATTGTTTTTCACATTTGCGTATCTTACCGAAACACGAATTTCGCGTGCCTGATTCTGTGTGCTTGGCGCTGCCTTCGGTTGCTACGTTGAGAAACGTTAGATTCCTCAACATATACAGTACCACAATTCAGCCGTGAATGTTTGAAAAACCTATTTATACAACTGTCAACAATTTAGAGCAAGAAATGGGTCTGCTACAGTGAAGAACTCTCGCTATCCTTGGCCATCAAAGTCGCAGCTTTCGTTCTCGTAATCGACACTTTCTCCTCTTTTGTATTCCTATTGCGCCGTTTATATTAACCCGTTCTGAGAAACGGCCACAGTGGTCACGGTGCTCGATTGCTGACCCGAAGGTCGCGGGGTTGAATCCCGGCCACGGTGGATGCACTTCCGCTGGACGACAAAATGCTTGTCACCCGTGTATTTAGATTTAGGTAAACATTAAAGAACACTAGATGGTAATAATTTCCGGAGCCCTCTATACTACGGAGTCCCTCACAATCACATCGTGGGCGTGAAATGCAAAACCTCAATTACTATTATTACAGTTGTGAGAATGTCGTGAGAACTCTGCCTACGTCTTAGATGTTAAGCGTACCGCTGCGTTTGTGTGCATGTATGCGTGTGTACCTACAAACCATGGTTGGGGGACAGTGTGCAAACCATAGACATACTCACGCTTGTGGCCGCCTTTAAGAAGACTTGCACATTAAGAAGACGCTACACATTAAAAGTAGCTCATTCTCCCATTTGATACGTGACAAATAAGTTTCTGGGAGTGACAATTGACTGACTAATGACGTGGACTCCCCATGTTCGGATATTAAAGGAAAAAAGTTGCGTCATACGCGAGCATCTTTCGCTTACTATAACAGGCAATGCCGGTGGCATTACCTTTATTGCTATGTTACAAATGTATACCGCTCTCTGCTAAGGTTTTCTACGTTATAGCATTCCTGCGATGCATGGAATTTCTCGAACGAACATACAGGCACTTACTGGAGTCCAGACAAAATCCCTGAGGGTGTGCCTTGGCCTACCAAAGGACACATCAAGCATCGAAAACCTTGCTGAAAGTAGGCGCCTTTCAGCTCCTGTTCTTCTGCAGCAGGAGTTTCTTGGAGTCCACTTGCGTTATGCCACCAGAGCGCCGGATCATCCTCTTGCTTCAGACAGTAACCCTGTGTGGAGCCCCCTCCCGCTACACTATCAGAGAGCATCAATGCATGCAGAACCATCGTGGAATACTCCTTTGCGGACCACAGTCACCTTTGTGCCTGGGTTCAAGAGCAAAAGACGCACACCCGAACCAGCACTCAGACATTTCACTCTAGAGCATTTGGAAAAATGCTACAGAGTTCACCGTCATATTTACACTGACGGCTCTGTTACGTCTACATCATCCGCCATTGGCGTCTGGATTCCATCGGCCAAAGTCACCATCTCTGCCACTCTCAGTCACTGCACCTCATCTACAGCCACTGAAGAGGCTGCACTGCAAGCTGCAATTAATTACATCATTGACAAGACAGCCGAGTCCTGGGTCATCTTCACTGACTCAAGAGCAGCGCTGCAGTCGCTGAGATCTCCATGCACACAGGACCAACTCGTGATGGACATCAAACGCCTATGCAAGGAAGCCTGTGACCTACATCATCGTATTGTTCTGCAGTGGATACATGCCCACTGCGGAACACAAGGCAACGTCCGGGCTGATGACGCTGCGAAATCTGGACATGACACATCAGCAGAAATTGTCGATGCACCTTTCTCGAGACAAGGTGCAGCAACGCTAGTGTCGGCACACGCCTGGCGCCTCCAGCAATACCTCTGGACAGACCCTAGCTAACAGTATGGGCCCCTGAATAAGATTGATCCATCGCGTGACTACAGGATGCCACAAAATCTCAACAGGCAAGATGAAACGTGTTTACACCGCATCCGATTAAACGTTGCATATACGAACTACTTCAGGAACAAAACTGGACTGTCCTACTCAGCATTTTATGCCCAATTTAACGTCGTTGAAGACGTCAAACATATCCTCTGTGAGTGTACGAAAGACGCATCAGAGAGACAGTCTCTGAATATGGGTTTAAAAACGCAACAGGACACAAATTTGGAGTTATAAATATTCTAGGCCCATGGCAGAACACCTCCAGTGCGTTAGACTCTACAAAAGTGCTACTGACGTTCTTACGGGCCACAGGCTTGAACGAAACATGGTAAATAGTGCAGTGCCTGTGAGTGACTGTATGTGTTATGTGACTGTTATGCGAGTATGTAACTGTATATGTTGTGTGTTTATCATTGTATATATCACTGTCATCACCCGGCAACTGGAGTAGCCTGTCAGGTGAAAAACCAGGCAAATCTCCCCAGATTCACATTGAAATAACTCTCTCTCTGTCTTCTGTCGGAACCACTCAGTTAAGGCCACCGTTAAGAAGACCACGTGAGCAGACGTGGGCCTCAGCGGTAACCCGTGTTCAAAAGATGTTTCGCCTCTTTAAGCCTTCTCTTTCTAAACCTTTGCCAACTTTAGATTTAAAACCATAAGAACATTTACAGGTACTAAGCAGACTTTTACATATGCGAGCACCACTAAAGGGGCATGGCAAAGTTTCTGGCTATATATGAAAAAAAAAAAACAGTCTTAACTCACGAAAAGGTGACGTTTATAAACTTTCTAACAACATCCCACTCCAGTCGTCACGGGTGTGTTGCTTTCGCAAACGTGCCCACAACAAATTCCTGCAGATAGGTCATATACGTACCAATGAAAAACTTCAAAAGTAATGTGTAAAACCCAGGCGTAGGTTAGGTGCTCGGCGAAACTCTTAGAGCTTGTCCGGTGAAATTCTATAACCAACATACGAGTATTGACGTCTCAAAGAGCTTGGGATTGTGAAATTTAAAATATCTACGTATCTTAACAGTTTCGTATTAGTTGCAGCAGCCGTTTAAAGCTACACTTCGGAGAATGTTTTCTGTTCTGTCTCACATTAGCGTTGCCAACTTCCAAAGCATGTATCAACTATATCTTACCTAGTTTAGGTGTTGATCTTTTTTTTATGTATGCCTTGAAAATGTTTTAAGACTTGAGTTGAGCGAGTGATGCGTAGAGGCTTGGAAGAAAAAAAAAGAGAAATGATATTGCCATCAGTTCGTGTTGTCGATTATTTTTACCATGTTTGTGGGTGCAGCGCGAATACGCCGTGGAATTCCACCGAAAGCCTATCTGGTTGTTAGAGAAGCGTACGTGTCTGTTAGCGCGCAAAGCTTTCGCGTCAAGAAATGTTTCACGCTATTTCGAGATGAAACAACGCGTACACATTGCGTTGTCCCCTCCCATTGCCTACAGAGGCGCCGCAACGTAGCGGTACGTATACGGCTCACGGTTCGGAGGGTCGTTCAACGCTTCGCTTAGCGGTAAACGACACGCCGACCACGCGCAGCAGTCACATGCGGTCACGGCTCGGTCCGCCTTCTCGGGGACCTTAGCTGCGCCTCCCCACTCTCTCTCTCATCTAAGCGTGAAAAACACCATGGTCTTTCTGATTGTACAAATGGCTCCCCGATTCCATCTGTGTGCTGTGAAGCATGCGGACTTTCGTAAAAGCTTTGCGACGGCCTAACTTTCGCAAACAGTTCAGCTCGAAAGCAAGCAATGTTTTTCATATTTTCAAGGCAGCGGGAAAGGGGCACAGATTGTCAAAGAGACATTATTGGTTGCGTACGGCAAAGTGCACCTGTAAAATGTGCAAATGAATCACGAAAAAAAAAAAAACAGTGACTTATCCAAACCCTGCAGGATCTATCTATCACTCTGTCTATCTACCTATCTTTCTTTATTTCTTTCTTTTCACCTTTACTACTAGCGTGACAAGATAGGAAAGACAGATTATACAGCGCTTTCTAACAAAGCCCCATTCTTTCTTTCTTTCTTTCCTTTCTCGCACATCTGTACAATTATAGATTAACCACTCACTCACTCACTCACTCACTCACTTAATTGATATTGATTAATTGTTATGTGGGCTTTAGCGACCCAGAACCACCATATGATTATGAGAGACGCCGTATAGTGGAGGGCTTCGAAAATTTCGACCACATGGTGTTCTTTAACGTGCACCCACATCTGAGCACCCGGGCCTACAACATTTCCGCCTCCATCGGAAATGCAGCCGCCGCAGCCGGGATTCGAACCCGCGCCCTGCGGGTCAGCAGCCGAGTACCTTAGCCACTAGACCACCGCGCTGGGGCCTCACTCACTCACTTTATGTCCCCTTCTGCGACAGACCCGGAATGCTGCAATTCTACCGGTACTGACTGCCTGCTGCATAATACGCACAGACTTATTGGGAACATATAAGATAACTTCATCGAGGTAATGTAATACATGCTAAAGCACTGTACCGATGGACTTTCGCAACGTGGTGTAATGGTGTTTTTTTTTTTTTACTTCACTGGCCTAATTTGATTTCTTTGGCGTTACACAGGCACACATACTTCGTGCCCAAACAGGAAGGTGCATTAACGCAAGAAAGACTCCAATCTTTATGCGCTAGGTGTTTCACAGCTTACTTTTTTTCTTTTTCAAAACTTAAAATACATCAGAGACCTTCCGAAGAAGCATTGATTGAAAGTGGTACAGAGCAATGAGTAACAAAAAAAAAAAAACTAAACACAGGCAATGTATTCAGAAGCCCAATACAGGCCAAAAGCGGTTAATCAATATCGAAATAGAAATCTTTACACAATATTAAAATGCCTAGCTAGTCCACAAGTGCATTTTAAGCGCGTTCAAGGAGATGTCTTTTTCATTTGCTCACGAAAATGATTACGATGACCGATTGTGACAGTGGCTTCGGGAAGATTACTCCATAGTGCCATGGCACGTGGTAGTGCAGATGAAATAAAAGATTGAGCCCTTCCAAACGTACGCCTAATGTTAAAGCTGTTGCATAAGCGTCATGATGTACGCATTGGGGCGTGAATGGGTTATCGATGATGTGGATTCCTAACGATCGCAACAGACATACAGGCGCGAGACATGATGTACCGGAAAGAAGCAAGGTTGAGGCGGGACGGGTACAGAAAACAGAAAAGACAACTCGAATTCCAAGTATTATTTCGGTAGTCCAGTAGTCACGCCTTTTGCATAAGGCCTGTCCCACGGTGGTTAAACCGTGGTTTTTGATAGGGCTTCCCACGTTTACCAGGGATCACACTGCGCAGTCAGAGCGAGGCCCAGTCTATAATTAAACAGAAATTGAAAAAAAAAGCGGCCGTCAAATAAAGTAATAAAAAAAAGGTAGAACGCTGTCCCGGCACGTAATGTGAGTCAACTTGCGATGACAACCCTGACGATGACGTCATCGCGTCCCGGTGATTGAAAAGAGCGCCGATACCGAAATGGTGCTACGAAGGCTTTTTAAGGCCGAGGTGAGATTAAAAAAAAAGATATAAAGAAAAGAAGAACAATCGCCTAAGCGATCCCGCGTGGACTAAGAGCGAGAAGCCCTTCCAGGTTACCACGGTAAAAATACGAAAAGCCTAACGCATATATGGATACGGCGACAGCAAAAGGGAAAAGAGGAACGGCTGAGAAGGAGAGGCATCGGCGGGCGTGTTGCTGGGGCTCGGGAAATTAACCGTGCGTGAATGACACGGTGGGCGAGGAGGTAACCTATGAGAGGAGGGGAGGGACAAGCGTGCGTGAGTGGTGCTTTCCTGAAGCCATAGCTGGGCGTTGGCCGTTCGCTGGGACGGCTGGCGACGCAACGAACCCCGGCTGCGCTTTAGTGAGTGTCAGGGACGCCTGGGTTACGAGACCGGGACGTGACCCCGGCGCCAAGGGGCCCGAGCTTATCGCTCTCGATTGGGAGCCGCAGTGGGGTTGTTGTGCATGCGATGCGCGGTTCTGCGGAACAGGCAGCTCGCTGTGCATCGCATGCCCTACTTAAAGGTCGCTGAGACCCAGACGTCGTTTAGTTAGAAAGGTTGCAGAATTAACGAGCTACGTAGTTAGCCCAGATATGAAACGGACCAACAGCGACAGAGAAACATTTAAAGGAGGAAAAACAAGTAGCTTAACAAAGACCAATGCAGCGAGCAGGGCTAATTGGTAAGTGAACATATGAAAAAAATAAATGAGGAAGAACACAGCCTGCAACAGGCAAAGGACAAGGCTTTACCCACATTCCTGTGTGACATCACTCAGTGGCGTAGCCAGGAAAGTTAGGGGTGAAGGGTTCAACCCCTCCTCCCTTCTAAATTTTCAATTTCGGGTGTGTATACATGCAACTACACGTACAGACGCTCGGATGAACATACGCAAAATGTAGTTGAACTCCCCCCCCCCCCCCCCCTGAAGGATTTTTGGCTAGCTACTGACATAATCAGGTATGAAACGTATCTGCTTCATGGAGAATTAGGCCTTAGAAAGGCTAGAAAGAGACAGCTGAAGTTGGTTTGAGCTGCATTTTGTGATAACGCAGTATTTGACAAAAAAGAGAAGTGTCGCTCAGGAATCAACATGGTCCATTTCCAAGTTCTTGTGCTAGCACGAGAGCCGGATCACGGAGACGCGAAGAAACACGACTATAGACGCCTGTGCACGTACCTCGCAGTGTTCTATCCTCTCATTGCCCGTGTTAGCAGTCCAGTCCTAGTGCCATTAGGCTAGCGCAAGAATCATGAAGCATCAGCTAACAGACGAACTTCAAGCACTATACCGAAGGAAGAAATGGTCGCCTACTAATTCTACAGATCACTGATCTCTTTTAAGCGATGTTTAAATAAAACTGATAGGCGCAATAACGATACATCTACGCATGTGGAAGATCTATGCTAGTTGCGATTGTCAGTGTGAGATTGATCATGGAATTCTCGGGCGATAATGTAGCGTGTCAGTAAAAAAAAAATCGGAAGAGGGCGAGGAGGAGAGGGTTGATCTGTCTTGAATAGCCTTTGAAAAAAAAAAGGGCAGCAAAGGGAAGATAAAAGCTTGCGATGAAAACTTCCTTAAACAGGGGTGTGTGTATGCACTTGGGACGACGTTTCGAGAAGGGGTCTTGTCTTCGTCAAAGCTGAAAGTTGAGCTTGAACTTGAGTTCCAGCCTTGAGGAAGACACTGCAGCAAGATTGCAAGTTGGGCTAATTGGATAACGTTCGTAATTGAAAATTTTGTTGAAGCGCACTAAAAAACTGACGGACAGAAGAGGCTGACGAGGACAACGCTTGCCTTGTCAGCCTATTCTGTCGGTCTGTTTTTTATTCCACTTCAACAAAGTTTTCAACTGAGGAAGACAAGTGCGCTTGCAGAAAAGTTGGCACAAGTAAACGGACCCTGATTACGGATTTTTTCATCGAATAACATTTTCATCTTTCGCGATACCGTATAGAAGCTACGCTGCCATATGCCGGTTTGGAAGGAAGACAATTGATTTCACGTAATCCACAAAACTAAAATAATAAGGGTTTTAGTGAGCGACACTTGTTCGCTCATTCGTGCTACTGATGACTCTGTATGACCGAACAAGACAGACAGACAGCGGGACTCGAGTGCGTTGTTTGATCGACAGCATGCGAAAGCGTGGCAATCCAGACAGCCCTGAAGAAACTGGAGTTTTGTAGGCAGCAACAATGTCGCGCCGTTTTCGGAGAGTAAGGCCGCTTTGCAGCGGCTAAAACATGGACTGCTTTTGGATCAATGCACTCAAAAATCACTGCCAATCTTTGAATACCCGCATGGCGTTGGTCTAAACATTGAGTTTCAATGGATTACATCACATGTGGGTATAGCGGGTAATGAGGTGGCTGACAGACTTGTCTGGAGTGCTCTGGAGCATACACCAACGGAAAGGGCACCCAAAGACAATCAGCGAATCTTACGAGAAGCTGTCAATAAGAATTTTCACTCGTTATGGCTGACGCCTCACCAGCCATGTGTGACAAAAGGGCTATCAAGGGAAGAGGTCTGCTTGCTTCATCACATCCGAACTCGATCAGAGCGTACACCAGCATGGCTCCACAAGATCAGACTCTCCGCGACGCCCTTGTGCCCGAAGTGCAAGGAAAACGGTGATGTAGAACACTATTTGCTTAAATGTCGTGAGCTTAAGAAAGAACGGCAAGGTTTATTTGAGGAACAGCAATGTTTAGACTCACAATGTGACAGCGTGACTGATACTGTGTTTGCGCGTGGTCACTTGATCTTCAGGAAACAGGTGTCGCAAATTTTTTTGAAATTTTCGAATGCTACAGACCTCACATGTGACTGGTGATGAGGGACAATTATATTTGGGGTATGGTGCAGCGAGATAGAGTACCGGCACAATACTGCATGTAGAATAGCACAGAGGCCACTGGCCTAAGCAGGCTTATGTCGAGCTATGCGCGATTTTTTTAAAGAGCCTGTTCGTGCTTAGTTGAAAAACAAACAAACGAAAGTACATTAGATACAGTTAGCAAAGAGAAAACCGGGTGGTGCAACTGCCTGCAAATTATGCAAGGCTTGATCTGCCGGCTACCTACAACATGCTAATTCTAATCTTACGAGAAATAGTCGAAATAGGGAGTGCAGAACCGCTATAGGGGAACCAAATGGTTCCGCCCCGTGCTTTCACTGGGCCCGAGATCGCGAGGCTCCTGGTTGGGAGACGCTATTGTCATTGGTCTGTTGCCTTTCCATTAGTAAAGGCAGTTGGCCAACTTTAGGATTGGCTGAAAAAATCTTCTAAAATCAACTTCAGTAAGATTGGATTTTTTTGTTGTTCATAAATATGGGAGCTGTTTCTTTTTTTAAGCCTTCCCATGAAAAGAGTCGGTCCTCCATTTTGAGGTAACCGCAGAAGGCGGTTTGAGCGATCGGCGCAACGAAATAGTGCTTAATAAGTTGAGAAATAACCCAA
Organism: Rhipicephalus microplus; assembly: GCF_043290135.1. Classification (NCBI taxonomy): domain Eukaryota; kingdom Metazoa; phylum Arthropoda; class Arachnida; order Ixodida; family Ixodidae; genus Rhipicephalus; species Rhipicephalus microplus. The sequence goes on along the minus strand of NC_134702.1, from coordinate 98,112,308 downwards.
ATAGTAATCACTGTATACAAAACCTGGCCACAAGAATCCATGAAGATGCCATGAGCGAGACATTGCGACGCGCTATTATAGACTATTCCCCTTCACATCTTTCCGGTGTATACCCGCGATACGTGGTGTTGCATCACGATTACGCTTTGTTATACGGCGTGGGGCACAACCCGCGAACCGTCGTGGTCGTCGTGCCGTGGGTCACCGTGGGAGGAAAGCGGGAACCTGTATTATGCGCGCTTTAGCAGCAGTCTTGCGCTGGACGTATAGAGGGCGACGCCAGATCGATGGCCTCCCCACCCTGTCGACGGCGAAACTCGTGCACGCCATGAGTCGGGGAAACGCCCTGGTCGCCCATGATGTGTATGCAGCACGACGTCTATAGAAAAGCTTTGTTGCTGCGACCCGACCTTGGCCCCTGTCTTGAAAGCAGCAGCGGTGCCCCGGCTGAGCAGATGACGTGCACACGTTAAAGTCGACGCTACAGTGGAGGCCCTTCTCTGTACGCTGTGTGTAACGAGGGCGCACGTGAAGGGACTTGCATGTAGTAATTCCTATCAAGCTTGTTTCCGATGACACGCTTGCGTGCTATTCTCACGTGAGCTTAGTTCGCTCTCGCTACGCGCCTCTGCTATCGCGTTCCTGCTCCCGGCGCGTGAATGCACTCGAGATATAGGATGACGGATGGTGCTTTAACGCGGTATATGTATCTCGTATTCTTTTTCACGTACATTCATTTCCAAAGAAGAAGATTTGTTCTAAGAATGGTGCAAACTACGGGGGGAAGGGGGGGGGGGTTCATGGCTTGTTTTGTGTTCTGGCTTGAGGGCACACCCCTTTCAAGAGAGGGAGTGTTTACCTCATGAGGTTAGATATAATACAGTTGAAACTCGATTTAACGAACTGATGACTACAATAGAATTATTTCGTTAAATCGCTTAGTTCGTAAAATGGAGAAAGGAGCCTTCTCTCAGAGTCTAAAACACAGAATTTATCGCTGTAATAAATTTGCAGCAAACACACGCCTGTATGGGTGAAAACTCAATGTTGGCGGCCCGGATAGGGACTCTATCATGTCTGCCACAAAGTACAGTTCACAAGTGACAGTTCTGTCAGTTGTGAGTCGTGCGTGTCTTATCCTCTTCCTCGGTGCACGTATTATAAGTGCAATGACTTCATTGAACGTAGCAAGCCAGCTAGCCCAAAGTCTGCTCTCCAGTTATAGATGGTCTCGTGAAACTATTGAAAGACGACGGGGAGACTGAATGTATTGATTTGCCCGAAGACGGGAAGACGAATTCATTTAGCATTGTGGCGAATTGGGCCTGTCGGTGGCATATCTGCAAAGAAATCTTGTCCCCACGAGGTGCATTCAGATCTTCACTTCCAGTCTGACCAGCCGTTCCAGTCTGACTAGCTGTTCCACGCTGGCTGCAAAACCTGTACAGGGCTGCAAAAACCTTTTGCAGCAACTGTACAGGTGCTGCAAAAGTAAAACGGAGCACGCGAGCTGTGGCCTAACTATACGCAAAAGTGAGTGCCAGCGCGCTCCGACAAAAAAGTTTATTTTAAATGTTTATTCGGAAATATTCCAGAAGATTGCGCCATCATTTCTGCATAAAAATAAAGAACCACTCCTCTAATGAAACATGCTGGCACTCGCTCTTGCATATCTTGGCTACAGTTCGCATGCTCCGTTTTACTTTCGGAATCCCTGTACATTGTTCAGTTGCAGAATCTTCGCACCGAAGAATGCGCATTCAAAATGACCATTCGTGGGATACGCCAACCTATTTCCATCAAATGGTGGCTGTCATTCTATATATTCATAAGTTGCCGCACAATATCCAGAAGATTGCCCCGCAATGTCCAGAATATAGTAGTTCGCTTGAAAGTGAAAATTACGTTTTCAGCACCACAGAATGCAGCTAATAACGCTGCAATTAGAGAAGCGCTGGTGTTCAACGAGGCTGCTGAAACCAGCACAAGGGCTCATGTGTTGCCTGTAGTACAAATGTAGTTTACAGTATTGCGCTGGCAATACGCAATACACAAACAGCACTACACAAAATATATATGGGTCCTACGGGAGGATGTCCAAATGAAAGGTTGTAAGAATGTGCTTCAAGTGTAAACGTGATGATTGGTTGGTAATGCACCGCAGCTTTTGTAGCTGTGAACCTCTTTAAGCATAGTGTGCTGCTGCCAGCCTGATTTGGTAAAAGGCTTTCTCGCGATATCACAGAGGCAGAAACGATATCATCATTAAGTTCAGCCTGTGTTAGCATCCCACCTGCACGCCTTTCGGATGAATATTTGTGCTTTCTTACCAAGTATACGCGTACACTTTTACTACTTCAAGTGGACTGCCAATCTCGAAGCGCTGTTCTCTTCCGATGTAGTTGTACATTACTTTCGCTTTTTGCAGATTAATTTCAGGACCTACTTTCCTTCCCTTGTCTAATTTAGTAATCATGAATTGCAATTCGTCCCCTGAGTTACTCAGCTATGCAATGTCACCGGCGAAGCGCAGGTTATTACTAAGGTACGTTCCGTTGACTCATATCTCTAACTCTCCATATTCGATGTATTCTTCGCTAACTCCACTGAGTAAGTAGGTGTAACAATAGGGCCATGATCATCATCATCGTCGTCGCACTGTTGCAGCGGGCAGATGCCCTCAAGCGCTAAGCACTGCTCGGAGCACGGCGGCAAACGACGTGACCTCGCCCGCAAGGCCGGCAGGTCACTGGCGCTTCTGTTTTGAGGGACTATATTTCTACGCACCACATGCATCGCGTGCATCTGAACACCTGCGGCGGAAGCTGCAGCAGCGCGCGCCGTGTATGGGCTTCACTCGATTCGCTGCGCTGTTTGCGTTCTGCCGATACATGTTGAGAGAGAGAGAGAGAGGGCGACAAAGAGTAGGGTTAGCACTGAAGCTGTTCTTGGTCGATAGTTAATGTCGAGATTTAATTTAATAACGCGTGTGGGCATCACAGACGGGTGTGCGCCACATACATTGGGTAAATCCCACTGCAGACATTTGTCAACGGAGGGATGGATCACCTGCTCTCCGGGCTGTTGCTCGAGGGTATATAAAAGCTGACGTCACGGCCTCGGCAGTGCATTTTAGGGGCGTCGCGCATGTTAATTTCAAATCGCTGAGGATTCGTTACGTCATATCCAACAGCGAGGTACACCGTGTACAGGGGCCCCGCCGCGGTGGTCTAGTGGCTAAGGTACTCGGCTGCTGACCCGCAGGTCGCGGGTTCAAATCCCGGCTGCGGCGGCTGCATTTCCGATGGAGGCGGAAATGTCGAGGCCCGTGTGCTCAGATTTGGGTGCACGTTAAAGAACCCCAGGTGGTCAAAATTTCCGGAGCCCTCCACTACGGCGTCTCTCATAATCATATGGTGGTTTTGGGACGTTAAACCCCACAAAATCAATCAATGTTAACGGCAGCCCAAAGAGGGTTATGGCGGCGTCCAGGGAGCCTTCGGGGACAAGGTACACACTCGCCACTGGTCCGCTAAAGCTGAAGAAGGCAGCGCTGTCAGCCCAACAAAACGGCTATGTGCCACAGAAATTTGTATACGGCCCGCCAGAAAAATATCAGCACCATAATCGAGTTTGTGTCACAGAAAATTGGTAAATCCCGCTACACACAACTTTCACTAAAAAGGACGAAGGCATCAGTGAGCCGAAAAATGACGTATTTATAAACGAAGCGGTATTTTATAAGCGAAGAGTGGTATAAAGTACCCGTACAAAAGTGCTTGCGCAGCCGTCTGCACCTTCGGTATTCCCTCACGTGTGTGATTAGAACACTAGAGGACTTCTTTTCTTTTGACGTGCCAGCCTAGCTTGGGTGGGCTTCGTAAGATCTCGAAAGCTTGAGAAAAAAGAAAAAGAAAAAGGAACGAACGAGTAAAAACTGCCGAGAGTTGCGATGCTGAGGTCAGTGACTGTATTGTACTGCTCATAAACGAGTCGGCTGTTTAATTACTGTAATGGCTGCAAACTGACTACGGAGTCTACTGCTGTTCCAGATGGTCGACCGGGCGAGCTCATTTCCTAATGAGTTCATACTGCTGCAGGCCGGTGTTTGCAGAAAAGTAAAAGTAAAATGAGCGATGTGTGATACAAGCCACGAGTCTATTTCGGGACGGCACTTCATGAAAAAAAAAAAAAAGGTATGCATGCATATGCACACCAATAAGAGGAAAAGAACGGGAACGAGGATGACTATGAACACATGTTGATTTTGATATGTGGGGTTTAACGTCCCAAAACCACTCTATGATTATGAGAGACGCCGTAGTGGAGGGCTCCGGAAATTTAGACCACCTGGGGTTCTTTAACGTGCACCCAAATCTGAGTACACGGGCCTACAACATTTCCGCCTCCATCGGAAATATGAACACATGTTCTTTTGGCGCACATACATTATACGTCTTGAAACCAAAGAAACAAGAAAACAGACAACAAACAAAAAAAAGAAAGCTTTGATCCTCATGACAGTATAGAACTCAAATCGTGGATTGCGTCGTTTAAACATGTAAAAATCATCATCATCATCGTCATCATCATCATTGTCATAATAATCAATCAGCGACAACATCTTCTCTTTCATTTAGGTGCGAAATATGGAATGATGTACTTCATTAGTGCCTGTCAACAGCAAATAACAAAAATAACTAATGTAACTAGTTGGTAAAAGAAGGCAAAAGCAAATAATAGCACTACGCACACATAGAACATGGCATGCGTCCAGTCGGTCGAAACATTGGTTATTGCGCGCAGCAGCCACTTTTTTGTCTGTCAGCGCCATATTGTGGAACGGAGAGACGAAAAATTGCTTCGTGGACATGTGCTTTTTGGGCGTACGCTTATCCTTTGTTTAACTGAAACTTAATTCAGTAGTGGCAGAGACATACAGAAAAAAGTCACTGCATATCCATGGGATGAATGATGATAAATAAGTGGGAGGAAGCATTCGACAGTCCGTCCACGCTTCCGTCCATTCGTGCGTTCGTCTGTCCATTCGTCCATCCGCCCGCCCCTGCATCTGGCTGTGCGTCCAGCCGTCCGTCCGTCCTTGCGTCCGGCTGTGCATCCGTCCATCCGTCCATCTAGTGAACACTCCAAGTACCACCATTCGCATCCTTTCATCATATATTCATCATATAGAAGTACCGCGATCCAGCGGACACATTCCAAGGACTAAACGATAGGTGACTACCTGCTGCTACTACTACTACTACTACTACTACTACTACTACTACTACTACTACTACTACTACTACTACTACTACTACTACATACATACATACATGCATGCATGCATGCATGCATGCATGCATACATACATACATACATACATACATACATACATACATACATACATACATACATACATACATACATACATACATACATACATACATACATACATACATACATACATACATACATACATACATACATACATACATATATTGCGGACGCATGACCCACGGCTTAAGGAGCTTCGCCCCTAAAACTGCCACTCATGCACGATAGCTAAAAATTTGGCCGACTTTACATTCAATGGTTGCTTGGCCAAAGTCGGAAACATACTGAACACTCACTGATGCCATTGTGGACAGTGATCCTAGAAACAATTTTTATGTACGTACTTGAAGAAAAGATAAGCATGATAAACAACAGAACGATAAAAAACGGCAATGCCCGGAATAACTAGCCTATAACTTTTGGAACAGTGCATAGTCTTGATACAGAGTCCTTTCGTATGTGAGCAAGCTAATATTTGACCCTCTTAATGACAATTTAGGTATTCATTCTTGTAGAATACATAGCAGATTCTGTTGGAAAACGATGTGAGAACTATTATACCGCGCATAAAATTTCGGCAGAATAAAATAAATAAAACATGTGAGTAGGTCAAAACAATTATTCAGCTTTCTGGAACCCATCACCGGTTTGGTTTGAGTTCTTGTTCATTTCTTTGTTGAAAATCTCATAATCTGTTTGTGAACAAGGATTCCCTTTAGACAGTTTTCAAGATATGTACCAAGAATTCTGGCTTTTTCCGTGACCCACTCGTTTTTTTTTCTAGCACGTTGCCTGTTATCGTGGCACTCTCGAAAAAGTGTAGTGATTTTAAGATAAGTTTTTTTTCTATTTGCTTCTACACGAACAAGAAGCCTAATAATATACAACATTACGGTACACAGAATCAGAGGTCCAATGTCGCCTAAATTCAACACAATGAGACAAGAAATAATAAAATATAGTTTTAAATTTTGTCGCCTAATTGCTTGAGTAAGGTAATTGACAAAATATACGATCGTGCACATTTATTATTGGTAATGCCATCATATCATGAGGGATCGTAGGCACTGTCAATAGGCGTCGTAGGCATTGCCGAAAAGTAACATGCACTTCCAGCATGTAACCTATTCTCCGTCTATATGACAGCACGTAGAAAGGAGACTGCTGAGCTACCGTATCACAAATTGGACGGCGCAAGCGAGGTTATTGCTACAGCTTATTCTCATTGAGGCCATGTTTACATATTCGATCCACAAGTGGGACGTCCCGAATGGCTGTATTGGGTAAACAAACGGAAAGGCACGCACTCATATCGGGGTGCGATTTTACATAAGCCACTCAGGATTTCATGAGAGAAAATTTTTATTCGACACTGATGCTGAACATGTCATTAGCGAAGACGGCCAGCTGATTTTGAAGCGCAAAAAAATGAAAAAGGAAAATGCGAGCAGTGCTTCAGCTAAATGACGCTATGTGGTTTGACACGTGGTTTGGCCTAATTTTTGGAAGAAGATTCAGAAATAGTGTTTTTTCTATAAATAAGTCAATCATAGTAAAAATGGGGAATGATTCCCGTTTTATTTTTTTTAAAGTCCATATGGAGGTATACAGGAATGTCGCAGACCTGACCTCTCCAGAGTAAATTCTGCTGATTAACTTGCCAGTAGGATTTCAAATTCGCCTGCACAAGAACATTCATTCATTTCACGAAGTATGTGAACAGTTGAAGTCTTTTGATAGCCGCCCCGCCACGGTGGTCTAGTGGCTAAGGTACTCGGCTGCTGACCCGCAGGTTGCGGAATCAAATCCCGGCTGTGGCGGCTGCATTTCCGATGGAGGCGGAAATGTTGTAGGCCCGTGTACTCAGATTTGGGTGCACGTTAAAGAACCCCAGGTGGTCAAAATTTCCGGAGCCCTCCACTACGGCGTCTCTCGTAATCAAATGGTGGTTTTGGGACGTTAAAACCTCACAAATCAATCAAATCAATCAATCAATCTTTTGATAGCAATTTCAATATTAGAAAATATTTTCATAGAAACAAATACTTGAACCTATCGTTTAATTGCCAAGCAGACGCGACGTGCGCAATTTGGCCGAGCACTAACGAGTTCTTCTTTAGTCTCTTTGTTGATGTGTGTATCGCATCTCGAAAACATACCCGCAGGATTTCGTGGTTTTCGTTCGTTGCGTTTGTTTCCACTCATACGACGTCTTGCGAATTTTCGCGTCTCTAAGATATGGTTTCATTGAGCCAATCCTTAAGTGTACAAAGCGAGATTTGTTGCTTCCATTCTAGTTCTTCTACCGACCGCCGAGTGTGCGTAGCTTTTGCTAACGCAACCGTGGGCAACCTTGCGCCGTACTTCAAGCAGCCAGCTATTGCGGACGAGGAGCGGCTTGCGTTGAGAACGTACGCCGCTGCTCTTGCGTCGTTGAACACCCCTGTCTCAGCCAGGACATCGTTCATCATCATCATCATCATCATCATCATCATCATCATCATCATCATCATCATCATCATCATCATCATCATCATCATCATCATCACCATCATCATCATCACCATCATCATCATCATCATCATCATCATCATCATCATCATCATCATCATCATCCTCATCAGCCTGACTACGTCCACTGCAAGACAAAGGGCTCTCCCATGTTCCGCCTGTTAACTCGGTCCTGTGCTTGCTGCCACTATATATAGCCGCAAACTTCTTAGTCTCATCTGCCCACCTAACCTTCTCTCTCCCCCTAACCCGCTTGCCTTCTCTGGGAATCCAGTTAGTTACCCTTAACGACCAGCGGTTATTCTGCCTACGCGCTACATGCCCGGCCCATGACATCGTTAGCGTACTACTAATGATACGTATGCAGGGTCTTACGTGCCAAAACAGCGATATGATTGCGAGTTCCGCCGTAGTGGGAGGCGCCGGAGATTTCGACCATCTGGCGTAACTGAAAACTCGCCCAAGTTTGATTCACGCTTCATCTTGCGTACTTTAACGTGAACCGACGTCGCACAGTACCGTGCGCCTTTACCACTACGCCTCCGGTGAAATACGACGCCGCATCCGGGATCAAACTATAGCGACTATCGTGTCAGTAGCCGAGCATGGTAACCATCATACCGCCGTGGAAGACAATTAAAGGTATGCATTCCATATAGGCTCTTTTAGGGGCGAAGCTCCTTAGAGCGGCACCCGTTCGTCCCTCGCAGTAGTGCGTAACATGTCTTACGCTTTGACCTGCAAGGTGGTGCCGGCGGGAGATTTTTCCTGTGCGTTATAGAACAATAAAAAATTCGCAGCGTGCGCGTTAACCAAAAGCCCAATTCTCCTGTCTCTCATTCCCCATCAGCAGCCATTGGCACGTACATTGAGCAAAGGGTTGCTAGGTTATACTCACTGGGCGTAACCTGCTTGGTTTTAGAAAGGCTTAGCGAGCATTGAGTCGCAGTGTCATGAATACAGTGAACTAGTATATACCATGAACTCGAGGTGGTTAAAGGTGGGAAGTAGGCCCGAAGCGCAAGCCGTAAGAAAGTGTGCGTGTGCCATCTCTCGTTTAGTCCTTGGAATGTCCGCTCGATGGTGGCGCTTCTATATGCGGAATATATGATGAAAAAATGCGAGATGGTGGTACTTGGAGTGTTGAATAGATGGACGAACGGACACACAGACAGATGCATGGATGGACGCGCGGATGGCTGCACGGACGGATGGACGCATGGACGGACGCAGGGGCGGATGCATGGATGAAAGTAGGGGCGGACGCACGGATGGACGTGCGGACACCCGAACAGACGCACGCCCGGACAGGCGGATGGACACACTGATGGTCACACAGATGGAGGCATAGACGGACGGAAGCAAGAACGAATGGACGGACGGATGCTTCGCCCCACTCTCCATCATTCACCCCTTGGATATGCTGCCATTTTTTTAATTTTGAGCATTGTTGCGTATGTAGTCCTGACATCAATAGAGCTTGTAGGCACCGTACGCAAACATTCGACTGCACCTCACAGCAACGACGATTAAACTTAGCACCACGTCTCGACATGACACAACGGGCATAGCTACAGTTCGACGGTGGTTGACCTTCGGAGACACGTCATACGATTCACCAAGAAGTCTGATGAATTATTCAGTCGGCGTAATCCACCGGACGACGACGCTCTGTGTACATAGACGGATGGGTCAATTTTCGCGGTAACCACGAAGGGATTCTCGTGAACTCCTCTCGTACATCCCGCACAAACACAAGGTGTTCAGATTCCGTGCACTGTCGTCATGGTATTTCCCGTTCTGTTTGTTTCTTCTTCAGTGAGGCTGCATTCGGCGGTATTGATTCGTGGAACAACGTGGAAACATGGCGACGTGTATGCGTTTCATGTTGAGGGAATGCTCCGGCTCCACTGTCTTTTTTTTTTAACCTAAGTAATTTCGTAATGACTGCACCTGTGCATTCAGGCATCGCTCTTCCATTTTGTAAAATAAAGAAGTCTCACGTTTGCCCCTAGCGCGAAGCAATGAATGCGATAGCCAGAAATTAGAATATGACACGTAGAACGACGGGTAGCTTGATACTTGCAGTGCGCCGCTGAAGCACGCAGGACAAGTGTAAACTAGCAACTGTCATAGTTGTTACGTGTTTGTATTTGAAGAATGCGCTAAAAATGTTCATAGTGCAGAAGTCTACGCAGTTTTATTTTTATTTCTTATCTTTATTTATGAAACTGTGGCATGCTGGATGACCACCCTGAGTCCTTTCTCACGCGGTGGCGTCTCACGCCTAGTCGGGCGCGTGTTCTCTCTCTCTCTCTCTTTGCACGTGTGAAGGGCCGTTTTCAATTACAAAAAAACTGTAAAAGCGTTTGTCACAGATAATACGCTGAAGGTATTCCGATGCCTGCACACCGCGAACGGTAAATGGTGCTTATGAATAGCTAACCGTTGTATCACTGGCGCAACCATGGAGTGTGGTGGTTTTGGCTAAGCCGGTTGCCAAGAACTGGTTGGAATCCCCGGCATGCGTCTTTGTAATATTTCTCTGCGGAATGATTTTTATGTTTTTCTTACATATATAAATACATACACATAACCGAGAAATGACGGCGACGGCGAAAATCAGCCGAAAGTGTCCACATTATTGCTATCGCAATAAAATGCCATAGTGCAATGCTCAGCAAAGTTGAACCATCTTGTGTTATTTACGGTGCACCCGGGTCTCGTAGAATATTCGCCTCCATCATAGAATGTGCGATCAAGCGCTAGACCTTTCAGCAGTCGAGCTCAAGCGGCATAACCGCTCGACCATTTTGGAAGGTGCTAAGGCTTAAGACACCTAATGGTAGTTCACTCTGCCCCATTAAGCGCTGGCATGTCATAGAACCAAAGTGAGGGCTCTGGCAGCTACGTAAAAGGCATACTATAGACGGTTTCAAGATTGGAAGCGTTGTACCCCTAAACACTTCTGGTCACCTCGTTTACCAGCTCGAAACTTTTAAACTGAAAGCACTTTCTCAAGTTTTTAGGGGCGAGGCTCCTTAAAGCGGCACCCGTTCGTCTCTCGTAGTCGTAGTCGTAGTGTGTAACAAGTGTTACATTTTGACCTGCAAGGTGGTGCCGGTGGGAGATTTCTCCTGTGCTCTGTTGAACAATAAAAAGTTTGCGGCGTGCGCGTTAATTAAAAGCCGAATTCTACTTTCTCTCATTCCTCATTAGCAGCCATTGGTATGTTCCAGTAGGAAACGTTAGTAGAAGTAGAAGTGTTAAAAGCCGACTTTTGCTGTCTCTCATTCCCAGTAGCAGCCATTGTTTACCTCCAAGGTAGTGCCTGGTGAGATTTCTCCGGTGCGTGGTTAAACAATGAAAATTTTTGTTCAAAACGTTGTTGATTAATGATATAAACCAACGAAAGACGCCAGATGTCTTCTAAAAGCAAAACGAAAAGACGCTAGATGTTTCTAAAGCAAAACAAAAAGAAGACGCCAGCTGCTTAACGAAAGACGCCAGGTGTTTTCTAAAGCAATGGTTTTATAATCAAAACCATATCGATACAGGTTTGTAGTTGCCGATGCTCGTTGCCGTCGGTGTGTGCTCGTATGGAAAAGGATGCCGAAAGGCGGGCGCGCAGGACACCGACCGCAAAGCGGTCATAATGAAAGGACAACAGAAACCAGCAATAAAAGTTTGATAAAACATTTAATCAATCGTTTCACGTCTTTTTTTTTTATCGGGCGAATTAACGGGGAAAATTTCACGGTATTACTTCCAGGAGCTTCGCTCAATCTCATCATCAATCACCTCGTGGATCTGCCGTCAATTTTTTTTCAAGGGTAAGAAAAATCTCCCTTTACTTTTGCAGATAAAAGGAACGTGCGTAAAGTTCAAGGAGATCCCTTATTACTTTTATGTAGCTCAAAAACATTTATTTGAATTTATTTCGCCAAATAAGGGAAGGAAAGTGTAGAAAATAAGCGGGCTGTTTTCTAAAGATCTTCTTGCCCACCGATGCTATTACAGCACATTGGTGGAAGAAAGCGGATGTCCTCAAAAGTCCGCAAACATTGAAAGTATAGTGCCTAGAATATATTTTAGGCCCTATAGTGAAAGGGTCTATAGGCGCCACTTTCATGCAATGGGTTGGCAGTAAAATCACCGCCGTGCACCACTCTGTACATGCTTAACAAACGAAGCGGGAAATGTCTTGGCCCCAGTGGATATTATGAGCTAAGATTTTTTTTGAAGTGTTTTTTTGTTGCAGCTGTTGATTTTTCTATGAACACGTTCGAGAGACGCGTGCTTCAAATTTTGCACATGGTGTCGTTAGATTGAAAGATGTTAGGAACACCTCAAGGATTTTATGGTAAGTGATTCACACTGTAGCAGGTGCCATCGTTAGCTAGATATGCTGGAAAGACGCGAAAACCAACCAGTGCAATCATGGAGACCCTTAGAGGTTGATAATGCAAGAAATATAACTACCGCGTGCTTGCAGAGGATCTCATTTCTCTCTTTCTGGATCTGTGTTCACTAATCGACACGCCTCAAGACTGGGGCTCATTGGGGACGGCTTAAAGCTCTCCCATAGTACAGTACCGAGTACTCTAAATCGTTAACCACTTTTACTAAACACACAGAAGAAATTTCGCTAAACGCTTCTTTCCTTATCTGGTCCATGTGTCTAAGTCCCCCGGGACGGCTTTACGCGCCCCTGTAGTATAGTACCGAGTACTCTTAATCTTTAACCACTTTTTCCAATCGCGTAATGTTCTCTACTGTCCGCTGACATCACCCTCGACCAAGTACTGCTCACCGCCGTCGTGCTCTAGTGGCTAAAGTTCTCGGCTGCTGACCCGCATGTCATGGGATTGAATCCCGGCTTCGGCGGCTGCATTTCCAATGGAGGCGGAAATGTCCTAGGCTCGTGTGCTCAGATTTGGGTGCACGTTAAAGAACCCCAGGTGGTTGAACTTTCCGGAGCCCTCCTTTACGGCGTCTCTCATAATCATATGGTGGTTTTGGGACGTTACACCCCACATATCAATCATTACTTTCTCAAGTGTTTTATAGGTGGTGCTAAAGCAGTCAGTGCGCCACTCGCTGCCGATTGGGCCACTGCTTTAAAAGCAAACACGTGTAAATATCGCAAAAACGTCGACGCGGACAACCGAGCACTGAGGGACAAAAAAGAAGAGCGCGGTGGCACGGGTGCGAGGTGCGCTCATAGTGTTCGGGCCAGTGCGTGCACTTCTGAGCTCGGACGAGTGAGACGTTCTGCCGGGCGATACGGGGGTATGTGCACGGAGGACCACGGAGCCGGGCGAGGTCCAGGGTGGCCGAGGATCCAGGTGCCAGGGGAGTTGCTGGCTGAATCAAGGATCGCCGAGCGGTGCCGAGCCGCACCGAGCGACGCGCCAGACTCGGACGTGGGCCGCGAGCTCACGAGCTGTGCACCCGAGGGTACCTGGCAGTGCCCTGGCCACGGCGAAGAACGCCGGTGACTGAGCTGCCGCACCGCAGCTGGGGCGAGCAGCATTTCAGCACGGCACTGACGGTGCTGTGCTGGCCAGAACCCGCACGTGGAACCGCTACACCCGGGCGGTGATCAAGAGCTCGAAAACGAGGTCCGAGGTCGCGCTGGTCCAGGCATCTCCTAGACGATGCCACCGCTGCTCGAGAGTCGTGAGACCACGGGACTGTTCTTCCTCGTGTGCCGTGGTGGTCGTCCCGACGCCGCCCGCACCACCGACTTTTCATAGCCCTTCTTTTGCATATAAACGTTTGAACACGTCTCCCTGTCTGTTTCCTGCGCCGCTGCACAGTAGTGGAAGTGCTCTAACCGTCCTAAACATCACAAAGGCAATAATGTTTCGCAACCAGATCAACGACACCACCTTCCGGTCTCAAACGTTGCTATCAGCTAGCGGCACCACACGGTTAAACCTTGGGTTGGTTGGTTGGTTGCGAAACTTTATTGCGGACCTCGCACGCAGCGGGCGACTCCCACGTCGGGACCGTTAGGCCAAGCCTATCGGCTGCTCCGCGGGCCTGCTGGACGGCCCAAAGTTGGTCAGCTTATTTTTTTTTTTGGTGGAGGGTAGGGGGGATCAGGCTGTATCTGCATTCTAGGTCAATTGGTTGCATATTGCATGTATGTTCTAGGTTAATTAGTTGCATATTAGAGTCGCCTTGGGAAGTTGAACTATAGTTCAACTTCCCAAAGCAACTCAGGCTGAGAGATGCCGTTTTAGACGAGTCGGGGTAATCTAGGTCACCTGGGATTCTTCAAAGTGCACTGAAATGGCATATTACACGGGCCTATACCATTTAACGTCCGTCAAAATGCAACCTCGTTGCTCTGAGACGAAACCACATATTACGGTTCAGCAACCACAAGGTCCTGGTAGCGGTGCGTGCGAACTTGGCTGTATATTTATTCTCTACAAACATACATCTTGTTTACAGGCAGACGCATACATACATACATACATACATACATACATACATACATACATACATACATACATACATACATACATACATACATACATACATACATGCATGCATGCATGCATGCATGCATGCATACATACATACATACATACATACATACATACATACATACATACATACATACATACATACATACATACATACATACATACATACATACATACATACATACATACATACATACATACATACATACATACATACATACATACATACATACATACAGACAGACAGACAGACAGACAGACAGATAGATAGATAGATAGATAGATAGATAGATAGATAGATAGATAGATAAATAGATAGATAGATAGACTATATGTTTTATACATTTGAATTCAGGCTTTTCTATACACCTTTTTGCCAGCAAGACAAGAAAAAAAATTAGCAGATTCCACGAGCAGTGGGAATCGATGATATGCGAAGCGCGAATGAGGAAGTCTGATAGGTCACTTCAAAATCAGCACAACGTTACGAGACGGGGGTAAGTTATGCCGTACATGACATCAATATCATAATTATCGTGTTTGAACGTGTCATTTACATTCGTCCTTCATTCACGTCACGGAATACCAAATTTGGTATATGTGAAACTAGTGAAACGGCAGCGAGAACGCTATGAGCGTAGCATGTAGTCATGTTTTACGTGAAACGCATATTATGATCATCAGGTTTGGACGTGTCATTTACATTCGTCCTTCATTCACGTCACGGAATACCAAATTTTGTACATGTGAGGCGCTGCGCTGCCGGGGCTTGCCCCTGGTCTGCTTCACTTCTGCCACAGGAAATACCAGTGGATCAGTTTCTACGCAACGGCATTCCCGCAGTTCCTGTGGCCCTCGTCCCTAGCAATGACGGCTTCATTCGGATGAAGAATCCGAAAGTGATCCAGGCGGAGCTTAGAGCTGTGACGTCTCACTTTCACAGCATCACAGAGGTCCGCCAGTTCGGCAGAGGTGGTATTCTATGTTTTTCATCTGATCAGCTCTGTGTCCAAGACCTATTGAAGTGCTCGAGTTTCGCGACCAATCCGGTGAGCGCCTTTATTCCCCCGCATCTGGCATGTGTGAAAGGTATTGTTCGCGGTGTCGATGTTAACTTGACCCCGTCTGAGGTATTAGAGATGTTTGCCGTGACTGGTGCTATTTCCGTTTATAGGTGTGCACGACTAGTAGAGAAGCAGAAGACGCCGACTGAGTCGGTAATTGTAACCTTTGCTGGAGCGAATCTCCCAAGCGAAATCAAGGCATGGCCACTAATATACAGAGTGGAACCGCTATCACCGCGACCACTCCAGTGTACGAAGTGCTGGCGATACGGTCACACTATTAAAGGATGCAGGTCAGAACTCAGATGCCGAGTGTGTGGTGACAACCACGAATCAAATTACTGCAAAGCTAAAGAAGAGAAATGTTGTCTCTGCAACAAACAACACTGTGTAGATAATCCTGATTGTTCTGCAAAGGCTCGAGAAATGCAAATTCTTGAAATTATAGGGCGTAGGCGCTGTTCTCGACGAGAAGCCCTAGCGGAAATACAGACTAGAACTCAGGGGTATGCCAGTGTTGCAGCACGACATCTCTCGGAAATAAATGGGTCGATTTCCCTGAATATAGCGGAGGTCATAGAAAAGGCTCTAGAAAAAGCCATGGAACGACTGACTTCTAACCTTTGCGATTCTCTATCTCAAATTTTGGCTAACCAGATGACTCGCATATTTGGTACAGCGGGAGAGTCAGGCCTAGTATCCCAACATGTTGAGAGTTCACGACCAATAGCTGACGGTGAATCTGAAACGGCGCCATCGTATTATCAGCCCGCAGGAGCCTCTGCAATAGGCGTCCACAGCCAAAATGAGGAATTTGAAACCGCACCATCGTATTCTCAGTCTACAGCGCCCTCTGCAGTAGATATACAGAGTGTAAGTGAGGACAAAGCTGCATATACAATAGATTCCGATGACATGGATTTGGACCCTAGGTCCCTGAAGAGATCTAGATCCCCGGTGTCAAGGAAAACTAACTCACCGAAACAAACAAAGAACAAAAAGTACCTGAAAGAAAAGGAGAGCCTTTCAAAGAGGGATTTCTTGAAAGAAAGCATTCTAGAGAAAGCTATAGCGGAAGCATCTCTTTCGAAACCATAGGGTCGCTTAAGATTCTCCATTGGAATTGCCGATCAATCCATTCTGCATCTACGGATTTGGTATACTTGACTTCTAAATTCGCTCCTGATATTATAGCATTACAAGAGACATGGCTATCTGTACATAATTTGTTTCATTTAAATAACTTCCAATCTTTTCGATTAGACCGTCCATCGAGAGGTGGGGGTCTAGCTCTCTTTATTAGTAATAGAATTAGTATGAAAGTCAAATGCTCATACAAACATATGTCGTCAGAATGCGAAATTTTGGCAGTAGACATTACACTGCCCAACTGCACTCTTTTCACTTTAGTTAATATGTATTTTCCGGATGGAGTTCAAGACACACGAAGTTTGGATCTAGCTACAAAATCGTGGTGCAAAGAGAAAGTTTTAGTTGGAGACTTTAATTTCCACCACACGAGTTGGGGCTTTAGAACTGATCTTAGTGGGAAACGCTTGTGGGAGTGGACAATGGCCAATGACCTGACGTGCCTCAACGTCAGAACCCCCACATTTATTCGTAGTCACTCCAGGTCGACCTTAGATTTAAGTTTTGTCAGTTCAGCCATTACTACTTCTTCGAAAGCGCTGGACTGTGGCACCAACAGTGACCACTTACCGATAAGTTTTGAAATTTCTTGTCCGATAATTCCATTTTGTTCAAATGTAAGAGTATTCGTAAATTACACTAAATTTAGGAATGACCTGAAGTCAGCACTGGCTTCTCACTCGGAAGAGAGCGATGATAAAAAAGCACTGAAAATAAACGCAGTCATTAAACGATCCTACAAAAGAGCCGAATTTACTGTTGAATCCACAAAAAGAGTATATAGCCGTTGGCGGAATGATGAATGTACAAGAGAGCACCGACGACGTCAGGCAGCTTGGAAGCAACTCTTACATAATCAATCCCCACAAAACTGGGCCGATTATAAATTCATTGCTGCGGGCTTTAAAAGAACGGTAGCTCAGGCTAAACTAGATTATGACAGAAGACATTATGAATACCTGTCGAAGCCTAAACATAAGAAAGCACTGTTCCGATATATGAGAGCTCGGAAAATCTTGCCATCACCAGTTAATGTAGCTTGTGATAACCTGTCGGCACAAGAAATGACCACTACCTTAGAGGCAATCGGTGAAGGTCTGGAAAGCAGATTCACTTCAGTAGTGCCAAACAACTGGCAAAAGTCTACGACGAAGTCTGACTTTGAAGAAGTGACACAGACTGAAGTATCAAACGTGATTAAACATTTACCCTGTGCATCTCCTGGCCCAGATGGAATCACAGTACCCATGATTAAAATTCTGTTCAATTTATCGCCTCGAGACGTCGCCAATGTTATTAACTACTCCTTAAAAAACTCATGGGTGCCGCAGGATTGGAAGATAGCAAAGGTGATTCCTATACTAAAAAATCCGGGTGGAGGATTAACAGTCGATAATATCAGACCAATCTCTCTAACATCTAACATGGTCAAACTAGTAGAGAGGGTCCTACATAGCCGAGTAAGTATCTGGATGGCAGACAATTTAGTAATAAAACCGAACCAAATCGGCTTTCGTAGTGATTTCTCAATTTTGTGTGCCCATGCTGATTTAGAGAGCCGAATACAGCTCGCGCGTAAAAGAAGGCAATACGCTGCTTTAGTAACGCTTGACATAGCCAAGGCGTATGACAGTGTGGAGCACTTCATATTGTTAAATACGCTAGAGAGATTTAACTTCCCACAATATTTTGTTGAGTGGGTGGCAGAATTCTTAAAATCAAGAGAATTCTACTGCGTCAAGGATGAATGTTCCTCATCTAGATTTAAACAAACGCGCGGAGTTCCCCAAGGAGCAGTCTTATCTCCAATATTATTTAATGCTTTAATGAGCACAATTCCAACAGATCAAGAAGTTACTGTCTACATTTATGCTGATGACATCGCACTCTTTGCTGCTGACTGTGGTATTTACTCATTACAACTTAAATTACAAAGATATATTAACGTGTTAGAAATTTGGTCGCAGTCGATTTCGTTATCGTTAAATGTCAACAAAAGCGCGCTCATGGCGTTTCCGCTTGCAGAACCAATTTCAATTTCAATTCTATATAAACAGGAACCCATCCAGCAAGTAGACTCTATAAAATATTTGGGAATCATTTATAATGACAAACTTAACTGGAGTCCACACATAGAGTATATAACTACCAAAGCACAGCGGGCTTCAGGCTTACTACACAAGCTAAGTAACCGGAAATATGGGTTACGGAGGCACACCTTGATAACGTTGTACAAGATGTACATGCGCCCCATCATGGAATTCGGCTGCATATTATTCTCGGGTGGCCCTGCTTATAAAACGAAACCTCTAGTTCTCTTGGAGCGAGAAGCACTGCGAATGTGTCTGGGACTCCCTAGATTTGTGGCTATCAACGTACTGTACCAGGAAGCGCGCCTGCCTACACTTCTTTGTCGATTTCGAATTTTGACCGTACAAGCATTTTTAAAATTTTATAGCTTACCGGCAAGAAGATCTCAATATGCTTTTATCGCAAACCCAGACGCCTTCTTTCTTGCTCATTGGCCACGGTTTCACACACCTCAGATAATGTTTGTACAAAAAAATCTACAAAGTATAAATGTGAACATTAGAAATGTAATTGAGACTAATGACTCGAATTGTCATGTTATTATTGAGTATGATGATATATTCCCCCAAAACGCCAAATTACAATCCCTCAAATTTTTAAATAACATATTATTAGATTACTTGGAGCATGCGAAAACCAGAAATATAATAGCCACAGATGCTTCCGTAAATAATCAAAAGGCAGGTGTAGGCATTGCCTCTGATTTGCTTGACTGGTTCTTTTCAGTGAGACTGCCTGATTTTACTCCAGTTTTTGAAGCGGAGCTCTTGGCGATTATTTTAGCTCTTCGAAAACTTCCATCAAATCAAAACAATGCAATAATAATGACGGATTCTCTTTCAGTTTGTGCAGCTCTGACAGCTTCAGAGAACCCTCGAATTCTAAGCACATTCAAAACATTAGTACCGCCGCAGTTGAGACTCCTGAGATTACTATGGGTTCCGGGTCACTGTGGATTAAGATTAAATGAATTGGCCGATTCCTTAGCACGAGCCGCACTTGATGGGCCAGTTTTGTCCATTCTGCCAGATGTAGAATATATCACGGCTATAAGATATCGAAAATCAGCAATCTCCACTGATACGATAGAAAAAGTAATTACAAGGACAGACTATAACCACCTCATGTTTCCATGGCAACCCCACTGGAGTCAGTCCAGAAAGCTCGAAGTCTTAATTACTAAATTTCGATGTCGTGTCCCCCCCCCTAAACTTATATCTACACAGAGCTGGTCAGACAACATCACCCCTCTGCGCATTCTGCGGAGATATGGAATCACTAGATCATTATTTTTTGTATTGTCGCCGCTACGAGATACTTAGAAAAAGGTTACTAGTTATGCCATTTCGGAAATTAGGGCTTAGATTGACGGCGGAAACGGCGCTAAGCTTTGGCGCCTCAGCTTTGGGACATTGCCACAGGGATGCTTTCAATGCCGTTTGCGATTATATTCAGGCAACCAAGCGTATACCCTTGTGATCTTCAATCAAAAAAAAATATTTATTACTCTCAAGGGCAGAGTGAAGTAAACGCAGCTGAGTGGTAAACATAACACCTCAAATCTCAAAATTGCTCAACTTGATTTTTTTTCGTTTGCTGTTTTTATGTTGTTTTTATTTTTACATTAGTCTTATTATAATACCAATTCATTGCACATAGTTAAAATGATCACAGAAAAACTGCACTACACTTCCTTGGCCAATCCCCCTGAGTGGGTATGAGCCAACCTCCCAGGGAAACAAAACAAAACAAAACACGGTGGCACGAGGCGCGCTCACAGTGTTCGGGTCAGTGCGTGCAATTCTGAGCTCGGACGAGCGAGACGTTCTGCCGGGCGATACGGGGGCGTGTGCACGGAGGACCACGGAGCCGGGCGAGGTCCAGGGTGGCCGAGGATCCAGGTGCCAGGGGAGTTGCTGGCTGAATCAAGGATCGCCGAGCGGTGCCGAGCCGCACCGAGCGACGCGCCAGACTCGGACGTGGGCCGCGAGCTCACGAGCTGTGCACCCGAGGGTACCTGGCAGTGCCCTGGCCACGGCGAAGAACGCCGGTGACTGAGCTGCCGCACCGCAGCTGGGGCGAGCAGCATTTCAGCACGGCACTGACGGTGCTGTGCTGGCCAGAACCCGCACGTGGAACCGCTACACCCGGGCGGTGATCAAGAGCTCGAAAACGAGGTCCGAGGTCGCGCTGGTCCAGGCATCTCCTAGACGATGCCACCGCTGCTCGAGAGTCGTGAGACCACGGGACTGTTCTTCCTCGTGTGCCGTGGTGGTCGTCCCGACGCCGCCCGCACCACCGACTTTTCATAGCCCTTCTTTTGCATATAAACGTTTGAACACGTCTCCCTGTCTGTTTCCTGCGCCGCTGCACAGTAGTGGAAGTGCTCTAACCGTCCTAAACATCACAAAGGCAATAATGTTTCGCAACCAGATCAACGACACCACCTTCCGGTCTCAAACGTTGCTATCAGCTAGCGGCACCACACGGTTAAACCTTGGGTTGGTTGGTTGGTTGCGAAACTTTATTGCGGACCTCGCACGCAGCGGGCGACTCCCACGTCGGGACCGTTAGGCCAAGCCTATCGGCTGCTCCGCGGGCCTGCTGGACGGCCCAAAGTTGGTCAGCTTATTTTTTTTTTTGGTGGAGGGTAGGGGGGATCAGGCTGTATCTGCATTCTAGGTCAATTGGTTGCATATTGCATGTATGTTCTAGGTTAATTAGTTGCATATTAGAGTCGCTTTGGGAAGTTGAACTATAGTTCAACTTCCCAAAGCAACTCAGGCTGAGAGATGCCGTTTTAGACGAGTCGGGGTAATCTAGGTCACCAGGGATTCTTCAATGTGCACTGAAATGGCATATTACACGGGCCTATACCATTTAACGTCCGTCAAAATGCAACCTCGTTGCTCTGAGACGAAACCACATATTACGGTTCAGCAACCACAAGGTCCTGGTAGCGGTGCGTGCGAACTTGGCTGTATATTTATTCTCTACAAACATACATCTTGTTTACAGGCAGACACATACATACATACATACATACATACATACATACATACATACATACATACATACATACATACATACATACATACATACATACATACATACATACATACATACATACATACATACATACATACATACATACATACAGACAGACAGACAGATAGATAGATAGATAGATAGATAGATAAATAGATAGATAGATAGATTATATGTTTTATACATTTCAATTCAGGCTTTTCTATACACCTTTTTGCCAGCAAGACAAGAAAAAAAATTAGCAGATTCCACGAGCAGTGGGAATCGATGATATGCGAAGCGCGAATGAGGAAGTCTGATAGGTCACTTCAAAATCAGCACAACGTTACGAGACGGGGGTAAGTTATGCCGTACATGACATCAATATCATAATTATCGTGTTTGAACGTGTCATTTACATTCGTCCTTCATTCACGTCACGGAATACCAAATTTGGTATATGTGAAACTAGTGAAACGGCAGCGAGAACGCTATGAGCGTAGCATGTAGTCATGTTTTACGTGAAACGCATATTATGATCATCAGGTTTGGACGTGTCATTTACATTCGTTCTTCGTTCACGTCACGGAATACCAAATTTTGTACATGTGAGGCTAGCGCAACGGCGGCGAGCGCGTCATGAAGGGCCCATTATACTCTGACGCATCGTAGACGCGCGCGCAGGCTCGGCGCAGCGACGCCACGCTAGCGAAACGCGACCGGCGCGACCAGCGTCCGTCGGCGCGGCCCGGTGGCAGCCGGCGTGATATGCGACATGCTGCGTTTCGCGCCGATCACGTTACATAGACAGCACCGCGTCTGCCTCTCTTCGTGACGGTGGGACGCAGTGTGCGATCAGACGCGCATGCGTCAAAGCAACGCAGCGTGCGCCTGCGACTGTATAGCAGGCAGATCCACAATGGAGGTCAGTGAGCAGATCCACTGATGTCTACTAGGAGGATATCGGCGCCTGGCGTGGCATTGCCGGCGTGAGGCAATTAAACGAACGCCGGCGCGCACGCGCACCGGGTCAAGTCGAAGTGTATAGACGCCTTGAGTGTGACATGTACTCACGTTTTTACATGACACACATCTCATGATTATTATGTTTGCACCAGTCACATACCTTCGTCATCCATTCATGTAACACCAAATTTGGCATACGTGAAGCTATAGCGAATCGGCCACGAACGCATCATCAGTGTGGGATGTAGTCATGTTGTTACATGACACGCATGTTATGATCATCGTGTTTGGAACTTATCATTTAGATATGTCGTCCGCTCGAGTCGCGCAATACCGAATTTGGTACACGTGAAGCTAGCAAAATGGCCGCGAGCGCATCATGAGAGTAGCATGTAGTCATGTTTTTATCTCATGATCACCATGTTTGTACCAGGGACATACCTTCGTCATCCATTCGCGTCCCGTAATACCGAATTTGGTACTTGTGCAGCCAGCGGAATGGCCGCGAGCGTGTCATGAGCCTGGAATGTAGTCATGTTGTTACATGACAGGAATCTCATGATTATCATGTTCACCAGTCACATACCTTCGTCATCCACTCACGTCCCGTCATACCAAATTTGGTATATGCAAAGCAAGCGAAACGGCCGCGAGCACATCACAAGTGTGGCATGTAGTTATGTTGTTCCATGACATGCATGTCATGAGTTTCATGTTATTGTCTGTCGCTTGTGTTCGCCATGCAGTCATGTCATGCCATACCAGTTATGAAACATTTCATGTGAATAACACCACCACAAGAGCAGCAAGATCATAAAATGTAAATCATGACATTCATGACATGCGTTTCATAATTTTCATGTTATGACTAATCAGTTATGTTCGTCATACAGTCATGTTATCTCATAGGAAGTTTGGTATTGATACCATGATCCAAACGGCCAGGAGATCTAAAAGTCATGAGTGGCTAGATAGATAGATAGATAGATAGATAGATAGATAGATAGATAGATAGATAGATAGATAGATAGATAGATAGATAGATAGATACGCTCAAAGTCGCCGAAGTCCGCCAAGAAATGCTTCGCATTTAAAAGTTCGCAGTCCTTTCAGCCAGAAGATGCTTCTTGCGTTACAAGGTGACTTCGGTTCGAACGCGAACGGAAGGCGCCCTGCAGCGTTTCGCATTTCTGTAATAGCCGACTCCATGCGTCTGTTCACCGTGGTAGAAAACGTCAGTGATTAGTGAGTAAGCAAGGTTAAGCGAACTGCTTGCTGTAGGAGCGCAGCAAGCCTGGCGTGTATAAGTCCAGGCGCTGTCTATTGACTGTGCCTGTAGCTGGTAGCCGTCTAGGTATATAGTGTAGACGTGTGTATTCATTTCCGGTACCCATACACGGGTGAGCGAATAGCAAACGCACACACGCACGCACACACACACACACACACACACACACACACACACACACACACACACACACACACACACACACACACACACACACGACAAAGAGAGAGAGAGAGAAGAGGGAAAAAAAGGAAGCAAGCTCTGGCAGGTTCGAATTGAACAGAATCGATACACGACAGAGACATGCAGAACGGAAAAGGCCCATCGCATCTGCCTCTACACACGTCTATTCCGAGCGCACGCAAAAGGTGGAGCCAAAGCTAAATTGAGAACGGTAAGGGAAAGCAAATGCAAGCTGAATCGACCGCTGCACAAATTGGAGCTCGTCATGCGTCCGTTCGCCAGCTTTCTCGACAGTTGTCCGCGACAACGTAGAGGTGCTACTTTTTGGCTCATTTCTTTTGCGTGTGGGGTGGTCGGAATCTCTTATTTGTTTCCTGACGCGGCTGCACCGCGCATTCATATTCACTATAGCGTTGTGTGCCTTTGTAAACCGGGTCTTTGGGCCATCCGGGATTTGCTGTGCAGACCAAAGGGTATATAGGCAAACGACAGACAATCACTTTTGCAATGTGGCAGCGCAAGATAGCTTATTGTCCTGTGGGAGTAGGCTGGAATCAAGCACTAATTGGATTCCGTGTTCCTCGAATTGGAAGTCGTTGACAGGTCGGAACGCCGATAACGTTGCTTCACGGTGGAAACCTTGAGCTAGTTGGCACTGCAATGCCTCCTATACACACAGCGTGTGCGAAACACACGTACCCACCTCCCCCCTCCACCATAAACACATGCGCACTCATCACACATATCTACACGCACAGAGAGAAAGAGAGAGAGAGAGAGGAAAGTGTACATACAAAAAAGAAAGACTGGCATCACTTTATTTCGATTTCTTTTGGGCTGTATATTGATGCTCAAAAATACTTCGGTTCCTAAGCATGCCCATTAAATAGTCATACAATAGCAGCTGCTAAATAGCCACACAATAGCAGCTGCTAAATAGCCATACAATAGCAGCCATACAATAGCAGCTGCATAAATAGCAGCTGCTCACTTCTTTACCGATTGTCCTGACTGCTGATAAATAATATTGTAGTGTGGGGTTTTACATTCCAAATACACGATACGATTACAAGAGACGCCGTAGTGGCGGTCTCCGGAGATTTCGATTATCTGGCGTTCTTTAACGTGCACTGAAATCGAGTGAGTGAGTATGAACCTTATCGAGGTCCTGAGAAGAAAGCAAGCAGTGCCGAAAGCCCCACCAATCAATCTGGTGGCCCCACCCAGGTCGGGACCGGTAGACAGAATCTTTCAGCGACGGCCCGGGCCCTCTGGACAGCCTTGAGCTGAGCGCTGAGCTCTGTGCTTCGAAGGGTGAAGTCCCAAGAGGACTGGTCAGAAAATTTTGTTGGTTGTTGGCAGGGCACTGCCAGAGCATGTGGTCGAAAACGTCATAGTCGTTGTCACAGTGTGGACATACAGATTGTGAGAAGAGCCTGCACCACTACTGTATCGCAGGTAGTGTGGACATACAGTGGAGAAGTCAACAAAGAACATTTCGCCTATATCGAAATGTGACCGCCGAGGCTAGGATCAAACCCGCGTCCTTTGGGTCAACAGCCGATCTCTATAACTACTGCTCCACAGCGGAGAACTACTGACAAATGCATTTCCAATCGCGTCACTGCACTCTGCACGTGCAAGGCGTTTCGACGTCAAACTTCGTAGGCAACAGTATCAAACCTCCAATAAACATTAAAGGGACACTAAAGTCAAATAACAATTTACGTCAGAGTGAAAGCTCAATGTATGACAACATCTAAAACGACAATATTATCAACAACAGTGCCCTACTTACCGAGAAATTAAGGTAAATGCACAAGAACACAAGCACCACAGTAGGGCGTTTTCAAAATGATCCCGATGACATCAGACGGACCGCCTACAATTTATCACTAGTAATCAATCAACTGCACCAAATAAAGAACCTTCCGTGCACCAAGAGATGCAATAGAATGCTGCTTGTTCGTTTCTGTTAAACTCATGGAAAAAAAAACCGCCGGACGTTACTATGGGGAATGGCGCGAGTGGTTAAAAAAATGCAATTTTCACGTAATTACATGAAACAGGTAGTGCCATCTAGTGGGGCACAGTTGAAACAAAAAAAAAAAACGTCTGCAATCTAGATGCCAATGACGAGAAATTGATCAATGACCGTTATTGCTGCTGTGGCTCCCGCTCCTTTCGGTCTGCTGTTACTAGCGCATTAAAGCCGGCCAACGTTGTGCACGGCAACAGTGACGTGAGTTGGTCCAGTCAGTCCGCTTCTTGAGGCGGGTAATTTGAAATGCGCTAACCCGATACGGACCACCAAAACGTGATTTTATGTCAAAATAGGCCTTTCCTCGGCACAAAAGTAACACTACAAGGTCTCTGGAGCGCTATTTCCACAATCAACGACGACTTAATAGTTGCTTTTAGTGTCCTTTTAAATGATGCACTATGAACTGTTTTTCAATCAAAACAACAAATGCTTCACAATATATAAACAATAATTTTGCCCGTACACTCCGCTCTCTTCGATTAGCGTTACAGAAGGCGGTTTATCGTGAAAAGCCTAGCTTACTTAGTGATTGATACAGGCTGTACGTCCATTCCGGAATTTTGAAGTGTATTATGATGATTGGAATGAAATTATCCATGTTTCGCAGCAATTTTACCGTTATCAGCGAACAGCTGAAAATCTAAAATAATCAAAAACGGGGGGGGGGGGAGGGGGGATGTTCGCACTTATGGCGACTATGCGACTGGGAAAATCAAATTTGGTTGGGAAATTTTCCATTGCGTTTTTTTTCTGTACACTTTGAATGTTTTCACAGACGGTATAAGCCAGCGTAAAGAGAGCCTCATGGATCTCGCTTAGCGTATAGGCCTACAGTAAGAGGCATCGGAAATCAATGTAACCAACGGAGACCGCAATGAGGTAAGAAGTAGGGAATAGTTAGTGGTGATCAATGAGACTAGAGACGCGTTGCTTTCGTGCTTGCTTGCTCGATATACTTCGAGCGATTTAAGTGAGAGGACCAGCTGCACGCCTGCCTCGATATCGAATTTCCTGACTTACTGAACCCGCTGTAGCACTTCAAAATACTCGGACGACATGCTCGTAGTTACCAAATAATAATAAAAAGAATCTTCATGAGCCTGAAATATCGTGAGTGTTGTTATGACGACGCTTGTCGCTCACCGGCTAATTTTTTTCTGCCGTTCCTAGGACAATTTATATAAAAAAATGAAGAGTTTTGTGTGCCATTTTGTGGTGAAGGCCATCCCTCTTTTCGCTTGACGGTTAGAATAAAACAAATAATAAGAACAATAATATAGATATATATACACATTCCTGCCTTTCGTAAGTTATATAATTCTCGCCATAACAAAGCAG
The DNA here is from genome assembly GCF_043290135.1 of Rhipicephalus microplus. NCBI lineage: Eukaryota > Metazoa > Arthropoda > Arachnida > Ixodida > Ixodidae > Rhipicephalus > Rhipicephalus microplus. The sequence goes on along the minus strand of NC_134702.1, from coordinate 98,084,810 downwards.
AAATGCAAGTACGCTGCACGCTTAATGCTCAGCACAAATATCACTCGTTGGAGCGACAATTTCGCCAACCGGTTGAAGATAAGATTTATTAAAAAATTACTATTATAGGTTTTAATGGTCCAATCTGTAGATTGATCGATTTTTCGCGACGCCATTTGTTCTTTCGTTTTCGTACAGACTGTCGTAAAAGCTGACGACAGGAGACGCCAAATATCTTAGCCTCCGGAGGTGCTTCGCACATAATGGGAAGATTCGGGTTCATTACCGTAAAATGGCAAACACTTCAGCCCTTCAACACTTCCGAGCTCCTCATGATTGCTGAAAAAAAAACACGTTCTACAAACAGCAAACAGTGCTGCGCACAATTCAGCCAAATTTCGTACTCGTGTAAAGTTGACAAGTATAGAGCGCGAAGTTGCCTATCTCTCAACTGCCCTCTATTCACGACGCCGTCGTGTCCTCACTCACTTCGATGCATGCTACAATTTGAAAACGTAATTATATCATCTTTTTGGTTCTTACAGTACCTAGTTTTGGTTCTTACAGTACCATGACGTCAAAACACTCCATGAGTTTTTCATCACGTGCTTGTGGGTGGGGCCACAGCTGCATATCGCCGAAGAGAAAAAATTGCTGCTAGTGGTAGATAGCTGACGTAAATCAGGAGCGGCGTTTGAATTAGATGCGTTTCTTTGGTACGGGTGGTCACCGCGTGGTGCCATTGCAGTCTGTAGCGGGCTTAAATTGTACAGTTACAAAACTGGCGCGTTCAGGAACAACGGGACCATGATTCATGACGCGCGCGTGACGTAGCTTCTTTTCGCCATGTCATCCTTCCCTGTGTAGTTTCCAGCGCTCCAGTCGGGACTTAAAGCGTGCAACAAACACTCGTTTTCGCTCGTTCTTGAAGAATTCTAAGACAACAAAACCTTTGTGGCAATCAATTCATTAAGCACTAAACTACGATACTGAGGTCATTTGATCAATATTTGGAAAAGTATATTTCCGGAATATTTCAACTATATGGGTCTGTACGAATATAGTTGAACGCTAAAGTGTACATATGACGTAGTTCCGTTAGAGCACAACTGCGCCACTTCCGAGAGCAGGGCTCTCACGGCGTAAAATATTGAGTCTAGGACTATCGCTTGAACCACGATTGACTTACGGACTGTCGCGATTGCGCTTTCAAGGTGACACGTAGATGAATATAACCACTAAGGGAATGTGGAGGACAATATAAAGTCTGTCCAGCTTATTTATTACATATATTTATTTTTGCTGGAGATGAAAAACGAACTTAAAAGAACATTAGGACATCTTTCACTTTTACTTCTATTCTTATCTCATAAGTCAGGGGAGCTGGACCTCATCAACGCAACTCAGGGCGTGGCACTGGGCATACGCCCTTCCCGTCACACCCGCGCCTATCGTCTAATGAACGAGCTCAAAGAACAAGGATCAACCATAAATAAAGAAGAGTGGTACCAAAGAATACAGCAACACCGTAGCTATTATGTACAGGTGTTAACCCTAAGACGGTAGAAGTGACCTTTGCGCGTATGTTTTGGAAAAAAATCAGCGGCACGTACTGAACTCGTAGTCACGCACGATGAATCACGCCACGGCTGAAAAGCTTACCGCGTCACCCATCATGTCGGCGTTGGTCGGAGGGCTTCTTAACTCCAAATAGAAACAGCGCTGCGACGTGGCCTCGATGATATCCGCTCAACCCGAGACGGGAAAGTCCCTTCGGCCGAGGTAAATGTCCGGCGTCCAAGTCGACACAAGCGTACAGGACAAGTTCAGTTTGCACTCGGTTAGTTCTGAAGCTCGAATTTTGAAGTGTCGCAGATGCGCACCGGTATGGCACGCGCGTCCAATGTGTTCCTCTCCGTTCCGGAAATAAAACAAACGAGCTAACAAAAAAGAAAGCGGCTGTCATAGAAACACCTGGCACGTCCTGGCGGCACGGAGAGAGATGAACTACGGCCGTACCGGCATGTCGGGCTTATGTGCGCGCGTACACACGTACGACATCGGCGGTATATACTGTGTGTGGCCATGACTCTGTTTCCAAGCCGTCACAGACATCTGGCTCGGTGACTTTGCCGACAGAGTGCGGGATATACAGATAATCAAGGTGTGATGGAAGGAAACGTTATGTTATGATCAATCAATCAATCAATCAATCAGTCAATCAATCATAATCATTGTTTTTCGAAGAATTTGCTGCGGAGACAATGACTAAAGGCTTAAACAGCCTGACGAGGCCCCTGCCCCCATTCAATTCGTGCAGCGTTTTCAAAAACATGTGCAATAGTGTACACATTAAATAGAGAAGAAAATCGAGTTGCGTTCAATATACAACCGAAAAAACTGAAAAGTTCACATCCACTTCTTCTGGTCAAAAATGTTGCATATGTACATCATTACATTATTAGCACAGAAGACATATTTGAACAAAATTAAAACGAAATGCGCATAACATAAACAAGTGGTTCATACAGACCACTCGCTCAATTACGCAGTATACATACACCAAGTAAACTAAAGAACAGAGCTTTGTATCGCGTTATAGATATGTTTTGAATATCAATGCGTCAGTACCACGCACATAGATAAACATTAGAAAGCGGAAATGCTAGTAGTATAAAAATGTAAATGTCACGCCAGCCTACAACAAGCATGCTGTCGGCACGACAAATGTTTTGTACATTGTTTTGATCTCGCCGAGTCTATATGTCCACGTTATTATGTATGTTTGTCCAAAAATTGTGTAGCTTGATAGGATAATAATTGTTTCCCGTAATTTATCCTAATCTTCGGGAGCCTCCTTATCCGCTACCTAAACGCGTTCAGAGGTTCAGCTACCGTGCCAATATCTGTATACATGCCCGTGGTGTGTATATGCTGCATAAGTTTGCAATGGTAAACTTGATCGGCCGTAAGCGTGTCATATCGCATAAATACTTCCCGGGTGCCTAATCTCATATATTTAATTTAAAAAAAATACGCGGCACTCGTTTTTGTAGTGTCGTTAGTCTACTAGTTATGTTTAGCGGAAGTTAACAGCCATGTTAACACGGCTGTGAGGATGTTGCAGCCATTTGAAGTTAGGCGAGAACACAACATACGTAAGTGCCCGTCTATCCTTTCTGTAAGACGATCCTTACTGGGGCAGCACCAGGAGGAAGCGTGGGGAAGGGAGGGGGAGGGGTGGCCATTCCTCTTGCTATAACCTCCCCCCTTCACTTCACCCCCCTCTCTCTGACCCTAATGCAGGCATAGTATAAACAACGCATAGGTTCACAATGTTCAATGCACCCGCACAACTGTTACGTTCCTCCATGCTAGGAATCAATTTTTTAGGCACAAGTCAGCAAATAAATTCATGCCTTTCTTTCTTCATGCTCTCCAGTGTGCATACTTATGTGCACAGCAACGAAGTTTTCTAAATCAGTAACATCTGCAGGACATCAGTATGTCAGCCAGTTGACATTTCTTTGCTCTCACAAAATAGCAGGTGAATCGAAATGCCGAAAACGTGTAACATTTCCTCCTTGCCCTATTTGTTGGATTTTTTCTATAAGTCATCGAGCTTCAGCCTTCAGTAGTGTCTTTCTTTCTTTATTTTTTCGTCCGTCTGTAGTTCACTCAACAATTTCAAAAAAAAAAAAAAACAGACTCGTGGGCTGGCTAGTACTGCAGAGCTTGAGGTTTACCATTGTCGAACGACGCAGGCCTATAGCCCTGGAAAAGGAGAAGACCACGAAGATGTGCCCTTGTGTTTTATGTCATCCAGCGTCATTTCATTTGTGTTAAACCTGAAGGTATGCCCGCAGTTTTAATGTATTTTTGTTCAATTAAACTGTTAAGAACTTGTGTTTTTCGTGTTTACTCGACCAACAAAAAAGAAAATGATGGCGGCTTGAACAAGTTGCGCAACACCAAGTCACAGCGGAGCTCATAATCACCGAACTTGTCACGTTCAACTTGTCAATCACCGAACTTGTCAGGTTTTTGCTTAGGCTTTACAAGGTATCGCTGAGTTGTGCCATGGGGTGCTAGGCCTTACTTGATTTTACGTGGTTTTGACGGGAACATGGCCCATGACTTGTTGTTACGTGATATTACGTTTATTTGACGGGACCGTGTAAACTAAGTAGTTGTAGCGTAATTTTACGTGATTTCGGCAGTAACATGTCACTTGACTAGTTGCCTTCTTCTTTACTCTCCTCCTTACCGTAACATCGTTACCTTTTTTGCCTATTTGCTTGTATGATTTGATAGTTAAAAGAGCTGATCAAGATGGTTTTGCGTCATGACATTCATTGGTGTATCAGCCGTTCTTTCTTTGGTGACAGTGTCGCTTTCGTCTTTGATGAATAGGCGCGAATTCTGAGAATTGACTCAATTCTGAAGTTAGCGCCCGTCTCGTGTGCTTGATCCTCGCTTGTGTCGTTGTTTCTTTGCTCCTCCGGCTTTATCGCGAATTCCCCCATACCAGTCCCGTTATCCATTTTCGCGATGTATAGCCGCGTGCTCTGCTTGTGGCGTTGTCGAGTGCTCAAGTCAGTCGCCTGCCAACGCTTGGTGTTGGAACGTTCGTTTTCCGGTGGCGCCGTACACGCCCTCAAAGATGACGCAATTAATGTTCCGCGTATCTGCCATTGCTCTCTGGTGATAGCGTGGTCGCACAACAAACTGAGGAACGCTTTTGCACTGCAATAAGTTAGTGTTATGTTAGTGCAACATGTTAGTTTGAGTTAGAGTGCTACTTTCTAGCTCAATGTGCTATTATCGCGTTCTGCGTTACTTTGTAAACGACTATGGGAGACTCCGTAAGTAAGCTGTCTCTCACATTGGGCACACGACATGTTGCACATGCGTGCTCAAAAAGAGTTAAAGATATCACATACAACAAAGTGCTGTAGAAGGAAATGCACGTACAGTCTAACCCACAAATTCATTGATTGATTGATATGTGGGGTTTAACGTACCAAGACCACCATATGATTATGAGAGGCGCCGTAATGGAGGGCTCCGGAAATTTCGACCCCCTGGGGTTCTTTAACGTGCACCCAAATCTGAGCACACGGGCCTACAACATTCCCGCCTCCATCGGAAATTTGATCTTGCGACCTGCGGGTCAGCAGCCGAGTACCTTAGTCTAACCCACTAATAGTGGTACCCAACTGCCATGAAAATTCCATTGTTATAACCGATAGTGGCTATAAAATGGTTGCAAGAAATAAAAATAAGCAATGTATAAAACAGCTGTATAATATCAGATGGTATATGCTAACAGATATCAGTGATTAAGATAATGTTTTGGACATGCGTTTTGAACATGGACACTTTCACAGGACCGCCACAAGCCAATGTATGGCAAAATCTGAAGTTCTGAATGCTGAAACTCTTCAAAGTTTCAAAATGTAGGGGCGAAGCTCCTTAGGGTCTTGGCCTGTCCTTCCTCCGATGTTTTTAGGTTTCTGCAGTATTTAAAGTGCTCACTAGAGAGCCCACGAGACCGAAGGTTCTTGGCAGGCTGCGCGGTGGCGGCGCGAAGACCCTGCCGCTCGCCATCATGAGGCAACGGCACTGCAGCGGCGTTGTTCGACCACGACAACTACAAGCAAGGACAGACAGACAGACAGACAGACAGACAGACAGACAGACAGACAGACAGACAGACAGACAGACAGACAGACAGACAGACAGACAGACAGACAGACAGACAGACAGACAGATAGACAGACAGACAGACAGACAGACAGACAGACGAATGGAAGGACAGACGGATGGACGGGCAGACTGTAGTTGCTGGTAGTTTGCGCTCTGTGTGTAGTCGTTTTCTTCTTGAGTCCCTATCTTATTTTGCGCAGTTAACAGTTAGGGAATTGACAGAAGTCGACCGCAACTCCCGCAAAATAGCTCATTTTAAAAGGGAGCTTTGCCGCAATACTATTACAGTGTGTGGAGAAACATATTGCAAATCTGGAGGATCGCTTTTATTCAGATAAAATACTATAGTCATTATCTTGAATATAAATTACCGTAATATCAAGAAAAACCTAAAGAACTGTTTTAAAAAAACTCACTACTGCTACAATATTTGAAAATTAAATTGAAATTTGAAATTTATTTGATGAAATTTGACGAGATTACAAGGTGGACAAGAAGTGCAACTTCAGAGGTCCCGGAGTGAAAACTGTCGGGGGTACCTCCTAACAAAACATAAATGGGGGTTTACAGAAAACTAGGCGAACAGTGAGTCATTTATTTTATATAATTTCAATAGGGCCAGTAATAAAGGGTAAAGTATTCGTAAGTATGAAAAAAATTTTAAAAAGCCAAGCATGACAATCACAAACATAAATGATAAAATAATTTTAACAGTGAGATAGAAAAAATCACAAAAATAATTCAAACAAAGAATAGTGACACGAACAGCTACGCATGTGAACAAGTATCGAAATGGGCAAAAGTGAAACACTTGGAAGTGGCAACAGCACATTGCGAAGTAGTAGGGTTGACAAAACCTAGTGAATTCTATGTGTCTAACAGAGTGTTAATGAAATGCTCCTTAGTTTTACGTTTGAATGAGAACAATGAAGATGACTTTATATTCGATGACAATGAACTTCATATTGAAATGCCTAAAAAAGCAACAGTAAATTGCCCATAATTTGTTCTAATTTTAGGAAGGAGTAGATTAAGTCGCTTTGAATATCTTGTATTATTGTTATTGATGAAGTTGGAGCGAGTAAAACCGCGAATATTGAGATCGGTATTGATAAGACGAAACATTAGTAGTGACACCTTATGATGGAATAACATGCGGAAAGGTAGAACATTTAAACAACGGAATATGGGAGCAGATAGAGATGTATGATTTTGAAAGGTAACCAATCGTAATGCCTGCCTTTGCAAGATTTCTAGATGATGAATATGTGTGTAATATGTATTACCCCAGGATGAAAGGCAGTATGAGAGGTGACTGTCTGTGTACGCATAGTATAAAGACATGAAAATATTACTTATACAATATTACTTATACAAGTATATAGGAATTTATAGTCGCATTCGTTTTGTTTCATGAAGGTGTAGCTACAAACGGCATCAAAAGCGTTCTTGTGGCTGAAGCCCAAGGCGGAAGCACCAAAGGTAAGTATACATTTTCAATTGCGAAGTTCAGCCGCCAGGTTAGCGAATGCGATAACAAGAAGACGTTTTCTTATCCATCCGGAATGGCGATATGACAAAAAATTAAGCTCTAATGATTCCATATCGAAGAAAAAATTGCATAGGAGTGATGTCGCCAAACCAGCCTTGCGTTAATACAGATTTAACGGAGGCACACAACATCGTAATCCAGTTACCATGACTTCCAGTTATCTAGTGTGAAACCACTAGATAAATTTTGTCAACGGTGTTCTGGTTATATGGCGTCCATGCCCACCGCTTGTATTTCTCTCCGTATTGTTTTCCTTCAAACATTTCATTGAAACGGCTGATGAGTATGTAATAATTAAAGGTAGATATTTTAACCTTACTAAGAATGTTAAAATCCATTTACTCTGTTGTACTGGGCCCTAAATATATTATCAGCTGGAAATATTTTTTCGGTATTTTTTGTACATTTCTATAGTTGTGTAGAAGCTAATCGTTTTTCTGAATGCGTATTTTATATTCTGTATTGTACTTTGTCTTCTAACGTCATATGTCCGTGGTTTCAGATTGTTAATATGTATTTTCTTTCTTTTTTTGTCTTCCTAAGTGTGATTGCCGTTGGTTATACAGCTATATTTTGAAGTGTGAGTTCCCAATACTCTTTATACCCTTTGAAATTTGGTTTTATGTTAAAAAAAAGAAATCGCGGTATTTTTATGTTTCGGTGCACCTGAGAAAATGTATGAGTGGATGGTCCCTATCTAGTCGGGCATAGTCAATCGGCTTATAGTCCCTTCAACCTTGCCAATGTTATGTCTTAACAAATCGAATCGAATCGAACTGAATTGAATAATGGGGACTCACCTATTCTGACTGAGCTCATCTGCTGTAATATAAATTTAAAATTTTTAAATCACATATATATCCCCCAACTCCAGGCCGATCCTTCTTCCTCCCATCTTATGGGAGTTTGTCAATATTGGTGTATCATTATCATCACCATCCATCATCATCATCATTAATTTTTTCGTCTTCAGGTTTGTCCACAGCTGTTTTTGTTGTAATGTTATCAACTTCTTTCAGAGCATGCACAGACAAGTCACTGCCCGTGCGACCTTCCACTTGACCGGGCGGCCGATTGTGTTGTCCTTATTGTTGTTCTAGTCTCCGCGTGAGAACTGCCGTTACAAAGAACATCACGAGCGCATCTGAATTGTTCCATCTTTTCCCAGTTGTTCGGGTGATAAGTTCTGAAAGAACGGTGTGAGATTTTTTGTCTTTTTCATGTCTCAACACCTATTTTATTTATTTATTTCAGACACACTGTCAACCCCAACGGGGATTTTTGCAGAGCGGGCATACACAGAATAAAAATATACAAGAGTGTTCGATTCGCCGCTAACAACTTGGTGAATTATCAAGAAAGCTGCACCTAAAACCTAACAAACACACATGGAAAGTAAAAAAAAAGCATCCATACAAAAGTTACGAAGCATGCGGCATGAAAAGAAGTCACAATGATAAGGAAAATGTATGAGATAAGTAATGTGTGAATCGCTCGTTACAGGATGAAAATGATATCATTACATAAAGCAAAAATGGTAAGGTTAGTACTATACTAAGAGTTTATGTTTGACAAACACATAGGTGGTTTTCAAGAAGTGCCAGGAAGTTATCTTCGTTACTACAGGTAGTTCTGTACGTAGGCAGACTATTTCATAACCTGATGGCTTGTGAAAAAAAAAACGAGAATTCAAGACAGTCAGTTCTTAACCTGTGTTATTCAAGGAATTGGGGGGGGGGGGGGGTTATGACGAGAGGGCCTAGTTTCTGGGTGAGATAGGCATTTGTTCAGATCAATACGAAGCTTATTAATTGTGTAAAATCGGAAACAGCATTTTTTGGCGGGTGATATCGGCACGGTAACTGAGCGTCAGTATTGCTTATTCTTGCAATAATGTGTTTGTGGAGTCAGATGTACAATATTTATTAAAAATAAACCTGACTGCTTTCCTTTGCATGTTTTGCAGTTTATTTATTATGTTTTTTGTAGATGGGAACCAAACGATGGTAGAGTACTCAAGCACTGGTCTGACAAATCTGTTATGGGCAAGTAGCTTCGTAGCGTGCGGTGCTGAATGGAGGCGTCTTTTCAGAAAAAAAAATCTTTTATTGCAGATGATGTTACAAGGTTTACGTGTGCCTCTAATTTCAGGTCATTAGATATGATTAAGCCAGGATACCTCTGTTTCCTAAGAGGAGCGAGTTCAGTGGCAACGATAGCATAGGAAAACTTGGATGTCATTTTTTTTCTGGTTATTCAGAGAAAAGCTGATATATCTAATTTTAATGTCATCCGCCATTCCATACACCATCGAAATACAAATTTTAGATCATCTTCAAGGGTCACGTGGTCGCTAGGACAGATATTTTTTATATAATATACAGTCATCGGCAAAACGCCATATGTACGTATTGATAGATGCAGGTGGATCACTTATAATAATGAAAAATAAAATGGGAGCAACAACACTGCCCTCAGGTACGCTGGACATAACTTGGTTTATTTCAAATTTTTGGTTATTAATTTCAACAAACTGTGTTTGGTTTGATAGATAAGCGCTGATCCAGTCAGTAATTTGGCCCTTACTTAATGCTGCTTCGACTTTTATGGTTAGTTTTTTATGTGACACCCGACCAAATGCCTTTGAGAAGTCGAGAAGTATGAAATCTATCTGTTTTTTTTATTTTCAATGGCTTGTGCTATTTCGTGTACTAATTTGGTTAACTGAGTTGCTGTAGAAAGACGTTTGCGAAAACCATGTTGGAATGGTGATAAATGTTTTTCTTCGACATACGTAGTAATGTGTTTAAGGATGATGTGTTCAAGAAACTTGCACGTTGTGCTGGTCAGTGAAATAAGGCAGAAGTTGGAAGCGTCAATTTTGTTACCTCCTTTGTGAACTGGTATAACTTTAGCGGTTTTCCATTCGCTTGGGAAAGCACAAGTTGTTAATGATTTCCAAAATATTAGGAATAAATATTTCGCCATCCATTCAGCATACCACCTTTAAAAATATTTATTAATGCAACTCAGTAAAGATGAAGTACCTGTGCCTCCCGAGAGAATAGGCGGAGCTGTTGGGTAGAAAAATGAAGCGCATAATTTTCAATATTTCTTACTTTCTTGGAGCCGCCGAAGACGCACTTTTAAAAATTTTATGTTTTTATTTCCTCCCCCCCCCCCCTTGATATTGTTTGTCAAATAAACCTTAGTCACTGAAATGCAAACAAGAATTTAATCCGCAAATCATGTGCGTACATGAAGGCTCATCCATTCATGAACGAGTACGGCCACAATCGCAAGGTGTACTACACCGTCAATACCGGCTGACACCATCTTCGAATTTCTTTCCCAGAAGCGGCACGTAATGAAACATTTTGTCTACGCAGAAGCCGTGCGTATGACTTAAAGCATGCGGCAGCAGTCGAGTCATCGCAACGAAACACAGTTACCTTCGAATCCGGAATGATGGACTTACTCTTTATAATTATGTGTCAGGAAGGAATTTAAGATATGCCAAGTGAACGAGGTTGTTATTATTCGGTACAGACTGACCGTTGATGAAGTAGACAGGATTGGTTCCGCTTGAGCTGCGTCGGGCCATGGTATACCCTTTAAAAACTGGTCGCCGGTTCGACTCGCCAGTGTAATCGCAAAGAGACCTCTTCGTTGGGTGCACTGGTTTGTACAGAATCACCCTTCGGCACACGCACACCGAGCAGTATGGAAGCAAAGGGATGCACACGCAGTGATAGCGGTCAACTTCGCATGACCGGCGTTTCTGGCGCAACACGCACGCACACACAAACACACGCGTCAGTATAGTGTACGACCGGCATGCGCGCCGCAACGCAGCCGTCACAATCGGCGAGGCCGCGCAGCGCGATAAATAAGACGTCCTCTTCGCTACCGGCGCATAACAGCTGGCGACGCTGCTTTGCCCTACGCAGTAGCAGCAGCCGCGGCAGTCGGAGCCGCAAATCCATGGCGCGTGCTCCTCCACAACTGTCGCGTACTATGCGTGCACCGGCCGCATATTCTGGCCTCCAAAAGGCTCGCCTGCTCGCGCCTGGAGTTACTATGTACGCACGGTGTCATTAGGCAGCACAGTTGCAGCCCTGTTTTCCAAACGACGACAGCAACCCTGCCTTGCCGAGAAGCTGAATGCTCGGGCTCATTTTCCAATCCCTCGATGACACCGCTGCAGTGAAGTGACTTTACATCAGTAGTCGACAGTGAAGTTAAATCAACGGCCACCAGGTCGTCCTAACCTCTGGAGCCCTCCACTACGGCGTCTCTGATAATGGTTTTTGGGACGTAAAACCCCAGCTATTACTATTATTATTAAAGGCAGGGCGTCTTGAGAAGTACGTCAGCGTCTTGTTTTAATTCTTGCATTCGTTGTGACGTGCGTTTTACTGCGATAACAATTATGTGGACAGTATCGGCTGGTTTTTGTGTCGTCGCTGCCGTCATACACGTATATGTGTATGTATGTATATATTACGGGGAAGGATACGCTGGCCTCCTCATTCTGCGGAGAGAACATCGCCTTTCCGGACGGGGTGGTCTGCACGCTTATCTCGTGAGCGAAGAGAGGGAGGGGGTGCTTATGGTTTCTGTGCTATAGCGGCACCGATCAGCGCGTGCCTTGTGCCCCCACAGCAGGCGAGAGCTTCTACGGGCTGCGCTTTCAACAAGAAAAACGGGGCCAAGAGTGTACCTGGAGCGGCCGTGTTCGCTTACACCAGTGTTTTGTAGAGTTACGTGAGATCTGATATAAGTAATTGGACTGACTGCCTCACTTCGTAGATCAACGCCGTCACTTCGCACGAGCCTCTTTGTGGTCATCTGACCACGCTGCATAAAACTTCGTTACTTAGCAAGTGCATGTTAACTACTAATAATATTGCTCCTAAAAATGCTAGCCTTCTTACGTAAAACGTTTGAATGTGTTGCTATCGCATTCATTTCTTCGCCCTTTTTGGCGAAATTGTAATTCTTTTTTGAAACTGGGCCACCCTAGGAAAAGGGGGGGGGGCGTAGGAAGAGAGAGGGCTGCGGTTAGGCTAATGATTTTTTTCTTTATTTGTCTCTTCTCTGTTAAGCGCTTTTGTAGGTTAATTATTATTTATAAATGTACAATGAATATTATAATCATGTTTTGCGTGTTGACGTGCGAATACAATATTACTAAGCATAATTAAGAAACATTTTTATAGTGACTAAGGACACATACAGCCTTTTTATCCAATGCATTGATCTTGCTGTGTTAATCCAATCCGGTGAAAGTTCGTCGAATCGAACTAGGTTAATTCCAACTTGAGTTAAGTAGAACTGATGCTCTATAGTACCAGTGGAGCCCTGTGTACTGCAATAAGGGAAAGCTCCTAATAATTCAAACAGGTGGATATCCACGACAGTTAATTTGAACTGGAGACCCCCGGTTGTTTATCCCTCAACGCAGAAGTCGGCCCACAGTAATCACGCTATACTGCTAAACCTAACCGAACTGAATTCATTAGAGATGCAAAACAACAGAACAACAGCATTTCTCAGTAGATGAGACTTCAGATCTTGTGCTAGAGCTCTTGGGTAACCTACAAATGATGTCCATGGAGTCGCGACGGAGGAAACACAAGCTAGTGAAAATTGCCTATAGTTGTTGTTTAATTAGCCTTAGTCTGTTTCAGAGAACACCCAGGGGAGACCACAATTACCTTTAATTTTGATTACGTTAACTATAAAATTTAAAGGAACGTGTTTTGAAGTGTAAATTGCGTCATATATTTCGACAGTAGGGCTCACTGCTCTTGTTTTGGGCGTATCATTGACTGGCGAATTAATTTTGGTTGCCGTTAAAAGTTCCATGAACTGAACAGAATCACCTCTCACAAACGTGTAGTAGCGCCTAGTCCGCGATGACGACACCAGAGGTGGCTTCGTTGGATTCTGCTTGCGCTGTGTGGCGCGATGTTTGTACATTTTACCACCCGCCCAACCATTCGAACTCCACAAAATTCGAGAAATTTTATCGTCCCGCTCAAGCTCGTATTAACGAGCTTGTACTCTATATGCTTCGTTAACTTAGAAGTGGTTTCAGTAATATAGCGGGCCTCATTCTTTCTCATTGGTGTCCTTTTAGGCACGAATCTGGGACGACGGAATCATGCAATAACCTGCCCCGCGATTGCCCGAATTTTAATAATTTAAGGAATTCACCGCAAAAAAATCTAGCTTTTTTCGGTAGAATGCCTTGAAATATTTATGTGTCGCTACATCGCCGAATCATTTCTATACTGTCATTTTGTGTGTGTAATACTGAGTATTATAAACACAACTTGCGTTGTTTTTCTTGAAGAAATATGTAGACAACCTTTTCTTACCAAGCATAATGGCGAAGTGGAATAGATGTTATCTGCGTTTTCTTATATTATGGTGACGATTACATTTATGCATTTAGTGTTCACTCCTGTAAGGGCCCATGAAGGCTCGCAGTATTTAAGAGAAAGTGTGAAGCCCACCCTAGCCGTGTAAAGATTAGGAATGAACGAAGACGGTTGATATTAGGGGCCTGACGTGGCCTTTTTGACTGATGCTCGATCTTTTTTTGTCGTATACAGAGCAGAGCCGAACCACCGCCTGTCAGAGACCTTGCAAGAGCGTACAAACTCCAGCGACCGAACTAACTCGCAAAGCTGGTTGTGGCAGCAGCTGTAGTAGCGTGGCCATTTCGTCGCTCTTACTCGGATCGCGCTACGTCGAGCAAGCTGAGCGCCGCGACTTCGTGGTGCGTCTCCGTCAGTGGGCGCGGCTCATAAGCAACGGAGCCTCATAAGCAACGGCGGGGAGAATTTTTTAGCAGACACCCGACGTTTTTAAGAGCTTCGCTCTTTGAAAAAAAAAAAAAAGAAATGGCAGCATATCCACGGAGTGAATGATGAATAGTGGGGCGAAGCATCCGTCCGTCCATTCGTTCTTGCTTCCGTCCATCCATGCGCGCGTCTGTGCGGCCGCCCGTCCGTGCGTGCGTCTGTTCGTGCGTCCGTCCCTGCTTTCGTCCATGCATCCGCTCCTGCGTCCGTCCATGCGCCCATCCGTCTGTGAAGCCATCCGTGCGTCCGTCCACGGATCTGTCTGTGTGTTTGTTCGTCCACCTATTCAACACTCCGAGTACCACCATCTCGCATCTTTTCATCATATATACCTCATATAGAAGCACCGCCATCCAGCGGACATTTCAAGGACTGAACGAGAGGAGGCACACGCATACTTTCTTATGGCTTGCGCTTCGTGTCTACTGCCCACTTTTAACCACCTCGAGTTCATGGTATATGCTAGTTCACTGTATTCGTAGCACTGCGGCCCAACTCTCGCTAAACTTTTCTAAAACCTAGGAGGTTACGCCCAGCAAGTATAACGTAGCAACCCTTTCTTGTCTTCTGTGCGTTGTTGAACAATAAAACATTCGCAGTGAGCGCGTTAACTAAAAGCCGAATTCTCCTGTCTCTCATTCCCCATTAGCAGCCATTGGCAAGTACATTGAGCACTATCTTTTATTCTTCCACAACGCACAAAAGAAATCTCTCACCAGCACTACCTTGGAGGCCAAAATGTTATACTTGTTACACACTACAATGGCTACGAGGGACGAACGGGTGCCGCTATAAGGAGCTTCGCCCCTAAAAATTAAAGGTAGTTCTACTCCTGTGAAATCTGAGTAAACTGCAACGCTGGCGAGCAAGTGCCACGCCCACCACCTGGCAAATACATGTTGTGTTCGTTCTTATTTCTTTCTTTTATTTTTCTTTATTTATTTCTTTCGATATTGCCCTCTCTGTCCACTCTTTAGTCCTGCCAACCCCCATATTAGTCCACCTCACTCCCCTTTCACACCCCCTTGTTAAAAAACGCTATTCAAGGCTGTGCAGTGCTTTAGCCTTTACCCTCCTCTGCTGTCTTCTCACCCTCACAACGCTCATCCTCCGTCTTCATTTCCCACCTTCCGTTATACTATACTATGTATGAATATCATGCTAGGCTAAGAGCTGCTTGGCACATACCCACATTTTGTAGCATCTTTTTCTGTTTTATTGCGACGTAGAGATGCCTTTGAGGCATAATATTTCGTTTGTATTTGTGCATTAAGTGCGGCTCGCCGTGATGGATCAGCGGCGGTGTTCGGCTGCTGACACGAAGGTCGCGTGTTTGATCCCGGCCACGGTAGTCGCACTTTAGTGAAGGCGAAATAGAGGCCCATGTACTGTGTGATGTCAGTGCTCATTAATGAACACCGCATGGTCAAAATTTCTTCCGAAGCCGTCCACTATGACGTCTGTCATAATCATATCGGGGTTTTGGGACTTACTGCTTGCTCAAACAGCTCCAATGTTCATAAAATAAAGGAGTAAGAGATATTCAAGCGCCGGCACAACTTGTCGCAGGAAAACGCGCTCGAGCCTGCGGTCCTCACTGCGACTGCCGAGCGTGCAGAAAAGTGGCCGGGGAGATGCCCCGCTGCAGCGGGCCTCCTCCCGTCGGATGGCCTCGCAGGGCACCGCCCAGAGACCGCGCTCCTGTTGCTCCGCGACCAGGAGACGGCCCCGCTCGGCGGACAGGCTGCGGCCGGAGACCGGGGCTGTGGCGGCTGCGGACGACCATTTGGATGAGGGCCACCGCTTACCGGCGCTACTTCCGCAGGTCCGACCACTGTCGTCGGCCGTTGGCCGGGGGCCTCACGGCAACCACCAGGGAGACAGACGCCGGCCGCGATCGAGGTGTGTGGGGTTTTCAGCATTTTTTTTCATTTGGAGCAGTGTTTCAATACTGGCCTGAGAGAGACAGAAAGAAACAAAGAGAAAGGCAAGGTGGTCAAGCAAGCACGCCTTCGGTTGGCTGCGCTACCCATGCGACGAAAAAAAGGTAATAATGGATAACATGGAGTTCTAAGAAGGAGGAGAATAGGAAACAGTGGGAACACACAGGGCCCAAATATGCTCTAGTAGCTTACAAACGCTCGTGACGTCTTGTAGACTTCGGGAAGCACAATAGTGTTTTTTTGGCCTAGCCCACATTAGACGGTAAATTGTTCTTCGCTCGTAGGGGTAGCCATCTGTGATGGGATCCTGCGGGTCAGATGGAACGGAAAATGTTCGACCCGTGCCTATATTATTTAAGTGATGTCATCGTTCACTCATAATTAGCTGTGACCATAGATCAGCAAAGACATGGGAGCTCACTCGGCATGAGCGTTGGCAGCAATTTTTTTCGTTCCGGGGGGCCCATCTCGGCTGGGCGAGGGGGAGAGTGCTGCTGTAGTTTGGGGAGGGGTTGGGGCGACTGCTGGTACGGATTCAGAGGGTGGTGCCCCTGTTTCACCCCCCTCTCCCTGACAACGCCCACGTCGCTCAGAATTACTCAAAGAATACATTTTGCTCCGAGAACACACTCCGAATAAGACTAACCAAAATTTTCCTCAACCAGACTCACTCGGACTCAAACTTACAGTAGTCGTTCTAGACGGAACTCACTCGGACTCGAACTCACCAACTCAGACTCACGGCTTCACCTGAGTTAGAGTGACATCTCTCTCGCTGAAGCATCTCTCTCGCTGTACGTCAGCTTCTGAAAAATATGCGCCCAGTTTATTTATTTGCACTGGCGAAACTGTTAAAAGAGTCACGTTAACTCTTTTGATTTTAAGTAACATGTCTCTTCGACGAGAATAGAGTGAACTCCAATGAGTGAACGACAAATGGGCATGATTTGCCATGACCAGTTAACATTGCGCAACATATTAGGCCCAGTGCACGGACCTTAAAAACAGCGTTGGGTTTTACAGTCATCAGTCAATCAGGTACCTGTCCGAAACTGGTCTTGTCGGCAGGCTCTAATGATAGGACGATTCACATTAGAAAATGTTAACCTATTTGATACCCTCACTCTAAGTACTTTTATTAAGTCCACTTGCACATTTCATATTTTGCGATAGCGCTTATATGGAAAATCTCGGCTGAATTTTGCCGCCGGCATCAGCTTCGTTGTCGCCATTTCTCACCATATATGTATGCGTATCTATATATATAAACACGCAAGAAAGAAAAATAATCCAGAAAAGGACTCCGGCGCGCGGAATCGAACGCGACACTACTGTAACGTGAGTGCGGGGCGTTAACCTCTGAACCACCGAAGAGCATGTTCTTAAACGTTCAAATGGCAAACTATTTATATCGAACACTTACCGGGCATCTTGGGGGGGGGGGGACTATCGTGTTTTTAGCATTACCAGCAAGATGGCGCAATGAGTGCGCGTCGCCACATCGTCACGACGCGGCGGCGCGCGCTCTCATCTCCCACGGGTACTTTGCCCCGCGGAGAGGAGGTAGGTGGACGCTCATTCGCGTGCCCTTATCTCCCGGTGGGGAGGATTGCACGTCTTGACTGGCTTTGGACTTTCACCAGAATGATTCCGTTGTAGTTACCAGGCGCACAAAGGTCACTGAAATTGTTGCACAGTTGTCGTTTGCGAAAGTGGCTCGCTTTTCAGACACAGTGAAGGAACAGCTGAGACGTTTAGTCTCGTTCATCTGTAGTTGTGAGTACGTTCTTAACGTCATTTGTGCGTGAGAAACGCGGGGCACGTTTCAACCTGTTTTCCATTCCGCGTGACCTTCCAATTTGTTGCTACCACGTTCATTGCTTCGCCTTTACGACAAAGCTGTGACTTTTTTTGTTATTAGACCTTTTTATCATTCTCTTAGTATTTTAGTCCCCTCCTTCTTCATTTTAAAAAGTAGCATGTCAGGGTATATAGAAGTCGACCAAACTCTCTCCGTTTTTTTAATAAAGAGTCTCTATCGCTCCCAAGAGGGTTAACGTGTCTCTTTTAAAAGAGTCATAAATGCGTCAAGTCAGTACTCAGAAAAAAAAAAAGATTCGAATGACTCTCTTCTCTTTCTTGAGTGCACTCTACACTCACGAACAACTTTTCTTGGCTATGGAAAAAATGCTACAAAAATGCTACAAGGGTAGTGCCGCGCCCCTCGTCTCCCATTGCTTTATTTCATGCGCGCCTAAATGCAAACACGCACACGTTGTTTTATTTCGCCCCTCGGATAGGCACTCATTGTGGCCCAGAATAGAACTCGTCCCACCTTGCTTAGCAGGCAATCCTTTAGTTTTTTTAAGTGTTGGTGGAAATGAAGTTAAAAAAATAATAATGGCCGCTGAAAAACGTCGCTGTTTCGTACGATGTTTCGTATGAGCTGGCAGCCAAGCCTGGTAGATTTTGGTGTCACCATCTTTATACGTTCACGCAATTACACGCCATTGCGTAATCGCTGTTATACGCTTGCCATCGCGAAAGAAAAAAAATGAGAAAAGCTTGGGACAGGATAACATGACATGTTTTTTTTTTCTTTTCTTTTGATTCGTAGCAACTTTACTGAGTGTTTGGAAGGGTTCAGTGCGACAGGACATAGGTTTCCGTCGTTATTAAAAATCTGTTGTTCAAACGATTTAACAATTGAAAAAGCGAAGGACATGGGAGAAAGTACTTTAGCAAACGCCACGAGGTACGGAGCATCACGGTGTGGCTGGTTTAAACCCACGATAGCTTTTTTACGCGTTGCCCTTAATTGCAGTATACGTGCTGAATATTCGTGACACGAACCGTGCGGCACGAATACCTCTCGTCGACGAATAGCATTGGCGTGCGCTGAACGGGCCACAGCCGTCGGATACTGCTGTCCTCATGCGCGTATATGACTATATCAGAGTGGTCAACGCCGAGTCATATATGTCCACTGACGCCGCAAGTGAGTCATCATCATCATCATCATCATCATCATCATCATCATCATAATCATCATCATCATCGGCCTGACTACGTCCACTGCAGCAGGACAAAGGCCTCTCCCATGTTCCGCCAGTTAGCCTACTCACATTGCACTAACCCTTATATGCCCCATCAAACCTGAAAGGTGATCGTCGTCGACGTCAACACGAGTGAAACGAGAAATCACCTGATGACATCGTCACACTGTGACATCATCGCGACTTCACAGCACTGTAGATAGCGCAAAGATTCACCAAACACATGCAACAAAACGAAAAAAAAAACACTAGTACCTTTAGTAACGTATCGCGCCACGTACAAGCAAGGGTTAGTGCCAGCTGGCCTGATCAGACCGTCTGTTATGTGACTTTACTGATCGCCAAGATTTGTGACTTTGTCACGACGTTATGGCGTCACTTGACATGGCTTCACACCGATGACGTTAGCGTATGGCACCTTCACTTGGTCGAATGTGAGCCGATCTCAGAGGCACCACGCAATCACGTGAGGTGCAGGAAGCTTCCAATAGCTCCTACCCTGGAGGCTGTGCAGAAGCAGACACGCTGGAGCTCACAGAGTTTCCAAAAATTAACTGCAGGGCACTCTGACGCTGCGATCGTTCAGCCACCATGATAATGATGGGTTGTACACAAATTTGCCTAGCTTGAGGCTTCGAAGGCACTTGTGGCCTTGCTTATTGCTGTGTTTCCGCTTTGTTTCGGATAAAAGAACGGGCTGTTAGGGACTTAGTGACCCGATGTTAATTGGTGAGCCTAAAGTGTTAAGGTGGTTAAGGTGAGCCTAAAAGGTAATTGCTTGTGCTTTAGAGCATATTGCTCATTACACAAAAAAGCAGTCATATGCGAAAGCTTCACTCATACAAGTCACCATAGCTCGGCAAAAAAGTTGGAGCTCACTCAGATTCACCGAAAAATATATGTTACGCTCTGAGGGCTCACAAGGAACTCAGCCTCATCAGAAGTTTTCTAAACTGGACTCGTTCGGAGTCAAACTCACCAACATATTACTCAGCCGGACTTACTCAGATTCACAGCTTAGCTTGAGTTTGAGTCAGACTCACTCAGGCTCGAGACAAACCGTTGGTCTGAGCGAGCCGGAGTGAGCCGACTCATGAGTCAGCGAGCGTAAAACCATTTTTTTATCTTGATGTTGATGCTTTTAATGCCAATGTCTCATATAATTGGTGCTCTCCAATACGGCTTGAGATTTTCTACCTTCAGTCATAAAGCCTATAAAACCGACTCACACGATATACTTTCATTAGGAGCTTTCCATGAAAGACATTTATGTCCACGCCGTAAATGTTGGGGGGGCACATGAATATGAGTGCGTTGAGGTACATTTGAATGAGCTTGAGTATAAACGTCAGCCGATAAAAAGCTGAGAGTAACGCTGAAGATGAGTATAGATGGGACCATAGGTCGGAAATAAAAGATGAAGCACAGTGAGATTCACTCAACGAAAACTCAACTCAGCGAAAGCTGTTATGAAATCAGAACACGGGTTGCGGTCACGCGTGGCACCGCAGTTGTCCGTTGCCGCCGCTGGTGTCGGTAACCAGTATGGAAAAAAAAAACTCAGTGAAAAAAAAACACAAAAGACACAGTGGGGCTCCAACCAAGATCCGCTGCCTGCCAGCCTAGTATTTACCACTGAGCCACTCCAGTGCTTGGAACTTGTTCGCAAAGTTGCCTCAGGCAGGCTTACTGCCAGGAAAGGAATCATGTTGATATGAGTAATAAAGTGTTTTAGAACGGCAAATAGCTTTGCGAATACCGTATCTAGTGGGCCTTCCAATACTTCAAGCCATTACGAAAACTTGTTCTCGATCACCTATCAACTGTGGCACATACCCACTTTAGGCATAATTCCTCATCGTCGTCAGCCACTGCATGAACACTTGACACGAAATTCCTCGCAAGTGTTTAGCGGATATGCCACGCTTCTCAAAACAATGACGAAAGATATCATAGCAAATGCTGTCACACTACCCAGGAATTATGATTAATAATGTCGTAGTGGGTACCCAGCAAGTGTGCTTGCAGCAATTACACACTGAGTGTTTAGAAGAGGCACTGAAGGGCAGCTCTTCTAGTTTTCGCTGTGACTGTGCTGCGCCTTCCGTGCAGGCCTGGCGTTTTTTCATGGTTCGGACTCACTTGCACTGAGCCTCCGCATTTTTTTACTCAGCCGATGTCACTCCATCTCAAACTCACCAAAATAACACCCACTCAGACAGACACTTACAGGCCGATCTGAGTCTGGGTTAGTATGATTGAGTCTACTCGCAAGTGAGTTTTTTTTTTTACTTAACGCAGGCCACTAACAACTTTATCGGTTATACAATATAATAATCCACAGTTTAAACTCTCCCGGCAGCATCATACAAAAAAGTACGCACTAAGTGGTTGAGCTACGCACTAGAGACCAGATATCGCTATCGTGTTTAACTCTTAAAAGTGAAGCTTAAAAATCCCGCCAAATTTCGTCAACGCGAGTGCGGCCTCTTAGTGGGCAAGAGTCACAATCTGAGAAAAACGAAAATTGCGCATTCTCGGGGTGCGTTCCAATACTCACCGTAGACGGCTAAATAGACAGCTAAATGGATGGCGGCCATCTGAAGTCCCATTTCAATTCTCACGTAGCCGGCAAAGTAGACAGCTCCGAGAAGACTGTATCGTAGACAAATAATATGCAGGCTACTTTGCTGTCTAAACAAGATAGCGACTCAGCGAACCGCTCAGATAGGTCGAATCTCGCCGGAATGGTCGTCTGCACACAAGCAGACGCTTCTCCAGAAGCTCAATGTGAGTAACGTTTGTTTTTTTTTTAGACTTTATTACGAAATAAAACACAAAATGCAACTGTTGCGTTTGTTTATTTTGGTTTTTTCTTCTCGGCGCGAGATGACGCCTCGTCGCGTAAAAGCCGCCCAGACGTGTTCCGATTCTCGGAGAGCATGGGATTGGTGCTGTCTTTTAAGCATTCTACGTAGACTGTCTACGTGCTGTGTAAAAATTGGAACACAGCCTCGGCTCGAGCTCAGCGAATTCCCTCCAATCAGCGTGTGCCAAGTGGGGAGGTCAAGAAGAAGAAGAGCTGCTCGCTGCGCTCGCGCTATTTTCGCTGCGTCAAGGATCCTAAGCCGACTGCTGGAACCAACGCTTCAGACCTTCGCCTGGTTCATCGGAGCTTGATGAATTTCAGGTCATGTAGACCGTCGTTGTTTCAAAGCGCAAAAGAAGGAGGAAGCCGAAGAAGTATTTCGGCTTCGAATCAACCAGTAAAGGTCCTGACAACATGCCGCTGTCCAACGTGGAAACCGACCTGCGAAAACTTCTAGTTCATCTCAAGATGCGACAGGAAGTTCATCAAGGTGAGCGACAGTCTACCGATGCCGGAAACTCTAGGCAAGGACCTGATTCCGAACGCCTATTTAACGCTAAAGATTTTACAACTCCGCGGACCAAGCCCAACGACAAGTGCAAGCGATTCGGTACAAATATAGGCAATATGAGGCCGTTCAAGTCAGCCGCAGGTGAAGATGGTTTGATGGTCGATGAAGTCTTCATGCATGAAAGTATGAAGCTGAAGATCATCGAGTTAGACGCGGTGGGCAGTATGAGGCAGCTACGAGACGCCTTGCGGAAGATTCGTTCCCCTGAAGAGGATTGCCTACGGAAAGCCCTGAATATTTCACCAGCTCAGCAGATTGTTGACATGCACGGCACGATTACAATTTCACTGGACCATTCCTCAACATTTGAGGGTGTCTATGACTTGTTTACCTTCGTGTTCTACCCCCACTCCGACGGTGAAGGCGATGTTCTGGATGAAATTGCTACCGAGTCACGTAACGATTGCGGCCTCCAGGACGCGATGGCTTTTGAAGGCGTACATCAACGAACAAGTGTAATTTCCTCGGACAGGAGCTTCTACGATTCGGTCGGAGGTGGTGGAGACAACAAACTGGCCGCGTGTAGAATGAAGAATGCCTGGAGCCAGGTCCGTTCGCTGTGTCTTTACCTTTCACGTGCGCAGCAGGCCACGAGCCCAGCATACGATGCCGAGGTGCAGACACGAGAATGCGTGCCTGCTGGGATCACCGAATCGAGGTCCGGTCGGCAGAAGCACGACGCACAAATTGCGGGGCTGAAACTGAGGCTTAATACCATTCGAGAAAGTCGAGTCCTCGAAGGCCAGCAGAATCGTGATAAGATCCGCACGCCCAAACAACTCTCACCAGCACCGCCAAGTTCGCGGGCGCCGATGCCGTGGCCGTTGTTTTATCCGCTGCCACCACATCAGCCTAAAGCCGAGGAGAAGCCGCACTCGCTTCCGTTTCGCCAAACGCCACCGCCAATGCCCCTGACACGTCGGCACTCACCACCACGTCATCGCCAAAAGTTGGAGAAGACGACGCGTTCCTTCCATATCGGTCCAAGGCCTCCGTCCACGTCACGTCAAAAATAGCTGCTGCCTCCGCCCAAGGCAGAGGAGAAGCTTCATTCCTTCCATACTCGAACAACTTTACAGCCAGTGTACCCGTGGCGTCGATAAACAGCGCCCCGACATATGGTAGAGGAACGACCGTGTTCGTTTGCCGCTCGTCAGAACCCTCTGCGAAAGCCCCAGCTACGTCTACGATCACCACCAGAGTCTCGACAAAGGGCCCAGGAGAACATTCGTGTGGTTTATATTGTACCATGGCCCCAGCCAGAGCCTATGTTGTGTCGAAGACCACAATCGTTCACCTAAGGCCGGGGAGAAGTCTAGAGCACAGCCAATTGGGTCAACATCTTGGCCATTGTCCTCGTTGCGTCGGGGATCACCCGCCTGTAGACCCAAGGCAGAGAAAAAACAACGTGCGCTTCCCATTAGCCTGAAACCACGGTGAATGCCCCCGACTGGCAAAAGCTTGACAAATACAGCACTGTGGTAACCGGTGCCATGGTGCTGAGGACGATTTGGTCAACACACGCAGATGTGCGCTTCAGGCCGGGACGTCGAGTGTACGCAGTTTGGCCATTGAACATCACCCGCAAAGAGCAAGGTTGAAGCGCTGATGTCCAGACTTGTACAGGTGCCTCACAAAGAAACTCGAATACATGGAACGAGAGATCCGTTTTCACATGGACGATTTTTCAAGTTGGAGTTTCTCGCCAGACCTTAAACACCATCGCACAAATGGTAATAACTCATCTTGAATCTGAAGAAAACCGTCCAAGGTCACGTGAAGGACGAAACAGGGCAGTACGGGAAAATTGTTTTAGGAAGGCACTTCTCGAGTGCATCGCAAGCCTTGTGCCGTTTTGTTCTCACGTTATTTTTATTGTGCGCAATCTGAATAACAGTTAACTTTTTCATTTCGTTGAATCTGCGTGCCTTTCTGTTCTACTTATTGGTACGCCAGCGTGTGTCACAGAGTATGTAGACGCTTACGTTAAGTTTGGGCAAGTGCGCATATATATGAAAACCCATATTGCAATTGCGAAAGTAAAGCCGAAAAGTAGGGAAGTCATATTTGCCTAGCAAAATCTACCAGCACCCTTACCCGTATGCATCCTGTAAGATTTAATGGCATATTGATCGTCGTCTATCCTGAATTTGTAGTGCGTTTCTCGGTGCGAGATTTTTAGAGCATGTAGCAGTGCTCGCGCATTATTTCGCTTATTTATAAGCAGAATTATTGAAAGTATGCTACATATTCTTTTGATGTAGTCATTAGTATACCATTCTCGATCTCAATGGCGCTATTATTACACGAGTGCTGGTGCAATTAATGCAACCTTTAAATGAAGCTGCCTGCTTGAGGTAACAAGGGACACCAGAGGTAATCAGGGTGATCACTTAAATTTCCACGCGTATAGACGATGGTGCGAAAAGCATCGTTTTGTACCTTTGAATGATCATCAAGATTTTATATGACATTAGTATTTTTTATTCTATAGCGTCTATTACTCTAAAATTCTATAAGAGTTTATGAGACCACTCAATTATTGGCCGATCCTCCACCGTATGAATGATCCACAAGAGAAGGTAAACAAGAACAAGAACACCAGGGCTGCGCTCAGCCAACAAAAGTCTAGGTGGTGGTTTAACGCGCAGTGCAGTCACCGTGAAAACTGCCAAAGTGGCCCTTCTAAAACCTTTTTTACCACTCTTGGAGCAACTACTACAAGCACAGATGATTGCTATACTCCCTCCGCCGTAGTTCATAAACACTTGTGTGTAGTGGGGCAGTGTCTACAACGCCACTTTACGTCATTCTTTGGAAAAGCGTAGTACCCGTTACTAGCTTGTAATGCAGTATAAATGCACTTTATTGATGCTGTGGCTGACGGCGATGAAGAATGATGCCTGAGGCTTTTATAATTAGTTGAAGTATTCAACGACCCACTTTTTACGTTATTCGCATTTGGTGACACCTTGTTGCTACTTTACTGTTGTAAAACCCTTTTACACGCTAACATGATTCCTTACCCGATGTAAACCCTGCATTGGGTCACTTTTCGAAGTATGTTCAAGGCTGTGTGAGATTGTGTTGTGCTGATGTGAGCGTAATTCTGAAACGATAAACTGTATTGCAATCTATGACAATATCTTATGGCAATATTTCCACGCAACAAAAAAAATGTTCTGTGTACTTTACTAATGATCATGTCATTCATAAAAGAAAAAAAAATAAGCACAGACTAGACTACTGCGCTGTCACGCAGAGGACCCGGGTTCGATTCCCATAGTGTACTCGGTAACTTTTAGTTAGTTATTTATTATTTTGTGAAATCGCGGTTATGGACACCGGAGTCGACGGACAACTACGGCGCCAGAATCGACCCTTAGTGTGATCTCATGAGAGCTTTCGCTAAAAAAAAAGTAAAATGGAAACAGGCAGCTTATTTTGCCATGGCTCAATAACGTTTCCATGTAAGCATCCCTTTACAGCTAAAGCTGCTATAACGTCGCAACCCTGACCCATTTTGGCGTCGTAGTTGTCTGCCGGCGCCGCAGGTGTCTGTAACTCCTTTTATGCGAAATAACAAAAAAACTAAATAAGAAAACCAAGGACGGATTTCCACCAATAGAAAGGATAACTTTTTGTACCCTTTCATTCCTTTCATCTTCCATGAAAATTTCATGACAGAAACACGCACTGAAAAATGACGAGGTGACGCGAGCACAGCTTCCCATGTGACCATGGGTTCAGGAATCGGCACGAAGCATTAAATTCAGCGGCAAAGAATGATGATACGAAAATGGTCGCTAGAGTTCAATAACTATATGGGCCTTTTATCACCACAGCTTCATTTTTATAGTGTCCTTTTACGAATTTTAAGAGTCAGTCTTTCCTACGTAGTGGATATTCTGAATTTTTTGTGTCTATTGTGGACAAAATAAGCTTGTCTCACTCCACTCACTCAATCACCCACTCACTTAATCACTCAATCATTCACTCACTCATCCAATCACTCACTCAATCATTAACAATTTGCTGTACATATTTTTTCAGGTTTGTTACCAGGTAAGACGTGAAAGGCAAACATTATTGCATTATTGAACGCTAAGAATCTCATGAAAATGGTAGGAGATTGAGGACACATTCACTTCTGTGAACCAGGAGTTTAAAGCAACAAATCTTTCCCGCCAGATGAGAAGAGTTTCTATATTCCCGTAAAAGCTTGGCCTTAGTGTCGTTTCATCCGCATGCACCTTGACTTACAGACATCTTGATAATTCACTAATTAAAACAACAAGAATGACCACTCTTCCAACACGTTGTCCTATTGGTGTTTTCTCCTCGATGTTGTTTATGCGGACATGATTTGACAAAAATATACGGTTGTTCAATTCGATCCCATATTCAAAAAATAAAAACAAATCTTATGCGAGGCTCTGAAACATCGCACCTACGGCGCACTGAGTTCAAAATTGCCTGTGTCAGTGAAGATTTCGCATACGGCTGCAATCACGGCTGCAATCACCCATTACACCATACGGTGTAATGGGTAGCTCGATTTGAACCATGGGCAATCGGGCGCGTGAAATATTTTCGAGCTTGTTATGCACCCATAACGTGGGCTGAAGAGGAAACGCGCAGTAACCTGTGTGTATTTTGTGGTGTGTGGCCCGCTTCAAACCACGAAGTCATCATAATCACACCTTCTGACGCCCGATCGCAATGTACGCTTGTACCACGCATTATTACTGCGACATTACATGTTTTATTGGGAAGCATGTATACAGGACGAGTTTTGTTGTAACTTTGGCAAGTTACTAAAACTGCATTTACAAGCGGATGAAGGGATTTTCGTTGCATTTGCAAGAGCACCCGCTTGCCACGCAACCGCCCGGGTTTGATCCAAACCGAGCGGTGTCGACCCCCAACTGACCGAGGATTCTTGTAATATATATTTCATTTGCATCGTTCTCGATTTTTCGGTCACGCATGGGATGTTGCGTTTTCGCTCACAACCAACGGGGGCGCCGCCCACGCCGACATCGGAATTTCGACGAAGCGATCTGTTTAAGGCTATTACGTTGAAATTCTCGAATATTCACACACTCCTAACGTTTACGGAGCTCTCTGCATACGCAGCTCGTCTTTGATGAGCGCGCAAGCCTGGACGCTTTTTTTAAAAAGCACACCTGCTAAGATTTATTGGAATAAAACCAGGAGCACTCGTTTTAGTTCAGTCATATTCTGCGTGGTCACGTGCAGAAAAAAAAGGTCACCTGATGGTCATATTTAAACTGTAAGGTAACCCAGTAAATTTATTGCACTCCTATAATATGCCTTAAAATGATTGAAAAAATCATTTAGCTACCTTTTAGCTCCTTCTTAGATATTTTAGCTACTTTCCGCTACCTTTACGCTACCATCTAACAATTCTAGCTCTCCGACATTTGGCAACACTGCTGTGTGGCATGTGCGGAGTTGAAGAACAAGAAGAAGAAGAGCAGCGCTCGCGCTATTTTTGCTGCGTCAATGGTCGAAAGCTCTCCTGAAACTTCACCTATTTTATCCAAGCCTGATCACCTTCTGGCCATGTCAACCGTCGTTGTTCCAAAGCGCAAGAGAAGGAGGAAGCTGAAGCAGTCTTTCGGATTCGAATCAACTAGTAGAGGCCCTGACAACATGCCGCCGTCCGAAGTGGAAAACGACCTGCGAAAACTTCTCGTTCATCTCAGGATGCAACAGGAAGCTCATCAAGGTGAGCGACAGTCTACCGATGCCGAAAACTCTGGTCAAGCACTTGATTCCGAACGCCTATCTTACGCTAAATATTTCACAACTCCGCGGTCGAAGCCCAACGACAACTGCAAGTGATTCGGTACAAATATAGGCAATATGAGGCCGTCCAAGTCAGCCGAGGATGAAGATGAAGATGAAGATGAAGTCTTCATGGGTGATAGTTCAAAGCTGAAGATCACTGAGTTGGACGCCGTGGATATTATTAGACATCTTTGAGATGTATTGCGGGAGAATGGTCCCTCCGAAGAGCATGACCTGTGGAAAGCCCTGGGTATCGCACCAGCTCAGCCGATTGTTAACATGCACGTTATAATAACAGATTTCCCGGACTTTTTCCGAACATTTAAAGACATAAATGATTTGTTTACGTTCGTGTGCAACCCCCGCACCAACTGTGGAGATGACGTTCTGGATGAAACTGCTACAGAGTCACGCCACGATTGTGGCCTCCAAGGCGCTACGGCTTTTGATGATGTAAATCAACGAACAAGTGTAATTTCCCCGGACAACAGCTTCTACGTGTCAGCCGAGGGTGGTGGAGACAACGAACGGGCCGCGAGTAGAATGAGGCCTGCATGGAGCCTGGTCCCTCCGCTGCTTCTTCACCATTCACATGCGCTGCAGGCCATGCAGCAAACATGCATGTGATGCCGAGGTGCCGACACAAGGATGCGAGCCTGCTGAGATCGCCGAGTTGAAGTCCAGTCTGCAGAAGCGTGACGTACAAATTACGGGGCTCAAGTGGAGGCTCAAGGCCGTTCGAGAAAGTCAAGCGGTCGAAGCACAGCAGATCCTTGATAAGATCCGCACGCTCTAGACAAAATTCACCAGCACAGGCAAGCTCGCGGGCGCCGATGCTGCGGTCATTGTTTTATCTACCGCCACCACATCAGCCTAAAGCCGAGGAGAAGTCGCACTCGCTTCCGTTTCGCCAAACGCCCTTGCCAATGTCCCTGACACGTCGGCAATTACCACCACGTCATCGCCAAAAGTTCGAGGAGAAGACGCGTGCCTTTTATATCGGTCCGAGGCATCGGCGCACGCCACGTCGGAGATGTCCGCCGCTTCCACCCAAGGCTGAGAATAACTTTCCAGCCAGTGTACCCGTGGCGTCGATAAACAGCGCCACGACTTAAGGTCGAAGAGCGACCATGTTTCATTTACGTTCGTCAGAACACTCTACCAAAGCCCCAACCACGTCTACGATCTCCACCAGAGTCTCGACAAAGCACCCAGGAGAACATTCGTGCATTTTATATTGCAAGCCTCGTGCCGCTTTGATCTAGCGTTAATTTTATTTCGCGCAATCTGAATTACGTTTAACTTTTTCCTTTCGTTGAATCTGCGTGCCTTTTCTGTTCTACTTATTGGTACGCCAGCGTATGTCACGCAGTATGTAGACGCTTACGTTAAGGTCAGGGAAGTGTGCCTATATGTTAAAACCAATATTGCGATTGCCAAAGTGAAGCCAAAAAGTAGGGAAGTAATACTTGCGTACTAGCATCCTTACCCTCATGTATCCTGTCTTAAAATATAAGGACATATTGATTGTCGGGTATCCTAGATTTGTGGAGCGCTTGTCAGTGACAGATTTCTAGAGCACGAAGCAGTGCTCGCGTAATTTTGTTTTTGCTCATTCGGAAGGCAGAAGTCTTGAAAAGTAATGCCCGAAGATTAATTTCGAATATTCAAATATTCCTCGATTGGTACAGGAGTGGTGGTGCAACTGATTCAAAATATAATGTTGCTTGAGGTAATCAGGATGAGCACTAAATTTCCTGGTGATTGTTATAGCGCTAGCTCTGAACGACGAGGAATGGACGCGAAGAATAGTTCAGGTTCTCCAGGTGGTAGAATACTTCACCGCAATTAGGTTTAAAAGATTAGCTGTTCACACAGATAGGATAGAAGCAATAAGCACGTGGACGGAGTTTAATTGCCTAAAATATTCACGGAAAATGCAGTGCAGCCATTCTCGACAAGCGAAAGCCATGATCACCAGATTTTGATGTCATGTCCACTTACTAAATGTTTATTCGTAGAGGGCTGGTCTGACGACATAAGCACTCTGCCAATTCTGCGGAGAACTGGAAAATATTTCTCATTATTTTTTGTCACGTTCAAAGTACTCTCTTATTAGAACTCGACTTCTAATTAGTCTTTTTGCGAAAATAGGCTTGACCTTATCGGAAAAAAAGTGTTTCAAGCTTTGGTGCCTCAGGCTCGGGATACTGCCACAGGGATGCCTTTGATGCCGTGTGTAATTTTATTATAACTGCTCAACGAGTACCATTTTATTCTGGTATTTAAAATTATCCGTCATTTTATTAAGGTGAAACCCAAGTTTTCGAAATTGTTTCCATCAGGTTATTACTGAAGTCTGGAATACAAGCTCAAAAGCATATTACTTGTAGTTGAACTGAATATTTTTTTGGGACGTTAAACCCTACATATCATCATTCAATAGAATTTTTTGCGTATTATCGCCATTTCATTTTTTTTATTTTTGGCTTTCAATTTCATAGCTTACTTACAACAACTTTTAACAGTCTCAACTTTCTTGGCCCATCGCCCAGAGTGGGTACGTGCCACTTACATAGGGAAACAAACAAACAAACGTCTTTGTAATCGTTCTGAACCCGCGCTATAACAATCATCATGTCTATACCAACTCACCCAAACCACCGCGCTACTAAATTTCTCACGCGTACAGACGATAGCGCGAAAAGCTTTGTTTTGTACATTTAGGTGAACATAAAATTTTTATGTAAAATTTGTATTTTTTACTTTGTAACCTCCATTAGTCTAAAATTTTATAAGATTTTATAGGACCACCTAATTCTTGGCCAATCCACCACTGCGTGTGTGTGCCACAAGAGAAGGGAAACAAGAACACCAAGCCTGCGCTTAATTAACACCAATCTAGGTGGTGTTGGCTTAACGCACAGCACAGTCACAGCAAAAGTGGAAATAGTTATCCTTTTGAAGCCTTTTTTAACACTCTTGGAGCAACTGCTACAACCACACGTGATTGCTACCCACTCCGCCGTTATTCAACAACCATTTTTTTGTAGTGGGGAAGTATCTACAATGCCACTTTACGTCATCCTCTGGAAAAGCATTGCTCGCTACACGCTTGTAAGGCAGTAGACATGCACTCTGTTGATGCTGTGGCTGACGACAATGAAGAATAATGCCTGATGGCTCATTCACACTGAAGGCGGCGCGGCAAAGCGGGCTTTTCGAAGCGAGCGCGTGAACCTGTTCACACTGCATGGCTCTCTCGGCTGGCCGCGCGGTAGAAGAGGTGAGCATCTCGCGCTTTTGCGCACGGGTCGCTATGACGTGGCAATCGACAGTTATAGTATACCGGGTTACCGTGATAGCGGGATCGAAGTGCGCACGCGCAGATACGTGCCTTACCCGTACCGCTTACTGTACGCGCTTTTTTTTCTTCAGATTTAATGTTACCGTGTTAGCGTAGGTGTACGTAGTGTACGCAAAACATGGCGGCGCTCTCGGAAATCCGCTTCGAGGTGATTTTGGCCTAGTTGTTGAAAGATTCACTTTGTTCGCAGCAAACGACTTTTAAAGTGACTTCGCTTGCCTTCAGTTAGCTTCGACGACCGAGTATTACAGATAAGTTGACCTATTTTTTGAGATAGCTTCCCATTCGAACGTGTCTAGACTTAACTACAAGATCGATGTAAACAAATCGGCAACATAAATGTTTTAGCGATTGGTGTGTGGTTGATACTTATTTCCTTTATTATTAATAACATAAACATGTAACTATGCTTCGCGTGGTGACACAGGCAGACATCTTCATGTTCTTTTCCTTTTCGCTGTTCTTACTTCTCAGCCCTCCGATAGGTGGTGCCACCATGCCAGCTGGGGCACGTAAACCACGTAAACGCTATTCCGCTAAATTATAAGGCGCTCTCCGCAACGAACGTTTGCTACATGGTAACGCCATTCCTTCAACCTCCCCTATCGCACTAACGGCAAATTATAGTTGTATAATGCTTCCTCTAAACGCACACCCGCGCGACCACCACGCCTCCGCTACGTGCCATTCTGATTGGCTGCGGCAAAGCAGCGAGCCTGGGCAGGCGGGAAAAACTTTCTCCGAGAGCGATCGCCCTTGCCACCTGGTTTTTCTCCCGCTTTCGCCGCACGGAGAGAAGGTTTTTCCCGCTTTCCGCGTTGCCGCCTTGCTGCTTTGGCCGCACCGCCTTCAGTGTGAACGGTCCTTGAGGCTGTTATAATGGGTCGGAACATTCAACGAGCCACTTTTACGCTATTCCCATTTTTTGAAACCTGGTTGTTACTTTACTGTTCTAAAACCCTTTTGCACGTTATTGTGATTCCTTCCCCGACATTAAACCTGCATTAGGTCGGTTTTCAAAGTATATTTCAGGACTTTGTGAGATTGGGTTTTGCCCATGAGTGCATGTGAGCGTATTTCTGAAACAATGATCTGTATTGGAATCTATGACAATACCTACAGAGGAAAGGCTACAGAGGTAGGGCCGTGCCCGTCGTCTCCCATGGGTTTATTTCATGCGCGCCTAAATCCAAACATGCACGCGTCGTTAAATTTCGCCCCTCGGATAGGCACTCATTGTGGCCCGAAATAGAACTCGTCCCATTTTGCTTAGCAGGCGATTCCTTAGTTTTTTTCAAGAGTAGCTTGCAATGAACCCAAATAAATCATAAACACCTCTGAAAAACGTCGATGTTTCGTACGATGTTTCTTACGAGCTGGCAGCCAAGCCTGGTAGATTTTGGCGTCACCATCTTTATACGTTTACGCAACTACACGTCATTGCGTAATCGCTGTTATACACTTACCAGCGACAAGAAAAATGAGAAAAGCTTGGGATAGGATAGAATGCCATGCTTTTTTTCTTTTCTTTTGATTCGTAGCAACTTTACTGAGTGTTTGGAAGGGTTCAGCGCGACAGGACATATGTTTCCGCCGTTATTAAAAATCAGAAGTTCAAACGGTTTAGCAATTGAAGAAGCGAAGGACATGGGAGAAAGTACTCAAGCAAATGCCACGAGGTACGGAGCATCACGGTGTGGCTGGTTTAAACCCACGATAGCTTTTTTACGCGTTGCCCTTAATTGCAGTATACGTGCTGAATATTCGTGACACGAACCGTGCGGCACGAATACTTCTCGTCGACGAATAGCATTGACGTGCGCTGAACGGGCCACAGCCGTCGGATACTGGTGGCCTCATGCACGTATATGACTATATCAGAGTGGTCAACGCCGAGTTATATATGTCCACTGACACCGCAAGCGAGGATGCAGCTGGAACTGTAAGCGGTTGCAGCTTGTCTTGTCCTACTCACATTGCACTAACCCTTAGACGCGCCATCAAACCTGAAAGGTGATCATCATCGACGTCAACACGAGTGAAGCGAGAAATCACCTGATGACATCGTCACACTGTTGCATCATCGCAACTTCACAGCACTGTACATAGCGCAAACCTTCACCAAACTTGTAACAAAACGAAAAAAAAAACACACACTAGAGCCTTTAGTAACGTTTCGCGCCACGTACAAGCAAGGGTTAGTGCCAGCTCGCCCTGTCAGACCGCCTGTTATGTGACTTTACTGATCGCCAAGATCTGTGACGTTGTCATGACGACGTTATGACGTCACATGACGTGGCTTCACACGTTGACGTTAGCGCATGGCACCTTCACTTGGTCGAATGTGAGCCGATCTCGGAGGCACTGCGCAATCACGTGAGGTGCAGGAAGCTTCCAATAGCTCTGACCACGGAGGCTGTGCAGAAGCAGACACGTTGGAGCTCACAGAGTTTCCAAAAATTAACTGCAGGGCACTCTGGCGCTGTGATCGTTCAGCCACCATCATAATGATGGGTTGTACACAAATTCGCCTAGCTTGCGGCTTCGAAGGCACTTGTGGCCTTGCTTATTGCTGTGTTTCCGCTTTGTTTCGGATAAAAAAACGGGCTGTTAGGGACTTTGTGACCCGATTTTAATTGGTGAGCTTAAAGTGTTAAGGTGGTTAAGGTGAGCCTAAAAGGTAATTGCTCGTGCTCTGGGGCATATTGCTCATTACACCGAAACGCAGTCATATGCGAAAGCTTCACTCATACAAGTCACCATAGCTCGGCAAAAAAGTTGGAGCTCACTCAGATTCGCCCCAAAATATATGTTGCGCTCTGAGGGCTCACAAGGAACTCAGCCTCATCAGAAGTTTTTTAAACTAAACTCGTTCGGAGTCAAACTAACCAACATATTACTCAGCCGGACTCGCTCATATTCACGGCTTAGCTTGAGTTTGAGTCAGTCTCACTCAGGCTCGAGACAAGCCGTGGGTCTGAGCGAGCCGGAGTGAGCTGACTCATGAGTCAGCGAGCGTAAAACTATTTCTTTATCTTGGTGTTGATGCTTTTTATGCCAATGTCTCATATAATTGGTGCTCTCCAATACGGCTTGAGATTTTATACCTTCAGTTATAAAGCCTATAACACCGACTCACACGATATACTTTCATTAGGAGCTTTCCATGAAAGAAATTGATGTCTTCGCGGTATATATTGATGTGGCGCATGAATATGAGTGCGTTGAGGTACGCGTGAATGAACTCAAATATAAACGTCAGCCGATATAAAGCTGAGAGTGACGCTGAAGATGAGTATAGGTAGGACCATAGGTCGGCAATAAAAGATGAAGCTTAGTGAGATTCACTCAACGAAAACTCAACTCAACTCAGCGAAAGCTGTTATTGCATCAAAACACGGGTCACGTGCGGCACCGCAATTTTCCGCCGCCGCCGCCGCCGGTGTACGTAGCCAGTATGGAAAAGAAACTCTGTAAATAGAAGCACAAAATACACAGTGGCGCTCCCACCCAGGTTCGCTGCGTGCAAGCCTAGTATACTACCACTGAGCCACTCCGGTGCTTGGAACTTGTTCGAAAAGTTGCCTCAGGAAGGCTTGATGTCAGGAAAGGAATCATGTTAATATGAGTAATAAAGTGTTTTAGAACAGCAAAGAACTTTGCGAATACCGTAACTAGTGGGCCTTCCAATACTTCAAGCCATTACGAAAGCTTGATATTGATCACCTATTAAATGTGGCACTTATCCACTTCAGGCATAATCCCTCATCATCGTCAGCCACAGCATGAACAGATCACATACCCACTTCAGGCATAATTCCTCATCGTCGTCAGCCACTGCGTGAACATTTGACACGAAATTCCTCGCAAGTGTTTAGCGGATATGCCACGCTTCTGAAAACAATGACGAAAGATATGATAGCAAATGCTGTCGCACTACCCAGGAATTATGATTAATAATGTCGTAGTGGGTACCCAGCAAGTGTGCTTGCAGCAATTACCCACTGAGTGTTTAGATGAGGCACTGAAAAGCAGCTCTTCTAGTTTTCTCTGTGACTGTGCTGCGGCTTCCGCGCAGGCTTGGCGTTTTTTTTTTTTTTTTACGGTTTGGAGTCTTTTGCACTCAGCGTCCGCATTTTTTTACTCAGCCGATGTCACTCCATCTCGAACTCACCAAAATAACACCCACCCAGACTGAGACTTACAGGCCGATCTGAGTCTGGGTTAGTATGAATACTTGAAAGAGAGTTTTTTTTTACTTAACGCAAGCCACTAACAACTTTATCGGTTATACAATATAATAATCCACAGTTTAAACTCTTCCGGCAGCATCATACAAAAAAGTACGCACTAAGTGGTTGAACTACGCACTAGAGACCACATATCGCTATCGTGTTGAACGCTTAAAAAGGAAGCTTAAAAGTCCCGCCAATTTTTCGTCAACGCGAGTGCGGCCTCTTAGTGGGCAAGAGTCACAATCTGAGAAAAAAGAAAATTGCGCATTCTCGGGGTGTGTTCCAATACTCACCGTAGACGGCTAAGTAGACAGCTAAATGGATGGCCGCCATCTTAAGTCCTATTTCAGTTCTCACGTAGCCGGCAAAGTAGATAGCTCCAAGAAGACCGCATTGTAGACAAATACGATGCAGGCTACTTTGCTGTCTAAACAAGATAGCAACTCAGCGAACCGCTCAGATAGGTCGAATCTCGCCAGAATGGTCGTCTGCACACAAGCAGACGCTTCTCCAGAAGCTCAATGTGAGTAACGTTTGATTTTTTTAGATTTTATTGCGAAATAAGGCACAAAATGCAACTGTTGCGTTTGTTTATTTTGGTTGTTTCTTCTCGGCGCGAGATGGCGCCTCGTCGCGTAAAAGCCGCCCAGACGTGTTCCGATTCTCGGAGAGCATGGGATTGGTGCTGTCTTATAAGCAGTCTACGTAGACTGTCTACGTGCTGTGTAAAAATTGGAACACAGCCTCGGCTCGAGCTCAGCAAATTCTCTCCAATCAGCGTGTTCCAAGTGGGGAGGTCGAGAAGAAGAAGAGCTGCTTGCTGCGCTCGCGCTATTTTCGCTGCGTCGAGGATCCTAAGCTGACTGCTGGAACCAACGCTCCAGACCTTCGCCTGGTTCATCGGAGCTTGATGAATTTCAGGTCATGTCGACCGTCTTTGTTTCAAAGCGCAAGAGAAGGAAGAAGCCGAAGAAGTATTTCGGCTTCGAATCAACCAGTAAAGGCCCTGACAACATGCCGCCGTCCAATGCGGAAACCGACCTGCGAAAACTTCTCGTTCATCTCAAGACGCAACAGGAAGTTCATCAAGGTGAGCGACAGTCTACCGATGCCGGAAACTCTAGGCAAGGACTTGATTCCGAACGCCTATTTAACGCTAAAGATTTCGCAATTCCGCGGACCAAGTTCAACTACGAGTGCAAGCGATTCGGTACAGCTATAGGCAATATGAGGCCGCCCAAGTCAGCCGCAGGTGAAGATGGTTTGAAAGTCGATGAAGTCTTCATGCATGAAAGTATGAAGCTGAAGATCATCGAGTTAGACGCGGTGGGCATTATGAGGCAGCTACGAGACGCCTTGCGGGAGATTCGTCCCTCTGAAGAGGATGACCTGTGGAAAGCCCTGAATATTTCACCAGCTCAGCAGATTGTTGACATGCACGGCACGATCACAATTTTACTGGACCATTTTCCAACATTTGAGGATGTCTATGACTTGTTTACATTCGTGTGCTACCCCCACTCCGACGGTGAAGTTGATGTTCTGGATGAAACTGCCACCGAGTCGCGTAACGATTGCGGCCTCCAGGACGCGATGGCTTTTGAAGGCGTACATCAACGGACAAGTGTAATTTCCTCGGACAGCAACTTCTACGATTCGGCCGGAGGTGGTGGAGACAACAAACTGGCCGCGTGTAGAATGAAGAATGTCTGGAGCCAGGTCCGTTCGCTGTGTCTTTACCTTTCACGTGCGCAGCAGGCCATGCAGCCAGCATACGATGCCGAGGTGCAGACACAAGAATGCGTGCCTGCTGGGATCACCGAATTGAAGTACGGTCGGCCGAAGCACGATGCACAAATTGCGGGACTGAAACTAAGGCTCAATACCATTCGAGAAAGTCGAGTCCTCGAAGGCCAGCAGAATCGTGATAAGATCCGCACGCCCAAACAACCTTCACCAGCACTGGCAGGCGCGCGGGCGCCGATGCCGCGGCCGTTGTTTTATCCGCTGCCACCACATCAGCCTAAAGCCGAGGAGAAGCAACACTCCCTTCCGTCTCGCCAAACGCCACCGCCAATGTCCCTGACACGTCGGCACTCACCACCACGTCATCGCCAAATGTTGGAGAAGACGACGCGTTCCTTCCATATCGGTCCAAGGCCTCCGTCCACGTCACGTCGAAAATATCTGCTGCCCCTGCCCAAGGCAGAGGAGAAGCTTCATTCCTTCCATACTCGAACAACGTTACAGCCGGTGTACCCGTGGCGTCGATAAACAGCGCCACGGCATATGGTAGAGGAACGACCATGTTCGATTGCCGCTCGTCCGAACCGTCTGCGAAATCCTCAGCTACGTCTATGATCCCCACCAGAGTCTCGACAAAGGGCCCAGGCGAACATTCGTGAGGTTTATATTGTACCAAGGCCCCAGCCAGAGCCTATGTTGCGTCGAAGACCGCAATCGTTCACCTAAGGCCGAAGAGAAGTCTAGAGCACAGCCAATTGGGTCAACATCTTGGCCATTGTCCTCGTTGCGTCGGGGATCACCCACCTGTCAACCCAAGGCAGAGAAAAAACAACGTGCGCTTCCCATTAGCCTGAAACCACGGTGAATGCCCCCGACTGGCAAAAGCTTGACAAATTCAGCAGAGTGGTAACCGGTGCCATGGTGCTGAGGACGATTTGGTCAACACACGCAGATGTGCGCTTCAGGCCGGGACGTCGAGTGTACGCAGTTTGGCCATTGAACATCACCCGCAAAAAGCAAGGTTGAAGAGCAGATGTCCAAACGTGTACAGGTGGTTTACAAAGAAACCCGAATACATGGAACGAGAGATCCGTTTTCACATGGACGATTTGACATGTCGCCTTAGAAGACGACATTAACGAAGTGCGCGCGGGGCACTGGCGCTGTGGCACGAGCGCGAGCCTGGCGTCGAACGCTGGCCAGGAGTGACTCCAACGCCTGGGCTACGCTTTTGAACTTGTTCACGTTTCCTGTCCTTTAATAAATCGTCTACAGTCACAAGCGGCTGTACAGACGTAACAGTTGGCGACGAGGAAGACTGGATCGACTCATCGGCACTCCACCGACGTCAAGGAAATAACATGGCGACGCCCGACTTCGGTCGGCTACCCGAATTCAGCGGCAGCCCCAGCTCCTGGAGATCCTGGTATGGGAGGCTACAGTTCTTCTTCGAGGCTAACGAGATTACGGACGCATCGAAGAAACGTGCTCATCTGCTAACGCTGTGCGGGGAACAGACTTATGACATCGTCTGCGCCCTCGTTCAACCCAAGCAGCCCAACCAAGTGAGCTACGAGGACATAGTCAAGATGCTCAAGGCTCACTTCGATCCACAACCGTCTGAGGTCTTCTGCAGGGCACGATTCCAGCGACGTGACCAAAAGCACGACGAAACGGTCAGTGATTACGTCACGGCGCTCAAGAAGCTAGCAGCAGATTGCAATTTCGGGACAAGCGCAGACACTGCAGCGAATCCGACAATGCTGCCTATGGACGTCATGCTGCGTGATCGTTTCGTTTGCGGTCTTCGGAACGAGCAGGTCCAGCAACGGCTCTTCGCAGAAAAGGACTTGACGTTCAAGAAAGCTTTCGACCTTGCACTGCGAGCTGAAAACGCCATCGAAGACCAGAAACGCGTGAAAACCGAATTTAAAGAGTTTCACGAATCCTGCATAAGCACATGCAAGATAGACAACCAAGGTCACTCTAGTGCCTCTGCCCAAAAGAAGAAACAACGCTGTTGGCGTTGTAACGCGCTACATAATCCGGACACTTGCAAGTTCCAGACAGTCTCCTGCAACTACTGCAAGAAACGCGGACACATTGAAAAAGCCTGTCTGAAAAAGCGGAAAGAAGCAAAAACGAGCAACAGCATCGAATATCCCCAACAAGGAACTTCGACAGCTGCCTCAGCACCAGTGTCGACTCAGCAGGACTCATCAGACGTGGCCCTTTACGAGCTCAACACCGTAACCAACGCGTTCAGCACACAGAAGGTCATGACTCGGCTACGCGTACATGGCAAGTTCTTGGATTTTGAAGTCGACTCGGGTGCAGCCTGCACACTCATCAGTGAGGTCACGTTCAAAGCTACGTGGACAGATGATCGACCACGGCTTCAGAACGACAACATGCTCCTACGCACATGGTCAGGACAGTCTCTTCGAGTTCTCGGATGTGCAACGGTGATTGTTACGCACGGAAACAAAACCATGACACTACCACTTGTTGTCATCAAGGGAGCAGGTTGTAACCTCCTTGGACGAAACTGGTTTCCTCACCTGGGTATACAGATCACGGGCATCAATGATGTATCCGGCGATGAACTTGTTTCGAAGCTTCTCGACAAGTACCAATCTGTATTCGACGAGGACATATCAGGACACATCGGTCCAGCGGTACAACTAGACCTCGTGGAAGGAGCGAAACCAAAGTTCCTAAAAGCACGGCCGGTTCCTTTCGCGCTCCGGTCAGCTGTAGAAGCAGAATTGGATCGACTGCAAAGTCAAGGCATAATCGAGCCAGCACAGCATTCGGATTGGGCAACGCCTCTCGTACTGGTTCGAAAGAAGAATGGCTCGTT
Organism: Rhipicephalus microplus; assembly: GCF_043290135.1. Classification (NCBI taxonomy): domain Eukaryota; kingdom Metazoa; phylum Arthropoda; class Arachnida; order Ixodida; family Ixodidae; genus Rhipicephalus; species Rhipicephalus microplus. Next base: position 98,044,228 of record NC_134702.1, on the reverse strand, counting down.
GCGAATATGCGGCGACTACCGTTGCACAGTGAACCAGGTATCAAAGAAGGCAGACTACCCACTTCCCTCAACTGATGAAGTGCTCAGCCACTTGAGGGGAGGCAAGGTCTTCAGCACCCTGGATTTAGCACAAGCGTACCAGCAACTTCACGTGACGCCAGAGACAGCAGAGATATTGACCCTGAACACGCTGAAGGGACTATACAGGGTCAAGAGATTGCCTTTCGGAATTTCTGCAGCCCCAGCCATTTTTCAACGTTTTATGGAGACAATGCTGTCAGGCATCACAGGCGTGTGCGCATACCTAGATGACGTGATCATCAGTGGGAAAGACGCCACGGAACACGCCGAGAGACTGGAAGAAGTGCTGAAGAGGCTACGAAACTACAATCTGCGCCTCGGAAAAAACAAGTGCTGCTTTGCGGTGCGACAAGTTTTCTTTCTGGGACACCGAATCGACGAGACAGGCGTCCACACAAACGAAGAGAAAGTTCGAGCCATAACGGACGCTCCAGCACCAAACTGCAAACAAGCGCTTCAATCATTTCTCGGAATGCTGGCTTTCTACGACAGATTCTTGAAGAACAGGGCAACAGTTGCCAGCTGCCTATACCAGCTTCTTCAGAAGGACGCCACGTGGAGATGGGAGACAAAGCATCAAGAAGCCTTTGACAAGCTTAAGGCATTGCTGCTCAGTCAGACCGTACTGGCACACTACGACGAACAGAAGGAGCTTCTTGTCTCTTGTGATGCTTCACCATATGGCATAGGAGCTGTTCTGTCTCAACGTGATGACCAGAATAGAGAGGCGCCAATCGCTTTTGCATCTCGGACGCTAGGGCCGGCAGAACGCAAATATGCTCAATTGGACAGAGAAGGCCTTGCTGTGGTGTTTGCAGCCCACAAGTTCCACAAGTATATTGCGGGAAGAAAGGTGACTTTCGTCACTGACCACCAACCACTGCTCGGCATACTGGGTCCACAAAAGCCAACGGCTCAAGTCCTTTCTCCACGGATGACCAGATGGTGCATCAAGTTATCGGCGTATGACTACAGCATAATCTACAGGCGTGGCAAGAACCATCAAAACGCGGATGCGTTGAGCCGTTTGCCATTACAAGAACGTCTCGATGAACCCTGGCCTCCAGGTGACGTACTATTGTTCGAAGCGTTATCGAGACCTCCGTTGACTGCTGCCGAGATAGCACGCCTGACACAACAAGACAGCATCATGCAGAGGTTGTACAAGGCAGTGCAGGATGGTACAGTGGAGAAACTCACTGGAGATGAGTTTGCTCCTTACCGACGACGAGCGACCGCACTAGCACTACAGCGCGAGTGCATCACACTTGGATCCCGAGTGATCATACCGAGCTCAGCACGATCCCGTGTTTTGGCACTTCTGCATGCGGGTCACAGAGGCATGGTAGCCATGAAGAAGTGCGCAAGGAGCTACGTATGGTGGCCCGGAATGGACAAGGTGATCGAGGAAACGGTGCGACAGTGCCGTGAATGCCAAGCAACGCAAAAGAGCCCACCCAAAGCTCCTATTCCTACGTGGGACCGTCCCCAGACAGCATGGAACACGGTGCACGTTGACTTCGCGGGGCCACTACTCGGACGCACCTACTTAGTTGTTGTGGACGCATACACAAAGTGGGTGGAAGTCCGGCACGTGACACAAGCAACATCCGCGGCTGTAATCGACGTGCTCCGAAGCCTCTTTGCAACGTTCGGCATTCCCCGAAAGGTCATCTCCGACAACGGAAAAGCATTCATCTCCAACGAGATCAAGCAGTTCTATGCGTCGAACGGCATACAGGCTGCAACCTCACCAGCATATCATCCGGCAACAAACGGCCAGGCAGAACGCTATGTGGCGGAGCTGAAAAGAGCGCTGTTGAAAGATGCAGACAAGTCCATACAGTGCCGACTTGCAAGATTTCTGTATCGGCAGCACACGACAATACACACTACCACAGGTATGACACCGGCGAGAGCGATGTTCGGACGAGAATTGCTCTGCCCTCTCGATCTTCTTAAGCGGGAGACGGATAAGCGAAGTTCTGAGAGCCAGGAGGCATTGCAAAAATCACGCCGCTTCGCTATAGGGGATAGAGTGCTTATCCGGCAGTTTTTGAAAAAGCCAGATTGGATTGAAGGCGAAATACTGCGCCGCGTCGGACCACGATCCTGGCTTGTAAAAAGCGACCAAGGAAAGGTTCGGCGTCACCTCAATCACATGAGGAAAACGAGTCAGACCAGACAAACAACCCAATCGCGGACAGATTGGAGCGCAGCTGACGATCTCTTGGACGCAACGCCAGAAGAGACGCCATCGAGCTCAGCTGCTCAACCGCCTGAATCGCCCGAGATGCAAGATCACACTCCCTCGCAACCGTCGACGTCACAGGCAGTGGCCACTCGGCAACTGCGACCACCAGAGGTTAGGCGACCTCCAGACCGCTATGGAGACTTCGTCTAAGGGAGGAAGAGTGACATGTCGCCTTAGAAGACGACATTAACGAAGTGCGCGCGGGGCACTGGCGCTGTGGCACGAGCGCGAGCCTGGCGTCGAACGCTGGCCAGGAGTGACTCCAACGCCTGGGCTACGCTTTTGAACTTGTTCACGTTTCCTGTCCTTTAATAAATCGTCTACAGTCACAAGCGGCTGTACAGACGTAACACGATTTTTCAAGTTGGAGTTTCTCGCCAGACCTTGAACACCATCGTACAAATGGTAATAACTCATCTCGAATCTGAAGAAAACCGTCCAAGGTCACGTGAAGGACGAAGCGGGGCAATACGGGAAAATTGTTTTAGGAAGGCACTTCTCGATCGCATTGCAAGCCTTGTGCCGCTTTGATCTCACGTTATTTTTGTTCTGCGCAATCTGAATTACAGTTAACTTTTTCGTTTCGTTGAATCTGCGTGCCTTTCTGTTCTACTTATTGGTACGCCAGCGTGTGTCACACAGTATGTAGACGCTTACGTCAAATTCGCGCAAGTGCGCATATATATGAAAACCCATATTGCAATTTCGAAAGTAAAGCCGAAAAGTAGGGAAGTCATATTTGCCTAGCAAAATCTACCAGCACCCTTACCCGTATGCATCCTGTGTTAAATTTTAATGTCATATTGATTGTCGTCTATCCTGAATTTGTAGTGCGTTTCTCGGTGCCAGCAATGCTTGCGCATAATTTCGCTCATTTAGAAGCAGAATTCTTGAAAGTCTTTTGAAGCAGTCATTAGAATACAATTCTTGATCTCAATGGCGCTATCGGTACACGAGTGTTGGTAAAATTAATGCGATCTTTAAATGAAGCTGCCTGCTTGAGGTAACAAGGGCCACCTGAGGCAATCAGGGTGATCACTTAGTTTTCCACGCGTATAAACGATAGCGCGAGAAACATTGTTTTGTACATTTAAGTAAACATCAACATTTCATATAAAATTCGTAATTCTTTATTCTGTAACCTCTATTACTCTACCATTCTGTAATTTTTTATAAGACCACTCAATTATTGGCGAATCCTCCACCGTATGAATGATCCACAAGAGAAGGTGAACAAGAACACCAGGGCTGCGCTCAACTAACAAATGTCTTGGTGGTGGTTTAACGAGCAGCGCAGTCACCACGAAAACCGCCAGAGTGGCCCTTTTAAAGCCTTTTTTCAACACTGTTGGAGCAACTACTACAAGCACAGATGATTGCTATACTCCCTCCACCGTAATTCATCAACACTTTTCTGCAATGGGGCAGCGTCTACAATGTCACTATACGTCATTCTTCGGAAAAGTGTAGTACCCCGTACACGCTTGTGAGGCAGTATACACGCACTTTGTTGATGCTGTGGCTGACGACGACGAAGAATGATGTTTGAGGCTTTTATGATGGGCTGGAGCGTTCAACGACCCACTCTTTACGTTATTCGTATTTTGTGACACCTGGTTCCTGCTTTGCTGTTGTAAAACCCTTTTACACTTTAACGGGATTCCTTACCCGACATGAAGCTTGCATTCGATCAGTTTTCGAAGTAGTTTCAGGACTGTGTGAAATTGGGTTTTGCCAATGAGTGAATGTGAACGAAATAGCACAATGAGTGAACGAAATAGCACAATGAGTAAACGAAATAGCACAAGCCATTGAAAATCAAAAACAGATAGATCTCCTAATCCTCGACTTCTCAAAGGCATTTGATCGGGTGTCACATAAAAAACTAACCATAAAAGTTGAAACAGTATTATGTAAACGGCAAATTAATGACTGAGTCAGCGCTTATCTATCAGCTTTTGACCACGTTTCTCATCCCAAACTGATCCAAAAGCTAACCGGTATACTGGAAAACGGACCTATGACCAAGTGGATCAAACACTATTTGACCAACCGCTACCAATTTGTTCAATATGGTGCACATGTGTCTGACACGGTTCCAGTATTATCGGGAGTGCCCCAGGGTTCTGTTTTAGGCCCCATGTTCTTTCTTCTTTTTAATAATGACGTTGCAGACGTAGCCGATGTAAAAATCAGATTGTTCGCAGATGATTGTATACTGTACCAGCGAATACAGTTACCAGGATCATTTGAAACTAGATGATTCGCTAAAAAAGGTCAAAAACTGGTGTCGAGAATGGCAAATGGAAATAAATACTGAGAAAACTGTCGCCATGTCAATTACAAAGAAAAAAGAGAGGGCAAATTTTTCGTATTCGCTGGGAAATGTCCCACTTCGCAACGTCGCTGCCTGCAAATATCTAGGCATCTTGATATCGTCCGACTTAAATTGGACTGCGCATGACGAACATATCACAAAGAAGGCACTCGGCAGATTATTTTTTCTTAAGCGAAGCCTTCGTCATTCGACACCCCAAACGAAACTTTTAGCGTATACCATGCTTATCCACCCAATCCTCGAATATACGAGTGTGGCTTGGTTCCCCTTCAAAAACAAACATGTAGCCGCGCTTGAAAGAATACAACGTAAAGCAGTCCGTTTTATCTATAACCGTTATAGGCGTACCGACTCACCTACTGCTCTTTTGATAAGAGCAGATCTGCCCACCCTGTCGAGCCGCGCGAAGCTTCATAGCCTGGGATTTTTGTATCTGGTGCTACACAACTCTTGGAAAATAAATCCGGCTAATTATGTTGAGGTTAACAGTAAGCGGAAAACACGAAATAAACGTTGTCACACACTTAATGAGTATCCCTTCGAGAACAATGTTTTTGGCCACTCTTTTTTTCCGCGAGCCATACGCGCTTGGAATGCCCTGCACCCCACCGTGTTGACACAGCCGACAGTTGACGAATTTGTTAATCGAGCGAGTGAATGTGTGCTGTCTTCTATTTAGCCGTGATTTCCTGAATTGATGATGTTGCAAGTTTTAACTCTGTCTGTACAATTTTGTTTTGTATTTGTTTTTTGCTTGCCCCAGCATTTCATCTGATGTTTTTATTCATAAAGACTCTTTGCCTATCACTACGGCGAATTTTGCACTATGTTTGAGATATTCGCTTCAAATTTCAAGTGCTTGCAGCATGTATTTTTAGTCTGTGTATTGCTTGTTTGAACTATGTACAATGTGACACCATTGATTGATTGATATGTGGGGTTTAACGTCCCAAAACCACCATACGAATATGAGAGACGCCGTAGTGGAGGGCTCCGGAAATTTCGACCACCTGGGGTTCTTTAACGTGCACCCAAATCTGAGCACACGGGCTTACAACATTTCCGCCTCCATCGGAAATGCAGCCGCCGCAGCCGGGATTTGAACCCGCGACCTGCGGGTCAGCAGCCGAGTACCTTAGCCACTAGACCACCGCGGCGGGGCAATGTGACACCATTCCTGTAATAATCCCATCACGAGATTGCCAGTATTATGAATAAATAAACCCGAACACATTTTGTTTGAATTAATCACCGAAAATTTGAAATAACCCAAGTTATGTCCAGCGTACCTCCGGAGCGTAGTTATGAAAAATGTACTGTAAAAGAATCTATGACAATATCTGATGACATTATTTCTACGCTATAAAGAAAAAATCACAGCATATCCACGGAGTACATAAAGATGAAAGAGGCGAAGCATACGCCACTCCATCTGCACTGCCGTCCGTTGTTTCGTTCGTGCTTCCGTCCGTCCGTGCGTCTACCTGTGTGACCGTCCATCCGTTCGTTCGTGCGTCCGTTCGTTAGTGGGTTCGTTCGTCCGTGCACTCATCCATCCGTCCGTCCGTGCGTTCTTCCGTGCGTGCCTCCGTTCATACATCCATCCGTCCAATTAGTGAACACTCCAAGTACCGTCTTCTCGCATCTTTTCATCATATATCGTCATATAGAAGTACCGCCATCCGGCAGACATTTCAAGCACTAAACGAGAAGTGCCACCGGCCGGACTTGCGGAGCGGCACGTGCGCGCTCTCTTACGACCCACGCTTCGTGTCTAGTTCTCACCTTTCGCCGCCTCAAGTTCATGGAACTGCGCTTTAACCCTCGCTAAACCTTGCTAAAACCAAGGAGGTGACGCCCAGCGACTTCAACGTGGCAACCAGATAATGCTCAAAATGCACCCTTCTGATATTAGTTTTTTTTTCGGGGAAGGGGGGGGGGAGAAGCTCCCTAGCCGTGGGTCGTGTGTACGTGATGACTGTTGTAGTAGTGGTAGTCATCGTTGTCGTCGTAGAAGTAGGTAGCCACCTCCACGTCCGGACTAGAGGCGCGGCACGTGCGCGCCCTTTTGAATTGAGGAGGAAACCTGCGCACGTTAATCATAAATAAAAAAAAGATAGTAGTTTCGATGAAGTAAATTACACACACGAGTATCGGTGACTTAATGTCCAATAAAACTTGTCTTGAGTTTGATGCTTACTAAAACAACTTGTAACAGAAGGGCGCACTTTGAGCTCATTCTGACCAGGAAAAGTTGCCACGTTACACTCGCTGGGCGTAACCTTCTTGGTTTTAGCAAGGTTTAGCGAGGGTTGGGCTGCAGTGCCATGAACTAGCGGCGGTGAAAGGTGGGAACTAGACACGAAGCGCAGGTCGTAAGAGAGAGCGTGCGCGCCAATCCTCTAGTCCGGCCGTACCAACGTTTCTAGACTAGGTAAGTTGCAAAACTCAGCGATGTTGCGCGGTGCCGCCACTGCCAGCGACAAATGTGGCGCTGCTGTCGCATCCGGATTCACTCGCTGCATGCTCGCTCACAGAACACCTAGCTCGCTCGTGTCACTCCCGTAACCTCCATCGCCTGTGCATGTTGCAGTGCGTCGATGTCTGTGGAGGCTTCTTTCTGCGTGAACTGTTTTGTGCTTCAGCGCGCCCTGTTCTGCTTTGTATGTGTTGCGTGTTTTCATCATGTCCAGATGTTGCGTTCTCGGCTGTAGAGTAGCTACAGGAAATGAGAGACACCATGACATTTCTTCTGTACCCACGTGTACCTGAGCAGCGAGAGGTATGGGACCACGCTATTCCCCGTGCGGATAAGAAACTGTCCAGCACCTCACGTATGTGTGATATGCCCTTTCATGAGAAGTATATCCTCAAGACTTTCACTCACGTCATATGGTAATAAGGTACAAATCGCAAGAGGAAAGTGGGACCTCGTCAAAGGATGCTTTCCACGAATATTCCCGAATTTGCCCGCTTACCTTTGTCGCGGGGCCCGCGACAAAAAAGCGAAAGCTGCCCGGTAGGAGTTGAGAATTTTCCAGAATATCATCGGCGAAAAAGAATAGACTATCTCCGAGCACTGAGCTCGAAGACAGTGAAATAAGTCCGGACATGCCGTCAACTAGTGGCGTCATATCGCTTCAAGACATAGAAACCGTTTGTTGGCATGCTGGCGGAAAGTTGTTGAGAATGGCGAGACAAGACGTTTTGTGGTGTTTCTAGGGCTCAAAAAAAAAAGAGCGCTATTTGTGGAGAAATGCGTTGTCGTAGCAGAAGACATGACAGTCACCATTAGCAGCCGTCACCATCGCTTAGCCAAGTCACCTGGTAATGCAGATACCATCACTCAATGGGCCGAACTTCTGGAGGACATAGAAAATCTGGAAGTGTGTTCATGTTGTCCCAGTGTGTCAGCAGGCGGACTCGTGAGTAATGACTACGAAGTGCTCACCGATACCTTAAAGTGCGGTCTCAGCTCGAAGCTTTGGCTGCAGCTGTGTTAACAGGTTTCATTAGAAGAACTCAAGAAGAAGCAGAGGGAAGACATGCTCAAGAAAATGGCCGCACGTGTAGCTTTTTGACGGTCTAAGTTGCTAAAGAATGTGACTGCCATCAAAAAAAAAAGCTGAATACATAACCAGACAAAAGCCACGAGATTGCGCCACATAATTGTAATTTATTTTCAAGCCCGAAAACACAGCCACAAAAGAGGATGCCAGACATTGTAATTGGGGTTTTCGCGCCTAAAATCTATTGCGAACGTACACCAACTAGCAACTAACCGACAGACTCGTATGTTATGCTATATATATCAATCATTGTTTATTGTGGGCAGTTCAGAAAACCATAACTATACTGTATTTGCCTTACACCGCTAAATATTACGCAGTATTAAGTTCATGCGGCGGCACCACAAATCTCGATAATGTACTGTTGGCAAAGCTGTATCAAAACGGCCGCTCCGGCGCCTTGCCACAAGAAATACGCGTTTTCGTCTGCTAGCGAAAGCTTGTTGCGCTGCTAGTGCCACCAAACCGGAAGCTGTCGTGGCGCCGTGTGACGAGTAGTCTGACGCGGGCAGTTTTGCAACTTACCTAGTCTAGAAACGTTGGGCCGTACCACCTATCGCTTAGTCCTTGAAATGTGCGCTGGATGGCGGTACTTCTATGATGAATGTATGACGAAAAGGCGCGAGATCCCGGTACTTAGAGTGCTCACTAGATATACGAACGGAAAGGACAGACGCACGGATGTACAGACAGACAGATGCACGGACGGGCACATGGTTAGATGAACAGACGCATGGAAGGACGGATGCATGGACGAACGCAGTCGCGGATGCACAGATGGACACACGCACAGACGGATGTATGGATGGACGCAGAGACGGACGTATGGACGCACAGACGGTCGCACAGACGGACGCACGGATGGACGGAAGCAAGAACGAAGTGCGGACGGTCTAATGGACGCTTCGTCCTACTCATCCTCATGCACTGCGTGGATATGCTGTGATTTTCTTTAGTAAGCATCAAATTCAATGCAAATTTTACTGCACATTAAGTCACCGATACTCGTCTTTTTAGGTTATTTTATCAGAAACAACTATATTTTTATTTATGATTGACGTGCGTGGGTTTCCTCCTCAATTCAAATGAGTGCGCGTGTGCCTTTCCCTATACTCTGGCTGTGGAGGTGGGTACGTAAGTACGTACTACTACTACTACTACTACTACTACTACTACTACTACTACTACTACTACATTGCGGACGCACGAACCTCGTCTTAAGGAGCAGCGTCCTTTAGAAAAAGCACCAGCATAGCTATGGGGTAGAGTACTGCGCTGTCACGCAGGAAACCCGGGGACAATTTTCGTTGTGTCCAGGAAAATTTTTATTTATTTAATTATTTCTTTAATTTGCGAGGTCGCGGTTACGGACACCAGCTTCAGCGGCGGTGGACAACTATGGCATCAGAATCGACTCATACAGTGATCTCATAAAGCTTTCGCTAAAAAAAAAGAAGAATAGACACAGGCAGTTTCTTTTGCCGGGACTCTGTGAGGTTTTCATGTGTAGGATCCCTTTTACAACGCGAGCTGCTATGAGGTCGCAACACGGGCCAATTTTGGCGCCGCAGTTTTTCGCCGCCCTAGTCGCCGCTGCAGGTGTCTGTAACACCTTTCACGTGAAATAATAATAAAAAAACTAAATAAGAACACCGAGGACAGATTCCAACCGATGAAAATGAAAATTTTCTGTCCCTTTATTTCCTTTCGATTTTCATGAAGATGTCATGGCAGAAACATGCACACACACAAAAACGACGAGGGGACGTGAGCACACATTCTAATGTGACTGGGTTCAGGAATCGGCATGACAGTGTCACACTCAGCAGCAAAGAATGATGATCTGCAAACGGCCGATATAGTCTAATAAATATATTGGCCCTTTACCACCACAGCTTCATATTTAAAATGTCCTTTTACAAATTTCAAGGGTGAGTCCTTCCTAGGTTTGTTTAAAATTAGGGTAGTGCGTATTCTATACTTTTTGTGCCTATTGTGGTCGAAATTAGGTTGTCTCACTCACTCACTCACTCACTCACTCACTCATTCGCTCACTAAATCAACCAACCAATCAATCAATCACTGAATCAATCAATAATTCACTCATGTTGTACGTATCGTACACATTTTTTTCCAGATTTGTTACCACCTGAGACGTGAAAAGGAAAAATTCTTTCATGAATGAACGACAGGGATCTCATGAAAATGGTAGGAAAATGAAGACATGTTCGCTTCTGTGACACAAGAGTTTAAAGCAAGAAACCCTTCACGCGTTGATGAGCACAGTTTCTACATTCCTGTAAGAGCTTGACCTTGGTGTTGCTTCATCCACATGCACCTTGATGTACAGACATCTTGATAATTTCCTAACCAAAACAACAAAAATTATCGTTTGGTTTTCCAGCACGTTGTCCTACTGGGGTATTCTCTTCAGTGTCGTTTATTCAGAAATGATACGAAAAATATATTCGGTTGTTCAATCATACCCTATTCAATTCCGTATTCAAAAAAAAAATCCTATGCGAGACCCTTAAGCTTCGCACCAATGGTGTACTGAATTCAGAATGGCTTGTGTCAGTGAAGCTTTCGCATACGGCTGCATTATGTCTAATGGGTAGCTAGTTTTGAAGCATGGGTAATTGTGCGCGTGAAAGCTTTTCGAACTTGTTATGCAGTGGGGCTGAAGAGAAAACTCGCTGTAACGTGCGTGTCATTTTTAGTGTCATCGCCTCCTAGATGTCCCTTGCCTGCCGGATGAGCGCGAAACGCCCGTCATCTATGGCGGCGCTACCAACGTAGGGGTAAAGGTCTTTGTACTTGGCCTTTAAGATCGGCAATTTTGGCGTTTGCTACTAATTTCAGAGGTCGCTGAATGAGCGCAAAACGCTTGTCATTTATAACGGCGTCACTTACGTAGGGTTAATTATAATTACGTCTACGTTTTTTTGAAACTTTTCTACGTTATTTTTGTTGCATATAAGCTCCAAAAACGTAAAAAGCTGTATGAAGACACCCCTACTTAGGTGCGCGCCACCAGCGTAGTTCCGACGACTGCCGCTTTCCAAGTGACCGCTGATAATCTGGCAGGCAAAGGAAATCTAGGAGGGTATGGTAGTGTATGGTCCGCTTTAAACCATGAAGTGATCATAATCACACTTTCCGACACCCTATCGCAATATACGCTTGTACCACACATTATTACTACGACATTACATGTTGTATTGTGAAGCATATATATCCAGGACGAGTTTTGTTGTAGTGTTTGAAAGTTACTTAAACTGTATTTACAAGCGGACGAAGGGATTTTCATTGTATTTGCAAAAACACCCGCTTGCCACGCAACCGAGCCGGGTTCGATACTCAGCTGACCCAGGATTCTCTTGTAATATTTATTTCATTTGCATCGTTCTCAATTTTTCGGTCACGCATGTGAACGCATGTGATATCGATTTTTCGCTCACAACCAACGGCGCTGCCACCCACCCCGACATCGCGATTTCGGCGAAGCGACATTTTTAATGCTATCACGTTCAAATGCTCGAATATTCACACACCTCTAACGTTTACAGAGCTCTTAACATACGAAGCTCGTCTTTGATGAGCACGCAAACCTGGACGCCTTTCTGAAACACCTGCTATGAATTATTGGAATCAAACCAGAGCACTCGTTTTCGTTCAGTCATATTCTGAGTAGTCACGTGCAGAAAAAAAAGGTCACCTGATGGTCATGTTCAAACTGTAAGATACCACAGCTACCAGGGAATATATTGCACTCCTGGAATTTGTCTAAAAATGATTGAAAAAATAATTCTGTTACCTCTTAGCTCATTGCTAGATTTTCTTAACTACTCCCAGCTACTTCTACGCTACCGTCTAGTGATTTAGCTCCGCGACGTTTGGCAACAATGATGTGTGCCACGTGCGGAGTTCTTCAAGAAAAAGAAGAAGAAGCAGATTCCAGAGAAACAAACAAACAAACAAAGCTGTTCGGTGCGCTCGTGGTATTTTTACTGCGTCAACAATCGGAAGCTGACTGCCAGAAGTAGCTGTCCTGGAACTTCACCTATTTTGTCGTAGCCTGATAACCTTCAATCATGTCAACCACCGTTGTTCCAAAGCGCGAGAGAAGGAGGAAACATAACCCGAATGAGTTTTTCGCCTTCGGATCGACCAGTAGAGGCCCTGACAGAATGGCACCGTCCAACGTGGAAACCGACCTGCGAAAACTTCTTGTGAGTCTCAGGATTGATCAGGGAGCTGATGAAGGTGAGCGACAGTCTACCGATGCCGGAAACGCTAGGCGAGGACTTGATTCAGAGTGCCTATCTAACGCTAAATGTTTCACAACTCCGCGGACTAAGCCCAACGACAAGTGCAAGCGATTCGGTTCAAATATAGGCAATATGAGCCCGTCCAAGTCAGACGAAGGTGAAGATGATTTGATAGTCGATGAAGTCTAGCTCGAAGCTGACGATCACTGAGTTAGACATCGTGAACATTATTAGGCCGCTTCGAGATGTCTTGTGGGCGAATGGTCCCTCCGAAGAGCATGACCTGCGGAAAGCTCCGGGTATTTCACGAGCTCAGCTGGTTGTGAACATGCACGGTACGACCACAGATTTCCCGGACCTTTCCCGAACATTTAAAGACATCAGTGATTTGTTTACGTTTGTGTGCTACTCCCGCTCTGACGGTGAAGACGACGTTCTGGATTAAACGGCTACCGAGTCACGCAACAATTGCGGCCTCCCGGACGCGATGACTTTTGATGGCGTACATCAAAGAACAAGTGCAATTTTCTCGGACAACAGCTTCTACGTGTCAGCCGGGGGTGGTGGAGACACGAACCGGCCGCGAGTAGAATGACGAATGCCTGGAGCCAGGTCCCTCTACTGCTGCTTCACCATTCACATGTGCTGCAGGCCATGCAGCAAACATGGGGTGCCGAGGTACCAACACAAGGATGCGAGCCTGCTGAGATCGCTGAGTTGAAGTCTGGTATGCAGATGCGCGACGTACAAATTACGAGGCAAAAGCGGAGGCTCAATGTCGATGAGGAAAGTCAAACTGTCGAAGCACAGCAGATTCTTGATAGGATCCGCACGCTCAGACAAAATTCACCAGCACTGGCAAGCTCGCGGGCTCCGATGCCACGGTCATTGTTTTATTCGCCATTACATCAGCCTAGAGCCGAGAAGAAGCCACACTCGCTTCCGTTTTGGTAAACGCCATCGCCAATGTCCCTGACACGTCAGCGATCACCACCACGTCATCGCCAAAAGTTCGAGTAGAAGACGCGTGCGTTCCCTACCGGTCCAAGGCCTCGGTCCACGTCCCGTCAGAGATATCCGCAGCTTTCACCCAAGGTCGAAGAGAAGCCTCACGCCTTCTATACTCGAACAACTTTACAGCCAGTGTACCCGTGGAGGCGATCAACAGCGCCACGAGTTAAGGTCGAGGAGCGACCACGTTCGATTGCCACTCATCAGAGTACTCTCCCAAAGCCCCAGCCACGTCTACGATCACCCCCAGAGTCTCGACAAATGGGCCAGGAGAACATTCGTGCGTTTTATAATGCAGGCCTTGTGCCGCTTCGATCTCGCGTTATTGTTATTTCGCGCAATCTGAATTACGGTTAACTTTTTCCTTTCGTTGAATCTGCGTGTCTTTTCTGTTCTACTTATTGGTACGCCAGCGTGTGTCACGTAGTATCTAGACGCTTACGTTATAAGGCCAGGCAAGTGTGCATATATATTGAAACCCATATTGCAATTGCGAATGTAAAGCCGAAAAATAGGGAAGTAATATTTGCGTACTAGCATCCTTACCCTTATGTATCCTGTCTTAAAATATAATGACATATTGATAGTCGGGTATCCTAAATTTATGGATCACTTGTCGGTGAGATATTTCTAGAGCACGAAGCAGTGCTCACGTAATTTTGTTTTTGCTCATTCGAAAGGCAGAAATCTTGAAAAGTAATGCCCGAATATTAATTTCGAATGTTCAAATATTCCTTGATTGGTGCAGGAGTGGTGGTGCAACTGATAGATTCAAAATATAATGTTACTTGAGGTAATCAGGATGAGCACTAAATTTCCTGGTGATTGTTATAGCGCTAGCTCTGAACGACGAGAAAGGGACGCGAAGAATAGTTCAGGTTCTCCCGGTGGCAGAATACTTCACCGCAATCAGGTTTAAAAGATTAGCACAGATAGGATAGATTCACACAGATAGGATAGAAGCAATGAGCACGTGGACGGAGTATAATCGCCTAAAGTATTCACGGAAATCGCAGTAGAGCCATTCTCGACAAGCGAAAGTCATGATCACCAGATTTTGATGTCATGTCCCCTTATTAAATGTTTGTTCGTAGAGGGCTGGTCTGACGACATAATCACTCTGCCAATTCTGCGGAGAACTGGAAAATATTGCACATTATTTTTTTGTCATGTTCAAAGTACTCTCTTATTAGAACTCAACTTCTAATTAGTCCTTTTGCAAAAATAGGCTTGACCTTATCGGAAAAAAAGTGTTTCAAGCTTTGGTGCCTCAGGCTCGGGATACTGCCACAGGGATGCCTTTGATGCCGTGTGTAATTTCATTATAACTGCTCAACGAGTACCATTTTAATCTGGTATTTAAAATTATTCGTCATTTTATTAAGGTGAAACCCAAGTTTTCGAAATTGTTCCCATCAGGTTATTACTGCAGTCTGGAATACAAGCTCAAAAGCATATTACTTGTAGTTGAACTGAATATTTTTTTGTGACGTTAAACCCTACATATCATCATTCAATAGAATATTTTGCGCATTATCGCCATTTCTTTTTTTATTTTTGACTTTCAATTTTGTAGCTTACCTACAATAACTTTTAACAGTCTCAACTTTCTTGGCCCATCGCCCAGAGTGGGTACGTGCCACTTACATAGGGAAACAAACAAACAAACGTCTTTGTAATCGTTCTGAACCCGCGCTATAACAATCATCATGTCTATACCAAATCACGCAAACCACCGCGCTACTGAATTTCTCACGCGTACAGAAGATAGTGCGAAAAGCATTGTTTTGTACATTTAGGAGAACATAAAATTTTTATGTAAAATTCGTATTTTTTACATTGTAACCTCCATTACTCTAAAATTTTATAAGATTTTATACAACGACTTCATTCTTGGCCCATCCCCCACTGCGTGTGTGGGCCACAAGAGAAGGGTAACAAGAACACCAGGCCTGCGCTTAATTAACACCAATCTATGTGGTGTTTGCTTAACGCACAGCACAGTCACAGTGAAAGTGGCAAGAGTTATCCTTTTGAAGCTTTTTTAACACTCTTGGAGCAACTACTACAACCACACGTGATTGCTACCCACTGCGCCGTAATTCAACAACCTTTTTTTTTGTATTGGGGAAGCGTCTACAGTGCCACTTTACGTCATCCTCCGGAAAAGCATAGTGCTCGCTACACGCTTGTAAGGCAGTATGCATGCACTTTGTTGATGCTGTGGCTGACGACAACTAAGAATAATGCCTGATGGCTCATGAACACTGAAGGCGGCGCGGCAAAGCGGGCTTTTCGAAGCGAGCGCGTGAACCTGTTCACACTGCATGGCTCTCTCGGCTGGCCGCGCGGTAGAAGAGGTGAGCATCTCGCGCTTTTGCGCACGTGTCGCTATGACGTGGCAATCGACAGTTATAGTATACCGGGTTACCGTGATAGCGGGATCGAAGTGCGCACGCGCAGATACGTGCCTTACCCGTACCGCTTACTGTACGCGCTTTTTTTTCTTCAGATTTAATGTTACCGTGTTAGCGTAGGTGTACGTACTGTACGCAAAACATGGCGGCGCTCTCGTAAATCCGCTTCGAGGTGATTTTCGCCTAGTTGTTGAAAGATTCACTTTGTTCGCAGCAAACGACTTTTAAAGTGACTTCGCTTGCCTTCAGTTAGCTTCGACGACCGAGTATTACAGATAAGTTGGCCTATTTTTTGAGATAGCTTCCCATTCGAACGTGTCTAGACTTAACTACAAGATCGATGTAAACAAATCGGTAACATAAATGTTTTAGCGATTGGTGTGTGGTTCATACTTATTTCATTTATTATTAATAACATAAACTTGTAACTATGCTTCGCGTGGTGACACAGGCAGACATCTTCATGTTCTTTTCCTTTTCGCTGTTCTTACTTCTCAGCCCTCCGATAGGTGGTGCCACCATGCCAGCTGGGGCACGTAAACCACGTAAACGTTATTCCGCTAAACTATAAGACGCTCTCCGCAACGAACGTTTGCTACATGGTAACGCCATTCCTCAACCTCCGCTATCGCACTAACGGTAAATTATAGTTGTATAATGCTTCTTCTAAACGCACACCCGCGCGACCACCACGCCTCCGCTACGTGCCATTCTGATTGGCTGCGGCAAAGCAGCGAGCCTGGGCAGGCGGGAAAAAATTCCTCCGAGAGCGATCGCCCTTGCCACCTGGTTTTTTTCCCGCTTTCGCCGCACGGAGAGCAGGTTTTTCCCGCTTTCCGCGTTGCTGCCTCGCTGCTTTGGCCGCACCGCCTTCAGTGTGAACGGGCCTTGAGGTTTTTATAAGCGGTTGGAACATTCAACTAGCCACTTTTACGCTATTCCCATTTTGTGAAACCTGGTTGTTACTTTACTTCTATTCTAAAACCTTTTCCACGTTATTGTGATTCCTTCCCCGACATGAAACCTGCATTAGGTTGGTTTTCAAAGTAGTTTCAGGACAGTGTGAGATTGTGTTTTGCCCATGAGTGCATGTGACCGTAATTCTTCAACAACGAACTGTATTGGAATCTATGACAATATCTGATGGCGTTATTTCGACGCATTGAAGGAAAAAAAATAAGCAGAGACTAGAGTACTGCGCTGTCACGCATATGACCCGGGTTCAATTACCATCATGTCCTCAGTAATTTTTATTTAGTTAGTTATTATTTTGTGAGATCGCGGTTACGAAATCTGGCGTCAGTGACAGCGGAAAGGTATACGGCACCAGATTCAACCTTTACGGTGATCTCATAACAGCTTTCGCTGAGAAAAAAAAGGGATAGAAACAGGCAGCTTACCTTTCCAAGGCTCACTGAGGGCTTTCATGTAGGCACCCTTTCATAGCGAAAGCTGCTATAAGGTCGCAGTACGAGCCGATTCTGGCGCCGTAGTTGTCCGCTGCCTTCGCCGCCGCTGCAGGTGTCTTTGACTCCTTTCACGCAAAATAAGAAGGAAAAAACCCGAAGAAATAACAACACCGAGGAGAGATTCCAAACAATGGAAAAGAGAATTTTCTCTCCGCTTTATTTCTTTTCAACTTGAATCATAATGTGACGGAAGAAACACACACACGCACACACACACACACACACACGCACACACACACGCACACGCACACACACACGCACACGCACACGCACACACACACACACACACGCACACACACACGCACACGCACACACACACACACACGCACACGCACACGCGCGCGCGACGTATTTATAGTAATGCAGTGTGACCATTTCCTTCTGCTAGAGTGGCGCTGTGCTGTAGTCGAGACACGTTTCTCACAATATCGCACAGGTGGCACACAGACACACGCGCGCACGAATGGTACATACAGGTTTTTGATCTAAAGCAAGAGCCGCATGGCCTCCAAGATACACGCCGCGCGCTCGCCATCTCGGAGGCCATAAAGAGTTTCCCAATGCTTCACAGATGGCAGCAAATTATCTAGCGTTTGCTGTTTGCTTGATCAACGTCTCTGGAAAGGCATACTTTTCCCCTAGATGGGCATAGTTGTTCATTTTTAGAGCTGTTTGAAAGTTTCTTTGTGTTATTAGCGGTGGTGGTTGCACTATCCCGGCCTTTTTCGGCGTAGTTTGATGACCTCCCAAATGCGCCTGCAAATCGCCGAATGGGCTTGTTTTCGTCGTGACACCCGTCGAACAAAATGCGTTAAGGAGACTCCTTTCTCAACATGGCATTTATGTAGTGTTTTCTTCCCGATGCAGCTGCAAGTAACATCGAGACTTTGTGGTAGGACACCTGCCTGCCCCGCGAACCGCCCGAGTTTGATCCTCAATGGGACCTAAAATTTTAGTGTTCATTTTATTTGCTTCTTTCTCAATTTTTCGCTCACGGGCAATTTTTTGCTCACAACGAACGGCGCCGACGGTGGAATTTATGTGACACGAGCTCTGTAACCCTATGGCGTTAATATGGCTTGCATCAGTGAAGCTTTCGCATGCGGCTGCATTCTGTGCAGTAGGTATAGCATGCTTCAAATCACGGACAACTGTTCGCGTGAAATATTTTCGAGCTTGCAATGCACTCATTGCGTGGGCTGAAGGGAAAACGCGCAGTAACGTGTGCGCCTTTGTTAGTGGGTGGGCTGCTTTAAACCACAGTCATCGTAACCACATGTTCCGATTCCCGATAGCAATGCACGCTTGTAGCACGCGCTATTACTGCGACGTTACATGTTATATTGTTGTGCATATATACAGGACGTGTTTGGTTGTAATGTGTGCAAGTTACATTTGCCGCATTTACAAGGAGAGGAAGTTACTTTCACTGCATTTGCAAGCAGAGGAAGTTACTTTCTTTGTATTTCAAAGCAGATGCGTGGCTGTGTGGTAGAACGCCCGCTTGTTACGCAAACGACCTGGGTTCGACTTCCATTCTGACCGAACCGAGCTGGGTTCGATCCCCACTCTGACCCAGGATTTTTTTAAATATTTGTTTTATTTGCCTTGTTCTCAATTATTCGGTCACGCATAAAATGTTGATTTTTCGCCCACAACCAACGACGCCGCCGCCCACGCTGACACAAAAAGTTCTGCAAAGTAAGCTGTTTAACGCTATCATGTAAAAAATTTTCGAATATCCACACACTCCTAACGTTTTAGGGGATATGTGCATACACATCTCGTCTTTGGTGAGCGCGCAAGCCTGAGCGCTTTTCTAAAAAGTACACCTGCTATAAATTATTAGAATCAAACCAGGAGCACTCGTTTTTGTTCAGTCATATTCTGCGTAGTCACGTGCAGAAAAGAAAAAGGTCACCTGATGGTCATGTTTAAACTCTAACGTAACCCAGTAAATTTATTTCACTCCTATAATATGTCTTAAAATGATTGAAAAAAAAATCGTTTAGCTACCTTTTAGCTCCTTTTTAGATTTTTTTAGCTACTTTCCGCTACCTTTACGCTACCATCTAGCAATTCTAGCTCTCCGAAATTCGGCAACACTGCTGTGTGGCAGGTGCGAAGCTCAAGAGCAAGAAGAAAGAGAGCTGAGCTCGTGCTATTTTTGCTGCGTCAACGGTCGAAAGCTGACTGCCAGAACTAGCTCCCCTGGAAGTTCGCCTATTTTATCCGAGACTGATCACCTTTAGGTCATGTCAAGCGTCGTTGTTGCAAAGCGCAACAGAAAGAGGAAGCCGAGGCAGTCTTTCAGGTTTGAATCAACCAGTAAAGGCCCTGACAACATGCCACCGTCTAACGTGGAAACCGACCTGCGAGAACTTTTTGTTCATCTCAGGATGCAACAGGAAGCTCATCAAGGTGAGCGACAGTCCACCAATTCTGGAAACGCTAGGCGAGGACTTGATTCCGAGTGCCTATCTAACGGCAAAGATTTCAACAATCCGCGGACGAAGCCCAACGACGAGTGCAAGCGATTAGGTACAAATATAGGCAATATGAGGCCGTCCAAGTCAGCCGAAGGTGATGATAATCTGATAGTCGATTAAATCTTTATGAACGATAGTTCGAAGCCAAAAATCACGAGTTAGATGCCGTGGACATTATTAGGCAGCTTCGAGATGTCTTGCGGGAGAATGATCCCACCGAAGAGCATGACCTGCGGAAAGCCCTGGGTGTTTCACCAGCTCAGCCGATTGTTAACATGCACAGTACGATCACGGCTTTCCCGGACCTTTCCCGAACATTTGAAGATATCTATGATTTGTTTACGTTCGGTTGATACCCCCGCTCCGACGTTGATGACAATGCTTTGGATGAAACTTTTTCCGAGTCACGCAACGATTGCAGTCTCCAGGCCACGATGACTTTCGATGGCGTACATCAACGAACAAATGTATGTAGAAGTAAAATATGCCGTACACGACTTCCGTGTCATGATTATTATGTTTGGATGTGACGTTTACCTTCGTCATCTATTCACGTCACGAGATGCCAAATTTAGTATATGTGAAGCTAGCGAAATGACCGCGAGCACGCTATGAGCGTGGTATCTTGTCATGTTCTTACATGACACGCGTGTCAGGATTATCACGTTCGCACCAATCATATATTTCATCATGCATTGACGTCACGTAACACCAAATTTGGTACATTTGGAGCTAGCAAAACGGCCGCGAGCGCATCATGAAGGGCCCAATATAGTTGAATGTAGCGTTGACGCGCGCGCCCACTGGGCACAGCGACGCTACGTTAGCAAAACGCGAGCTCTCTATTGTCTGACGCCAGGCGCGACCGCCGCGACCAGCGTCCGTCGGGGCGCCCCGACGGCAACCGGCGCGAAATGTGACATGCGGCATTTCGTGCCGATGTGTTACCCAGACAACACGGGGTCTCCCTCTTTTCGTGACGGAGGGATGCCGGATGCGCTGAAACACGCATGCGCCAAAGCAACGCAGTGCGGCGCGCGCCTGCGAGGATATGGCAGGACCGGCGTCAGGCGGGGCCACGCCGGCGTGACGCGACGAAACGAACGCTGGCGCGCACGCGCTCCGTGTCACGTCGAAGTATATTGGCGCCTTGACTGTGACGTGTAGTCTTGTTGTTACACGACACGCATCTCATGATTATTATGTTTACACCAGTCACTTACCTTCGTCATCCATTCACGTCCCGCAATATCAAATTTGACATAATGAAACTAGCGAAACGGCTGCCGGCGCGTCATGAGCGTGGCATGTTGTCATGTTGTTACATGGCACGCATCTAATGATTATCATGTTTGCACATATCTTCGTCATGTATTCACGTACCGTAATACCAAATTTTGTATATGTGACGCTAGCGAAAAGGCAGGGAGCGCATCACAAGTGTGGCATGTAGTAGTGTTGTTAAATGACACGAATATCATAATTTTTATGTTAGGGTCTTTCGCTTGTGTTTGTCATCCAGTCATGGCATACCATACCAGTTTTGCAACATGTCATGTGAACGAAACCACCGCAAAAGCAGCGACACCATGAAATGTAAATCATGGCATATAATGAAATACATATTATGATTTTCGTGTTATGACAAGTCAAATATGCTCGTCATATAGTCATGTTATACCATACCAAGTTTCGTATTGGTATCATTATGCAAACGGTCAGGAGAGCTAAAAGTCGTAGGTTGATAGATAGATAGATAGATAGATAGATAGATAGATATATAGATGGATATATAGATAGATAGATAGATAGATAGATAGATAGATAGATAGATAGATAGATAGATAGATAGATAGATAGATAGATAGATAGATAGATAGATAGATAGATAGATAGATAGATAGATATGCTCAAAGTCGCCGAAGCTCGCTAAGAAATGCTCGCCTTCCGGTCCCAACGTGCAGTGGCCCGCTGTGTGTTGAGACACGCTCTGCATGGACTTAAGAAAGTTTACCACAGTATACTATATTAACCATGTTCGTTAAGTGATTGGCAGTACGTCAAGCCATTGGCATTATTTTGCAAACAAAGCGCGCATTTCATGTTATGACACCTTAGCCCCAAACATTGAGACTTTAGAGTCTTAAATTATGTAGGAAACAATGCAGCTTCCTCTTACCTCGGGGCTTCGAGGAACTTTACATTTTTATTCACTGGCTCATTATGAATTCTGAAAAACGATATAAACTGAGTCTACTTTTATTTTGTTGGTAGAGAACTGAACATCAGAAAAGGGTGCTCGGCGTACGTTGCTTCAAATGCTCGGACCTCCTGAACCGCGAGGTTTTGTTACCACAGTTGCATGTTTGTGGTAGAAGAGGCGTTATAAATTTTTGAAAATCTTAGCGGACGCAAAACGCCGAATGAGTCACCTGAGGGATGTTGAACGGGCCCTGGGTGAAGTCATCAATTCAGGGAGGCGCGGCCGTTCACAGTGCTACCGCGACCAGACCAAGCTGGTCCCGAGTGTCCGTGCTGGGTAGATTCGCATCCCACTACTGTAGCTGATTGTAGTGCTCGCACAAAAAGGATCAACGGAACGAAATTGAACGAGGACCGAATATTGTGACCTTCAAGTGAGCAATTCAGAACATTTTGAGTTCATACTTGAACGAGATCACAGGTATATATTGATATCACTACCAAGTTTACCGTCAGTGCAGATTACATCTGTTTATTTCCTGGAGAGGGTTCAGGTACCGACTTAGTAAAAAAACACTAATCAGGCTCTAATTAATGAAAATTACCCTCTTAATAAAAACAGCCAATGTGGTTTATTATTGCGAATAAAACCAAAACCGTATTATTCCACTTCGAAACAGCACTGTTGAAATGATGGTAATTGAGCTAAATGGCACAAGATTAGATCTCGTAGCATCAGCCAGGAAAGTTGAAATGCGCTTTGGAAGTGCATGACGCAAGCATGGCCGCGCAAACTATACAATTATTCAACGAGTTGAGTAGTGCCTTCATCGCCTTCCCCCGCGATGGCCTATCAGGACGGCGTAGCAGAAGTGATACAAAGTGCGCACAATTGGTTACGCGACTTCATAGCATTATTCCAGATAACATTTTTACTGGTGTCTATTTGAATAGTGGTTTTGTGTCGGGCGTAGATTTTCTTAAAATTAGCTAGAGGGGACTTTGGTGCTGCGATCGTTAAGCCATCATGGGAATGATGGGTAGTACACAAGTTATTGGGACGGCTTTATGATTTCCCATAGTAGAGTATGAAGTACTCTAAATCATTAAACACTTTTTCTAAACACACGAGCTTGCCTAGTCTTCGTGCTAGTGGCTTCGAACTTAGTTGCGGCTTTGTTTATTGCTGTGTTTTGGTTTTGTTTCGAACAAAGTAACGGGGCCATTGTGAATTTCGTGGCCCGATTCGAATTGGTGAGCCTATAAGGATAAGGCGGTGAAGGGCAACCGCTGAACATTTGCCGATTGTCGTCTCGTGACAGAGCGGCTCCGGTCCTCGCGAGGCAAAACGGAGCCAGAAGAACTAAGATCAGACAAATCCGTGTACTACCGATCATTCCAATGCTGACTGAGGCACCGTGAGTCACCGCCCCGATCTACGCTTGAGCCAGAGTTTCCTTTAGTGTGTTTACAGGAAACTTTATGGTGTCGGGAGTCTTGATAATATTACTTGGTGCTCTTCTCTGGTGACCGTTATCATCATCTAAAAGAAACACATACGGCGCCTAGTTTACGTGAATCTCACGTGTCGCGTTACAACAGCTCCTTCACCCCACGACCTGTCGGAAGAAGTACGCACTCTAGGTAGGAATCACATTACCCGTACCGCGGCGTGAAGGCTTATAGCGTATTGCAGTCCACCGTGGCGACACTTGGTTGTCATTCTGTACGCGCCAGAGTGGTAGCTCGAGACCTTCCGAGCCGTGCGCCATCGGAAGAGCTGTCCAACCCAGACGACACACCAACAGAACCACTGAACTACACTGACACTCTACAACATTACAGAGAAAGTCGTATGTACTTCCCACCACCACACAAATCACTCAACCAAGAGGACGCGGTTGTCTGGCGGCAGCTTCAGACCAATTCATTCCCCTGCCTTTATACGTCCTTCGTCTCTTCCACGCCACACAATGTACCTCATACTGCCCTGGTCGTGGAGCGAAGCGCACGGTGTACCACTGCACCCGGAAATGTCCACAGCCACCGGGCTTACGCCCTATTACTTAACCCTCACATTCCTCCAGGGAGACTGTGCTGACCAGCTCAGAGCCGCAGGAGTAGCGTCGGCTCATCCAGCGGGCACGTGATGTGGCGCGAGCCAATGCGACCCAGGACTGAGGACTCCACCCGACGAGGACAATCCTTTAGGCCTGCATAAATAAAAGTATTTTCTCGCTCTATCTCTCGGCTACTTAAACTGGTAGTCACAGGTTCGACTCCAGCCGCGGCGGTGGCATTTCGATGGAGGCGAAACGCTGGAAGGGCAAGTGTACTGTGCCATATCAGTGCATGTTGGAGAGCACCACAAGGTCAAAATTTCAGCAGCCTCTATTACGGCGTGCTTATTATCATGTCGTGGTTTTGACACAAAAAAACTTCATATATTATTATTATTATTATTATTATTATTATTATTATTATTATTATTATTATTATTATTGTCGTCGTCGTCGTCGTTGTTGTTATTGTTGTTGTTGTGAAACTGCATTGTAAAGCTCCAGTACGAACGGTCACAGTCAACTCGGATATTTGACGTTGTGCCAGGTGACTGACTCGTAATTCGCAGTATGACTTTACTGCTATGAAACATTACGTCACAAAAAGCGTGTCACGCTGATGCGTTAGTAACATTTGAGGTAATTAATTCCAAATTTGTTATTAGTCTTTTTCTGCAATTCGCTCAAGTTGGGCGACCTTCAGAATGTACTACGTCACTACATTGCGCCCGTTTTTTTTTTCTCGCGCTGTATTACAGGAGCATCGAGTGTGAAGAGCTGACTCTCGTTCCCCTCCCGCGAGATGAAGCGCAAAGACATTCACCCTCAGGTCAGGAAGTCAGAGGTAAGCTGTATGCATAATTACGGTCATATGCCAAGGCAGGCACGTAGTCGTTGTTTTTTTTCCCGGAAGGAGCAAGGGAGGGGGGGCAAGCCCTAATTTTTTTCTAAATTAAGTCTTTCCATCACAATGAGAAGAAAATATTTCCCGGCAATATGGCCGACTGGATAATTTTGGGGAGAAGGGGGGAGGGATCCTTGACCCGCTGGGCTTTGCCTTGCCTACGTGCCTGTACCAAGGTAGACATCGTGTCAATGAATGTTTCCTACTAACCAATATAATCCCATCGAGGCTGTAGTAAATATGCCATGACCCCCTCCCCCGGAATGCACTGCTGAGGCAATGGAATCTTCTAGCGTGTCTTTGTTCGGCGTGCCACAGTCCGGAAAGAAGATGCTTCCGTCTCCGATTAAAATGATTGTAATATCACCAGACACAGATAGAAAAAATATATGTACAGTCTCCTGTTCATATGAAAGCTTGGTTATTTGGACAACCCGATTTAAGAAGAGAGCAGAGTGGATTAGTGTACAGTCTCCTATTCATATAAAAGCTTGGGTATTTGGACAACCCCATTTAAGAAGAGAGCCGAGTGCATTAGGTAGCAAACCAGGATTAAGGATATTATAGTTGAAATCAAGAAGAAGAGATTGACATGGGCCGGGCATGTAGCACGTAGACAGGATAACCACTGGTCATTAAGGGTAACTAACTGGATTCCTAGAGAAGGCAAGTAGGTTAGGGGGAGACAGAAGGTCAGGTGGGCAGATGAGATGGAGAAGTTTGCAGGTATACATCGGCAGCAGCAAGCACAAGACCGAGTTGACTGGCGGGACATGGGAAAGGCCTTTGTGCAGCAGTGTACGTTGTCAGGCTGATGATGTTGATGATGATGAAGAAAGATGATGATAAGAATTTCACTTTACTTCTTTGGTCGTAGTGATCGGGATATGATAGAACAAAACGATAGACTGCGGCACGGCCTCCGAAACTAGGCCTCCGGTGCTCGCAAGTCTCGGAGGTCATACTTACGGCAGATTAGTTTGGCGGAATGCCACAAAATTGAAGAAGATTTATTCAAAGAAAATGTTGTGATCTAACTGTTTTTAGCAAGTATTAGCCCATACGGATACCTGAAAAGAAAATAAAATCAAATTTAAGTCCAATCCAAGTTGTTTAGGAAAGAGGGGGAGGGGGCGATCTCGTTAGTCGCCAAAAAATTATCATCATTACTCGGTACACGCTCCGTTTGTCCTCCTCATCCCATGCTGCTTCACTCCCGGAACACATGTGTGAGCTTGTCCAGCGTGGGATGCAATAACTATGTGGGCGAGACAACGAGTACTGAGAGAGTTTGATTGATTTTTTATTCATTGATCGATATGTAGGCTTTAACGTCCCTAAACCGCCATATGAATATGAGAGACACCGTAGCGGAGGGCTCCAGAAACTTTGACCACCTGGGGTTATTCAACGTGCACCCATATCTCAACACATGGGCCTACAGCATTTCCGTCTCCATCGGAAATGCAGCCGCCGCAGCCGGGATTCCATCCCGGGACCTGTGGGCCAACAGCCGAGTACCTTAGCCACTACACCACCACGGCGGGGCCACTGAGAGAGAGAGAAAGAAGGAATGGAATGAAAGATAGAAAAAGATAGGAGTTGCAAAAAAATTGACACCCCCCCCCCCCCCCCCGAAAAAAGGGAGAGATGGGAAGAATAAAGAAAGATCAAAGGAAATAGAAAGAAAGAGCAAGCAAGGAGTAGAGAGAGTGAAAGAGAAGGAAAGGTAGTAAAAGCAAAAAGAAGAAAGCAATAGTGAATGGAGGAAGTAAACAGAATAGGCAAAGACAGAAAAAAGTAAAAAATCGCAGCATAACGCATCTTCTCAGCAATCACAGCTCTTTTAACGCATCCGCTTTGCCTCCTGCCATCACGTTGTGGAATGATCTTCCCGATAACTTGGTATCTGACACTAACCCTGTTTCCTTCCGCAACAAATCGGTCTTACATTTTGGTTGATAATTTTATGTTCACAGCTTCGTTCTTGTATGTATATGACATTCATAATGCTGTGCAAAAAGTTTTTTCTAATGCGCTTATTGCCCCCTTATTTTTTGTGCTTTATTTTTGTTTGCTTAGGACGAACTGTTCACAGTTCCTGCAAGCGCTTTCATGATTTTCCCAGTGTATTATACCACAATCTGTGCCAATTCAACTTACACGTATTGTACACTTCCTAACTGCTGCGTGCCATGAACTGCATTTTTCTAGTTTTTTGGTAACGATGTATGATGTCAATTTATACTTACTTATTTCTTGTTTATTTGTTACTCATGTGTCGAGCTTACGTTTTGGCACCTTTCGCCCTTTTACTTGTTGTACATGTCTTTGTTAGCCCCCCTTACTCAATGCCCTAACCAAGGGCCTGTAAGGTACCTGTAAATAAAAATAAAATAAAAATATCCATTGAGTGAATGATGGTGAGTTGGGCAAAGCGTCTGTCTGTCTATCCGTCTGTCCATCCATCCGTTCATCTGTTCCTCCGCTCCTATTACACTAGAGCACGCATCAGACGGACGGACGGATGGATGGATGGATGGATGGATGGATGGATGGATGGATGCTTCGCCCCACTTATCATTATTCACTTCGTGGATATGCTGTGAATTTCTTTTTATAACAGCGCCATCCATCCCCTTTAACCGTAATGATAGTATGTGGGGTTTAACGTCCCAAAACCACCATATGATTATGAGAGACGCCGTAGTGGAGGGCTCCGGAAATGGCGACCACCTGTGGTTATTTAACGTGCACCCAACTCTGAGCACACGGTACTACAACATTTCCGCCTCCATCAGAAATGCAGCCGCCGCAGCCGGCATTCGATCCCGCGACCTGTGGGTCAGCAGCCGAGTACCTTGGCCACTAGACCACCGCGACGGTACCTCTTTAGTCGTCAACCACGTGAGAATGACTAACGCCATCTAGAGATATTCTTAGGATGAGATGGATGAATGGATATGGCTGTACGTACGGCGACTATCCAGGAGACTGAGAGAGGCACTTGTTCTCCGCGCACTCAGTCAAAGCGCGCGCAGCAGCCCATCGCAGAATAGTGGCACTTCGGAAATGGATGGAGGGATGTATAGATATGGCTGTACCCTTTAGATCGGGCGGTGGCTAGCGCCACCAAGCCGTAATCCTTAATGAACCAAAAACTAGATTTATTTTTCTTTTACCTTTAAAAACTGAGGTTGAGGATTCGTACTTTGCAGTGAAGGGTTTAATTTTCACTAGTGCATTGACTTTAGCCACTGATCAGATAACCTTCTTCTAGTTAATTCTACCCGCTTAACGTCTATTTTGCCCTCCCTGTCCCTAAACCCCGGTGCTTTGAAAAACTCTGCGCCATCATCCTGAACTATAGGGTGAAGCCCTTTACAAAACATTATCAAGTGTTCGGCAGTTTCTTCTTCCTCTCCACACGCACTGCATACCCTGTCTACCCCTTCGTATTTGGCCCGATATGTCTTGGTTCGCAATACTCCCGTCCTGGCCTCAAACAGTAGAGAACTACCTTGAGTATTATCATAGATCCTTTCCTTGGCAATTTCCTGCTTAAATGTTCGATATATCTCTAGTGCGGACTTCTTAATCATGCCGTTTCTCCACATATCGGTCTCAGCTTACTTCACCTTCTTCTTAACCGATAATTTTTTTTGGTTTGGCCCCCTGCTGTTTTCTAAGTGTTTTTTTAGGACATATACACACAACGGGGACGAATTGCAACTCATGATTACGGAGTTAGACAAGGAGAGCAGAAAGGTGGGTTCTAAAATTAATCTGCAGAAAACGAAAGTAATGTACAACAACCTCGGAAAAGAGCAGCGCTTCGAGATAGGTAATAGTGCACTTGAAGTTGTAAAAGACTATGTCTACTTAGGGCAGGTAATAACCGCTGAGCCTAACCACGAGATTGAAGTAACTAGAAGAATAGGAATGGGGTGGAGCACATTCGGCAAGCACTGTCAAATTATGACAGGTAGATTACCACTATCCCTCAAGAGGAAGGTATATAACAGCTGTATCTTGCCGGTACTTAGCTACGGAGCAGAAATTTGGAGACTTACAAAGAGGGTTCAGCTTAAATTGAGGACGACGCAGCGAGCAACGGAAAGAAAAATGGTAGGTGTAACCTTAAGAGACAAGAAGAGAGCAGAGTGGATTAGGGGACAAACGGGGGTTAAGGATATCATAGTTGAAATAAAGAAGAGGAAATGGACATGGGCCGGGCATGTAGCGCGTAGACAGGATAACCGCTGGTCATTAAGGGTAACTAACTGGATTCCCAGAGAAGGGAAGCGGGTTAGGGGGAGACAGAAGGTTAGGTGGGCAGATGAGATTAAGAAGTTTGCGGGTATTAATTGGCAGCAGCAAGCACAAGACCGGGTTAACTGGCGGAATGTGGGAGAGGCCTTTGTCCTGCAGTGGACGTAGTCAGGCTGATGATGATGATGCTGATGATGATACACACAACGCCATCTTGTGAGCACTTCGCGACCTAGAAGTGGCTGCCTACATACAGATATTACTACTACTACTACTACTACTACTACTACTACTACTACTACTACTACTACTACTACTACTACTACAAAGAAAAGAATGACCCACACCCCAAGGAGCTTCGCGCTTAAATGACAGAGGCAGAGTTACAGAGAAAGAAAGAAAGAGTAAGAAGGAGAAAAAATAAACAGATAGAAACAAGGGAGGGTGCCCAGCTCCACACTTTTTTCAGATCTTGCAGCACTTATTGAAAGCTGCCTTTTATGTTAACAAACTTTTCAATAAGAACCGCTTATTCACCTCTGCGTAACACGTGTGAGCAGTTTAGACAAAATCAATTTGGTATCGAGTGATGGTATTCGTTTTCTTTTTTGCTGCAGGATCTAGCCGTGGGTCGGGAAACCACAGCGATCTGTCAGCAGTTCCAAAGAATGAGGTAAGCTGCCTGAATGAATCCTGACTTCCTACCCGTAGAAAGCGCAGAGAAACAGGGGCTATTCGCTGAATGGTAAAACGGCGTACGTTGAAGGTTTAGCGAGTAGCACTCAATAATTAATTAATGCAATGTATTTTACAAGTAGCCAGTTAATCCATCCGAATTTTCAAAGGATGCTTAAGAGCTTTGCCAGATAAATCAAGATGCTTTTGTACGTGAGACAAGCAATTAAGCATTTTAACACGAAAGTGTTTTATGCTTAGGTTTACCACGGTTGCACGGACGTATTTCCGTAACGGATATGGCGTTATAAAATTTACACTAACAAATGGGCCTCAGACTATGCGCTCTGGAGCTTACTAACGGCGAGATAGGTATATTCGCCATTTACTGTTGGTGACTGAGAGTTCGGCAACGCTTCGTGTTCTGTTTTAAGTGTGAATACACTTTATAAGCGACCCCAAACCATCCACCGCCGTCGGCGGCGTCCGCAGTCTTCTCTCTATCTTTAAAAGAAAGAGGACTTGGCGGGCCGCAGCGCGACGCTCTACCGAATAAGCCACGGACGCGACGCTGATATCGGTGTCAGTAACGCGCCTTATACCCTCTCCCCCTTCGCTCGCTCCTCCTCTCTCCTCGCTCGCTGCAGCTGCGCGCGCACCCCTCTCTCTCGCGCGCCCGCCTTCTCTCTCAGTCTCCCGTCGAGAGCGGGTCGTGAGGGGGAGTAAAGTTAAAATCCGTTGGCATTCGTCAGTGAGTTAACGTAAACTCCCCCGTGTGATCAAGTTGCGATTCCCAGGAACCATTACACCATAAAGGAACCATAGTGTGATTAATAAATATAATAGTGCGAATTAATAAATACCCCTCATAGCATCACCCCCCCCCCCCGTGTATTAGCACTTAACCATGTTCACCCTCAGGGAAATGCTTGGGAGTTTTTTTTACTCCTTGCGCAACAGTAGTATTTAAATATTGCTTCGTATTAGCGTAGTATTGACAGTGAAAAAGATATGATCAAGTTCTTTGTTCTGAGAACATAGCTTTGGAGACGCGTGCCTGTAGTCTAAAATGCCGTGAGCTCGGACAGCATCCTGTGTCCTCGCGATCAGCATTATCTGATTCTTGACGTTCGAGCTGGCCATAACATCCTTCCCGAGACGATAGTTATAGCACGAGAACAAAACGACGACACAGAGACAAGAAGGACACGAAAGACACGAGCACTCATGTTTTTCGTGTCCTTCTTGTCTCTGTGTCGTCGTTTTGTTCTCGCGCTATAACTATCGTCATGCCATACCAACTGGCCCAAGCTGCCACACTTCTAAGTTACATCCTTCCCGAGCTCGTAGTCGCGAAAGATGGGAGCGTAGTCTTGACTTGCTACCTCGCAGTGATCCTGTTTGAGGACGCTGCTTGGCAATCTGCGCTGCAGTCTAGTCATGTGTAATATTTTTCCTGCTTCGCGTGCTTTCTTTACCAAAAAGAAATGACCATATAATTAGTAGTTGCCTAAAATAGTACAGCTAGAGCTAATTTGACCATGCCTACGTATGCCTTATTGTCATTTCGATGATTTGGTGAGCACTTGTAAAGTTGGAAAAATAATCAGGGCTAATGAAATGAATGTTATTATAAAAAATTAGTAGTGTCTACGACATCGTACTGGCAACAATGTGGACCAGGTGCGCTTCATGTACCGACGTTCCTATGCGTGCTGCGCCATATTTGGGAAACCTTGTACATACATCCCTGGACGTTCATAAGCGGCAAGTGTTCTGGTCATTCAGCAAGCGTTCAGAACATGCCAGATTGGCACGACTGTGATAATCTATTACGCCATACTCGCGGTGCTTTCTAACCTTCAGAGTTTGAAAGCATAGTTATCAAAGACACGCCTTATTGTTACCAGGTTCCATCCGAGCACGCAGGACAGTACAAATGACTGAAAGGTGTTATTTAATATAGACTTCGTGAATTCTAACAATGCCTCTGTAACCTTGCGCACTATAGGCGGACATGAAATCTCTAAAACGTCCAAACAGCCGATCCGGTTGGTATTACTCGGGCCCTAAATGTTCTCTCACTGAGAATTTACTAATGTTTGGAACACATTCAACACTGTATCTGGCCGCAACGCCGACAGTTTTATGAAGACGCCCAACTTTTTCAAAACGCATTTTTTTTTGCCGCTCGAATTGTCAAGTTTGCCAAAGTGCTTGCTTCTTTTTCTGCTTCGCCATGTAGCATTAGGTTATGCGGCGAAGCTGGATTAGGAAGAGACAGTGCGTTTTGCGATGTGTTAATATCCCATACGTCAGGTTACAGAAACGATGGTTTCGTGTTTTACTACTTTCACAATTTATGTACCTACGTTAAGTAATGCCCGCTTTTATTTAGCTCGTCTCAAATATGCTTCTTTTTGTATTTTTTACCATCTTGTCTGTCCAAGGGTTCTACAATTTTGCTTTTCTTCGCCATGCATTTACTGTACGATATTCTTCAAATGTATAAATATGGGTCAATAATGTCCGATCGACCGTATCCTTTAGTTTTTTTTTTCTGCGTGTGATTTATTTTTATTATATGGCTGCTCTTGCGCGTTTTCTACCCATGTTGACCAATCTTGATGACGTCTGATTATACTCCCTTCCCAACTCCTTCATTTATGTAAGATACCAATCAGGGCCCTTTTGAGGAAGTATAATTGATGATTATCATAAGGCGGTATTTCGTACCAACGCGTTTGCTTTCTAAAACAATACTATAAATAAAATAGGAGAAAAGAATAGACATAACAAGTATGTGCGATAGGTGTATCTTTATCCGCTATTTTCTATCCTTAGTTCCGGCATATTGAAATACAAAAGGAGTACTCAAGTATTAGCTTTTTCTGAGCTTACATTGAAAGAAGGCCGACACAGAGGTGTTGCGCTTTAGCATGAATGCATAATTGGTTAACATTCTGTAATGTTGTGAGTTGTGACACAGAGCTAATCGTTGCGGGCGCCAATTTCACTTGGGTTCTAGACTTTTTCTCGCTTTCGAACTACTAACTCGCGCTCCATATTTATTTTACCCCGTTTACTTCTTGTACATCAAACTATATATATATATATATATATATATATATATATATATATATATATATATATATATATATATATATATATATATATATATATATATATATATATATATATATATATATATATATATACACTGAACAATCTTCTCATTTTTGGCACAATCAGAATTTTTTCCGATCAGTAGACAGTTCCTTTAAAGAATGTAATGATATTCAGCAGTGGAATTGTACATACACGTAGGTTATATGAAAACTCAAAAATAGGACATCCTTTAGAAAGTTATGCAAAAAACAATAACTGAATTAACAAAGCCCCATAAGGTGCAGTCGCCGTGTAATTTTTTTTACTGCCTTCCTTTTTTCCCCAAAATCAGCTGTTTTTTTATTAGTTCAGTTTGTTCCCAACTTGTGTAGGCTCAGGCATGCAAACATGTAGCATAATCGATTCAGTACTTTTTGAGAAAAGGTACGTTGATGTTAAAAAGGCAATTTAAAAAACGCGCGGTTTGAGAAAAATGAAGTTTTATTTGGGCGTGCTGCTTACGCCAGAGGGCGCGTGCCACACTTTGTTTAAGCAACGTGGTAGGCTTGCCTTAGGAGCTCACGGTAATACACCAAATCAGGGAGTACAAGGTGATATGGGATGGACATCATTTGAGGACAGGGAAGCTAGCAGCGAGATAAAATTTGAGAAGTGATTGAGAGATATGGGGGAGGAGCATTGGGCTAGGACCGATATGTGGAAAATTGGCATGATTGAGAAGTCCGCACTAGAGATCTTTCGAACATTTAAACAGGAAACTGCCAAGGAAAGGATCTATGATAATACTCAGGGTAGTTCTCTACTGTTTGAGGCCAGGACGAGAGTATTGCAAACTAAGACATATCGGGCCAAATACGGAGGGGTAGACACAGTATGCAGTGCGTGTGGAGAGGAAGAAGAAAGTGCCGAACACTTGATAATGTTCTGTAAAGGGCTTCACCCTATAGTTCAGGATGATGGCGCAGAGTTTTTCAAAGCACTTGGGTTTAGGGACAGGGAGGGCAAAATAGTTTTTAAGTGGGCAGAATTAACTAGAAGGATGTTATCTGATTGGTGGCTAAAGTCAAGGCACGAGTGAAAATTAAACGCTTCACTGCGAAGTAAGAATCCTCAAACTCACTACTTAAAGGGAAAAAAAATCTAGTTTTTGGTTCATTAAGTATTCCGGCTTGGTGGCGCTAGCCACCACCCGATCGAAAGGGTACAGTCATATCCATCCATCCATCCATCCATCCTTGGCACGCCATTTAAACCACTGGGAACGGCCACTTGATGTTAGGCTTGCACAGTTTTGTTGCCCAGAGTGCAATGACTTTTTCGCTGTCAAACTTGCGAAGTGAACTTTTTGGGGAAGTTTGCCCTGCCATACCTTCTTAAGTTCCGGAGTGAAGGGTGCAGGCGTGCTAAGACGGTCATTTAGGCAGCGTCCATGTATGGTCGATGTTTTGCCGTCGACCGGATGCAGGCATTGTATGCCCCACGCATGCCCCATGCTTGATGAAGCGCAATCGGCAACTCTATTATTTCACAATGTACCCAGCCGTATACGTAAGCACGGTGGATTGCTTATCGGTGTATCTGCTCTTAGGTAAAAGAAAAAGAAAGGAACATGCGCAAAAAGTGAACTACGTAGAATGATAACGACAGTAGAGCAAAGTAGCAAAACGCAAGAAAGGAACGGAAGAGAGACTTTCTTGCTTTTCTTGTGTCTCGTTTCCATGCGCTGCCTTGATTATCAAAAGCATGCTATACCAACACGCCTGCTTTTCAACTCTAGACGTAGAGCGAATTCAGGCAGTTATCGCAAATGCAGAACGACGTCTCGCCGAGCCTGCTCGCCCAGAAAGTGGACAGGCTCGAGCACGAACTCGAGTCGACGTGCAAGCTTCTGCGCCAGGCCAACCGGGAGCTGGCTCGCCGCGAGGCCTCGCTCGCCCAGCTGGGGCGACACAACGAGCGACTGCGGGGCCGGGTCGCGCGGCTCGAGTCCGACGTGGCCGTGTACAGGGCGGCCTCCTCCGCAGCCACCGCTGCGTCTTCTTCCTCGTCGTCCGGCGAGGAGGAAGACGCCGTCGCTGCGAACGCAGAGATTGATGTATCTGGCGACGCGAGACCAACACGCTGCTGCTCCGCGAGGGACAAGGAGCTCTTGCGAACCCTGGCCGGGATCTACGACAAGATATCTATCTCGGGACCTCGCAAGGGTGACAGTGTCGTTGATGGTGGTAAGTGGTACGCCTTCGGCAAGAACCATCGGCACGTGGGACGGTCGCTCCCGGACGCCCACGTCCTGGAGCAAGTGTTCGCAAACTTCTGGCAGGAGTACCGGAGCATGAGCAGTGAACTGGAAAGCTGCAAGCAGGTCGTGGCCAACCAGGAACTCAGGATCGGATACCTTGAGGCCCAGGTCGACGCTACCAACAGAATCAAGACCAACGAGTTCTTCGACGCTGACGTGCTGAGGAAGGGTGCGGATAATGGTGCAGTGGGCATGAACGCGAGTGTTCGTTTCGGTGAGAATTGTGATATTGCACTGAACGGCGATACTTGTTCGGTGCCTGTGGGTGGTCGCTGCGCGGCGTTGGTTAACGTAGAGAGGCGAGTGGCTGAGGAGAGCCACCTTCTGGCTCGTCTGGGGCGGCTGCAGCTGGACAACTCCAGGCTTCAGGTCCTCAACAGGGAGGTCCTGACGAGAGAAGCGGCCGTCAAGAAGGAACTGCAGAGGGTACAGAACAAGGTGAGTGGCGTCCAAGGTGTGCCTGTGCTAGTTAAAAGGCGAAGTCGAAGCACCGCACTGTTTGTCGTAGTGCCGAAAGGGTGGCCTTCGTGCGAGCGGACGTAGTCGTCCACATTAAGTTTTTCTGGTCATCCCAGACAGACTAACAGGAGATAGCTGAACAGGGCAGCAGAAAGAAAGATGACATTCCGATGTTTTGTCTCACTTTTCCAGACGGGCTAAAATTTCAAAATGCACTAATTTTCTGTAGAATCATATAAACTTAGGCACGTCGACTTTATAGTGATGCCATTTTTGTTTAAAGGTACGCGTTAGAAGGTCATACCTTGGAGGCTGTGGCTCTGGTTGCCCCAATAGCTCTGGCTGTGTTTTGCACGGAGGAGTGGTGCCAAGAATCGGAAGGCACATTGACATTATCAAAAAATACTACCAGTTTAAAGAGCCAGGGACGGTCGTCATTTACAAGTTCAGCAGATAGACTGAAAGAATCTCGGGGCTCGTATCGTCACGTGGTCATGACGTCGATGAAGTCAGCAGTCGGCGTGTTCTAGGCGAAACTCTTTATATTTAGGCGACCCAGGGCCCGGAAAACGAAAACTGAAACTGCAGCAATACGCACTGTACACTTATAGAGGCGGGCAGAGCGACAGCCGTTCATAATCCGGTCACCGGCTCATCGCGTCCTTTTTTACACGGTGGTCATCGAACCTTCCGGCGTTATCGGTAGTGCTCGCGTAATCTCTTCCATAAACTTGAATGTTCGTGTCTTGCATTTAATCTGAACACGGTGAGCTGGTACAATCGTGAGCCCTTTAAAAAATTGTGGCACGTTTTGCGGCGAGCGTAGCTATAACAGCCTTTGCAGCAGAGGCTTGAATACTGCAAAGAACTCGATAAACACACGAGGCGGTATACACACTTTCAATCACAACTCGTGGTTTCAGACACCCATAGTGTTACTAAGTTGTTGCCTGCCTGCCTGCTTCTCATTCAGTCAATGTAATGACCCTCTAAGCTAGGTTGTTCCGCAACCCTTTCGAGCCTTGGTTAACATTCCTTTACAGCTACGTCTAATATGCCCTTGTATCGCTTCTGTTTCTTCTCACCTCAAGCTGTCGAGCTTCAAGACGGACCTAGCTCGGGCTACAAAGAAGATTCTGGGCCGAGAATCGAGCTGCACGTTTCCAGCCGAGGTAAGCGTAACGTGTGCTGTGGAATGGCAAACTTCGTCTTGTAACCTCTAATACTTTGGAACCAGCACATGGAAGCTCGTTCTATATATATGCCTCAGTTAAAACGCCGACGAATAACCCTGAAGGCTACGACTCTCAGTACAGCTGCATTGAACACCAACTTATCAAAGCGATTGAATAGTTGCTGAGTATAGAATTCCCAGTTACGTAAGCTGAAACGTTTCACTGGACACCCGCGTGTACGGGTGTGTACGCGTGTATGGGTACGTGTTGTGCGCACGTGTACGCACTTGCGTGCACGTGTGAATGTGTGCTTGCATGCGTACATACGTGTGCGCGTGTGACAATTGTGAAAGACGGACCAAAGCAGGCGTCGCACCGGAAAGCGGTCAAGGCACTGTTTTCGTTTTTACATGGTAACAGCGTGTTATAAAGCCCATTTATTGTTTACCGTGCTGCCTAAATTCATTATCATTCTTTCCATCTTCTAATTTCCTTCGTGCTATAGCGTAAAGTAAAAGACCAAAGTTATTCTTCTGGTTAACCTTCCATCCTCTGCTGCGTTTGTCTCGCTTTTCTCCTCGACAAGTGCTTTTCTTGGCAAATGCAAGAAACTTCACTTAAATCCTGAATGGACAGACAAGTAGGCGAGCTGAACTGTACTTATGATTCACAGAGCCAAAGTAACGCGGGAAGGTTTTTGCTTGGCAGCCTAATAGAGTTACCTTCGCACTTGAAACATTCATTTTGTTAACTCTTATAATCATGCTTTTGATTAAATCTTCACTTGCAAGGCACTACACGTGCCGTGACAGTTCTTTCGCCGTTCTATATTGTTTTGCGAAGGAATTCCTAGAGGTCGCCTAACTAATTTTTCCGTTATTGACATTAGTACCTCTCACATCTATTTAAACTGGAACAGCTGAGTCGACACAACGCTGAAGCTTCTAAACAAAGCTTTCTCGTAAAGAGGTGTAATATTTCACTGTTAAAATTATTCTTGCAAGTGTCATAGTTAATATATAATTTGGCCCGCGTGATGTTTATTTAGTTGACTTATACATATTCTCGAGTAATGTAGGCATTACACGATGGCGATAACCTACAGGTGTCGCTACGGATTCTGCTGGAGGAATTGGCGTCCCTGCGGCGACAAAATGGTCGACTGCAAATGGCGCACGAACAAGAGGACCATCAGTCGCAGCAGCACAAGGACCCCACTAAAGACACGGTTAGCCCAAATATTATGCCGTATACTTGCACTTTTTATCACTGAGTCGTTGAGGTTTTTTGGCGTGGTTGGGATAGGAGGAACCGGCACCTTGAATATCAGCGCAGTAGAGTCAAAGAGCAGAAATTCGAGTGTCGTCGTCGCTGGTTGTGAGCGAAAAGTTAGCGTTGTTCTTGACCAAGAACGGAGAAAGATTCAATTTGATTAGTGGTAAGAATTATGGACCATCTCGCTGAAGGGAACCCCGATTAGGTGCGCCGTGGTGCGCGCGAACCGGCTTAAACGAACGTCGACGCGGGTGCTGGAAGATCGGTTTTAAGTGAAACTCGGTGTAGCCTTTACTCTAGTATGCGTTTCTTTGAAACGCAAAGACATGGGGGTTGGGTTTGGTGTAATTTTCATCGCAGATAAACGAGCCGAAAGAGTGTTTCTACTCGACGTGCGGGCGAGCGTTGCAGTCGGTGGAGAGGGTGAAGCGGGAGAGGAGTGTGTTGTGAGCTGGCGGAGAAGGCAGCAGTTGCTGCGAGTGAGGGAGAGAGTGACGTCAACGCGCAGCTGCGACTCGACCTACATGGCATCGTTCCAGCAACTGTTTTGCGTTGGCACGGAGATATGGACTGACAGCATTACACAGGCTACTCAAAGAGCTGCTTCGATCGCATCTAAAACTTGGGCTAGAGTAAGAACGGAACTCAGACCGTATGAGTCACAAGCAGCTGCTCCGTGCTCCGCCAGTGAGCTTGCCGATTGCTCTAAGCTGCCTCCAGGAAGAGAAAAAAATACGGCATGAATGCCATGTAGTGGTAGGAGTAATCTTAACGCATTTAACAATTGCGTGTCAGAAGCGTAGAATAAATCCAGGCGTAAATATATGTGATTCGCACAACAATGGGTGTTCTAAGGGCCGGCCGTTATAAAGCCCTCGGGCATAATTACCTGCAACAGCATCAACAAAGCGTACAGACAGAACCACACCCATCCGGAGCAACGGAGTGCATGGCTGTGGACACTGTTGTCCGCAGCTCCTACTTCACGTTAGCTGCAATCTTCCGTTCGTGCTTGAATAATACCACATGGACCTAGAGTGCACTGAGACGATGTTAGCCATAGGTGCAGCGTCGGTCTTCGCATATTTCTGCAGAAAGCGGCAGCTTAGCGGCCGGTTTGGTGCTCTTAAGTGTCATTCCGTCTGTACAGCGGCGCAGGCGTGCCCCACCTTACAGACGCGTAATGGGTACTTCCCAACAGTACTTGCAGTAGTTTGAAACGACCAATCTTACGCGCACAGCCTTTTCCTTGCGGGGTGGTATAGGCGTCCACTGAAAAGAGAAGAGGAGCCGGTTTGCGATTTAGAAGATGCGGACGTCCACGGCCTGACTATACGCGCGTTATCGCGTTCTACTCCTGAAAACTAGAACGCTATCACGTTCTGCGTTTCTGTGGCACACACTCGTTTATCATGAAGATAAGTCCTCGCAGCCGCCGTCGCCCGCTTCCTAGTGTTGAGCGACCTGTTTAGTGGACAAGTATTGATTAGTTTCACTCACCCAATTTATGGGGCACATACCAGGTACTAACGAACCGTGATACGGCATACAACTTATGGCTAGCTTAAACAGCTCGGCTATTTAAACATTTAATTTCGGCATCAAATAGGTAACGGATTCACGAGTGCTGTTATGCACCGAAAAGTAAAGAAATATTCTGACGAGTCTTATACTTGCTAAACGCACGGTATTTCTCCCCCAGTGCAGGAGAGTCTGAAATATCAGGCGCAATGACAGCCTACCAAATGGCACTCTGCAAGACACGTCGGCAATAAACCCCATGGGAGAGAATAATAGGCCTGAAGCAGACGTCCGAAAAACGGGATATGTAGCGCTGCTGTATCAGACTTTGATGTGAAAAAGTATAGAGGGAAACACAAACAAAAAAATATTTGGGCACCCGTGTACGTGAAATATTTTCTTTTTTAAACTTAAGCATATAACACCGAACAAGCGTGGTAGTCGCATGATAGCAAACGGCAGCACCACTTCAGCTGCCGCTGTAGAAAACGTA
Organism: Rhipicephalus microplus; assembly: GCF_043290135.1. Taxonomy (NCBI): domain Eukaryota; kingdom Metazoa; phylum Arthropoda; class Arachnida; order Ixodida; family Ixodidae; genus Rhipicephalus; species Rhipicephalus microplus. Next base: position 98,003,865 of record NC_134702.1, on the reverse strand, counting down.
ATAGATAGATAGATAGATAGATAGACAGACAGATAGATAGATAGATAGATAGATAGATAGATAGATAGATAGATAGATAGATAGATAGATAGATAGATAGATAGATAGATAGATAGATAGATAGATGGATAGATAGATGGATAGATGGATAGATGGATAGATAGATGGATAGATAGATGGATAGATAGATGGATAGATAGATGGATAGATAGATGGATAGATAGATGGATAGATGGATAGATGGATAGATGGATAGATGGATAGATGGATAGATGGATAGATGGATAGATGGATAGATGGATAGATGGATAGATGGATAGATGGATAGATAGATAGATAGATAGATGGATAGATAGATAGATAGATAGACGGACGGACGGACGGATAATACTTCAGTAGGCGTGAAATAATCAAAGCAACGAAGGCGAAATCGCCTCCAGGAACGACCTCATGTGTAGTACGCAGCCGACCGGGGAAGGCACTTTTATCGTCGGAACTGTCAGCGGAGGTTAGTCGGGACTGTGAAGGTCAGTTAGCTCAGAAGCAGAGCACAAAGGGCGTTTAAAAGAAAAGGAATGCTATCGGACTTTTTAAGGTCGACGACTCACCTGGCCGACTTTAAAGCGACGTGAGCGATCTCGCGATGTCTGTCATGGCTCTATATATTTTTTTTTCGTCATTCTCCTCCAGTGCGACAACACGGGGAGCCAGCTGGCCCGGCCATATGCTTTCACCTGCTTCCCCTGTTTCCTTTAAGATTTGTTTTTTTATTCATTTGTTGTTGTCATTATAACCATTCTTTCGCGTGTCATGCCGGAGAGAGAAAGACGCACAGAAGCCGCGACCGGCTACCGACGCCGTCACGCACCGCCTTTAAAAAAAGAATAAAAAAAAAACAGGTACTCTACGAAAACAGGACTCTACTGCGGCTACGAGCATTCGATGCATCTCTGTTGGTTCTGTCTCCACGGTGGAAAAAGGGCCGACGCCGGCGGCACAGCGCGGAAGTTCGAACGACCTCGAGTGAACCCGGCGCCGTAGACTCGACTTCCGGGCGGCTTTCACTATCGTGTGTGTTTGTGTGTACGTACGTACGTGAAGCTAGAGTATTCGCGAGGCCTGCCGCTAGCCGAGTGGTGTTTTCGCGACAAAGAAGCACGATCGTCGTGTGCCCGCAATATCGGTCAATGCCGGACCGGTTCCCCGCCTCCGGCGGCTGCTACTGCCTTTCGCCACTCTCCGTTCCTGGCGAATGCCGCTCTTCTTCCTTATTTTATCTCGCCTTGGTTGTTGCCGCTTTAAAGTGAAAGCCTTATACGACTCTGAAACACGACACTAGTGAGCAAAGACGCGAACTAGTGGAAAGACATCGACATCGGCAGATATTTTGCTGTATGTCTGCTGCTACTTGTTCGACGGTATCAAGTACTATGGGTTTGAACAAAACTACATAACTAGCACAACTGTCTCCATTTAGGACTCGTTGTTTACAAAGTGCGTGGTGTTGTAAACGTGAGTGGAGTGTCAGTGATGTTTCGTGCAGATAGAGTAATGCCAAATGTATAAGAGTACAGTTTAAAAAAATGAATTGAGTTAGAATCAACGCAGTACATTTAAATGACTGAAGGGTCTTAAATGTTAAATGAAAAGTTGTTAAACTCATGGCAAGAGTGTCACACATTGCATATTCGTTTTCACATGCGATCTCATTAAAGTTATTATTATTCTATATTTCTTGTAGTACGCGCCTTCGCGGGCTCTCCTGCTAAGCTTACAACATTACACAATTTAGGCAAGGGACGGCTTTATGCTCTCCCATAAAAGAGTACCTAGTCCTCTAAATTGTTAACCACTTTTTCTAAACGCAAAAGGAAGGTCAGTGTGACTGAAGAGTCGTACCGGACTTCTCGGCTTTTTTTGTGGCTCGCCACCTTTCGCTGTTCGCAGCGCGTGCAGAGAAACAAACAAGCAAGAAAAAAAAAAAGAACGAAAACACTGAGCTGGGAAGGCCGACAACCAAATGTAGGCCCACATCGCTTGCACGTAAATTTAGCGATAAACTACAACGCACGTGCGTTGTATTCAATCTTTTTTTTATCTCTCATTTTTTCACACAAGCATGCACACAAATTCTCTATTAATTTTTAGGAGCACTGGTGCTCCCAAGCATCGTGAACATGCGGTCACTTTGCTACAAGATCTTTCGCATTCATAACCACAACAAACTGGCAGAAAAGGGGCTTTGATGTTTCTGAATTCTATAACAGCTTACTATAGCTCCGCTGTTTTGGAGATTACAGAATTAAAATCATAATTTGGTAATAGTTTTAACGGATTAGCTGGCAGTGAGGAAATAACTGACGCATGTGGTTAACGACTTTAGCCGTATATGCACGTTTACGTGCGCATGCTGGGACGAAGTGATTGTCACTGAGCCACGCTGCTAGCTCTGCTCTGACTTAATCGCTGATGCTTGACGGGTCGCTTTCGAGCAGAGCTGTAAATCCTACAAGGACCATCAACTCCTCAGTATAGTGCCAGTCGGAAGCTACATTACGTAGCTCCGCTGCTCACAAGCCGCGAAGCTCCTTTCCACTCGATTCCGTATTCATCTAAACCTGCAATAAAATGTACCCTAATGAAACGCCGCGAATGTGATTTCGATAGTGTCATGCGTTTCCTTGTGGAATATATACTTTTGCCATGTAATTGCCATGCATCTCACGGAAATATATGATCCGCCGCAATGGTACAATGACGCTCGGCTGCTGACCCAAACGTCGCTGGTTTGGTCCCTGTCGTGGCGGTCGCATTTCGACGGAAAAGAAATTCTGGAGGTGCATTGTAGTGTGCGTTGTAAGTAAGCATTATAAAGCACCCCACAAGAAATTTACAGAGCCATCTACCGCGACCCGCGTCCCAATCAGATCGTCTTTCGGTGCAGAAGACCTTAATTATTATTATTATTATTATTATTATTATTATTATTATTATTATTATTATTATTATTATTATTATTATTATTATTATTATTATTATTATTATTATTATTATTATTATTATTATTATTATTATTGAACATACAAAATTATAAAGGGAACATAAGAAGTTGTGTAACCAAGACATCACCACAGGCATCATCAACAGCATAATATACTACCATAGGATATTCACAGCAGTTTGAGGTTATCATTAACGAGCTAGAAGTCGAAGTTCTGCGATGGTTGAATGGTTGGAGAGACCACAAATGTTATACTTTTGGTGCGAGGAACATGCTCAGACGGTTGGACGAGCTTTGATTACGCTATGTTAAGTTGCATTAAGTTACGTTAGCACAGGTGCCATAGAGAAGGCCGAGGGTAAAATCACTGTTTTTCTAGTGTAGAGCTCGGGTCAGTAACCTTTTTAGGCATAGAGCCTATGTATATATAGGCTCTATGCCTAAAAACCCCACTATGCCTAAAAACCCCCTATGCCTAAAAACCCCGTTTTGTCAGCTTCATGCAGCTATATATAGCTGCATGAAGCTGACAAAGCGGGGTGCCGGATGCCAAATACGGGAGGAGTCTGGGGTGGTTTTGCAGGAAGTGCCTGAAACTTGCGCGAATTGACAATAACTTGCAAAACCAGATTAGAAATCGTGTTTATCTTCAGACGCATATCCCAATGTGGCCATAAAACATAGATTACAAACGGATAATCCTATAGTTTAAGTTAAAACTATGCTTTGTCAGTGTTCATATAGGAAGTGATATGAAAAATCAGAAGGGTGGGGGGGGGGGGGTGTCGACGTCGGGCAGGGGGCCCCGAAATACTGTCCCACAGGCCGCAGGCGGTCCGCGGACCACAGGTGGCCGACACCTGGTCTAGAGTAATTAATGACAATAATAACGCAGCATTTTTATTTCCCGTGTAATCGCAATCTGCCTTTTGCATTGTCCATATATACGATAGTCTCGCTTGGGCGGGCTTTTTCATACTCCATACTGCCGGCCCTGATTTCGCTCGGAAGCAGAAAGCGGGGAGCTTCTTAATCTCTTGGCTCGGACACAACTCAGAGGAGCCGCACAGACGCGAATCAGGCATGCGTATCCAGCGTTCGCAACACGCTTCGATTGCCGCCCACCGCTCGGAAAAACCTACACCCACGCCGCAACTGGTGCGTAATACACGAGTCGAACACAGTTTCGAGAATCGCGACTTTCAAAGAGGTCGATCCACCGAGATTATAACGATTGAGTCGTCTCGCTAACCAAAACACTGGCAACTATTTAACCTGCTGTGTAGTCGAAAGTGGACTTTACGTTTGGCCCGTGCACTCAACCAGACTTGACGCGTGCAGTCCTCCAGGAGCTGAGGGTATACGGTGAGCCGATTGCGGCGTGCATTTCTCGGAACGAGTTCGATATAACGGACGGAAAACTCGGCGGATATCCTTGCAGCCGAAGTTGCCGTTTGGCCCGCTGAACAAAATCATAAGGATCAGCCTGAGAACACGTTTCTGCTATAAATATAGTGAAGCCGGTGAAGAGGGCCTCCTGTTGTACTATGTGTACAAAATTAAAGACGACCTTAACTGTGACTCAGCCAATGTGGTATACAAAATTCGCTGCGAGGTGTGCAAACAGGAATATATTGGACACACGGAAACCGCGTTCCGTTTGCGTTTCAACAACCACAGGGCACACGTAAAGGGCCTCCCCAATTTGCCGTTCTCCAAACATATCAATCTTCCTGGTCACTCTTTCGAACGCGTAAGTGTCATACTCCTACAATCCGGCTTCCAGAACACACGGGAGCGCGAACAGCGGGAGTCATACTTTATAAAGAAATAAAGAAATTCAGATCACTTACCCATGGAATCAACGAGAGCCCTGGGCGACTGACGTGTCTCCGCGACGTTTCGTGAAACACAGAAATTGAATTACTCAATTAATTTATTTATACATACGTGAAGTCGCACACGCAAGTTAGTCAATATAGCGAAACTAAACGAATTCGATGCTACGTAAACCGAACGGATTGTGTTAGTATTATTAAACTTTATTTTCATTTCTGAGTACTTTTTAGTATTATTTATTTTTATATATTTTCATCCTTTACAAGAATACCCATTTATTTATTTTCAGTATGACTGGTTGTACATTTTTCTGCAAGAGAGGGCAGGTGGAGGGAGGGGGAGAGGGCACATTAGCTTTCCAACGTGGCCATTATATTCCGAAAGCTGGAGCGGGTCGTATGCTTCTTGTGTGTGTGTGTGTGTGTGTGTGTGTGGCCCGATACCACGGGCCAGCCGCCGAACCACGTGAACTTAAACTCGATCCATGTGTGAGATGCGAGTAAGCGGCAACATGTTCCACATTTTTCCGTTTTTCTTGGTCGCATCCGCTGGCGGCGCGTCTTACCTATACGCAGCAACAATGCCAGAATTACCCGCTCGTTTCCGGCGGCTCTCCGTCGCTCCTTTCTAGTTCCTCTCCTTCTTCTGCTTCTTGTTGTCTGTTGCTACCTCGTTCGCCCGCTTGTCTTTTTCTCTCTTTTTTTCTCTCTCTCTTTTTTTGGAGGGTCTTTAAACTGTGAGGGTGACCCTCTGCTACGGGAACTTGTATCATTTCACTTACATCCTCCGAAGAAGGCTGGTCCACCAGCCGAAACTGTTAGGATTAAATAAATATTTTATTGTTTTGTTTCCTATACTGCACTATTCTCGAAGTTTATACATATACATACATATACATACATACATACATACACATACATACATACATGATACATGCATACATACACATACATACATACATGATACATGCGTACATGCATGCATGCATACATGCATGCATGCATACATACATGCATGCATGCATACATACATACATACATACATACATACATGCATGCATACATACATACATACATACATACATACATACATACATGCATGCATACATACATACATACATACATACATACATACATACATACATACATACATACATACATGCATACATACATACATACTACATACATACATACATACATACATACAGCCACGCACACACTGTACTGGGGAGGCAGGCAAGACAATGCACGCAGAAATCACAGGTGAGTGAGTGAGTGAGCAATAACTTCACGGTAGTCCAGTGCAGACGCTCAGGTTGCCACGCGCCACCCGGCTGCTCCCACGTGGGGACCGACAGGTTTAGCCTCGCGGCACTGTCGCCGCCGCATTGGGAGGCCAGAATTTGGTCCTGAAGGTCTGGGCCGCGCCGAAGTGCATCCTGCTCGGCCTTGTTGCAAGTCCGGCCGAGCGACTCGCACTAAAGCCTGTGCGCTAATGTCGCTCTGCCCGTAAGCGGTGCAGGCTTCGGGGAATACATGGGAATAAATTTCATCTAGGTATGCGACGGCTACGAATGGCCTTGAATCACAGGTGCATGAGCAATAAATTGAAATAAGCTCCAATCGATACAAGTCACGTTTATGCAGTTCTTTGTACATATAAGAACTAAGGAACATTTACAAGATCCTCCATTTTCCCGCAACGGCGTTTTACGGCGTTGGTATACCGTTTAAATTATTTGCATTGTCTTACAGTGCAGCAGCCTCTGTGCGGCAGGTAGCCGTGAACAAGAAAAGCGTTTTCCCGGAACGGGTGCCAGCCGGAGCAGTTGAGCCATTCATCACATTTTTGTTCTCGTTTTTTTTTCACTCGTCTGACAAATGCTTACGAGATGCATGTCTACAAGCTCTAAAGTTGTATTTTCATTTAGTTTCCTAAAAACATGCTTCAAGACAACTGCAACAAAAAGAGTGCGTGGTTTCTGCTGCATAGGCGTCCTCTTGCTTTTGCATTCTTTGTTGGCACTTATTTCACAACTCCGTAAGTTACTGCAGTCCTTTACAGCGCTTGCTGTGGTTGTGAAAGCGACGCTTGCCGCATAACACGATTTGAAGGGGGCCCCCCGCTAAAGGGGGCGAAATACCGCGCAGACAACGGAGAAAAACCTCGACATCGTTCGCCTAGCGACGCCAGGGTCGGTCGCTATGCCCATTACGCTTCGTCCACCACGACGTATAGCGTAGAGTATACCCAGGCAGCCACGGAGGCTGTCGGTATGAAACCGAGCATTACGTGAGCAGACTCGCGACTCCGTGAAGCGGGTACGTGCTACCTCTTCCGACTAGACTCGAGTCTAGTCAGGCGTGATAAACATTTGTGGTTGTGTGCAGAATAACTTCAGTTGGTGGTTGTCAACCCGTTTGACAAATCAATCAGGGCGTGAAATTAGAGTTTACGTCACCAAAATAAAAAAATATAAGTCTACTGTAGCCGTGTAAAGCCTAAGGAACAGCGAAACTGGTCAAACTTTGCGGTTTAACGCGGCCCTCTTTACCAAAGCTACGTCCCTCCTTGGCGGAGACAGAGTAGAATCGAACCACAGCTTGCCACGTGACCTTGCAAGAATGTCCTAGCTCCAGCGCCTGAAGCTCACGCGCTAATCTGACTTTGGCACAACTGGTAGTAGCAGTAAACAACTTTATTAGGAAAAACGTATGTTGCGAAACCGCTAGAAGCGTGGACCTTTCGCTGCTCGTACTCGGCGCGCTCGACGCCGGGCAAACTGTGCGGCAGCTGCGCGAGATGTCTCCATAAATGGCTTATAGCCTTGCAGCAGCTGCTCCTCGGCGCATGCGCGACTAGGTGAGGTTAAACCCACGTTGTGCGGATCTGTGGCTTGATTGTTGCTAGGCGATGACACGGAAGGCTTTTGAGATGCGAAGCAGCTTTTTGACTAGCCCGTGTAACGCTGTCCATCCGTGTCTCCATTCTAGCACTCCCCCCCCCCCCCCCCCTCGCGCCGCAGTTGTTGGAACGATGCCAAATAGGTAAAGCCGCAGCTCCACTTTGACGTCACTCTCTCTCTCATCCGCGGCAGCTGCCGGCTCCTCCCAACACATCTAGGTGGTGTTGCTCCTCCGCCCACTCGCAACACAACTTCTCCCTCGCTTCACTCTTTCAATCATCCGCAACGCTCGACCCCACGTCGAGAGGAAACACTCTTTCGGCTCGTTTATCTGCGATGAAACTTACAGGAAACGCAACCCGCCTTCTGTGTCTTTGAATTGCAATAAACTTTTACTCGAGTAAAGACTACACCGAGTTTCACTTCAAACCGATCTTTAAGCATCCGCGTCAACCGCCGTTTCAGCCGGGTTAACGGCGTGCGCAGTACTTCTGCTTCACATTCCATCATGGTTCCCTAGAGAGATGGTTCGTAATTGTTGTGTGTGTGTGTGTGTGTGTGTGTGTGTGTGTGTGTGTGTGTGTGTGTGTGTGTGTGTGTGTGTGTGTGTGTGTGTGTGTGTGTGTGTGTGTGTGTGTGTGTGTGAACTGTAGACGTTTTATTTCGAGCTTCAGCACCTTCGCTCTTAGAAAATTATAGGTGTGTCGGTGAAATTCTGTTCTTCATTCAGGACAGCGTATGACGGTACTTTCAAGGTGAGGTGGCAGTGTCTGTGTAGGCTTACGTGACACGGCACAAGCGATTTTATAGAGGCGGATGTTCATTCCGTATCGCTCAGTGAGCGTCAGTGTTGTCCCATTTCCTTTCCTCGGACATGTGACATACGAAGCGATCATTTTCGGAGGTGACTAACGCTGTTTTAATAACCTGTGGGTTTTAATACTCGCACTGTTATCAGTGCTGCTTCAATCCGTGTTGCCTTATTGAGCTAGCTGACTTGATTAGTTAGTTGTTCATACTGATGATATACAGCGCGAAAAAAAAAACATATGCACTGCACGCATGTATAATGCAACCACTTGGAAGTCAACGCTTGTCCAGTGTATCCGCTTTTCATTCCCGTTTTTTTTTTGTGCTCTTCGTCATTAGCGTGCTATTTTAGTCATGTGCATAAAAAGGAGCGTGAGGGGCAGTCGTAATCAGAAAATTGAACAAACCAAAGAAAAATAAAAGAAATATTTCTAAAATGTGACGTTACCGGCGGATGAGTCTTATTAGAAATAAAGCGACAATGACCCATTTGAAACAGCGATTCCCATAGAAGCCACAACCGGCTATAACGTAGTAGATTAATTGGACGTAATGTCTCGGAGCAGTTGACACATGTGCCGGCAGACACGTGTCGTAGAGGATTGCTCGGTACAGCTTGAGTTTTAGCAACCCGCACCGAAGTTCAAGTGCTTGAGCAATTCTAGATCCAACCTGTCGAAAGCGACCACCATGGCCGGAAATCAAACCCGCAACCACCTTACTAGCCGTATAGGGCAACAATCAAGGAGGCTGAGGCACTAAGGCGAGTTTCAGCTATACGGTGAAGCGCAGACAGAATAGGCGATGCGTCTGTCAGAAAGAAAATACCGGTGCACAATTTAATGAAAATCGGCAGAGAATGAAGCCAAGAGATGCACAGGGAACGTCAACTGTGCTGTTTTTTTTATTTAGTGTATTGTAGTAATTGCGATATAGATGTGAAGAAGACAAAGAGGACGAAGAGATAACTTGCAGCTGGCAAGGGTCGAAACTGCGGCCTTCCAAAGGTCGCAGGTTTGCTGAACGTTTAAAGAAGTCTGTTATACTAAAGGGACTGTCTACCGTCCTTTACTGCTTTCTTGTTTTCTGTCGCAAGCAATAAAAAGTGTTCTGTTTGAAATGTAACCTTCCATAGGTTTCTCTGGAAAGTTTGTGGAAATTTTTAAAACAGTTTTTTTTCGATCTGCGTTCAGTCTCCTTCCATAGGTGGAATGAATGCCCACAACAGTGCTCAGTGAAGGCAATGGTAATTGTAGTGCCGGCGAAAGTCAAAAACTGAAAGCGCGTGTGGCTTTCGCAGGCCTAATCAAGTTTTGTTTATTAATAAAACAAATACTTTAGTGGTCGTTTAGACACGTGCACACTTTTTTGATTCACTTAAAAAACAGCACCAATAACGAGGGACAAGAGAAAGAAGGAGACAGACAGCGGCACTGTGCTGTGGAGACAGACAGTGCCGCTGTCTGTCTCCTTCTTTCTCTTGTCCCTCGTTATTGGCGCTGTTTTTTATGTGAATCATGTCGTACCAACTCGCCCAAGCAACCACGTTAGATTTTTTGATGTTCTCTTGAGAGGCCGATGCCATGCTGGCGTTTTCCCGCCGTTTGCAGGCAAGCGAACACACCGCCGGCAGCGCCACCAGGAGCTATTTGACCGCGTAGAAAAAACAAGCAAACATTCATTTCTGGCTCAACCCACAGCAGCCTTAAGTGCGTAAAATAGTATTTCAAGTTATACCTGTTTGTTTTCAAGCAAAATAGGTCTACTCGTGAGGATTTCTTGTGCTGCCAAAAGATTGAGCACAATAGGGTTGGGTGGCACCAGCAGTTATTTCTTACAGCAAAAGCTGTTATGAGATACAAACTCGGGCCACGCACAGCGCCGTATAGTTGTCCGCCGCCGCCGCCGCCGCTGGTGTCCGTGGGTGCTATTCTGGACATTGTCTAATTCCGCCACGTTGTCAGATTCCGCCATTGGTCGATGCTAATTGGCCAAGTGAGCTGCTACGGCCTCTCTGATTGGCTTAAAATGCCGCCATTACGAAATTCGACAATACGGCGGAATTCGACAGTGTCCAAAATAGACCAGCGTAACCACATCGCACGAAATGAAAGGAAAAGAAAAACTAGTACAAATGACAGTGGGGCTCAAACTCGTTTCCGCTGCGTGCCAGCCACTAACACTGAACCACGCCGGTACTTGGGACTTCTTCGGAAACCTGCCTTAAGCAGGCTTCATATCGAGTAAAGAATCGCGTTATTACGACTTATAAAGAGTTTGAGGACAGCGAAAAAACAACAGTCGTCGCACAATGCGAATAGCGTAACGAGTGGGTCGTGCAATGCTTCAACCCATTACAAAAGCTTGTTTTTGATCACCTTTTAGCTGAGGCGCATGCCCACTTCAGACATATTTCCTCATCGTCGTCAACCACTGCATGAACGATTGGCACAAAATTCCTTGCAACCGCATAGCGGATACCACGCTTTTCGTAAGAATGACGAAGGATAGCATATATAGCGAATGCCGGCATATTACCCAAATTTTTTTTTTACTAATAATGCCGTAATGAGTGTAAAACAAGTGTGCTTGCAGATGTTACCCAATGAGTGTTTAGAAAAGGCTCTGAAAGGCCTCTCTTCTAGCTTTCCCTGTGAATGTGCTGCGCCATTTGCGCAGGCCTGGTGTTTTTTGAGGCCTTTCAATATGAAGTTAAAATTATAATTATTTTTATGGGACAAAAGCATGCTTGATAATGCCGATGTAATGGACGGTCTCTTATTTGCGCCACAACAAGAAAACTTTTTCCGGCGGCAGACAGTCCCTTTGAACGAGCACTGACACAAAATTTCTAGGCGAGATAATGAGTGAGATCTAGAGACATACACATCCACGTAATATGAAGGACCAATATAGACTATAACATATTTAAAACAAGTCTTAAAGTGCATGATGCGTGACTGGGGCGAGACGTGCAGCCCCTCGCACCGCCGACAACAACGCGGCTGGTAGTGTAAACAAGCCTACGTCACATGTTTGTGTTGGCTGGTTGTTGGCACGCGCCACCTGTAATTTCCTTCTCCGTGCCTGCGGCTCTGCGTGCGCTGGATGTCAGTGCGTCGCCCGCTCACGCATACCCTCGCGCGCTGCAACGTCACAGTTTTGCGTGGTCACGTGGCCTGCTGTGTTTACCTAGCTAGCGGAACTGCACCTGCCTAGCTCAGTGCTCTTCAAAGGCGAAAATGGGACCGGACGTTCTAAAAACGCCTATAAATGAATGACAATTGTGCACTCGCGCAAACCAGGTTTCCAGACGGCGTGATAAAGAGGGTCGTAAACTACTTATTGCAACAACAACAAGTTGCAAAGTTTTTTGTGTCAGTGCTCTGTATAAGCCTGAGCTTGACCGTAGAAAGCGATAGAAAAGCTACCGTACATTCGCTGCGTATCTCGCAGATTAAGCAAAGTAGAGAAGTAGAGAATAGACATAAGATTAATGTTGTTTTTACGGCTGCGAATAATATAGGTAATATTTGTGCCGTTGTGCAGAGAAATGAGTGAGCAGAAGGGAGCACAAGAAGCGGACCAATATTTGTTTCGTAAAACCAACCAAGAAGAGAAAGAAAGATGCAGAGGAAGTCCGAGGGGGGGGGGGGGTAATAAGATATTAGCATCCGGTTCACTACCCAGCACAGGAGGGGGGATATGGGTAAGAAAGAGGCGCGGGAAATAAGGGTCGTACAGGTGTGTTGTATCATATTCCTTTCAGCTGTGGCCGTTTCGAGAATGGTGGGCTGTTTCATTAACCAGCGATTATTGGAACGTGAAAAAATGCTAACCGGAGGCTCACCTTCTAATTTGTCCTTAAGTTATCGAAAGGGAACTGTGCGCCAAACTCGGAACAATGCTCAGTTTCTTATAAGATGAGGATGACGAAACGCGTTTTATAATGATTGTGGCATGACATATCGATGACAGGGATCGCGTGTGCCTGAGCCGATAGTCCATTAACTTGCATAAAGATGAACTCAAATGCCTTAGCAGTTGTATGACAGTTACACTTTGACCACGACCAGGCAGGTTTTAGTACCTCCTTTCTTTTTGGCCGCTGTGCGCATCTTCAGTTGTTAGTCGGAATTCGTGGTGTACTAACTTCTTTCTTGCGTCCGTGCGCCCCGTACGTTTGGATTGCGAATGTTGCCTTTTCTATCGCACACAGCATTTCTGAGCATGCAGCGTTGTTATAGGAGACGCACGGCGTAAGGTGGTCAACACTCAAGTCTAGTTTTCCAACCCACCCCCCTTTACAATCTTTATCAGGTTGTGTTATGACCACTGCGGGACCTCCCCAGAGATCTCCAAGCCACTCTGTCCTATGCGAGCTAATTTCATTTTACGCCTGCACATTGCTTAATTTCGTCAACACACCGAACACTTTGCCGTCCGTTGGTAGCTATTCCAACGTCCTAACTGACTGTCCGTTGCCTGTTCTTCCTATGGCGTGACCTTCCCAGCATATGTTTTTACTTTTAATACCTGCTGAGACATAGGCTATCCTTTATTCGTGGTCATATTCTTGGCATGGTGAGGACGCTCTCTGTCCCGTTGTAGACCAACACTTTTATAGATCTGACGTTTTTTTTTTTTCTTCAGTGATTTAGTATTTCCTGTTTCTCACACAGCATTGGCAATGCATGACGTGTACTTTAGTATACTACGCCTCCTGCGTTATGAGAAGGTCAACATTTGTCGGTTTCTCCCGCGCCCCGTTTTTCTAGCCCACATGCAAGCAAGGAGGCAGTATCGCGGATCAAAAAAGAAAAATAGGTGAAAACTAGTTTTACCTCCTATTCGATTCTCGTTTCTTTTTTTTTTTTTTTACCCGGAGAGATTGCGTCCAGTCACGTTCGGCACCGTTACATACGGGTTCTCAGCGACTTCGCCGAGTAGTATATATAGAAACGCCGCGCAAGAGACACGTACAGGTAAAAAAAAAAAACGTTCAGAAGTAGTGAAACGAATTAAGTCACTGTCGCCACAACTGGACCGCTAAAAGAGCGGAAAAGAAGTGGCAGTGCTTTCTACCGCATTCCACACTTCAATGAAAACTGAAGTGTGAGACAGTTCATTTTTTTTTTTTTGTAGCACTCACAGTGGAGACCCCCTTCACCCGTTCGCCCTTCACCCGCAGTATTCATGATTGCGCTGGACGTATAACTGGCTGAGTCAGGAGTGGGCAAGAAGGTGGGAGAGGAAGGGATCCGGTAGTGGGTGTCAGTGTGGCTACAAACGCGCTAGACGTGTGAAAGTGTTGGTGGGAGGAGGATAAGTGTGGGCAAGGTGTCTAAGGTGGAGGTGGAGAGAGTGTGCAGGCAACACGCGAAAAGAAATGAAAAAATGCGCACGCTTTGGTGGCGTTCAATTGCCGTGGGCTCAATTTTTCGCTCGCAAGTACGGCTGGCTTTGCGAAGCTCAGCTCTCAACCCAGACACCGGCGTTTGCCCTCATTCCTTGCGAGTGAACGCACCACGACGAGGAGAGGGGGAGATCGCATTGTTCCCCCGGAAGGAGGTGGAAGATTGGGGGGGTGGAAGGGGTCGATGTTAGTGCGTAACCCGCCGGCGAGGCGGTCGTGGTGCGAATGAGGTGCGACCGAAGCCGTGCAAGTCGCGACGGGGGCAATTTCCGAGTGGCGCTGTTGTTTCCCTTTCTATTCTTTCTCACGTACCGATGGCGGCGACAGTGTGACGAACGGAACGGAAGCAGACGACACCCGACGGAGTGGTCACAGCGTTTTTTTTTTTTTTGTCGTCTGCTGTGCCACAGTGAACAGATATTCCAGGCCACACTGAAGACTTTCAAAGCGCCTGCTTCCACAGTGTTGCGCTATCGCGGTTACGACAGCATCGACTCCTATAACAGGACTTATCACTTTCAACTAACTGAAACATCGCCAACAACCTAAGCATTGCTCGTGAAGTGTTCTCCGCCAGTTGGAGTAAGTTCCGTCTCGGCAGCGGTGCTTGAGAAGCAGACGATATCTGCGGCGTGTGTCGTCTGCTAGTTGCCGCGGTAGGCTGCAGCACTGCTGCGCGACCGCTTGTGCAGACAAGCCTTGTAGGTCCTCTGTGCAGCTGTGTTCGAGCCGGCTCGCCTCCGCGGCCTGTTTGCATCGCGTGCGCTGCATGAGTTTCGCCAGTTTCCACGCCTGCGATTGCGGCAGGTGCCGTGAAAGGTCGCATTTGTTTGCCTTCTCTCGCCCTTTCTCGCGGACACCAACGTTGCCGTGTTGCGTGCGTGTCGGATGGTTGTTTCGCTCGAAACCGTCCCCAGTGTCTGCCAAACCCTTTTCTCCAACCATCGAAAGACGTTACTAGCAAAGGGACCAACCGGCCGACGACATGCGTTGACATCCGGGTGTGCATCGCTGGTGTGGTATACCCGTCACCAATACTAGCGTCGCTAATAGCGTTCGGATTTCACTGACCACGCAATCCCAGCTGCCATTTCGGCTGTGCACGCAAAGTGTGGGTGTGTGTCTCTGTTGTGTGCGTTGACTCGGCGCTCCCTGTGCAACTTGTTTTACACGCATGGCGTTAAACCGGCTGAAGGCTTGTGGCGGTCTTCAGCCGGTTCCCGAGGAATCTGCGGCCAATGGAACGACGGTGGCAGCAAATCCGGATGCTACTGCTGCTGCTTCTGCCCTACCGGTGAATCTACTGGAGCACTGTGTCAAAAGTAAGTCATTAACCTTTTTGTGACTCATTTTTTTACGTTAACCGTAACCAAATCACTGAATACTTCTTTTTCGTCATTCGAAATGTGGAGTAGTGATAGACCCTCGTCCCAGCTAGACTGAAGGGCGCTGGTTCGACTCCCAGCCATGGTGGCCACATCTCGGCGGAGATGAAATTCGCGGAGCACTCTAGTGGTTGACCTACGCGCACAATTAAAAGCCACATCGTTTTTTGCGCGTCAAAACCACATAATGTATTATTGTAATCATTCCAACTAGCAAAGCAGTAGGTTTGGAGCGCTTGCGTTCATAAAATGCACGTTTACAGATGCGACGTTCACCTACGACTCCGTACAACGCTCTTTTGAAAGGTGTCTGTGACGTACAACAAAACGCTGAGCTACTTCCCCCTACGTGGTGAAAACAAATAAAATAGGGGACCCTAAAGCCTCGCCTTTAGTATTTGAACGCAATAGCAATATCCTGTTCTTAGCGTTCACTTCAAACAGTCCATAAAACCTTTTCGAACTCGCTATGCAACCGTCGTGCCTCAAGGGAATAATATGGCGCAGTAGCGTGTGTGCCTTTTGCAGTGGATGAGCAGCTTTAAACCCTGAAGCCATTATGATAATCCCAAGTTCTGACGCCCGCTGGCAACGGGCGCTTGTACTATACGCGTTATTACTGCAGTATTTAATGTTGCATTGTGAAGCATGTATATACAGGACGCGCGTGTGTCTAAAGCATAAAGGCTACTTTCACTGCATTTCCAAGCAGAGGAAGTTCTCTTCGCCTTATTCACAAGCAGACGTGTGGCCGTTTGGTAGAACATCCGTTTGCCGCGCGAACGACCAGGGTTCGACCCCCCACTGGGAACCAATCGATCCTCGTTTGGTCCCCACCCTGACGCAGGAATTCTTATCCTACATTTTCTTCGCATCGTTCTCGACTGTTCGGTCACGCATGAGATTACCATTTTTCGCTCACAACCAACGACGCAAGAATTTCGGCGAAAGAAGCTCTTTACCGCTGTCGCGTTAACACATGTCAAGACATTATTAACATGTTTGTCACGAACAAGCGAGTCGGACGTTGAGCCTGTAATAACAGCTGTCGTGTCTTAGCCCTCTTATAAACCTCGGCGAGGGCATTTAAAGTCACATTGCATTGTGCAAGGCGCTCGACACCTATTACGATCAGCTGGCAGAGATGTCGACAGGTCGCAGCCGCGTGCACCTACGCCTTTTAGCTCGCTCCGTTTGTTCGGGGCGATTAGTCACTGGGCATTGCGGCAGCCGTTTCTCGAAAGCGTGTTTCTTTCTGCCTTTGTGTGTTGAGTATAGGATTACTACTGCGTCAAAACGCAATTTCTTCTACACATCTCGATTTAGAAAGAAACGGCAGCAGCTGAAGAACAATAGTTTCAATCCTTTTGCGCAGCGTTTTTCTCCCGTTTCATTGTTCGGAAAGAATTAAGTGGTAGATTTCTTTGGTTGTTTTTGTGTAGGCGCAAATAATTTCAGTATAGGGGCATAGATGGCTCTACTCTCGTTGAAAAAAAAATATAGGAATTATCGTTAGCGCTTAGATTTGTCTCACTGTGGCGCTTGAAGCTTTCATTTTTTTTTTCGACTTCAGCTATGACGCTTTATTTTCTCAATTTCTTAACAATAATACGTATCCTTTTCTCAGCACTGAGAGCACCCATACACGTTGCTGAAAAGACATATATACACATATATACACATACATACACGTTGCGTATTATGGCCCTCACACGCCGTACAGCGTTCACGCGCTGATGGACGCAAAACTCATTCGACTAAGAGAAAAAAAGAAGAAGAAATATCAGTGTAATGACCGTCGTTGTCGGTGTGGATGAACAAATACGTACTAGGGACGGTGTGATTTTTTTTTCTACAATGTCTTATTATCTACGCATGTAGCAACTCCTGCTTTGTGGTTGTTCGAGGTATAGCGCATCCAGGACGGGACAGAGAAGAAGACACAAAACATATACGCGGCGCTAACTTTAAACAATGCGGTTTAATCCGAGAAACCGCATTGTTGAAAGTTAGCGCCGTGTATGTGTTTTGCGTCTTCTTCTCTGTCCCATCCTGGATGCGCTATACCTCGAACAATATGAATAACCAACAAGCCCGCCGTGCAACCTTAGTCGACTGTTTTGTGGGTTTACATTATGCTTTCGCTTCCATTTACGCATTCTAAACGTCAGTTGCTTTTATCAGCTGTTCATTAGGTAATACTTCCATTCACTCTGAAATTCAGAGCTTCTGAAGGATTCACGCTTGCCGCTTGTCTTTTTAGGTGAAAAAGTCGACCTTCCACTACGACGTGTTGGGTGGCTCCCGCAATTTTCTTGCAACCCGTTGATGCAAATATTTACGCCATTCCAGCTCATGTCAGAAAACTAAGCTGTTTGGGTATATGAAGCTTCATGGTTTTCAACGCTAACAAGGAGGCAAAGGAATTAAGAAAGAAAACGGGAGATGGCGGATGATCCCTAACCAGCTCGCCCTGTCCAGCGTCTCGCGTGTCCCGTTTTGCGTTTTTATTGCAAAAGCAGTTATATGGACACTCTCGGTGTATGTATACGTAACTATATACATGAAAACGCAAGAAACAAAAATGATCCAGAAAAAGACTCCGGCGAGCGGATGCGAACGTCCGACCTCTGAATTGTGAGTGCGGGGCGTTAGCCACTGAGCCATGAAGGAGCACCTCCTTGAACGTTCAAATGGCAAGCTATTTATATCTACCACTTACCGCTGCTGATGCGCATCTCGGGGGGTTGGGGTGGGGGCAGTATCTTGTTTTCAGCATTACCAGCGAGATGGCGCAATGAGCACGCTTCGCTACATCGTCACGACGCGGCGGCGTGCGCCCTCATCTCCCACGGGTACTTTGCCCCGTGGAGAGGGACAGGGTGGACTCTTACGCGTGTGCTTGCTTATCTCGCGGTGGGGACAATTGTACGCCCTTGGCTTTCACCGGAACGATTCTGTTGTAGTTATTGGGTGCACAAAGGTCACTGCAATCCTTGCACAGCCTCCGTTTGCGAGAAGGGCCCGCTTTTCAGACAGAGCGAAGTAACAACTTAGACGCTCATTCGCGTGCTTCTGTACCAGTGAGTACGTTTCGTGCGTCATTTGTGCGTGTGAAACGCGGGACACGTTTCGATCTGCTTGCCATTCTGCGTGTGACCTTCCAATTTGTTGCTATCGCGTTCATTGCTTCGTTTTTGGGTGTAGAAAAAAGTTGTTGACGATTTAGAGTACGATGTACTCTACTATGGGAGAGCAGAAAGTCGTCCCGTGGGACCGACCTAACCGAGGTGCTCGAGTACGGTGACGCTAGATTTTTACAGCAAAACTGTGACTTTTCTCTTAGGAGCGAAGCTCCTTAAGGCGTGGGCTGTGCGTCCCCTGTATGTAGCCACCTCTCGTTCAGTTCTAAGTATTACGCTAGCCACCGCCCGATCTAAAGGGTACAGCCATATCCATCCGTTCATCCGTCCATCCGTCCGTCCATCCATCCATCCATCCGTCCGTCCGTCCGTCCGTCCGTCCGTCCGTCCGTCCGTCCGTCCGTCCGTCCATCCGTCCAAAAGATGCAAGATGTTATAAACTAGACGGCGGTACGTGTAGTTGATTATGAAAGATGCGAGGTGTTATAAAATAGGGATGATGCCCCATATGGCGCGTGTCATCGTTCGATATAGTGCGGCGACGTCTGCTAGGGGGAGCGTTGCAATAAAATCGAGTGGGCAAAATGTACGGAGGATTCATGGTTTACCAGGTTTACCTCCAGAGCTTCGCCCACTCATCATCATTCACTTCGTGGATATGGCGGTATTTTTTAAAATTTATACCTGTTTCCTCACAAGCGCTGAAAGTGCATCAAGTTTTATTTCCGCATGTATTTTGTCTTCAGGCAGCCAGCCCAGTATTAAAGTACCACAGCGCTGACCCTTCTGTTATCCCAAAAAATGTAGCTTTCAAACTGTTTTTCTTTACAAAGTCTGCACGGTTTTTGTCCCATCTTTCTCATTCAGTTTACTGTCTCTGATTTTTTCTCTTTTAGATGACTCCTGTAGCCACGTTTATAGTTTAAACGGGCAGTCCACTCTGTTACCAACTTTCCTGACTTATCTCTCTATTCCGTCGTGTCTATGCTTGCGATGTTCTTACGCGGCAGATATTGGAGACATGAACGCCAGAACTCCATCGAAGGATTTTCGTTAAAAATTAAAAACAAAAAAAATGCAAAGTGAGGTTGTTGCTTACGCACCATGCGTGTGCCTCGCGCAGGTAAGCGAGCCGGGAGAGGTGTAGAATTCTCCGCAAGTTTGCTCTTTTTTTTTCACTCCAAGACCAGGAACAGGTATAGTATAATACGAACAATCAATGACGCACGACAGCCAAAATCACTGTGTGCCGCGTACGCTGACTTTCTCGTCAGAATGGTGCGGACAAACATATCGGTCGCAGTATTTATCATCAGGGTATTCAGATTTGACCAGTCACTGTATGACAGATGAATCGCGTATGTAGACGTTTGGTTGATAAGACAGTGAGATCTCTTCAGGTAATTAACGCAATAATCTTTTTGTCCCCTGCAGGGTAGCATACCGGCTATGCCGAATAGGTTAACATCGCTGCTTTTCGTCTCTCCTTGTTTTCGATCGTGTCTCCACTCGGACGAGAGCCACTCGCAACAACTTTCCGAACAAATATTAAAAATTAAACTATTCATGGGGTAGCGGGGTAATGCTAGTATAGGAAGCTTTGACTACAGAAGTCAAATAAGTTTGAGACTCACAAGAGAGCAATTTTTAGATGGTAGAAAACACCATTTGCTACCACGCGCCTTGTGCGAAGCCGGGGTTTCGTATTTTTACACCACCCACCGTGGTAATCTAGCCGGAATGGTACTCAGTTGCCGACCCGAAATTCACGCGGTCGAATCCCGACTACGGCGGCAACATTTTCATAGAGACGAAACACCAAAGTCCCATGTAGTTAGATTTAGGTGCCCATTAAAGACCTCCATGAAAATTTCAGGAGTCCTTCTCTACGGCGTGCCTCAGTATCCTGTCGTGGTTCTAGAACGTCGAACCCAAAGAATTATTACTTAGCCAAAAATAATTTGCGCACTCGCAAGAGCGCGCACGCGCGTGTGTTTGTGTGTGTGTGTGTGTGTGTGTGTGTGTGTGTGTGTGTGTGTGTGTGTGTGTGTGTGTGTGTGTGTGTGTGTGTGTGTGTGTGTGTGTGTGTGTGTGTGTGTGTGTGTGTGTGTGTGTGTGTGTGTGTGTGTGTGTGTGTGTGTGTGTGTGTGTGTGTGTGTGTGTGTGTGTGTGTGTGTGTGTGTGTGTGTGTGTGTGTGTGTGACTATTTCTATCGCTGTTCTGCGATTGAACTGGTAGTACAGACCTTTACTGAAAAATATAAAATGTGGGCCATTTTTCTTTTTCGGTAGTTTTATAGGCAGCTCGGAAGGGAATCCATTTGTAAACATCCAAAAAAACTCATTTCCCTTGGTGAGCAAGTCGGAGCGAAATAGCTCAACGGCTCTCTGCGTCGGAGACGAATTTTTGTTTTTTTAGAACCAAGTAATCTTGCTACGCGGTGCGAACCAAATCA
The DNA here is from genome assembly GCF_043290135.1 of Rhipicephalus microplus. Taxonomy (NCBI): domain Eukaryota; kingdom Metazoa; phylum Arthropoda; class Arachnida; order Ixodida; family Ixodidae; genus Rhipicephalus; species Rhipicephalus microplus. The sequence continues at coordinate 97,982,911 of NC_134702.1, read as the reverse complement.
CTCAAAAGTCCCTCATACATGTCGACCGGCATCCATCAACGCAGTAAAGTTGGGATTCCATCTTGTCACTCTATTTGTTTTAATGTCACATTGATACCCAAAAGTTGGGCCATTGAAGTGACCTTCCCCATGGCATCACTGTCATAAGATATAACATGTCTCGCAGAACAAGTGGTACTTTGTGAACACATTTATGCTACCGTTCGTATAACTTTTTTATGATTAAAATTGCTGTAATGTATTCCAGCTTCTATTTTTCATTCTTTGTCTTGCTGCGAGTTTTTGCCAGCCACTTTGAGCTTGTACTTTTGTTTCCTTTATGGTGGGGTAAGCTGTGTAATGCGTTTTTTTTTACTATCACGACGTAGGACAATGAATAGGGCTACTTGAATTCTGCATACATAGCGTATTTTTAGCTAAATGGCGACAACTGCAGACCGCGACAGCGCCGTCCAATCACTGCGGGCTGCGCAGCGATTGCCGCGCAGACCTTCACCACTTATTACGGCGATGTTCCGCACTTGATAAAAGGTGAATGGTCATACAAGCCATGCGGTCCACTAATTATTGTAAAGCGCTGCTTATACGGACCCGTATACGCAGTTTTCATGTGCACAATACAGAAGTCAGAGTGGCCTGATAAACCGCAGTGCTGACTGCACACCGCTTCAGTACAAGTGATTGTGACTAGAGTAAGTTCAGAACCTACGACACTGTGAAATGTTAGTATATGATTTGAAAGTCCCTCTTATCCCAATAGAGGACATGCGCTTCCCTCTTTTTCAATGATGGACTTTTCGTTCATCCGTCCTTTCCTTCGTGCTTTGTTGCTTAGTGTATTTTTTTATGTATCCCCACTTCCCCTCAAATGTCTTCGTGCCCTGAGGGCAGAATAAATAAATAAATAAATAAATAAATAAATAAATAAATAATAAATAAATAAATAAATAAAAGCTGTTTTTAGCCTGTCACGGCTGAAGCGGGGACTTCAATCGTTCATAATACGCTCGTATAAATTTATTTGAGAGGCCTTTAGGCTACCACTCGGCATTTGACGTGTCACTATAGCCCAAGATCCAATTGTAAGCGTGAAGGCAAAACAAACGGGATGGAATAGGCCCACGTGGAATACCTGCCAGACAGGTGGGCGAACAGCTCAATTTCGATAGGCTCGGACTCAATTAGGTCAAGCTCTTTTTTTAGAACAAATCTCGGTCGGGGGCGAGATTGATTTGCGAGCCGCGCGGCACAGATTGCTCCCAATCTCATGCAATGTAGAGGTGTTTACAGAGTATCTTGACAGAATGCAATTACTGGCTGTTCACTGGTGGCGAGTTCATAAGTATGTTTATGGCGCTGACAAGACGTCGCAAGAAGCGCATTGCGTTGGCTCCTTTATTACGTTCTCTTGTTTACGCTTTGAAGAAGAGTGTCATTGTTAACGAAAAAAATAGTTCAGATAACGCCTGTTCAACAACAGCTTTGTGAGCCTGTACAATAGCTCGGCTCGCGTGTAAGGTTGTCACAGAATGTTTTAATGTACGAAAAAAAAAACAGAAATCATAAAACCAGATGTTAGTGAAAGACAGAACTTCGCGATTTTTTTTCTGTCTCTCTTAGCATTCACATATAACTTCCCGAACGCGGCTGTGCTGTAAAACATACGTTATAGCAATGATGAATGTACTTTATGATTTTAATTTCAAACTTGTATTCAGTCTGTGTTTTCGTACTACACACTGCCTGTTTTAGCGAAAGCAGCGCTTTTTTTTTTGTTCTGGTATTCGCTTAATGTGATATATTGTGTGCAGCTCATAGCCGGCGACGGTGCTAATAATAGGGAACGCGAAACTGGCCATGCGCTCTTGTTTCTGTGGTAAAACCGCTTTCGGCGTTTTACCGCGTAACAATGGTCGAGATATGTATACATCGTGCTATCTCGTGGTGTACACTGTACTATAGTTACCACAATCGTGCTCTTGCCTGTAAACTCTTGCCGGGCTCATATTATGGCTTTAACTTTACATGTCCTATATATAAAACTTATACGGACGTGCAATCTTTCAAAACAGAAACGTACGCTATTGGATTTCGCAGTATTAGTTATAATAGTGTACATGACAGTATATATGCATGCAACGTTGTCATTCCGATCTTAATTCGTGTAGATATCAGCATTGGCAGTGAACTATGTGGTTTAGGAAAGCTTGCTTTAACGTAGCGTATATCTACGCATATATGTTTATCAGGTACTAGCAAACTTAATTGAAGTGAACGAGCTTGTATCGAGCTTACCATTTTAAGCGATTGAGTTTCTCCACTGCGCATGTTCATTGCAGTTGATTTAACAGGATTATATTGTTAGTATACATGTTTCTTTGTATTGCGCCCGCAGATGCTGACGGCACCGACCCGAGCAACGCGGGCGTCACCGCGGGCCGCAACCTCCGGCGATGGTGCTCGGAAGACGCAGCTGGGGAGCGCCCGCCGCCCGACAACGTTCCCGAGAACGAGTATCGCATCTGGTTTCCGCGCGCCGAAGTATCCCACGAGGACTCCACCGACCGAGCTTCGAGCGACTGGCGCACCTTCCGGGAGTACCGGTACACCGAGTGCTCCCGCGCCGGTCGACTCGAAAAGACGCTGTCCGTGGACGAAGTCCACAAGCGCAAGGACTCTCCTGGTACCCTGGCCGCCGCCATCCGTCAGCCTACGTTGGCGTTCCACTGCGTCTCTTGCTCCAACGAGGATGAGCACAAAGGAGGGTCGTTGGGCGAGGAGGGAAAAGGGCGTTGCAGGATGCTTTCGTCGACCAAGAGTGAACTGTTCCGAGAGCATCGTGGTCAGCAGCTCTCGCGGCTTATAGATGAGGACCCTACTTCGTTGGAAAGGTCGCCGCAGCCGTTAGAGACGAGGAAGTCAAAGCTTTCCCAAGACCCAGAGATGGATGAGACGGGCTGCTGCAAAGTAGAAGCGCGTACGTCGTCAGTGTGCCAAACGAACACCGATAAGGTCGCCTTCGAGGGTGACGATTTGGCCAAGAAATGTAGTTCGAATGTACCGAGTTCCTATGCGGGAGGGATGGCTTCGACGCCAGCGTCGAGGTCTCCTTCGGACGGTGACTTCAAGAACGTCAGTTATCTCGCTGTGAGCGCTGGTGTACAGGACGCGAGCCTAGCGTCCGTGGACGACGAGTTTGACGACTCCAAGTGCACTTACGTGAAGGTGGATAGTGTGGACTCAGAGGTGGAGGACGAGAACGGCTTGGATGACGGGAAAGCTGTGACAGGGGCACCGTCGCCCGACGAATTGGGTTTAATAGCGGAGGAACCGGAAGATGAATTGGAAGAAACCTCCAAGATTTCTGAGGTTCGAAATTCATTTTCCACCATGACGCACGAAGCTTCAAAGGCGGAAAGTAACAGCGTACTGTCTTCAGCTAGAGAATGCCGGCCCCAGGAGTCACTGTCTTCGAAGTCCGATATTAAAGATTCGAGTAACGCAGAAGAAAAAGGAAATGGTTTGCGATTCAGTGGAAACATTGTAGACGCCACTGCTCGTTTGACTGCTGGCCTGAACGCACCGGTAGATGGACAGTCTCTTGAGTGCCATAGTGAAGACTCCAAAGACTGTGTGCTCGACAATGAAAGTGCAGGGCAGAGTAGCCACAAGCAGGATGAGCAAAAAGATAGCACTGACGCAGCACTACGTCTTGATGATTTGTCTGACGCAGAAACGAATGAAAGCGAGACAAAATCGGTGGAATCCGTTATTTTTGTGAAAGACGAGACCGTCACTTTGCCAAACACGAATGGCCAAAGCGCCAAAGAGGCGATATTAGACACTATTGTTAGATCATCCAATGTAAAAGAAAACAGTTTAGAAACCGTAGAAATGTTTGGTACCAGCGATAGGCTAAAGGAAGAGCTAATTTTGAACGAGAAGTCAAGGGACGTGGCAAAAGCACAAGAAAAGCATAGCGAGAACAAAGAAGACATTTCATTTTGTTTGAATGTCAACGACTCGATAAAAACACCTAAACACGCGTTAGTACTAGATAGTGAGTCTACCTCTAGCGCTGGCGATCACGAAACGTGCGGCGCTGAAAGCAAAAGCGAACAGTTTTTATTGCATGCAGGAGACCTTCAAGAAGCTAGACACGCCCACAAGGACCTCACTGAAAGTCTGAAAGGCATCGCACTCAAAAATGAGCACGTATTCAGCGAAGCAGGCCTCAGCCACCAAGAAGAGCTACGAAACTTTGAAGACAGCCCCGAGTTAATGAAAGATTCAGCGGTGCATACGCCCAACGTCAGTGACAGTATAGAGCAAGTATTAAAAGATGCCTCAAAGGCGAATGTTAGTTCAGTGACGTCAAAATACACATTCAACAACGAAGAGAAGGCCAGTGTTCAAGTTGGCAAGGAGCACGCTTCCACCGTAAATGAATGCGGCTGGAACGAGCCCGATCTAATCGCGAGTGAACAGCTAGAACGATCGTCGATCGATGTTCCTGAGCTGAGAGCACTCAAGTTTTCTCAGCTGCTTCAGGCAGGGACATTGACTGAAGAGTCAACGTTCGAATCTGTGACTCGTCTCACCAGTGTGGGACAAGTATCAGAGAAAACACAGGAGAGTGTTAATTCTATCACGGACGACTCGCCCTTGAGTAGGAATGTGGCTCGTACCAAAAAGGCAAGTGCTGGCGAAGATGGAGCCCAGCGTGAAAATCCAGATGTTCCAGGAGGCCTCAAGAACGGCGTCGAAAAGATTCTCAAAATTGGAGATGCGCTGAAACAAGACAGCTGTCAAAGTACAGAACTGCGCTTTTTAACAAATACAGAAGTTGAGGCGCAGAACATACTCAAGTGTTTCACGAACGATGAGGAGCCTTGGAAACGAACATCGAAAACTGTTTCAAGCTTTTTAAATGATTCAACGTTAAGGAAAAGTGTCCTGGATGATGATGTAGTGCGTGTTACTCATGACGTTGAAAAACGAGACGAACACTTAAGAGAGAGAGGATTGAAGGAATTTCGAGCAGACGTAGTAGAATGGTTCGATAAACTGGCACTCAAAGATAGTCCTGGATTTCAAGCTGAGGGAGCGTCTGTTTTTGATCACTTTCAGACGCCGAACGCAAGCGTGAATAAAATTCAAGATTACGGCGTGAATGTAGAAAAAATAGGCGTTACTGGAAATGAGGAAAACGTCCCTACTATATTGGCTGACGAGCATCATCTTTTCAAGGGGCCGCAGATCTCTTCGGTTGAAGGACAGGAAGGCATGGGAGTCATGAGTACAGTGACCAGCACTGTTCACGAGGAAAGCTCGCTATCATCTTCTATAAAAGTCAGCATGTTAAAAGACGTCATCGCACTGAACAGGACTGATGACGCAACCAGCGTCGACGATGCGTCACTTCAGGACGATAACGACCAAGGATTTGAATCTCTGCCTTGTGATCAAACACTTGATTCGCAAGACTTGAATGAAGAGCAAGTGAGACATGAATCTGGTAATGTCAAAGACAGGATGCCTTTGGCATACTGTCTGGACAATGATAGCGTGGAGAATGATAGCAACATAATCGCGGACAAATTGACCGTTTTATTGGAAGAACATGTCGGACCCGAAAAAGCCACTCCCATTAGTTCGCAACACGAAACAACAGCACAAACTTTGTCGACTGAAGCCACTGACCAGAAGAATGAAACCTCTCCCGAGCCTGATCTTCGGAGCAGAATCAGCACCGACGATGCTGACAGTGAGGGTAAAAGCGTAGAAAGTTGTGTTAATAGAATTGCATCAGACGAAAAACTTCGCCTTCTCTCGGCAACAAGCTCTGAAATTGAAAAACACGAAGAGACGAAGCTACAGGCATTACAAGAGACTTCAGGGGAGGATTATTCTGCAGTTACTGCTAAACACAGTATCACTGAGATTACAGTGTACAATGGAGACAGTAAAGGCACTCATGTCAAAGGCATACATGAAAATGCGACAAAAACATCTGACCCGCACGAAATTGAGAAATCGGCGAGTCAGCAAAACATGCAGGAGAAGGAGCAAGAAGCAGGCACGCAGAACGAAACGTCAGAAGAACTCGCAAGTGAACATTCTGGAAACCAAAGTTCCGGTGATGACAACACCAACCGGGTCAGTAAGGACATCTCAGTAAATTGCTCACAAAACATTGGAACGCCTACTGAATCTATCGAGGGAGACGAAATATTTGAAGAACTTCTAACCAAAAAACATGTCAACTGCAACAGCAGTAACGAAGTAATAGAAGCGAAAGAACAACATTTCGTGAAAGAATCAACCATAATTTCAACGCAATCTGAATCGAGTCTTCTACATGAAACATTGGAAGGACATCTGAGTGAAGAATCTGTCAATGAGAGCACCAGTCACAGCGCGATCGCCAAACTAGAGGCAGATCCATCAGAAACAACGTTGCCGAACATTGCAGGGCACAACAAGGAAAGCGAGCACAAAGAAATATCAGAGGAGTCTAGCGGTCGACGAACAACAAATTCTAGCTCCAGTGTCGTCGATGTCACTGAACCGAAGGCATTAGTTGAGGAACTTGCAGAGCATGTAGATTCTGGAGCGAGTGTGCCTAGGGAAGTGTCAGAAGGATCTGAAGGCGGACCACCATTGAGCCGGAGCACTCGTATTGAGATCACCGTAATCAAGTCTGATATACCCGTAAGAAAGATATCGGATACGATAGTGCCTAATGATGTGAGCATGCAAAGTGAATTAACCGAGGTTCGTTCAGATGAAGACCCCCCATGTCACAGCACTGGCAGCAAAGATGTTACAATGGTAGGGGACGAGGCTTCTACAAAGCTGAGGTCAAATGATTTAAGAACACAAAGTAAGAATCCTGATGATATTGCAAGTGAAAGGCCTGTGACCCACCTTACTTCTGACCAGCATGCCACTAATGTGATGCCAGATTTGTCAGCAAGTGAATTTCCGGAAATGGCAGTATCGAATGAGCTAAGAGTGCAAAGCGAAACAGTAGATGTGCTTGGAAGCGAAGAACATTCGAACCAGAGTAAGTCGAACGTCGATGTTACCGACGGGGCAGAGGAAATATCAGGCGGTGAGGTTCCAGAAATCGTAGGGATTACTGAAACGAGTGAAATAAGTGAAACGTCGGGAGAGCCAGTAAGTGAAGTGGCTGTGAATGACAAGACTAACGGACAAATAGCCAAGAAGGAACCGTTAAAAGCTGTATGCGAGTGGCCAGAGACATTATTTAACAGTGAATCGAGCGCACAAAGCAAAGCACCTGGTATACTTGCAAGCGAAGAATTCCGGAACCACGACAATACTACACTCGAGGTCACCAAAGTGGGTGAAGAGCTATCAGTTGGCGAGGTGGGGGTAACTGTGGCGTCCACTGAATCTATTTGGGAAAAGAAAACTTCGGGAGTGCCTGGAAGCAAAGAATTTGTGGAGCAAAACACGTATGAAAATATTACCGAGGTGAATCAGGACCCGTCTACGTGGGAGTTGGCAGATGAGACATTTTCCAGCGAAATGAGCGCACAGAGCAAAGCATCGGATGTACTTTCATGTGAACAACCTGAAAAACACGAGAAAGCTGATGTTGATGAGACCAAATTGAATGTAGGAGTCGCAGCCAGCGACGTTCCTAATATCGCAGCATATGCTGAGCCTGCTGAGCGAAAGGAAAAGCCAGAACAACCTGCAAGCAAAGCGCCTGAGGACGAGAACTTGAACGACATCACCAGATCGCAGCAGGACGCACCTGCATTCGAGTGGCCGGCTAGAGCTTTTTCCAGAAAATCAAGCTTGCAATTCAGAACACCCGATTCACTTGCGAGCGAAAAACCTTTCTGTGGCGATTCCGATAAAGATAACGCGAAAGCGTTTGTGAGTGAGCTTCCGAAAATATTAGTTACTTTTGACCCGGACGACAATACAATTGAGGAGTTTTTGAACGAAAAAACGTCCTGGCCTGGTGCAAGTGACACTGGAGTTACGACTAATGCATCATTTGGCGAGCTTTCAGGAACTGTGGTGTCTACGGAAACGAGTGCGCCATGTGAAACACCGGAAGTGTCTGCAAGTGAATCACATGCGAACCAAAACATTACGAAAGCAGAACTCAACATGTTTGAACCAGGTGCATCGGTAAGCGAGCCACCAGAGACTGCAGCGTTAAATGAAGCCAGCGTACAAAGTACAGCATCTGGTGAATCGTCACGTGAGAAAACTCGGAACCATATTAATGATAACTGGAACGCCACTACGGAGAGAGATATATCAGTGACAGTGCTGTCAGAGATCGTCACTACCTCCAATGAAGCTGTCACTACATGTGAAAGTCCTGAAGAGTCTGCAAGCGAAGAAGCTACGCCCCAGGATATCACTGACGATGCTTCTGAAGTGAAGGAAGAGATTGAAGCAAGCGAAGTTTCAGAGGTCACAATGACTGATGACACGAGCTTGGGACAGGGAACAACACCTGGGAACGAGGAATGTGAAGAAATAACAAAAGAAAGCAGCGGTGACAATGGCGTCATTAAAGCGAAGGTAGAAACGTCGAACGAGTTGCCAGATATCACAGTGTTGGATGAAGAATGCGTGAAAGGTAACCCAAGTGAAGACACTACGAGCAGAAAGCCTGTCAACAACAACACCAGTAACAAACAAATTGACAATTTAGACGCAAGGACATCTGAAAGTGAATCGGCAAATGTGGCACTTGGTATTGAAGTGACCCTACAGAGTGAGACAACAAAAAATCTTACTGGTGGAGAAGTTGTGCGACAAAGCGTCCATGATGATAACGGTAAAGTGGAGAAACAGATGTCATCAAACGTGCTACGAAATTTCACAGAGCCTGATAAATATAGCGTGCAAATGGAAACATCTGACAACCTTGCAACATTTATTATCGAGAACATGAACCTCAATGGTGTTGCAACTACAGAAGACAAATCAGAGACTGCAGATATGGGGTCGTCAGATATCCTGCCACCAAACAAAGATTCATCACTGGATATGGCGGCCAAAAAATCTGCGAGCGAAGAAAATTTACCAAAGACTAAGAGAGATGTTGAAATCACAACAATCAATGAGAATATGCCAATAAGCAGAGTGCCAGAGATCAGTATGCCTAGCGAACCCATCTTACTAAGTAAATTGCCTCCCGAGCTGACAAGTCATGTTGGTGCCAACGAAAGCATCATTATTCAGGAAATCACTCATGTGAATGCAGGTAAATCCGCAAAAGAAACGCCAGAGGTCGCAACGCCAAATGAAGCGTGTGTGAAAATCGGAGTAACAGAACAACTTACGAGCAAGGAAAATTCACACCGAATGAGTGTCGATAACGAACACATCAAAACAAAGCTCAAGACATCAGCAAGTTTCTTGCCAGAGATCTCAGAGTCTGATAATAAGAAAGTACAAACGCCTGACGAGCTGCCTAGCGAAAAAACTGCAACCGGAGTGGCCACAGAAACCTCGGCACAGAGGCTTTTGGAACGAGATGAAACGATGAAAGGCCCTACGTCTGATGAACCCAACGAGAGTCGCTCTGAAGTCGTCGAGGCTTGCCTTGAAATCGAAACACAAAAGTATAAAAATGAGGGTATCGTCGCGGATGGTGTCGCTGCACGAGAACAAGTGGAACCTGTTAGAGAGTGTACACGAGTGAAAAGCGACATCGCGAAGAGGTTCGCAAACGCATACTCGTGCGATGAACTTGATGAAGACAATGAGACAGCCAGCACAGGCGCAGAGAGCGTGCAAAGCGATACAATGGAACTGGTGCGCTCTGATGATGCAGGGCATAGCGACAGCATCGAAGAGATTGACAAGGCCTTTAAAGACATCACTGGAGGCAGCCTTGAAGACTCTACAAATGAATACGTACAAATGAATGACTCACAGGATGTACATGTGCTGAACGAAAAGCGAGACAGCAACCGAGAAGAAACCATGGAAACAGATGTACATGACACGTCAGCAGAGCAGTTATCCCTCGATGATTTCGCTGAGGATACGAAGAAACCTAGTCTACAAACGAGCACGTCAGGAGGCTGTGTGCTGGAGACGGTCGCTGAAAAGTTCCCTGAAACCACCGAGGGTCACCACACAACGGAGCTTGCAAAATGTAGTGAAGCCGTTTCAAATAGCCTTCTTGAGGGGGCAGATGGCAGCACCTCGGAGGCTCCCAGTAAGGGTGGGTACGAGCACACGCGAGCGCCTGAAAAAAGTTCATGCGAAGCAACAGAAGGTCACGTTATTACACCAAAACAATTTGCAACCGAAGAGCTCGCTAACGTCATCAATGAATTTGAAGCTCCTTCGAGGCTGACAACTACTCGGCCAGAAGCAGGGAAAGGGGACGTGCTCGCCCCTGAAATTTCCGCAATTGAAAACACCGTCAATTCCTCAATGCCCAGCACGGCTGAAGCGTATAATTTATCTATTGCAAGTCGTTCACTGAACTATCATATTGCGCGAGAAACCAAGGACGACAGGTCGTCATTACTGGCGTATGCAGAGGAGGTTGTGTCAACCGTTCTGTCAATGTGCGTAACATATCTGGAAGAAAATGACCAGGAATGGAGGAGGACACCAGGGCTGGCGGGAAATCATTATTACGAATTGAACACTGACTTGAAAAGCCCTTCTAAACAGAAGGAGAAAGTTGTAAAAGCTACTTTGGGGGATCATGACAAAGAGCATGGAACGTCTCCTGCACATTCGGATCACCCAAACCAAGGGTCTTCTGGTGGCGAAGCCTTCGAGCCGATTGTTCCGAGACAATCTGTCTTTGAGGAAGTGGTACCGCTGGCTGACCTTGATATAAATTGGGACCCGAACCAGGCAACGCCGATTATTTCAGTTCGAGCAGAAAAGGCAGAGGGTCCAGACGAGTTGCTCAGTTCTACACCCATGAGTGAGGTGGAAAACGAAGCAGTCAGCGCGGCGCCTATTGATGAAACGGCAACAATATGCAAAATGACAGAGAATGCTGAAATCGGTGTTCCACTGAATAGCTCAGAAGACGCGGGTCTGTCGCAAGTAACCGAGGAGGAGCACGATGGCGATGCTAGTGACCACACAGTGAGTGTCTCCAAAGCGTTAGCTGCCGACGCTGGATCGAGTGAGAATCAGAGTTCCACTTACGGAAGGAATAGGAATCTATTTCCAGACCAAGTTGCAGGGCAGTCTGACCAATCAGAGAGGATGCAGAGGGAAGAAGCAAAACCAGTGGCAGCAGGGATAGTCGATGCAGCCAGCTGTGAAAGACCCAAAAAAGTGTCAGAGACACGGCTAGATTCCGCCGAGAGTTGGAACAAGGACGAGAGCGAAGAACCTGAGCACAGGATTGTTACGATGGAACCTTTAAAAAATCAAGAAAGTCAGCTGAATGAATACTTGTTTACGGAAAGTGCCACCCGTGTCATTGAAAAGAGCTCCGGACATTCACCATCCGAGAACAAAGCACGGAGTGGTGATCAAGGTGAAGAAACGGAAGAGGCCGAGCACGAAACGGCAGCCAACAGTTTTAGCGAGTCTTCCTTGACAACAGTTTCTGTGAAAACAGAAGATCCGGCAGAACGCTTGTCGGAGTATTCCACGACAGCTAGCGAGCAGGAATCGGACACTGTTCCAGCCGACGAAGTAAACAAAGACAACTCCGGTGCTTCGAACATATGTGAGGCTGATCCGGAGAATGTACTGAATAACCAATTTAATGAAACACGTTCACTTAGTACACAACACACTGTTACCGGCTCGAATAACAACACTGAAGAAGGTCACCAAGAAGCTACAAGTCAGTCAGAAACCTTTCAAGAACCAGCAGGGCAATCTGTCATTTCACGTAATGCAGAAGGTGGCCATGAGGAATGCGATATCAGCGAAGAAGCTAAGAAAACTATTGTACCTGACAGCCTCGACATGTCTTCGCAAGACGTGTATACACAAGTGGCTTCGAATGACGAAGAAAACAAAACAAGTGAACTTTGTGTAGATACAAACGATTACGGCTCCGTGAGGCAAAACGAAAGATATATTTTCAAGCACGAAAGTGCAACGGCAGTAGACAACGACATGGAGAGTTTCGGTGCTCTGAGCACTGTGTACGAAAGCTCGCTAGAGTACGTTAGGTGTAACACGGACGAACACATTAGTGATAGTGAATTCAGCAAGACTGTAAGTGGCGATTATGACACTGTTTGCGAAGCAACGAATTCAAAGACGGTTTCCTTCAAACATAGCACAAAAATAGGCGACATGTTCGAAATAGGAAAACATAGCGACGAGCAAAAGTCCCAACAGAACTTCAAGGAATCAGTGCACTTTCTATCCAATGCCGGCGGTAAAAACGAAAGTGTTCGGGACATCGCAAAGGCGATCAATGACCCAGCTGTAGCCCCGGCCTTCGTCCATGAAAAACCAGCTGATCCGATAGGCAAACATGTTGACAGCAACTATTTGATTGCTAATGAAATACAGATAGATACCCAAAAGAAAAAAGAGACGAATGTTTCAGAGGCCTCTCATGGCTGGGCAAATACAAGGGAAGCCAGCAAAAAGAACGCTGCAGTGATTAAAGATATGGACGTTCCACTTCGATCGCGAGAAGTGGGCGAAAAACAAAACATTCTGCAGTCTAACAGTAGTCAATATGTAACCAAAGATACTTCGGATGAAAAGGCACCACGTGGTCTCAGAACTAGAAGCCTGGATGAGGAGTACACGGAAAGACAAGAAAAGGAGCGGCATGGTCTCAAAGCAAGAAGCTTGGACGAGAACATAAAGCAATACGCTACTGCAATCAGGGACGACAGCACGGATAGTGTCATTCCGGAAGTACACAAAACCAATATTGCAAACTCTCACGAGTCGCTGCAGAAAAATCGTATGGCACCGGAACAAGATGAAGTTGCAACCATGGACTTCTCCGACGAAGACGATCGTTTTCCAGAAGACATGAGAGCGCATGAGGTCGTCGTTTCTGTGGACGTGCATGAAGTACCAGTACTTCATAACTGGGACGACATAGAAAGTGCTGAAGCTGCGAAGGAAGATGCATGTGGGAAAACCTTCTTAAATAGTCGTTCTGTAGTAACTACTACAGAGGTAGCCAACAGAGAAGACAAAAATGGCACTGAAGAAACAAATCCTTCTCAGCAGAATGTAGAAGTTCAAGGGCAAAAAGCTGAAGTTGGTGCCAACAACCCCAGTGCGATGGCCACTCCAGAAAAAGTTAAGAATTCGAATGCTGAAAGCTTATCTGGTGAACTACAGCGGACCATAGGAGCTATAAAAACGGCAGTGATGGTGCACGATGAAACGAATTTGGAAGCTCTGGAATGCAGTGAAGACCTTCTGCAAAGTGTGGCCACAGAAGCAGACTTTCCTAGTGACATTTATGAAAACGCTGATGATGACACTGACGGTGGGATTGGCGACACCAACGGTGAACAACCAGCAACGGGCCTACGAGCAGTGTCGGATGATGTTTTGATAACGCACAAAGATCTGCGAGTATCCCCTGAAAAGCACGATTGCCTTAACCAAGTGGATGCATCGAAGGAAGTTAAACAGCGCGGTGAGGACACAGAAGAACAGCGCAAGAGTTCGTCCACTGACACTGTCGAAGGCATGAAAGTGCCCGACCACATTCGAAGCCCATCTAACAAGTCAAGCACCGAAAGTGAATCAGTGTCACAAGAACAACACATCGTGTCAAACGGTGGTTTGAAATATGCCGTAGAAGATTTTATTAGGTTGATTTCGTCAGATGGTAACGACATTCAGACCTCCAAGAAGAAAGGAGATGAGAAGAGTAGAATTCACGATGCAGCCGATGATAACGTCGATGCCGAAGCTGGTGAAGCTCAAGGGGGTGAAAAAAATGGGGAGCATAAGGCAGCCGATGACAAAGAAGGCCGCAAGGCCGACAAAGACGATCAAGAGGACAGCCTGAAGACGGATTCTAGCGAGAGCTTCGACCTTTCAGCAGCGGGCGCAGGAGACATTGATAGCGGATCACGAAAGGTAAAAGAGAATACAACCCACAATGTCACTGAAGCCGTCGAACAGTCCGAACGAACTGAAGGTGGAGCCACCGGAGACCGAGTCCGATCAACCAGAATATTCCAGAAGACCATTAAGCGTACCGAATCCACTCGAACTGTGCGTAAGACGCGTTCTTTCTTGCCGTACACGAAGTGGATTAGGGGTGAGACTCGCCAACGAGATCGACAGGAGACGCGGGACGAGGACGATGCCATGGAACCCGTAGAAGAGGCGCTCGTAGTGCCTTACCAATCCTTTCCTGCGATGTCAATTCCTCGGATGGGCCTTTGCCCGATGCCCGAGTCGTCTCCCGGCAACGTATGCAGTGTAGCTGTCCAGGCGTTCCCGAGCGTCGTCGATCAAGGGGTGCAGGTCGAGTTTGACGAGCCCGACTGCATCACCAGGCTTGTAGAGCTCCAAATCGTAAGTCTATTGTGACATTCTACATTGTATTTGAAGCGATTAGAGGTTGTGAAGAAGAAGAAGCGAGAGAAAGTGTTCATTAAAGCAAGGGAGAGAGCCAGTCTGAGCAAGTATATTTTGGCAGCAAATGCTTCCCTCAAAGCAAGTGACTTCAAATAATTTCTTCATAGATAACGAAGGCATCAGCACCTGTTCTTCAATCTCACAGTAACTGCATGAGCCAAAGTCAGATTACTTCTAGAGGTTTAACAATAGATGGGGAAATCAGCATTTTGTGGCTTTGTTTTGCGGGCATGCATTCTAGAAGTTGATGGTCGCGCGTTGAACGTTTTAGCACAGCAGGATTGTCTCGCTGTTTCATGTCAGGATGACATGCCTCGAGTCGCAATGGCGTTTTATAGCATGCCCTAGTCGACAACAATCTTTGGGAAACTACTCGCACTCATAGCCAACACTCAGATGGTCGAGCTTAGGTTATTCGATGTGACTGTGCATCTTGCGTTTAGTGACTTGCCAGCGTATATATAGTGGCGTAACACGTAATTGAGCGCCATGCTGTACGGGGCTTGCTGTTGCTGTCGACACTAAAATAATGTTCAGATTTGTATTCTCGCCTACATACGTAACAGAAATCTACTGCTGTGCTTCTCAGGCCATGAACGAGCAAGAGGAGGTCCGTCGTCAGGACATGAAGGCTGCCTGTGAACTTGTCGAAAAACTAGAAGCGATGCAGCTCTCCGAGTCACTCATGAGGACACAGGTAAGCTCAGAAAGTGTTGCGGAAGTTTCCGCGTGCTTGTATGCATTTCTGTCTGATTGGATTTGGAGAGAGAGAAAGAGAACGAAAAATTCGACCGGGCTGTTAAAGTACAGGTAACGCAGGCAGGCAGGTGTAAGTCCTGGTTTAACGTAGGGCCGTACCAGAATTTTTTTTTTGCGGGAGGTGTTTATTTGTAGAACGGCTAACTTTTGGCAGCTAGTGGTAGATGTAAACACGTGTAAATACTTTACTATTACGCGAAAAGTTAAATCACAAAAAATTTTGGGGTAGATCAAAACCTCCTGAGACCCCTCTCCCCCACAATAATTCCGTCTGTACGTGAAACCAGAGCAACATTGATGTGGCCCTGGTTTCTCGTACAGACGGACTCGTTGGCTGTGATGTTTCTCTGCCAAGCAGGAGAGCATGTGCTTGTTTCATGGCAACCGCATTTCAGTGTGGTTAAAATGCTGAAGCGCTGAGAGAGAAAGAGAGAGAGAACACAAGAAGAAGAAAGGCAGGCAGGTTAGCGTCCGGTTTGCTACCCTGCTCCGGGGATAAGGGAATGGAAATTAAGAAAAGAAATACAGGAGAGTACAAGGAGAGCACGTACGGAGTAAATTCAGTCAGTCACTGAGGCCAGAGCTGCTCTGACAAATATGACTGCATCGTTCAGACAGGCGACTGGGAAATTGCGGTCGTGGGTTATGCGTGGGGACTAGTAAAACGCTGAAAACACTGGATTGAAAACCTCCAGCAGTTTCAGGGCAGTTTGGGCTGTCGGAGTATTTAGCTTATTCGAAATCATAAATATGGTGTCCTGAAGAGATTGTGGCGTCGCAGGGATGTATGTCCTGGTCTTTTTAGGACAATAAAAAACACACCAGCTGGTCACATTAATTTCCAAGTTGTCGACTGCGGCGTGCCTCGTAACCACATCCTGACTTGGCATGGAAGACACCCCCCCCCCCCCCCCGCCCCCGAGACCGAATTTGTAAAAATATTTGGCAGATCCCACGTACTGTGGGAATCGACGATGTGCTAAGAATGCGGAGGGAAGGTGACCGTGTTGTAATTCTTTTACTGAGCGACACGTTATGAAATAACGCTAAATATGTGTACAAGTGTTGCACTTAGACATATGTTGAACAATTGCAGGTGTTTATATAACCAGTTGTTCGCACTTGCGCAACGATGCGAACAGGAACACGAGTATTAGCAACACCAGAAGCGGTAAGTAGATATGAAGCGCTGGTTCTCGCGAGAATGGTAGCCCTGGACCCTGCTCATGAATCTACTTCAGTGGATGGCACCTAACCACAGTTGACGTCAACCCGACTTGACGGGTTTATTATAGGCGTACATATGTAACGTCTATAAAATTGGATATTCTGCTCTGCAACCACCATTCACGCCTTATGAACACTGGTGTCATTTTGAAAAATAGTTCCGACACCTGCCATGGCTCTGTGGAAGAATGTTTCATTGCCACGCAGTATGCTGTGGTGGGTGGAAATGATGGGGCCCTGACATTTATTCTTTGCAATCGTTGGGTCATCGGTTCCGATGTGAGCTTTTTCCTAACACTCTCGGATTAAAGTTACCCATGTGTGTTCTCGTCAGTCCTGGGTAGATACTTAGCGTGAATCACTTGGGCGCCCCGCCGCGGTGGTCTATAGTGGCTAAAGTACTCGGCTGCTGACCCGCACGTCGTGGGGTCGAATCCCGGCCGCGGCGGCTGCATTTTCGATGGAGGCGAAAATGCTGTAGGCCCGTGTGCTCAGATTTAGGTGCACGTTAAAGAACCCTGGGTGGTCAAAATTTCCGGAGCCCTCGACTACGGCGTCTCTCATAATCATATGGTGCTTTTGGGACGTTAAACGCCACATATCAATCATTTGTTTCTCATACCCGCATATAAGTGGCACATACCCACCCGCGGGTATATGGCTCTGTTTGGCTGAAAGTGTTTACGATGTACGCGACGGGTTTGTGACATTATTCATGTCTTAACCAGCACGTCATATTCCTCAAATGTGATTTTAATTTTCCTGACATCATCTGGTCTCATTCGATCCCTTTTTCTAACCCCTCAACGGCTGAAGCCAATCGGTTCGTTTCAGTTTGCTCTGACTTCGGCTTATCCCAGATAGTCAAACTTCCAACACGTGTAACAAAAAACAAATCATCACTCCTTGATCTGATTCTAACGACATCAACTGATAAAGTTTCTACAGTAACACACATGCCAGGGCTGAGCGATCACGACATCTTGCTCTTCACGATTACAACACCTCATCAAAAGATAAAGCGACAGCGGAAAAAGATTCGAAATTATAAAAAAGCTAATTATGAGGCCATCAACAATGAACTGTGCCTGTTTCTGGCCACTTTTTTACCTAGTTATCTAGAACGCTCCGTCGAAACTAACTGGTTCATTTTAAAAAATAAAATCGGTGAGCTAATAACCAAATATGTCCCCCTTCGGACTGTTTACGCTAACAATAAATCACCATGGTATAGTACATATTTGAATCGATTATCCAATAAGAAAAAACGTTTATTCCGCACAGCTAAACTTCACTCAACACCGTCTCATTGGCTAACATACAAAAACGCTGCAAGCTCATATCTCATAGCACTAAAATCAGCCAAAGTCTCCTTCCTTAAATCCACGCTTCCAAACTTAATACAGGCTAACCCAAAACGCTTTTGGGAGATTATCCGGGGAAATGCTCATAAAAATGGTATATCACTGCTGACAAGTTCTGGGGGCCCTGTACCGGAGCATATGTGTTCTACTCTGCTCAATGAAACTTTCGCTTCGTCATTCTCATCACCTAACCTTCCCGGTCCGATGCCTGAGATCCATCCTACTCAATACCACTCAATGCATCCCATAATCTTCAACTCCACTGGTATCAAAAGCATCATTCAGAAACTAAAATCTAAAGCATCATGCGGGGTAGACGAAATCAATGCAATCTTTTTAAAAAACACTGCCGAATATTGCTCAATCATACTAGAACATATTTACTCGCAATCTTACAACTCGGGTACCTTACCGTTTGACTGGAAAACTGGCAGAGTCATCCCTATTTACAAATCAGGACCATCCCATGACCCACAAAATTATAGACCGATTTCTCTTACATCAGTGCCTTGCAAAGTTATGGAGCATATAATTTACACACATCTGGTTAATTTTCTCGAACATAACAACTTCTTCACAGCTTCGCAGCATGGATTTCGCAAAAACTTTTCCTGTGACACTCAGCTCATAGCCTTCACTCATTTTCTCCACTCTAATCTAGATGGCGGTTTTTTAACAGATTGTATATTTCTCGACTTCTCTAAAGCATTCGACAAAGTGAACCATGCACTGCTACTTCATAAACTAAGCGTTCTAAACATCGACACAGCTGTAATTAATTGGATTCGCGCCTTTCTAACATCACGTGTTCAGTTTGTAGCCGCTAACGACGTTAACTCCTCATTGATTCCTGTTGATTCTGGTGTCCCGCAAGGGTCTGTGCTTGGTCCCTTATTATTCCTAATCTATATTAATGATTTGCCTACTAATGTCTCTTCGAAAATATGCCTGTTTGCAGATGACTGCGCCTTGTATAGAAAGGTGACGGATGCCGCAGACATTTCACTAATTCAGGAAGATCTTAATAACATAACTAAATGGTGTCAATTATGGCGTATGGAATTAAACGTTAGAAAATGCAAAAGTATGAGGATTTCCAGTGCTGAAGTGACTTCCCCTACTTACACACTTAATAACATCCCACTAGAATGCGTAACATCGTACAAATACTTGGGTGTCCATATTACCAATAACCTTTCATGGAAAACTCATATTGATTACATAGCCACCAAGGCCACTAGCACATTAGGATATTTTCGCCGGAAGTTTCCTCAAGCGCCATCTTCATTAAAACTACTACTGTACACAACTTTCATTCGTCCGAAGCTTGAGTATGCATCGTCAGTATGGGACACCGGATATCAGAACCACATAAAATTACTAGAAAAAATACAAAATCGCTCAGTCCGTTTCATTTTAAACAATTACCAAAGAACTGCGAGTGTTACTAACATGAAAGACATTCTACACCTTCCATTGCTATCACATCGCCGAAAACTATCTCGACTCTATCTTTTCCATAAAATCTACTACCACAATTCATATTTACATTCTATGCTTCTTCAGCCACCGCCGTACATTTCATCCCGCATCGACCATCGCCAAAAGGTAAACATTCCACACAGCAACACCGTCGGCTTTTCACACTCATTTCTCCCCACAACGACCAGAGACTGGAACAATCTGCCTGCATCACTCACAAGCATAACTAACACCAATAATTTCAAAATCGCACTTCGAAGTTTCATTTCGAGTTAACATCGTTCAGTGTTTGTTTCATACCTTTAATTTTTTTCTTTTTTTATATGTTTCCCTTTTGTTGCTATGCTTCTCGTATTCTAGTTTTGCGAGTGGCTACTTTTTGTACATTATGTGTTTTTTTTTTTTTTTTCATTATATCTCTTTTGGCAGTGCATCCAATGATAAAATCTTGTAATTCTTCCAGGACAGTCCAGTGTTTTGATTCCTGTGTTATTCATTTTGGTTCATTGGCCTTTGTTCTTGTAACTGATATTTGTTTAAAGTGTCATCGTGATAATTCATTTCTGTATTTTTAAAACTATAACCAAGTTATTATTACGTGTTAACTTTCTTTGCCCCTCCCCTCTTCAATGTACGTTTGTACCCTGAGGGTATTTGAAATAAATAAATAAAAAAATCATCATTCACTTTCATACTAATTTTAGTTCATGGCAAGCTAAGAGGGTGATCACGAGAACACTCAGACGTAAGTGGATAGATAGATAGATAGATAGATATATATATAGATAGATAGATAGATAGATAGATAGACAGATAGATAGATAGATAGATAGATAGATAGATAGATAGATAGATAGATAGATAGATAGATAGATAGATAGATAGATAGATAGATAGATAGATAGATAGATAGATAGATAGATAGATAGATAGATAGATAGATAGATAGATAGACTGGCAGATTAGATAGATAGATAGATAGATAGATAGATAGATAGATAGATAGATAGACTGGCAGATTAGATAGAAAGAAAGAAAGATAGATAGATAGATAGATAGATAGATAGATAGATAGATAGATAGATAGATAGATAGATAGATAGATAGATAGATAGATAGATAGATAGATAGATAGATAGATAGATAGACTGGCAGATTAGATAGAAAGAAAGATAGATAGATAGATAGATAGATAGATAGATAGATAGATAGATAGATAGATAGATAGATAGATAGATAGATAGATAGATAGATAGATAGATAGATAGATAGATAGATAGATAGATAGATAGATAGATAGATAGATAGATGTCAAAAGTGCTTGCAGTACACAAACAAATGTTTCGCTGAGAATATTATGTCGTCTCTTTGTCATCGGATGGTTTGCACAGGCTAGCATGGGTGATTCTGGTAAGCAGAATTACAGGCATACTTTGATCGTGGCTCCCGTGGTGATTCAATCCCTCGCTGTGTGAACGTTGCCTATTTCCCTTCTCGTGTCTCAGCTCCGTGCCATGGACGCCGAGCGGCGGGAGCAGAGTGCTCGCGAGGCCCGCCTTCGGGACGAACTGACCGCGTGGCAGGAGACGGTGCAGCAGCAGCAGCTCCTGCTGCAGCAGCTCAAGGAAGACCTGGACGACACCGAGGACACGCTGGCCGCTCAGAGGCAGGAGGCCAACAGGCTGCGGGAGCAGATGCTCGGTGGGTTTGGCGTTGCACTATACAGAACATTTTACAGGCGCGTTACATAATTACAAGCGGCCCCCGAAAGAACTTTGGTCCACTCGTGCGCGGGGTTTTCTACTGGAGGGGGTGGGTGACGTTCTAGCGCAGTGTCTCTCCTTCAACGCCCCCCTCCCCGAGCTGGTGAACTACAGAAAAAAAAAGAGCACCGCATTGGATGCGAAAATGAAAATGACGCGATAGCTCGTCATGAATGTCTGGCGTTGGTCTCCGGTTTTTCAGGACCAAGGTGAGAAGTAAACAGCTTTTTCAATGCAACATCAGGAATCCATGGTCAAGTTACTGTAGCTTCAACCTTACGATAGTTATAGCGCGAGAACGGAACGATGACCCAGAGACAAGAAGGACACGAAGGACACGAGCACCTTCGTGTCCTTCTTGTCTCGTTGTCGTCGTTCTGTTCTCGCGCTATAACTATCATCATGTCATACTAACTACCCCAAGCTGCCACACTTCAACCTTACACATTGGCCAAAGACCTGAAATGTCCGACATAGCAAACGTATGCAGCAGAATTGTTGTTCCCCTTTAGTCTATAAGGTCTCTTACCACCCCGCGCATACCCATGAGTCCAATGTTTTGCAAGCAAACAGCTCTCGAGTATATGCATCAGGCTAAATAGTCGGGAGTAAAGGCGGGTTCTCTAGTTCTAGAAACGCCCCTCCGTAAGTTATAGAAAAGAAACGCTCTCCATGTTTGTAGTGCAGATAACTGTGCTTCTTTTATGGTTGGTACAGGGAAAATACGTTTTGTACTTGTGACTATACCTACATCTGGAAAATGTCTACACATTATTGGGGGGTTCCGTTCTACAGCACAAGTGGCGTCCGTCATTTTATATTTTCGTGCTCACGTAATGACTGTAGTGAACACCGGATGCCTGCCGACGTCATTTCGTGCTTAGGCAACACGAACAGAGAACGTTGTGCATGTATCGGTAGCTGCATGAACACTGTGCGTCTGCGGTTAACAGTTCGGTAGTTGAAAATGCACAAACTGACGCGTTCACATTATGCTCACGTGTCATTTCCGCAGCATGGACACACCCATAACGGAGCTCTCTATGTACCAACTGACCCTATTCACCACTCTCTTTCACACGCCGTGGCCTGGAGGTTAAGGGTAATGGACGGGTGGGCAGGCCCACGATTGCCGTTGAGTGGGTATTCGAAGGAGCCAGAATTCAAGCTAAACGCAGCCGAAGTAGCCACACCGTTGTTGTTTGTCCCCCTAGAAACCAAATAGAACAGAAGCAGTATCATGAGCGCAATTGTTATCATTAAACACTGGATATTACAGTTTTGAATAATCAAGATCAAAGAAATAAACGCGCAGTGTCTCCCCCCCCCCCCTAGTTTGATTTTTAAGTCACAAATAGGTTGCGAATGAGTGAATAAATTATAATAAATGCAGTGCACTTGCCTATAGTTTATACGTAATAGATAGATTTCTTGCGAGATACAGAGCGATATTGGAATATATCAGACAACAACTTCATCTCAAACAGCTTCATCGTCAAGCAACTTCATGACTCCGTCTTTGCACGCCTGCGGCGAGTTGCTTTGGTGCCTTTATTCTGCCAATGTATACGGAAGGACGCTACGCACGTCGTTTGACAGGACAAGAACAAGATGCTTAGAAGGAGGGTATATTACCTGCAAATAAGTAAAAGATTGGCTACTTTACGACGCAAAGCTGGAATTTTCGGTGCCAGGCGGGGTCGTAAATTAGTCAGCTTGGTGCAAAGTAGCCACCAACAGCAAGGCAGCAAGACAGTACCCATGTTTTCAGTAATCCATCGTTCAGTATGGAAGGTGCCGTAAGATCACATCAGGAGAGGCGCTGGAGAATGAGGCAGCACGAAATGCATGCTTTTTTTTTCTGCGGGTGATGTGCTCGACAGCGTTGCGACATCACGGTCGTCAAGTGAGGTACTTTCGCGCTGCTGCCCGGATTCATTATTTTCTGTTTTCACGCAATGAACTGGCTGACGACGTATGTACGAACTTCTTCGATGCTATATTCACGGACAATTTTTTTCTGGCAATTAAGTGGGGGCTACAGAGCCAAATCGCGTGTTTCCTGCCGCTAATGAATGTAGTCACGCAACTGCATCCGTTTTCTCTGCGTGGGATATCAGAAATGTGCCTTTTAATTATCAGAAATGTACCTTAAATGCATCGCTGATTGCACGAAGCGACCACTTTTCATAGCGATACAATACGCGCGCCAAACCGGACTACTGCGCGTAGTGGTACATAGGCAGAAGCTCCGTGTCCCTAGCTGTCCCTTCATTGCCGACAAAGGTTGTCCGTGAGTACAGTACTCGTGTAGACCTATTAGCATTTAATAAGCATTTCAGTGCTTGTATTTGTAGACGTGCAATCTGCTTTCAATAGTTCTCCAGGAAAGCTGCGACAGTAGTCTACTCATGGTCGATGTCCTCGGGAGGGCTGACAAGGAGGTCCAGACACCTGACGGCGGCCAGCAATCCTTGTCCAGCTCGTCTCCTTACAAGGGAATCAGGTACGGTGTGGCTTGATGTGACGTGTACTGAGTTGCGCGCCGTACCTTTTCCAAACTATGCTTTTAATACGACTGACCACAGTTTTTTTTTTGGGGGGGGGGAGGGAAATATAGGACCAATTTTTTTTTCTTTTACGAATTCGAGATTTCGTGTTTTCATCGCACTAGATTAGGAACTTCGCGCACTTGTAGTTGCAGAATCGGTGTCGGACAATGCGAAACCTTCCTGCAATTTGTGTTTCCTCGCAGTTTGGGAAAGTACAGTTCGACTTGGAAGAACTGGTCAGCGGGCTCGTCCAAACAGGACAGTCAGAGAGAAAGGGAGAACTAAATCATGATCTCGAAGAAAGACAGGCAGACAACCCGATCACTTGAAACTCGAAGCGGACATTTCAGCGTCTGTATTGCAAATCAAATATTCTGACGTCTCATTTGTTTATTTCTCTGTCCCTCTTGGCGCTCGTGCAGGCTGGAAAACTCGTCGCCGATGTACCTGGACCAGCTGAGCCAGCACCGGCGACTGTCGGCCCTGGTGAGCTCACAGCTAGAGGCAACCGCCAACAGGATCGCCCAGCTGCGTAGGGAGGCCGCCGTCAACCGACCCAGGGGCTCGACGATCGACGACTACGTCCAGGACTTGGCTGTACGCACACCCGATGACCTCATTCGAGGCCCCGAAGCGTCACCGTCTGAAAGCGCTAGCGGAACGTAACAAGCATTACCCCTTTAGATGCCGCACTCTAGATGTGTGGTCGATTGGAGATTCCGTACTGGAAACTTTATGTACAGCACGCCTAGATGCATCGAATTTAACGAGAGATATGGTTAAGTTAGCATCATGCTATACTGTACGTGATCGGCTTTGTTTTTTTGTTGTTATTAGTCGTAACCGAAAGTATGATCTAGCGATAAAAAACGAGTGTTTGAACTTGAGGATGCCAAACATTATTCATGGCCGATGCCGGTGTCACAAAGCGGTAATGTAATCAGCTATGGCCTATAGAGTGCATAGACACGATAGAGTGATTGTTCCGCAAGTTATAAGATGACGTTTCCAGAGTACCTATAACACAAATCTGAATGCGTGCAATAGATGCCTAAGAAACGGCAAAATAGTAGCTTCAAAGGGAAATGAATGATATGGCTAAAAAGTTGACGGTTTTGAATCGAAGAAGGAGTTTGCAATCACGCACTTGTTTGCATGACGAAGTTTGGCCTACGCACTTGCCCGTGTCGTTGGCAAAAAATGATGCAGCACTCTTGCGAAAACGATGCTCTCTTTTACGGTTGCGATAGCTGCGGCCAAATTAAGCGTTAAAACGAATTTATTACGACAAAAAAAGTAATAAACGCGCAAAATGGAACGGGGTGCCAGCTTTTTCTGTTTAACTTTCTTACTCAGCCAGTAGGTTTGGAAAGGTGTGACATTTATTCAATGAAAAGAAGCGGTGGCGAACGCAAAAGAAACGTCACTTCTTTTTGTTCAAATGTTCTTGGAGTACTCGACTTGAAAACATAGGGTTATCTAACCTGGAGCAGTCGCTGCACCTCCTGTTGAGCTATCTCTGCGGTATATTAACACTCAGGGTAATTAATAGCTGACTGAGATAAGATATGATCCGTAAGTGTTTGAAACATCAGTGTGGACTGACTAGCATGCTGAGTAATTACATAGGGCCAACACAACGGGTCACCAATCTGGTCCTCAGCCGTTCTGTCCCACGGCTTTCGAATGAGAGGCTGCGTGATAACGCCAGAATACTTTTATAGGCCAACGAACCCTCCGGCATTCTCCCTCGTCGAGAAATAGTTGGGTTGGGTTTAATGGCGAAAAAGCGACAGAAGCTATAGGCTGTGCCAGCCACGGTCCTCGTAAAAGAGCTTCTACCCGTGAATTGTAGCCTTCAACCCATCAACAAGAACCCGCTGCCATAAGGAGTCCAGATGACATTCAGTTCCTAGAGAAGACTTAACTTATCTTCTCGTGTTATTTATTGCCTGTCGCAACTGAGTTGCGTTTTTATTGTTACGACTGTTTACGGCGTTTATCGGTTCCCACGCCGGCGCAAGTGTGTTTCTGTGCATATCTAGATATAAACACTTGATTGGGCCACGTGGTGCTGTTTATAATGGTGAGAACCGGGACAACCGCATTGATGAATCATAATGCGAACCGTAGTGATGAAGTAGATATTTTATAGCCTAAATTTTTATTAATGGGAATTATTATAACGAAAAAAATGCGGTATCAAGTTTTCTTTCTCCGATTGAAAGTTATGCGGGTTCATTGTCATCAAATATCCGCGAGAGTTTACCTTACTAAATAAATGAGCTACTTTTACTTGTTTTTTGAAGTGTCGTATTAACCTTATCCGTCGTACGAAACGCATGTTTCCGCAGTGACAGCACAACAGGTGCTGTTTGTTTCACCGTTATGCGTGAAGATTCTCGACTTCGCCATGGTTATTTTTTGCCCCGTGTGAATATACTGGGGAGCATGGGCCGGTCTAAAACGCCCGCCACACGTCGATCGAGGATAATAAGCGAGCGATCACGGACATACGCTTGCGCACAAGGCGGGCAGAGGGGAAAGGGAGCTGCCCCCTCCTGTTCACCATTGAAAGGGAGGGGGGGGTGAAAAATCTGCTGCGCACATGGACTAAGTAGGGCGGAGCACTGCGATCAACCTCCCCATCCCCCTTTCTTCTGGTGGAGGAACCTGCACACCCCTATCATCACAAACACACACTTCTAATGGGACATGTAGGCACGTTGTTCTTTTTTTATTTATCAAATGAAGAACTTATGAATGTGAAATTGTCCGCGAACGTACGTGTGTTTTTTTAAAGAAAATTCGTATGTATGCCGAAATATATTGGGATCGACCCTAATCCTTGATATAGGTGTCTGTTAGTGACACATAGGCGTTCCTTAGTCTGGTCTATTCCTTGGATTAACTTTGTGCTTCACGCTGTCGAAGCTGATCTCAGAGGCTGCGTAGCGGAAACAACGTGATTGAGAACTGTTCCGCCAGGTGTCACAACGATGCCGCACGGGGATCACAGGAACACGCACGTCTGTTTCATTGAGCTTGTTTGGTTATTTCTAATTATCATTGCGGCTAGCTCATCTTACGTAAGCTTATGGTCCGATAACCCCTGCATCAAATATAACTTTCAAGTTGAAGCAGAACGGTAGGTTTTTCGACAGTAGTATATTTTGCATGATTTCATCTCTTGATTTTTTTAAAATCGTAAGCTTTCGACTAAAAGTGCTAGGAAAAGAGAAGAAACCCACCGCGTGTTCCGATATTGTTTAATTCAAATTCTGAGCTCAGCTCCGTGTTGGGCAAAACCAACTGAGTTTGAAGTTCTGGCTTTGCGCGAGGTATCGATTTCCCCGTAAATTATAATTATTTTGAAGCAGCACTGCACATGCAACACCATTATTCGTTTTCCTTCGTATAGGCTAAGTATTCATTGATATGTGGGATTTAACGTGCCAAAATCACCTTAAGAGTCTGAGAGGCGTTGTAGTGGAGGGCCACGGAAATTTCTACCCCGTGGTATTCTTTAACGGGCACCAAAATCTGAGCACACGAGCCTACATCATTTTCGCCTCCATCGAAAATGCAGCCGCCGCAGCCAGGATTCAATCTCGCGACCTGCGGGTCAGCAGCGAGTACCTTCGCCACTCGGCCACAGCGGCGGGCGGTATAAACGAAGTACCCGCCACACATCTGTAAGGTATTATTTGCATTTAGTTGCTGCTGCATGCAACTGATGACGATAAAGAATTGTGGCTGAGAATTTTGCAGTGGGTGTAAATCAGTAAACGAAACACTCATTGCGTAATTAGTATTCCGTGGTGACTGCTTCTTATTTTAGTCCCCTGCCGCGCTATAATACGTAGGTTAGCGCGATTCCTATAGCCTTATAAATGACTACCGCATATAGGGTCTTTTTGCAAATTAGTTTCAAGCATTAACGTTGGGTCTGTGGTAAATTACTCAACTGCCATACAGAGAACCTTTCTGTCATTTATTTTATCGCGTCTATTGGTTACGCCACCTGTGGCAATGGCGATGGCAACGCTGCTAAGCGCAACGGGAACCTAGCAGCTTCGCTCTAAAGAGTGCCTCAAAATAACTGTCTTTAAGAAAAACAATTCTCTTGCCACTAAAAAAAAGGCGTCATACTAAATCCGTAACTCGGAAATTACATCAAGCAGGCTTTTTGAGCAGTAAACACCGGATTCTACGCTGCAAGGGTACTTCATATCAAGTCGCATATGGCCTTGTGCGCGACGAATGTATGTGGAGTTTCGCTACAGGGGACATTAAACGAAAGGCATTGCCTCAACTTGTGTGGAAGCACTGA
Organism: Rhipicephalus microplus; assembly: GCF_043290135.1. Taxonomy (NCBI): domain Eukaryota; kingdom Metazoa; phylum Arthropoda; class Arachnida; order Ixodida; family Ixodidae; genus Rhipicephalus; species Rhipicephalus microplus. The sequence continues at coordinate 97,954,854 of NC_134702.1, read as the reverse complement.
AAGCGGTCGTCTTGCATTGGTCGCCCGTGCTCTCAAAAGAACGCGAGTTATGGGTTAGCGCCTTCGCTAAATGAACGATTAATGTTCGCGGCTCTTGATTTCGTACTGTCCGAAGACATTTGAAGAGAAACACTCCACTCAAAGCTGATATTTCACTACTAAACTAGTTTTTGTCATTGGTTACCATTTGTGGGCAACATTTGCCCGTAAGGGTTTAATGTCTGACGCCATGCCAGTGAGTGAAAGCAGATTGAAAGATGCCGCTGCTACGAAACAGGTATTTGTCACTGTAAGAAGTAGTTATCTTAAGATCCTCAAATTATAAACCATCACAAAAGAGGGCTCCGAATGCGTTGCTGTAGTTACAAAAAGCTAACCTGCGTGAACGGCTTTAGCGTGCGGACAGGCGTCAACCGTGTGCTCTTTTACAGAGGTCAACACTGTTTTCTTTAGATTGCTGGAGTGTCGTGCCTGGGGCTGGATGGTGTGTCTTAGGCATAGAGTTTCTTTCATACAATAATACGTAGAGAGGAATCTGTCACTGCGATCGTGTACCTCCATGGGATGTACGGGAAGTACAGGCATCGGATTGCATAGGGTTAGCTAGCGAACTGTCTAAAAACTTTTTTCTACAGTATCAGTTTCGTTCTTCGCGAAGCGGTGGTAGATAAGTGGGGTGGAAAGCACTGAAGCAGCGCCTTTGTTGTTCAAACATGCTGAGACCGCTAGGTCTCTTGATTTGCTGCAACGTTTGAGCTTTACGAGTCGTATTTGAGAGTTTAAACGAAGCGTCGTCCACTCACCACCGAGCCTAGATGTATCGTCTCATGCCAGTGCAGGATATTGCACCGAGATCATGTTTTTTCACGAACGCGTCCTGCCTAAACTTGGTTTGAATCGACTGCAAAACGATGACGAAGCTAAGTATACGCACCGTCATGTTCCGCCGAGTCGACTTCACAACAAACCAGAGGTTCTTTGGGGGCAGAACACTACAGACGCACCTATACCATCGCAGAATACGAAATGTTAGGCGTTTCTTACTTAATACTGTACTGTTATTTATATAAGTGGATAATGCGTACTTTCTAGAGAAAAACAAGCATGTTTGTTTTCAAGTGTTGTAAAAAATAATTTATTGAATTTTTATGCCAAATTTGCAACGCAGTGGCAAAGCAACGCATACCCTGACGGTTGAATTTGCCCAGGTTTGACTTTTGCTGCCTGCTCACAAAAACTTTTTGCAATAAAGTTTGCGTACAAATAAATGAAGCAAGTTTAAATTAAATATGAGCTTATCTGAGAAACTCGGAAAAGCAGTGTCGCGAATTTTAAGAACGTAATCCATCTGAAGCGAATCCGAAGCTGGTACTTCCCATTATTCCTATGAGGGTACATGTTCTGCTGAAAGAGCCCGCGTAGACACTAGCGCTAGATTCCCATCTAAATATTATTGTATAAAACTCTATGGTCGTAGGTAATGAAAGGTGGTGGTCGCATCTCTCTTTCGCATGCCTATGGCCTCGACATGGAGAACTCTACACACCTGAAACGTTGGCATTGTGAAAACGTCTCGCCAAAGTCGCGGAGGTCGCAGGGTCCGGCTGCGAAAGCGGTTGTAGACGCGGCTATGAAGACAGTGGTCGACGTCATATTCCACCCGAGGAGAACGTTCTTAGGAGAGCTACAACCAAGCTCTTCGGATCGCTTAGACAACTACAAAGAGTTCAAATGAAAGCTTCTTGGACAAACTCTAAAATATATACTGCTCGCATATATCATTTATTCATTTTATTTTTAAATCTTGCAGACGCTTGTTTAAAGGGTAAAGTGAAAAGTCAATTTGTTACTTTGCTGTATCTCTTGTTATGTGAGTGACAATAAATATATCTTTGTTAGGCGGCCGAACTACGAAAAATAACCAGATCTAGTGCGGAGGCTTTGCAGTATAATTAAAGTTAAACGTATGGCATACGTTAGCACTGCCAACCGTTTGCAACTCGGGTGACTGTTTCGTTCGATGGTGAAGTGTGAGACCCGCGGGATGGCTTTCAGCTCTCCCATAGTAGAGTACTAACTACTCCAAATCGTTCACCACTTTGTCTAAACACATATGGTCGTTACTTAATCGTGATGGCTGCCTGCTCCCACATAGTTGAGTATGAAATGATTGAAATCAGTGAACACTTTTTCAGAACGCATCGATAGCAGCATTTCATTGTAGAAATCGACGTTCTCGTTACGGTTGGTAACGCTGTTATGACTAGGGATTTATCCCCAGCGTAATTTTCGTCAATGCGCCCCTCATGAAATGTGAGGGCCACGGGACGGCTTTTTGCTATCCCATAGTAGAGTACCAAGTACACTAAATTGTTAATAACTTTTAAATGCGAATGAATTTTTTAGTCAGGCTACGTCAGACATCCACTTTTTTAAACACACATAACTAAACACCCGTATTTCATTCCAGACCGAGACAGTCGCTTACGGCCCTCCCATAAAAGAGTGTGTATAGTGCTCTGAACCATTCATAATGTACTCTAAACACAGTCCTAGCTCTTCTGAAATAGCAGTGTAGTACATTCGGTACTCTACTCTGAATAGTTCACCCTTCGTTGTGAACACGTCGTTTCTAGGCTGGGCCGTGCATGTGCGAACCACAGATGGTATCACGCGTGTTCTTCAGATGCTCGCGTATGCAGATAGCACATTTGCCAACTTCGTGTATGTGTGTAAGCACGTTTTAGGGGAAAAGCTACTTTTGGTTATATGGCCTAGCTGTACAGCGTCCGTCACGCTACACGAAACCGAAACTGAGTAACCGAACAGTGGAAAACAAAAAATGGTAGCATATCCACGGGGTGAATGATGGAGAGTGGGGCGAAGCATCCGTCCGTCCATTCGTTCTTGCTTCCGTCCATCCATGCGTCCGTCTGTGTGACCGTCCATGCATCCGTCCGCCTGTCCTTGCGTGCGTCTGTTCGTGCGTCCGTACGTCCATCCGTGCGTCCGTCCCTGCGTTCGTCCATGCCCCCGCCCCTGCGTGCGTCCATGCGTCCATTCATGCGTCCGTCTATGCGTCTGTCTGTGTGTCCGTTCGTCCATCTATATATAGTCAACACTCCAAGTACCACCATCTTGCATCTTTTCATCATATATTCCCCATATAGAAGCACCGCCATCCAGCGGACATTCCAAGGACTAAACGAGAGGAGGCACACGCACACTTTCTTACGGCTAGCGCTTCGTATCTATTTCCCACCTTTAACCACCTCGAGTTCACGGTGTATACTAGTTCACTGTATTCATGGCACTGCGGCCCAACGCTCGCTAAATCTTTCTAAAACCAAGGAGGTTACGCCCAGCGAGTACAACGTAGCAACCCTTTCTAGTCAGATAGAACTCAAAGTACATGCCAATGGCTGCTAATGGGGAATGAGAGAGAGGAGAACCACGCTGCGAATTTTTTATTGTTCAACAATGCACAGGAGAAATCTCCCACCGGCACCACCTTGCCGGTCAAAGCGTATTTACGTACTACTACGAGGGACGAACGGGTGCCGCATTAGGAAGCTTCGCCCCTAAAAACACCTGTGTAAAAGGTGGCTTTATATATTGTTACGCGCGTGCTGGAGTCACTCACATAGACACTGGGTGCGTTCGTCATGGGCACTAGGTGCATCCCTCAGAGACGCTGAATACGTCGGAAACGCGGAGTTGCGCCTATGAATGGCCGGGGCATGTATACTCTGTTTCAGGAGTTTCCTTCAGCGCGGTGTAGGCTATAAAGAGCCCCTCAGCCTATAGGACATGTATTCATCCGTGACATGTCGTCGCGGATGAATACATGTACGAGTACAATACGAGTAGATATGAATGATTAATGAATGACACGATGTATGAATACAATACGAGTAGACACCATCGTCACGGTGTCTGCTCGCCTGATTGTCTTTCGCGCTCATTGTAGGCAATATGGCTAGTTTATTACCTCAAACATACTGTAAAACTGTGAAACAAGCAACCACACCAGAAACTTGAGATTCGCCGCTAGGGGGCCAACGTGAGCGGATGCCTGCAACGTCGGCTCCGGCAAACGGTACGTGCTACTCTTTACCAACCTTTCCTGCGGTCACTAGCCTGTTCGAACAGCGACATAAGGGTCTGAGGAAGACAGAGACGACGCCCATTCCGGGCAAGCTCCGACGTTCTGTGTGCAACAATTCATGAACCGAGACGCTGAGCATCCGAGCTAAGCCTCTCTGAGACTCCGCTCCTTCGTCGACACTGGCAGCAACGCCTCCCGTTATTATGGAAGTAACGGTTGAGGGCCACACCATCTCCGCTGAAGAGCTCCAGGCAGGCAATTGGACACCAGTTCTCTATAAAGCCTATGCGTCTCGACCAGCCTGTTCACAGAAACCACTTTCGCAACCCAACGCTACCGTCAAGGAGACCAACCCGAACGCCATGCGCGTCGAAGCAGCTGCAACTGGAAGAGGCAAGACGCCAACCCACCTACCACCTGCTACCAAGGAGACGCGCATCATTGTAAAACGCAGCAAGCAACTGCCGCCACTCCCACCGAACGCTATTCGCGTCGTTGTTCGTCCGCGAGGTCAACTGCGACTCCTAGATGTCCCAACGCCTCGACTCATGAAGGCAGTGCAGGCCGCACTTCAAACCACTCTGCCCGATGATTTCTGCCTGCGCATACACCCCACTAATAATACATTCACGGCAGCTACAACACACTCCGCCGCAGCCGAGCTCCTAAAGACACTGACTTCACTCACCATTGGTGGCCATGCTTACCCCTGCATGGCTTACGTGGCACCCCCACCAGGAGCTACAAGAGGGGTCATCTCAAACGCCTTTGACGACGAGACGCCAACCCAGCTGTACGAAGACCTGGTCAAACGGAATCCTGAATACTCTATACTCGCAGCCCGACGAATGGGGAAGACGCACTCCATTCTCATCACCTTCGACGCCAATGAGGTGCCACATTCCATTAAATACATGGGAGCCATTCACCGCTGTACTCCATACCGCGGAAGTCCGGATGCTTGTACGAACTGCAGACTACCGGGCCATCGTCACGACGTATGCCCAAGCCCCAAGACTAATCTTTGCCCACGCTGTGGCAGCCAACACTCACCCCAGGAACCTCCTTGCACGCCTAGGTGCATTCTGTGCGAGGGCCCTCATCTTACCGGCACTGGTTCATGCAAAGGACGCAACCTTCACCAGCCACGCAAAACGACAAAGCAACCTCAAACGCAGCGACAAGAACCGGTTCCACACGGGGACAACTTCCCCCAGTTGTCAGCGGGACCCACTCAGCCCAGCCAACTCAGCCAACCCAAGCAAGCCTGGACCGAGCCGCTTAAACAAGATTGGGGCCCTCCCCGTTCGCCCTGCAAGAACGCACTATCATCAACAGTGACTTCCAGTCTGCAAGACGCTCTGGCCAAGTCTCGGGAGGAGGCAGCGGCAGCCAAAGCAGAAGCTCAAGCAGCCCGAGCTGAAGCCGCTGCCCTTCGAGAACACATCGCGAAGCTGGAGACCCAGATAAGTACTCTCGCCACAAGCCATGCCACTCCACCTACCCCAACTCCTACTACATCCCAAACTCCTGCGCACAACCCACCCAACACCTCTAGCATGTCTTTCCCACCCAGCCATGTCAACGCGACATCCTGCTCTGATTCGCTTGAGTTAGATATCGACACGGCATTTCCTCGGCACACAAATCAGGACATTACCCCGCGTCCCTCAACACACAGCTCACTAGCCGATATTCCAACCATGCTTGAGTCTTTTACTGCTCGTTTTGAGGCAAAATTGCAGGAAGGTATCACCAGCATCAATCAGGAATGCACAACGCTCCAAGATGCGGTAATCCGTGTAACAACAGACAATGCAGCACTTAATCATCGTCTTGATGCTTTAGCTCAAACATTAACTGACCGCTACAACAATCTTGAATCACAGCTCAATTTGTTCGCAACATGCCTTGCAAAACGGGATCTCACCCCAAGTAAACGCAAGAAGCCCAAAGCAACTGAAGGGCAAGACAATCCACTCCCTGACGTCACTAACGACTCCCAACCTTGCGCGGCGGCTACGCCCCTTCTCAATTCTCATGATGGCAGCTCTAAACCGTAATCTGACACTCTGGCAGTGGAACTGCCGAGGTTTTGGCCAGAAGCGTCATGTTGTCCACCAACTGCTATCTTGCGCTGCGGGACCCGATATCCTTGCCCTACAAGAACCCTCCAACCCCCTAACCTTACCTGGCTATACTTCTATTACACCCACATCCCCTACACCCTCTCGGGTGGCGTTTCTAATTAATCGCTCAATCACCACCATCTCCCACTGTTTAGCAGTCCAAGACATTGATCACCTCTTAATTGAGCTTGTGCCGCAACATGCCAGAGCTAAAAGCCTCTTCATCCTGAATGTATACAGCAGCCCTAAGTGCTTACAGGGCAACTTCCAGCGCCTCTTTACGCTCGCGAAACGCATAGCCAATAAGTGCCCCCTACTCGTCGTGGGAGATTTCAATGCCCCACATACAGCCTGGGGTTATCCGCGCGACACACCAAAAGGACGTCGGGTGTGGTTAGCAGCGCAGCAAGCCGGCCTCTCACTGCTCACCGATTCTGCCTTTCCGACACGCATAGGGAATAGTGTCTGCAAGGACACTACACCAGATCTCTCGTTCGCACATCGCCTCCCTCATGCCACATGGTGCAACACACAAGAGAATTTGGGTAGTGACCATTACATTATCGAAATTCTCTTAAATATGCAACTACCCCGCAGGGTTCTCAGAGGTTCCACTTTTACCAACTGGGATTTTTTCCGCACTTATAGGGCAACACGCACCCACGCCTCTATCACGGACATCACTGAATGGTCAGAACAACTCCGGAGTGATGTCCGATCCGCAACTCGTCTAGTACGAGAGGACTGCCCAAGCGACACAGTTGACTCTCGTCTCCTACATTTATGGGACGCTAAAACAAGCCTAGAACGACGCTGGCAAAGCCAGCGTTGGAACCGAACTCTTAGACGTCGCCTGGCCCGCCTGAGCAAAGAGATAGAGACCCATGCAGCCACTCTTTCGCGACAGAACTGGGAATCGCTTTGCAACAAATTAGATGGCAATATGAGTATGCCTCAGACTTGGAATTTGTTCCGACACTTAATTGACCCAACTCAGTCAAAGACTACCCAAAGACACAACCTCACCAAACTCCTACATACTTGCGATAAACCTCCACCAGAACTACTACAGGAACTTCGAAATCAGTACTTCCCAACATACCCTGCCGTATTGTATCCCGATTATACAGGTCCTCCTAATGAGCTCCTCGACCAACCCATTACAGTAGCCGAAGTTCAAGCCGAACTACAGAAACTAAACACTTCCTCAGCCCCCGGTCCGGACAATATTCACAACAAAGCACTCCGTAATCTCGACGACCAATCAATTGCCGAGCTTACTGAATACTTTAATGAGTGCTGGCTAAGGGGCATCCTCCCACCACAATGGAAAGAGGCCAAGGTTGTCTTTATACCCAAACCTGGGAAACCTCTCCTTACGTCTAACCTCAGGCCCATATCCCTCACTTCTTGTGTCGGCAAACTCATGGAGCACGTACTCCAAACCAGGCTCTGCCAGTACCTAGAAGGCAAGAATCTCTTGCCTGCTTGCATGTTTGGATTTCGCCCTGGACTTTCCACACAGGACGTTTTCCTACAACTAAAACATCACATTCTTGACTCTCAAACCTGCGATACCAGAGCTATCTTAGGAGTAGATCTAACAAAGGCATTTGACAACGTTGCGCACTCAGCTATTCTAGAGAACCTTATAACCCTGGGAGTCGGCGTAAAGATGTACAACTACGTCCGCGACTTCCTCAGCCACCGCACAGCAACACTTACCTTTGGCGATCACAGCCTGCCAGGCATCACGCTTGGAGCCCGTGGTACGCCCCAGGGAGCAGTCCTCTCACCTATTCTTTTTAACATAGCACTTCTACATCTGCCCCAAAAACTGGGTCAGATCCCCGACATCCACTTCAGCTTCTATGCCGACGACATCACCGTCTGGGCAAACCGTGGTAGTGACGCCGAAATAGAAGAACACTTACAGTTGGCACTAACCACCATCGACACATATGTTCGAGAACGTGGCCTTACCTGCTCCCCTTCCAAATCAGAGCTCTTTCTTTACCGACCGAAGCAGCATGCTTCAGCCATTCCCCCTATCTCTCTCACGCTAGGTGCCCACCCCATCCCACTTGTCTCAAAAATTCGGGTGCTAGGGCTAGTACTCTACTCACATGGCGCACATGGAGAAGTCATCAGGACTCTCCAAACACATGCTCAGCAGACCATTCGGCTGATTCGTCGCATAGCGAACCGTCGGGCTGGCCTACGCGAGCGAAACACGCTTCGCCTCACCCAGGCTTACATCGTCAGCCGCACCACGTATGCCCTCCCATACCTACCTCTCCGACAAAAAGAGAGAGACCGCATTAACGCGCTTCTACGAAGTTGCACAAAAACAGCTCTACGCCTTCCCCCAAGCACATCCAATGACAGACTCTTCAAACTTGGTGTACATAATACATTTGAGGAACTCGCTGAAGCCACCTTTACGGCACAAATATGTCGTCTGTCTAATTCGGTGAGTGGCCGCGCTCTTTTGACCCAATTAGACTTATCCCCAATAACAGAATCACCTGGAAGGGTCCCTCTTTCTTCTAACCTCCGCTCTCACCTAAACGTACCGCCCATTCCCAAGAACATGCATCCTGTGCGCGACGAGAAACGCAGAAAGGCAAGGGCCCGGGCCCTCCAGAGACAATATGGCGAGGACCAGAATGTAGTCTACGTTGACGCAGCGGAATATGCGTCAAGATCCCGCATGGCCCTTGCGGTGGCTGACAATCAGGCAAATCTCCTAACTTCTTGCTCAATTATCACAAATTCCTCCACAGAGGCAGAAGAGGCAGCCATCGCGCTTGCTCTCATCTCCACACCTGCCACCACTATCATTAGCGACTCGAAATCAGCTATTCTTAACTACGCCAATGGCCTGATATCATGTAGCGCTGCTCGCTTGCTACGCTTCTGGCAGCCTCAGTGCTCCACAACCCTGATCTGGACGCCAGCACATGCCGGCCTCCTTGGCAACGAGGAGGCTCATTCTCTAGCCCGAGGTCTCACATTCCGGGCAGGAGAAATGGAGCCCCCTCCACAGGTCGAGGAGCGCTTGCTCTCTTTTCGTGATATTCTATCGTATTACCGGGAACAACGAAGAATATACGCACCCCCAGCCCCATCCCTAAACATAGCGCAGGCCACACATTGGCGACGCCTACAAACTCGAACTGCTCCATATCCCGTATTACTAAACGCCCGTTACCCAGACCATTTCCCCTCTTCATGCAAACTTTGCGACAAACCAGGAGACTTCCTCCACATCCTCCTCACATGTCCCACCTTCCCACATCCCCCACCTCCGGCTGTGGCAGTGTCATACTGGGAGACCATCATGACCAGCACTTCTGCGTTCGATCAGCGCCGGATCATCTCGTGCGCCATGAAGAGGATCGCACTTCAAGGGCTTTCCTTTGCTTTGTAAGGGTGCCTCCTCACTGCGAGGGTGCACCCACGTGCCATGAGGGGGCTCGGCCCCCACGCTACACAGTGGCAATAAATGTTTCTACCACCACCACCAGAAACTTGACACGTGGAGTTGTTGCTCTGCCGAATATCGGCAGAAGCTCATGCCGGCGGATAACTTCACTTTGTGGTTGTTTCTTTCCGATGCTGTTCGTGACTCTCGTATGACTGCTTTTCCGTCGACACGTTTTTAGGGGCGAATCTCCTTATAGCGGCACCTGTTCGTCCCTCGTAGCTGTTGTAGTGTGTAACAAGTATAACACTTTGACCTCCAAGGTGGTGCTGGTGAGAGATTTCTTCTGTACGTTGTTGAACAGTAAAAAATAGTGCTCAATGTACATGCAAATGGCTGCTAATGGCGAATGATAGACAGGAGCATTCGGCTTTTAGTTAAGGCGCACGCTCCGATCCCATTAGCAGCCATTTGCATGTACATTAAGCACTATCTGACAAGAAAGAGTTGCTACGTTGTACTCGCTGGGCGTAACCTCCTTGGTTTTAGAAAGATTTAGCGAGCGTTGGGCCGCAGTGCCATGAATACAGTGAACTAGTATATACCTTGAACTCGAGGTCGTTAAAGATAGGAAGTAGACCCGAAGCGCAAGCCGTAAGAAAGTGTGCGTGTGCCACCTCTCGTTTAGTCCTTGGAATGTCCGCAGGATGGCGGTGCTTCTATATGGGGAATATATGATGAAAAGATGCGAGATGGTGGTACTGGGAGAGTTTAATGGATGGACGAACGGACACACAGACAGATGCATGAATGGACGCATGAACGGACGCATGGACGGACGCACGAACAGACGCACGCATGGACGGGCGGATGGACGCATAGACGGTCCCACAGACAGACGCATGGACGGACGGAAGCAAGAACGAATGGATGGACGAATGCTTCGCCCCACTCTCCATCATTCACTCCGTGGATATGGTACCATTTTTTTTTCACGTCTCTCGCAGCAACGCTTCTTTTCTCTCTTTTTTTTCACCGAAAGAGAATCAGACGCGCAAGAAACACGTTGCATGTCCGTTCGAGATGCAGCGTTCTTGGTCTGGTGACGCAGCCCAAGCACTGCCTCAGCGCTTTAGGCTTAGCAGGTGTTACTAAGCAAGCAGCATATCTCGCTAATAACAACAAAACGTACCTGATACTTTCTACTGAGAGTAAGATGAAACAAATCGATGTTTGATTTCACCATTTATTTGTTACTTTCAGTGCAGTGGACGTGTAGCAATAGCAAGTTTGGGTCGAAGGGGCGGTCACTTCTGCATGCGTGCTGCCATGTTGATTTGTAAAGACAGTTACCGGTCATAAACGACAACAATTATTTAATGCATGCGAAATAAATGCGAAGAATAAACGCATCACGTGTTGATGTGGCGTAACACACACCAAACAAACGCCAATTTTAGCCAACCCTGTCAATTTTAAGGCGCTTACTATACGTAAGACTGTTTTGCTGCGCAAGCGTGTGGCTTTCGTACACCCGTATATCTTTGGTGGTGCTGAACCACAGCGGCGAAACATAGTATAGCGTCGAGATGTTTCCTTGTCCACATGTTTTGTACATACGGTGTTAATTAAATAGAGTAGCAAGTACTTTAAATAGTCAACTTTTTTCTAAACACCACAATTAAACGTTTTGTTTCCTTCTGGCTGCACTTTGCCTTACCACTGCCTGGATGCTCTGTGCCCGGCGATAACCCACGTGACACGCTACCCAAGAGACCAGTGGGGTCTCTCATAACAATATACCCTAATCAAGTATATAACAAATGACCTGCTGTGTATATATGGGATCACCTTCGCTTTCTGTCTATCTATGCATCCGTCCATCCGTGTGGGCGTGCGAGCGGGTGTGCGTTTATCTGTCCATCCTTTATACTAATCGGCGCCTTCAGCGTAAACATGAAGATAATCACTTCGTAGAGATTCGTGGATTTTTCACTGGTTGTTCCAGAAGGGCAGCTAAAATCCTCCAAAAGGACATGGTTTTTTGGCGAGTTTGTGCTGACATTGCTCAGGCACGCTTGAGTTCGGCGCAAATTACATTTCGTGCAAAAAAGGGGAGGAGGGAGGGAGGGAGGGAGGGAGGGAGAGAGAGAAAAGAAGTTAAGCGCCGACTACCAACCGTTTTAATGACACTCCGAGAAGCGTATAAAAACGACAACAACAACAAAAAACGCTTTCGGCGGCTGCGTGCACGGAAATGCCTGCGATTGTGTACCGTACTTTGCGTAAGTGGTGATTCTCAGCAAAAGCAGTAAATGGGGCGCCAGAGAGTTATTGAAAGCCTTCGATATCATTGACAAGATTCGAGCTAGTTGGTTGTTCATACCAAAATAAAAAAAGAATGCGTCACTGAAGAAACGCAGACGCAGGCGCTTTGAGTGACAAGGTCGAGATAACAAGTTATGGAGAAAGTGCATTCCTGAGGAAGGCAGTGTTATATACGTATCACAGACTCAATCAGACCCTTTCTTTTTGGTACAAAAGCCGACGTGAAAAGAGCGCATATATATATACTGACGAGGACGGACCGAGGAAACGCAGACACATGCGCTGTGTCTGTGCAGGACACTTTGATCATTAATTGACATTACCACCCTTACGGCGGCAGCGCATGCTCAAATGTGGCCAATCTCAAGCATTGTGTACTTTGAAGATGACCCGCCACGGTGGTCTAGTAGCTAAGGCAATCGGCTGCGGACCCGCAGGTCACGGGATCGAATACCGGCCGCAGAGGTCGTATTTTCGATGGAGGGAAACATGTTTAGGGCCCTTGTGCCCAGATTCAAGTGCACGTTCAAGTGGTCGAAATCGCCTGTCAATAATATGGTGGTTTGGACACGTTAAACCACAGCAATTATTATTATTTTTTGAAGACGTCCTCCGTGAAGTGTCGAGCAGGACGCATCGGCGTTCTAGATGAGTGTGTTGACCTCTGTACCCAGTTCTTCCTGTCCTTCCCATTTTTCCAGTCTTTCCCCCACCCCTTACCCTACCCTGGTGTAAGGTATAGTCAAACGGACTTTTTTTCGACTAACATCGATTCCTTTCACGCCTGTCTCTCTCTCCCTCCTCCAATCCATCTCGCGTGGTGACGCAGGAGAAGGAGGCCATCGTGCATCAGCTCCTGCTTGAGCAGCGACAGATGGACGAACTCCTGTCTGAACAGTAAGGGACTCTTGTCCAGCAGATCTGCAAACTCCACCAATGCACTGCTTCTTTGATCGACGCTTACTTACTAGACATTCACCTTCCAGTTTACGGAACGCACTTTACTGTTGCATCACGGAAGTCACACATCCACTGTTTTGTCATTACTCTTGTTTTGGCTCACGCTATCACACCCACCTCACTCATTTTTTTCTCGTGTTATAACAGCGCACACGTGCATGCACATGCATTGTTGCCTTGTACGTGTGTGTGCGTGTGCGTGAGAGTTCATATCACCTGCAACGCCGTGTCGGCAGTTTGGTAAGTAAAAGTGTGCCGCCGTAATTTTTGGTGACGGTGGAGAAATTTTCTTTCCTTAAAATAGTCAGCACTTGGCAACTGTACTTGCAGTAAGCAGCCTATCAGTGTTGTAGAAAGACTGAAAGTTACGCACCCGTCCCTTTTCTGGGTGAACGTGTCTGCCCAGAAGGCTAAGCGAGGCAAGATGAGGAGATGGCGATAGGGAAGAAGCCCATTTGCGCTATTAAATGCGAAGCATTTCTTGGCTAACTTCGGTAACTTTGAGCATATCTATCTATCTATCTATCTATCTATCTATCTATCTATCTATCTATCTATCTATCTATCTATCTATCTATCTATCTATCTATCTATCTATCTATCTATCTATCTATCTATCTATCTATCTATCTATCTATCTATCTAGCCACCTACGACTTTTAGCCAATATGGATAGGATATTTAAAATAGTGGAGGAGGTTTACAGAGATCTGTACAGTAGCCGGGACAACCACGACCTTAATACTATAAGAACTAGCAGTAACCCAGATGACACCCCACCAGTAACGATAGAAGTCAGAAAAGCTTTGGAGAGCATGCAAAGAGGCAAAGCTGCTGGTGATGATCAGGTAACGTCAGTTCTGCTGAAAGATGAAGGACAGATTGCGTTAGAAAAACTAGCCACACTGTTTACGAAGTGTCTCCTAACGGGAAGATTACCAGAGTCTTGGAAGAATGCTAGCATCAAGAAAGGAGATGACAAGGACTTGAAGAATTACAGGCCGATCAGCTTACTCTCCGTAGTATACAAGCTATATACAAAGTTAATTGCTGACAGAGTTAAGAAAATATTAGAATTTAATCAACCAAAGGAACAAGCGGGATTTCAAACAGGCTACTCAACAATCAACCACATTCATACTATCAATCGGGTAATAGAGAAATGCTCAGAATACAGCCAACCACTATACATGACCTTCATTGATTACGAGAAGGCGTTTGATTCAGTAGAAATATCAGCCGTCATACAGACACTGCGGATTCAGGGCGTAGATGAAGCCTATATAAACATCCTGGAAGAAATCTGCAGGGAATCAACTGCTACCATAGTGCCTCATAAAGAAAGCAACAGAATACCAATCAAGAAGGGTGTAAGGCAGGGGGATACAATCTCTCCAATGCTATTTACTACGTGCTTATAGGAGGTTTTCAGAAGCCTAGAACGGGAACAGTTAGGGATAAGAGTTAATGGAGAGTAACCTGCGCTTCGCCGATGACATTGCATTTGTTAGTAACTCGGGGGCCGAATCGCAACTCATCATTTCGGAGTTAGACAAGGAGAGCAGAAAAGTGGGTCCTAAAATCAATCTGCAGAAAACGAAAGTAATGTACAACAACCTCGGAAGAGAGCAGCATTTCGAGATAGGTAATAGTGCTCTTCAAGTTGTGAAAGACTATATCTGCTTAGGGCAGGTAATAACCGCAGAACCAAACCACGACATTGAAGTAACTAGAAGAATAAGAATGGGGTGGAGCACATTTGGCAAGAACTCTCAAATTATGACATGTAGATTGCCACTATCCCTCAAGAGGAAGGTATATAACAGCTGTATTTTGCCGGCACTTAGCTACGGAGCAGAAACCTGGAGACTTAAAAAAAAGGGTTTAGCTTAAATTGAGGATGACGCAGCGAGCAATGGAAAGAAAAATGGTAGGTGTAACCTTAAGAGACAAGAAGAGAGCAGAGTGGATTAAGGAACAAACAGGGGTTAAAGATATCATAGCTGTAATCAAGAAGAGGAAATGGACATGGGCCAGGCATGTAGCACGTAGACAGGATAACCGCTGGTCGTTAAGGGTAACTAACTGGATCCCCAGAGAAGGCAATCGGGTTAGGGGGAGACAGAAGGTTATGTGGGCAGATGAGATTAAGAAGTTTGCGGATATAAATTGGCAGCAGCAAGCACAGGACCGGAATAACTGGCGGAACATGGGAGAGGCCTTTGCCCTGCAGTGGACGTAGACAAGCTGATGATGATGATGATGATTTTTAGCTCTCTTGGCCGTTTGGATAATGGAATCTATACCAAAACTGGTATGGAATAACGTGACTGCATGACGAGCATAAGTGACTAGTCATAGCATGAAAATGTTATGGCGAGAGAGAGGGTATGTTAGGAGAGAAGAGCGGATGATGTTCGCATGTGCAGTAACGCACGCCGTATTGAGCTTGACCATAAGTTATTCGTATTTAAAGGTTTAAAATTACAAGACAACCACCTTCGGTCAGCATGCTTCGCACATCAATTCCCAAGGTACGTAGGATCTGACAAATTTTTTACATCGAGAGCTGTATATAGCTAGGAGAAACAAACAACCGTTTGGCGTCGGTGTCACGAGCTGTCTTCATTGGCTTTGCGATCAATTGCGTCGTTCGGAATGTCGCGCCAAAGCACGCGCGCCATTGGCTTCGTTGTGAGTAACATCGTCCATCCCGGCGCAGCCATGGCGCCGAGCACGAGCGCATCATTTTCTACTGAGACCTTCCGTATGAGTAAGCCAAGGACAATGCTAGAAGAGTGATGACAGTGGAAACTTAAGAGAGCTCACATTCACCGGGCCGATGACGCAGTCCAGCCACGATAACAGGCCCGGGAGGCCGAATTTCAGCAGAAGCGGCGTACCGATGATCCGACAGCTTTCCAAGCCGCGCTAAATCGCGAACGAGAATGCAGACGCCAGTAGCGGGTGGATCCTGCAAACCAGACCACCGAGTTAATTCGCGATGTCAAACACACCCTATACAAAGCCGCCCCGAACAAGTGCCGTTGCGGGCACGACGTGACGATCGTGGGAGCGCGTTCGCCGGGGCGAACGCCCGCTTTCGGCGGGAGTTTCTCCAGCGGCACCTTCGCATCGGCTGCGACGTCTGTGACCACCTATGCTTCGGCAATAACCACCGTGATTAACTAATTACGAAACACGTTCAACCACTCATTACACTTTTCCATGACCTCGATCATGCGAGGCACAATGTGTGGCATGTGAAATAAACACTATAGGGGTGAACCCAAGCCAAACGTGTGCTAACCTCATTAAGAAGCACGAACATGTTACCAATAATTATGAATGGCTTTAGTGCAGCGTCGAATTGAACCGATTGCTAAACGCCGGGGCCGCACGTTTCAGCTTTCGCTGGCAAACCATTTGTACGGAGTGCTTGGTCACTGATTGCTTACTGGCGCCACAAACAGGGAAGACGACAATACGCATATGAAATAGAGTGAAATTCCTGCAACAATAAGTGTTTAGAAAAAATATGTACCATCTCCCCGAAAAGAACCCTGATGGGATGTGAAGCAGCAGCCGTGCACACGGTGTTGACCCGGTTGAAAGGGGCGTCGACGCGGGTTCTGGAAGAATGGTTTTAAGTGGGACTCGGTGTAGCGTTTACCCTATTAAACGTTTGTTTGAAACGCAAATACACGGCAGGCGGGTTGGGTTTCGGGTAAGTTTCAATAAAGTATTTGGCAAGACTTCGTAGTCATCGTTTCTTCAGAGTCGAGACACGGGCGTTGGACCAGAGCCGGCGCGTGTTTCGCCTTGACTATCATGGCCTTGGGATCGGTGTAGTGCGCGCTGAGAGGTTCCTGCAAGCACATTATGCAGGGAAAAGTTAACGGACGAAGTGCACTTCACCGACGGCCGAAGGTGCACGAATTACATTAATCAGGCACAGGAGATTCGTGTATTTTGGCTCCACATTCACAAACGCCGCAGGGACGAGGCAACACTTCACAAGCTGCGTAAGTTTTAAGAACAGGTGGGCCGCATGGCCCGCCGAGTCTCCAACAAGCGAGGAGGTCTCAAAAGCAAAGATGCGCTTCGTCTCGCACATGCTTTTGTCACTAGTAGCATCTTGTATGCGACTCCGTACCTCCACTTATGGAAGCGCGATGAAGATTCCTTGGAGGTCACCCGTCGCAAAATTGTCAAGAGAACCCTAGATCTCCCGATCACTACTTCCAATGCAAAACTTCTTTTGAGAGTGGTAAACACCTATCAGGAGCTCCGGGAGGCTCACCTAACAAATCAATACACGTGCCTGGCGCAGACCCCGCCAGGCAGACGACTCCTAGATCGCCTACACACTCGGCATGAATTCCACACAGAGGACTAAGTACGAGTGCCCGAACGTTGGAAATACGCGATTCATGTTCGACCCCTGCCCATCAATGTGCCACGTGAGTCACACGCTGGCCGTCGAGAGGCGCGGGCTCTTGCTCTCCGGCGCCGATTCGGTTCTAAACTACACGTATTTTACACGGACATCGCCGGCCATTACTGCGGGGGTCCGTATACGGCCGCCGTGGTCCACCAAGACAGGCAGGTGGATGGTCTGTCCTTCCGCGCAACCAATGCTATCCATGCTGAAGAGGTGGCCATAGCTGTGGCTATATCACGCGACAGTTGTCAAATTGTATTATCAGACTCCAAAGGAGCTTGCCCAAATTTTCAACTGGGATGGATCACACCCCTAGATGCCGAAATTCTTAATCTTGTCCGCGAGTAGGTTACCCCTCTCCGCGTTCAATAATCTGGACTCCTGGTTATCAGGGCCTCGCAGGCAACGAGGCGGCGCACGCTGCCGCCCGCGCACTCATTCCCCGGGCCATTGTCTCGCCCACCGATGACCCCTGTGTTCCTGAAGAAAACGCTTCTCTCCTAACTTATAGAGAGATAATTACCCATTACCGGGACTCTTACCGCCGTTTTCTTCCGCCCTTCAAAGGACTCAGGAAGGCGGGCGAGAGAATTCTTCTCCGGCTGTTCACGAATACTTTACTGTGCCCGGCAGTGCTTAAAAATTTTGCCTCTTCCTTTTCCGGCCTCTGCCAGTACTGTGCCGAGGTGGCTGACCCCTACCACATGGTATGGGCATGCCAGCTCAATCCTTTTTTAGCCCTGAACCTAAATCCAACAAGAGGGGACTGGGAGGCGGCCCTGCTCGGTTGCCAGGACCTTGTGGCCCAATGAGCCATGGTTCAGCGTGCCAAGACAGCGGCCACGACCAATGGGGTACCTGACTATGGACTCCACCTAGTACTGCACGGAGGCTGACCAACTAGAGGCTGGTCTCCCTGGCAGCCTCTGTTTTTCTAATAAATGTTCACTACTGCTACTATTGCAAACACAGGACTTAGCAGCTGGCAAAGACCAGATCGATGCAAGTACCCCTTATCGTGGTGGGGGGCAGTTTCCGTTCCACCGCTGACACGCACTTCAGCGTGTACACGCACAACCGCTGGATAAAAAAAAGTTACCGCTTTGCCGCAAATGCGAAACAATGAAGGCGATAGCAACAAATTGGAAGGTCACGCGCATAATGGCAAGCAGATCGAAACAAGCCCCGCGTTTCTCACGCACAAAGGACGCACGAAACGTACTCACAGGTACAGGTTAACATGAACAAGCGTATCAGTTGTTACTTCGCTGTGCCTGAAAAGCGCACCCTTTTCGCAAACGGAGGATGTGCAACGACTGCAGTGAGCTTTGTGCGCCTGGTAACTACAACAGAATCATTCCGACAAAACTCAAAGGCTAGCCAAGACGTACGATTTTCCCCACTGCAAGATAAGGGTGCGCGATTGAGCGCACACCCCCTTATTCTCTGCGCGTGAAACATGATAGCCGCCACGCGCTCACTGCGCCATCTTGCTGATAATGCTGAAAACATGATAGCCCCTCTCCCCCCGAGATGCGCGCCAACAGCCGAAAGTGGTAGATATGAATAGCTTACAGTTTGACCATTCAAGGCAATGCCTCTCGGTGTCTCAGTGGTTAACGCCTCTCAAACGACTTGGAGGTTTTACGTTTGATTCCGTGCGTCGGAGTCTTTTTTCTGGAATTTTTTGCTTTCTTGCGTTTTGATATATATAGATACGTATACATTTATAGTGCATGACATCGACGCCAGCGCCGGCGGTGGAATCTGGCTGAGAGTGCCCATATAATTGTTATCGCAATAAAACAAGGTCCGGCCTGTTACATCGCTTCGCCATCAAAGGGCCAGTGCGTCTGGGCAGAGTTGACAGTTTAGGCCGCTTTTTGAAGAGGTCGCTGACGCTTCACCCGTCGAAGCGGATGACACTTCGCGTTTCAGCGTGGTTGCATGAGGATGCGTGCGTGTCCGTGTGCTTTTTCGCGTGTTTTCTCGTTCTTATTTTGTGTGCGAGTGTGTGTGTGGGGGGAGAGGGGGGGCTGTCTGCCTCATGTTTCCTGCGATCGAGTACGATTCTTCGGTGTGCGCGTGTATGGCAGACGGTTTGGGGGCGAAGCTTCCTATGCCGCGGATTGTGCGTTGATGATGATGAAAACCATTTATTATAAAAGACAGAGGTACGGGGCCAAAGCATGACCCCGCTACATGGTCGGTGTCCTTAGTCCGGGACACCGCATGACGAAGCCCCTACTCACACCCGTCTCATCAGAGCCCGTTGAGACTCTAGTGATGAGCAGTTGAGGAGGGCAGTCACCCATGCCTCTCGGGAAGGGGTAGGGGAAGGGGGTAGGTGGGGATTTTTCGGACATGCCCATACAATGTGGAAGATATCACACGTTTCCCCACAGTGTGGGCACCGCCCATCTGTGTTCGCATCGAAATGTTTTAGTATTGCAGGACATAGTAGAGTACCTGCCTGCAGGCGCCTTAGAGTTCGCTCTTCCGCCTTACTCAGCCCCTTTTCAGGAGCCGGGTAAAGGCGGTGAGTGTCGCGATAATAGGTCAGAATTTCTTTGAACCGCAGCAGCGGTGTATTGGCCTCCGAGTCATAAGAGCCAAGGTGAGGAGCCCGGTGGTAAGCGCTCGGGCGGCCGCGTCTGCGGCCTCATTACCTCGTAAGCCCTGGTGGCCAGGAGCCCATACGATGCGTTTCGGGGCTGGATCAGCGAGAGCCCGTTTTAGCATTTGGCTGGCTAGGGGGGATATCTCTCCTACAAAGTAATGAGCACATGCTTTCTGGGAGTCCGTGATGATAACTTTCGAGTTGGGGTCCGCAGCAGCAAGTGCTATCGCGACTTCCTCAGCGCGCTCTGGATTATGTGCTCGGAACGAGAGGCCATTGACGTGCTTTTCCCGGTGAACTACACAGGCCGTGTAAAATCCCGTGGGCGAAGGCCCTGCTATATCTACGTAGAATACACCAGGTCGGGAGCCGTGTTGCCTCTCAAGCGTCCGAGCCCGCGCCTGTCTTCTGCTTTCGTGCGTGTGCTTATCCATGTTACTGGGGAGTGGAGAGACCGAGAGCATATGCCGCCACAGTTCCGGAATACGCTCCGCCTCCTCTGCAGTGCAAGTGTGCTGTATATGTAAGCGGTTCAGCAGGCGGCGCCCGGGAGCCGTCTGCACGAGCCGCGTATATTGATTCATGAGGTGGGCCTCCCGCAACTCCTGGTAGGAGTTGAGCACACCTAACGCCCTCAGTTTGGCGTTGGAAGTGGCCACCGGGAGATCCAGAGCTCGTTTAGTAGCCTTACGAATGATGGCATCTATTCTTTCGTCTTCTTGCTTGTTAGTGCAAAGGTATGGGACGGCGTAGAGGATCCGGCTAGTCACGAAGGCATGGGCGAGCCGAAGCGCGTCCCTGCCCCGCAGACCACCCCGCTTGTTGGAAACGCGGTGGATCATGCGCCCTACCTGTTCGCCTTTTCTCTTGAGTTTCGCTATAGTGGAGTCCAGTCTGAGTCTGTGGTGAATGAACAGGCCCAGAATCCGGAGCTCCTCCACCTCTCTGATGGGAACCCCAGACAGGGAGATGTGTATGGCTGACTTATCTCTTGGCTTTGCTCTAACGTGCAGAAGCTCTGATTTGTTTGGAGCACATTGGAGTCCACAATCGTTGGCATACGCCTCGACTATGAATGCGGCCTGCTGAAGGCGTTCCTGCATTTCACCAAGGCTCCCTTCAGTGGTCCAGATTGTAATATCATCGGCATATACTGCGTGTTGTGTGCCTTCCACCCTGGCCAATTCGCTTGGAAGGCGCATCATAGCAATGTTGAAAAGGAGCGGTGATAACACTGCTCCCTGTGGGGTACTCCGTGTTCCCATAATGTACGGGCCATATTCCTCGTCCTCGATCCGAAGAAGTGCCTGGCGTTTAGAGAGAAAATCTCTAACATATGCAAAGGCCTTAGCCCCGCAATCGGTGGAACTCAAGTTAGCCAGGATGCTGCTGTGTTTAACATTGTCGAAATCCCCCTTCAGATCAAGGGCGAGGATGGCTTTATCATTGTGTTGCATAGTTATGGGCTGTATGACGGCCCTATGGAGCTGGAGAAGGACGTCCTGTGCAGACATGTGAGGGCGAAACCCAAACATGGTGTCTGCAAAGAAGCCCTTGCCCTCAAGGTATGGGGAGAGGCGATCCGGTACCATCGTCTCCATAAGCTTGCCCGCGCACGAAGTCAGTGATATGGGCCTCAGATTTTCCGAATTCACGGCCTTGCCTGCTTTGGGGATTAAAGTCACAAGTGACGTTTTCCATTCGGAAGAGAGCGCATGGCCGTCCCAGATCTCGTTCATGTATTCCAATAAATGAAGGTAGGCTGTGTCAGGGAGGTTTGCCAACAGCTTTACTGTTATGCGGTCCAGCCGCGGAGCCGTACCCCTTTGCATTTTAGCTAAAGCCGCTTTAAGGTCATGCAACTCAAAATGGGCATCAAGTTGGTGATTAGGCTTACCAGAGTACGTGTACGCCGGCCCAGGCGGGTCCTCCGTACGACAGAGATACCTATCGCACAGAGCATCCGCAAGCTGTGCCGGAGTGCCTTGGTACCCTTGCAGAGCTCGCCGGAGCTGCTTCTGCACCTCACCTCCCCAATTTGAATCTGAGAGTTGGGCAGCATACGCTGCAGCCTGTTCCGTGAGTTGGGCTATGCGGACACGTAATTTGCGATTAGTCTGCTGCTTTTTCCAACGTATTGTTAAGCTTCGGCGCGCCTCCCACAAGTGTAGGAGGTGAGTGTCAACTGCGGGGATTTCTTCGTTGGTTTGGAGGGTAGTAACAAATCTTTTCTGAATGTTGTTTACGTGTTGAGCCCATTCTGCATAGCCTCCAGAAAATAATACGGGAGGGATAGTCTGATTGCGAAATTGGGTCCAATCGGTCAACTTGGCTTGACCGCATTTTTTATGAGCTGACTTTTCCAGGAGTGTGACCCGGAGTAGGCAGTGATCACTGCCTAGAGAATCGCCCAAGTTCTCCCAAGTAGCATCCTTAGAATTTTTTACGAGAGAGAGGTCCGGACGCGTGTCACGGGCTACCGAGTTCCCCACACGAATGGGGTACGCCGGATCCGTGAGCAGCGTGAGGCGATGGGTGGAGATAAGCTCCGCCAGCTTACGTCCTCTGGCCTTCTCGTAGTGATAGCCCCAGTGAAGGCTGGGAGCATTGAAGTCTCCCACAATCACTAAGGGGTCCTTGTCTGCCAACTTGATCGCCCGGAGGAAGATTTCGCTAAAAGTTACGCGTGGCTTATGCGGGGGGCTGTATATATTTATGATGTGTATTGACTGGTCGCGACGTCTGAGAGGCAGTACTCTGACCATTGTGTACTCTTGTTCAGTACTTAAGTTTAAATCGACCTGAGTCGCGGTATATGCCTTGTTCACCAGGATGCATGACGAGGGCCTTCTCTGGAAAGTGCTATAGCCAGAGAATTTAACGTCCAAACCGGGCTCCTGCAAAGCAAGCAAGGCGGGCATGTTTCCGAGGGACTGCAAGTAGAGCTGGAGGTGCGACCGTTTTTTCCAGGCTCTGAAACCCCTGCAGTTCCATTGTATAATCTCAAATTTTTGTAGATATTTAGCTTGTTTATTAGATTGGCTAGCCATCTTTTAGTATTTACTTACGGTGCAGAGGACCGGTCCGGACCTGGAGCCGGCCCTGAAAAGCCTTCTTCTGCTGCCTGACGGGAGGCCGGCTTGCGTTTAACCTGCGGGGAGTCGCTCTGAGTAGTGTTTTTAATTTGGGCGATAACCCAGGGCTGCACGGCTTTAAGGGCTGAGTTAGAGACCTGCGCCACAATTTCGGGAAGTGCTTGCGTTAAGGCTGCCGTGAACATGTCCTGAAAGGACTCGCGGACTAATTGCTCGGTTTTACGCTCTAGGGACTCGATGTGACCGATGGATCCGGTAATGGAAGCTGGTCCAACTACCGTGTCCGCGTCCTGCCGCGAGACGCTAGTGAGGCGGGATGTGGCGGAAGAGCCGTCATCCCCGTCCTCTGCATCGGCTTCCTGAACTGGCTCGGAAGACCCAACCTGCTTGGCTTCTAATTCCTGAATTTTGCGCGCAAGAATTTAGTTCTGGCGCCTGAGCTCCCCTATCTGCTGCTGTAGGGCAGTTTAGGTAGGGGAGGGAGAAGAGGAAGGTCCGGAGACTGCCCCACCCCAACAGATCACCTGTGCTTGGACGGGTGTCAAGGGTGGGAAGTCCTTGACCAAGACAGGAGGCTCCGACGGGGTCCCAGACTTTACATTGGTGGAGTGCCCGGTGTTGGTCTTCTTGGGTTCTGGCTTATTCGACTTGGCGGCTGGTGCTTTCTTGGGGCCAGTCTTGGGAGTCGGAGCCTGTTTGTTCACCCCTCCCCCCCCCCCCCGTCGTCCTCGGATTGGATCCGCGTGGGGATCCCGACTTGACCGGCTGCCGGAACCGTCCAGCACAACCGGGAGCTCCAGTCTTGTGGCCACCGCCGCAGAGGAGGCAGCTCGGAATGCACTGGTGTTCCGTGGGGCCGTCAGGAGTAGCAGCAAGCACCTGAACGCCGCAGCTTGTGCAGCGGCCGGGCTGCGGGCGCGGGCAAGTATCTGCTCGATGGCCCACTGTGCCACAAAGTGGGCATGCAGGCACTGTATTCTTATACAAGCGAACAGGGAGCCGCTCGCAGTTGTATAACACCGTCCGTGGCACCTTGGTCCCCGCGAAGGTGATCACCGCAACCGGGGTGTCCCCAAGCTTGCGCACAGACACTATATTTGGCTCAGCACTGAGCTTGCTTTTCACAGTTTCGGACGTTTCGTCTTGAGAGACATGCACGACGCCCCGACAGAACTCACCGGAGAGTTTGGGATGTCCCCGGAATGTTAGCTGGCGGCCCCCGACTGGCAGCTTAATGTCCCGGAGGAGTCTCTCGGCGGCGTCCACTGATTTGAACGTGCACACAAGTACATTTTGATCCCAGAGGGGCCACACCGCAAGTCCCACACTTGCGTCGGCTCCGAGGATGCTGCGCACTGCAGCGCCGGCTTGTCCAGGACCAAACGTGACCTTGAGGTCGAGCGTCTCACGCGGTTTCAGCACCACTATGATGTCGTTTTCTTCGATGCGCGGCGTGTTCTTCGGCCGCCACTGGAGTTGCTTGGCGCGCTGCGAGGTGACGCTCGGCGCGTTCTTGCCCTGTGCTTGCTGAGGGTGAGACGCTGCTTGTTGTTTGGCTGCAGGAGCCCTGGCGTCTCTCGACGCCACTGCTGTGTTCTTCCTTCCGGGCCAGACGCGGAGCATATCCTTGAGGTACTCTTCCTCGGTTGGTAGAGGTGTCTCGGTTTGAGCGGTATCCATCTGTATGATCTGTAGGGACTCCGGATCGTAGCCGGTGACTTGATTTGGAGTCGCCATTACCGGGGAAACCCCGGGCAGGGCCAGCGCGGCCCTTACTGTGGTTAGGCTTAACTCCGCGGTGGTTTTGCGAAAGCTTCAAGTGACCGAAAAAGGGTCAGAAGACGGCCCACCTTGGCAAGACGTGATGTCTACGGTTGCGGCTGACGTTCTTGGAGACGGTGGTAGAAGGCTCAGGAGAACGACTTGATGTGACGCAAATATTTGCGATATTTCACAGAGCCGACGTGGTATGCAACCGCTCCCGTCGATCGACGCCAGCGCCCCCCTCCAGATTGTGCGTTCGCGATGTATGAAGTCGTTGTCGTAGGCTAGCCACCTCCAAGGCCAGACTATAGATGAGCGGCAGGCGCGCACCTTTTTCAATTAGGAAGAAACCCGCGCACGTTAATCATAAATAAAAAGATAGTTGTTACTGATGAAATAACTTACATAGAGGAGTATCGCTGACTTAATCTTCAATAAAATTTGCCTTGTATTTGATGCTTACTAAAAAAAAACTTGTATCAGAAGGATCCACTTTGAGCACTATTTCACCAGAAAGGGTTGCCACGTTAAATTCGCTGGGCGTAACCTCCTTGGTTTTAGCAAGGTTTAGCGAAGGTTTGGCTGCAGTGCCATGAATATAGTCAACCAGTACATAGCTATGAACTAGAGGTGGTGAAAGGTGGGAAGTGGCCACGAAGCGCGGCCCGTAAGAAAGTGCGCGAGTGCCACTTCTCGTTTACTCCTTGGAATTTCCGCCGGATGGCGGTACTTATATATGCTGAATATATGATGAAAAGATGCGAGATGGCGTTACTTGGAGTGTTCACTAGATGTACAAACGGACATACAGACAGATGCACGGATATACGCACGGATGGATGGACGAACGGACGGACGCATGAAAGACTACTATTGCAGACGCAAGATCCACGGCATAAGGAGCTTCGCCCCTAAAAACTAGTATCAGAAGGACGCACTTTGAGCACTATGTGACAAGAAAGGGTTGTCACGTTAAAATCGCTGGGCGTAACCTCTTTAGATTTAGCACAATGTTTTTTCTATGTCATCTCATATCCATGCTTATGTAAATGAAGGCTGCTTTGTCATCATCGTTAATGTATGCCTAAGAACAAAATTTTCTGTAGAATTGGTATTGCCGTCTTGGACAATCAATTTTTCTAAACGCAGGTTTAGCGAGGGTTGGGCCACAGTGCCATGAACTAGCGGTGGCGAAAAGGGGGACCTAGACACGAAGCGCAATCCGTAAGAAAGTGTGCACGTGCCACTTCTCTAGTTCAGCCGTGCCATCTCTCCTTTAGTACCTGAAATATCCTGTCCGCAGGATGGCGGTACTTCTACATGATGAATATAAGATGAAAAGATGCGAGATGGTGGTACTTGGAGTGTTCACTAGATGGACGGGCGGATTAACAGACATGCGGATTAATGGATGAGCACACAGACGGTTGCTCAGACGGACGCACGGACGGATGAAACCAAGAACGAACAGACGGACAGAAGTGCGGACGGACTGATGGATGCTTCGTTCCACTCATCAACATGAACTCCGTCGATATGTTGTGTTTCTTAATAAGCATCAAATTGAAGGCAAATTTTATTGGAGATTAAGTCACCGATACTCGTTTCTGTAGGTTAGTTCATCAGAAACACCTATCTTTTTATTTATGACTAACGTGCGTGGGTTTCCTCCTCAATTCAAAAGAGTGCACGCATGCCGCTCCACTAGTCCGGCCGTGTAGGTGGCTACTTCTACTACTACTACTACTACTACTACTACTACTACTACTACTACTACTACTACTACTACTACTACTACTACTACTACTACTGCACACATCGTGGACGCACGACCCACGGCTTAAGGAGGTTCACCCCTAAAATCAATAGACCGTCTCCCCGAAGGTGAAGAACCCTGATGGGATTCGAAGCAGCAGTGGTGCGCCAGGTGTTGACTCGGTTCAAACGGGCATCGACGCAGATGCTGGAAGTACAGTTTGAAGCGAAACTCAGTGTCGCGTTCACTCGAGTAAACATTATCAATCTTTGGCCCATATCGTTGGTATCATGCCTATAGGCAAGCTTTTTGAGATGGGTGAGCAAACCAGGCTTTCTGAATATATAGAAAGACAGAATTATCTGTCTCACAAGATGTGTGGATTCAGACAGCGTTTGTCTACGCTAGATATATTCCTGCGAATAAAAGATGAAGTGTTTCAGAATGTAACCACTAAAGGCGAGAACGTAGTCGCAGCGCTGGATTTGAGGCAGGCATTTGATACAATCTCTCATAGACTTACACTGGAAGAACTTCAATCATGGAATTGTGGTGCTCGAACATTCTGCTATATCAAATCATTTCTTTTCAACCGCACAGCATCCATTGGCATGAAGAACATACGCTCCCGAAAACTTCCAATGCCAAATAGAGGCACACCGCAAGGCACAGTCCTTTCTCCACTCCTCTTTAATATAGCGATGAATCGACTAGGAAAGCAGCTGGGGGGAATCCTTGACCACCAATTCGCGCTCTACGCCGATGATATCACTGTGTGGGTAAAAAAGGCTCACTGGGAAAGAAGGAGCAAACTTTACAAGAAGCGATCGACGCCGTCCAGGCGTTTGCTGAAGATAATGGCATGACATGTGCACCAGATAAGTTAGAATTTATCCGCGTTCATGGCAGAATTTATAGAAACAAATCAGCCATACAAATAAGCATAATAAATCAAACACTGCCGGAGAGACAAACGATGAGAATATTAGGTTTATGGCTGCAAAGCAATAAAAGAACAAGCTATGCAATTGAAATGCTGAAATGTACACTGAAAAACATCGCTGGAGAGATTCACAGAATAACAAGAAAGGGCAAAGGGCTAAACGAAGGAGAAACTCTACGCTTAGTACAAGCCTTCATCCTTAGTAGAGTCACATATAGACTACCATATCAGGAGCTCACACCAACGGAAATTAAAGAGATGGACTTGATAATACGGGGAGCATACAAAGCTGCCTTAGGTATACCGCTTAATGCACCCAATGACAAAGTGGAAGCGCTTGGTGTGTACAGCACTTTCTAAGAGCTTGCGGCAGCAACACTTCTCTCGCAGAAGGAACGACTGTGCTTTACAAAGGTAGACAGAGAAACCCCCACTCGCTTGGGATACGCTACTAGACCACAATACTGCCGGGAAAACATTACTACCATGGTTAGGGAAACACGCCAACACATAACCGTCTGCCCCATTCCGCGAAACATGAGCAAGTTGTACCATGGGGCGAAAAGACAAGCTAGAGCTCGCCAGCTTCAAAGACAGTCTGGCGAAAGTCACGACGTAGTATACACCGATGCCGCTAAATCAAACAAGAGCTGCGTTATAGAAGCAGTTCAGCCAATGCCGCATACCGCTAAAGCTTTCGCAGCGTCAATTAAAACAACCTGTACAGCGACGGTGGAGGCGGCGGCAATCGCGCTAGCTATTCGAACTAAAGAGGCAGAGAACGCCTCCGCATTAGTCTTGTCTGATTCCAAGGAAGCCTGCACAATGTTTTTTTTTTTTGTGGTGCACTACCGAATGTCGCCTTGAAAATACTAGGTGACAGGCTGATACAGGACCATGGTATAATTTGGTGTCCAGGCCACTAGGGTATCTCGGGTAATGCGCTGGCGCACAGTTTTGCTCGTGATTGGAGCAATCGAGTGAGCAACGACACCGATAATCAGTATGAACCATGAACTGCACGCGATATACTCCAGCATCAACGGAAGACAAGACAGCGGTATGCCCCACCGCACAAATCGCTTAATGTTAACGAAGCTCGCCAGCTAAGACAAATTCAGGTTAACACCTATCCACATTTGGAAAGGTGGCATCACATAAACCGCAATGCATATGCAAACCAATGTCCGTGGTGCGAGTCATGAACGACGTTGCAACACGTCAGATGAGACTGCCGGATCAAGCCTATGGAGGTTCAGTCACCTCTGATACTCACGCTACTGAGGGAGCCTTGGGAAGTCGTCCTCGCCCGACCTGAACTGAAAATCTAGAGGGGTCTCCTGGATCAAGTCTGGCGAGCTGCAGTGGCTACTGGTGTCCTGGAATGGGGAAACCACCCTTGACATTTTTCCCTCGCTTTTCTCGTTTTTTTCATGAATAAAGATGTTGTATCATCATCATTTTGGAGCTTTAGAATAGCGTTCTGCAAGTCTTTGCGGTGCGGTCGCTGGCACTGTGCATGCGTCAAAACGTGAGCCACCATTCACGTTCGTGGCCTGCCCGCAGCGTAGGAAATCCTAAATAGCGGGTGGCGTGTGCAGCCCACATGCGGCCTGCAAACGCTGGTTTTGAGGCTATGGTGTCGCTGCGATCGTGCGTTGCAGTTTGCAGGAGGTCAAACGCTATTCTAAAACTCATATGGTGATTGCTATGCCCGCTATGCCCGCTATGCCCGCGTCGCCCACAGTGCCAGCAAACGTTATTCTAAAGCTTCCTATTTGTTTGAAACGCAAAGACACAGGAGGCGGGACGCGTTGAAAACGCTTGCGCTCCGCTTCTTTGGCTCGCGTCTCATCGGTGTTAACCCGCGCGCCGTCTGTATTCTCGGACGCGATTGGTGTTTTTTATTCGCAAATCGCAACTGCAGCTCGCGAAATTTCTTTGTAGCTCCACCCGTATTGAACTGATTCCAGAGATTTTCGCTGTGGGGCATTCGTGAGGCAATATGCTCCTATAGTGAATCCATATAATGGATACTTAAAAAATTCCTGATCATACAGTTAATATGTGATGAGCTGTACAGAAAATGTCGTGAGGCACTGCAAACAGAAGTTGCGCTTGGACGGCGAGGAGCAGTAGCGGATCCAGAAGGGGGGGGGGGGGCGACGGTAGGGGCGACTAACCTCCCCCTCCCTTCTAAAGCTTGTGTAAGCACATCCAACCTCCTCTGTTAAGTGTCTGCCATACACCATCGCTTCAGGCTAGGACAAATTAGTGGGACAAATTAACTGTATTTATGCTGTGGTCGAACTCTCCTGATGATGTAACTATACGAAAAAGTTGGCAGATCCCACGTACAGTGGGAATCCATGGTATGCGAAGCACGAATGAGAATTGTCGATAGGCAACTTTCAAATCACCACAACGTTACGGGGTGGAGGTAAATGACGCCGTACATGACTTCCGTGTCATGATTATTATGTTTAAATGTGTCGTTTACCTTATGATTATCATGTGTGGATGTGTCGTATACATTGAGGTCACGTAACACCATATTCGGTATATGTGGAGCTAGCGAAACGGCCTGGGGTGCATCATGAAGGGCCCAATATACTCCAACGTAATCTTGACGCGCGCGCCAACTGGTCACAGCGACGCTACGTTAGCAAAACATGAGAACTCTATGGTCTGACGCCAAGCACGACCGCCGTGACAAGCGTCCGTCGGCGCGGCCCGACAGCAACCGGCGCGAAATGCGACATGCTGCTTTGGCGCCAACGTGTTACCAAGAAAGCACTGCGTCTGCCACTTTTCGAGATGGAGGGGGGGGGGGGGGGATGCCGGACGCGCTCAAACGCGCATGCGTCAAAGCAACGCAGCGCGCGCCTGCGACTATATGGCAGGGTGTGACGCGACGAAACAAACGCCGGCGCGCATGCGCGCCGGGTCTCGTCGAAGTGTATTGGCGCCTTGACTGCGGCATGTAGTCATGTTCTCACATGACACGCATCTCATGAATATTATGATTGAACCAGTCACATACCTTCGTCTTCCATTCACGTCACGTAATGTTGAAATTGACATACGTGAAGGTAGCGAAACAGCCGCAAGCGCATCATGAGTGTGGCATGTAGTCATGTTGTTACATGACACACATGTCATGATTATCAAGCTTGGATGTGTCATTTACCTATGTCGTCCATTCGCGTTACGTAATACCGAATTTGGTATATGTGAAGCTAGCGAAACAGCCGCGAGCGCATCATGAGCGTAGGATGTAGTCACGTTTTTACATGACACGCATCTCATATTTATCATGTATGCACCAGTATTATGCCTTCGTCATTCATTCACGTCCCGTAATACCAAATTTCATATAAGCTAGCGAAACGGCCGCCAGAGCATGATGAGCGTGGCATGTAGTCACTTTGTTACAATGCATGAATCTCATGATGATCATGTTTGCTCCAGTCACATACCTTCGTCATCCATTCACGAACTGTAATACCAAATTTGGTATATGTGACGCTAGCGAAACAGCCGCGAGCGCATGATGAGCATGGCATGTAGTCATGTTGTTACGTCACACGCATGTCATGATTTTCATGTTAGGGTCTGTCGCTTGAGATATCCATGCAATTATATCATACCATACCAGTTTTGCAACATGTCATGTGAACTAAATCACCGCAAGCGCTGCAAGACCATGAAATGTAAATAATGACATTCATGACATGCATGTCATGATTTTCATGTTATGACTAGTCATATATGCTCGTCCTATAGTCATATTATTCCATACCAAGTTTTGTATCGATACCATTATCCAAACGACCAGGATAGCCAAAAGTCGTAGATAGATAGATAGATAGATAGATAGATAGATAGATAGATAGATAGATAGATAGATAGATAGATAGATAGATAGATAGATAGATAGATAGATAGATAGATACGCTCAAAGTCGCCGAAGTTCACTAAAAAACACAAGAATAAGAAACCCCCCCTCCGCTTTTACTTCAAGCCCCCCCCCCCCCCCCCCCCAACCCAACGCCGACTAAATTTCCCCACCACCCCTAAAATGAGAGAGTGGATCCAGCCCTGATGAGGAGAGGACGAAAACGTTTAGACTTTATCGCGTCTTATGACGATGTGATCACATGATATCGACGCTTTGTCAAAAGTTGACTGACCCTGGAGGCAATGTAACGCTGAGTAAGGCACTGGGCGCTTTAAATGGAGAACTGGAAAGACAACCGACATCGAAGAAAGAGAATAATAAGGGCAATTAGTAAGGTTTGTGAGTATTTCATGTTCAAAAACCACACCATGATTATTAGAGACACAAAATTATTCAGGTAACGTATTATTGGGTCAAGTAAAGTGCGTAATGTATGTTGTGCTTTGTCTTTTGTTTGTTATTGTGCCTGTTATACAGACGCTTGTCCCTTAGCTTTGTTGCGTCTCAGGAGAGAATAAACTTTTTCTAAACGCAGTAAAGTGCCAGGTCTTTCGCCTTGACGTATCTTATAATACATATAGGGACTCCGCCACTAAGTTTAACTTATTCACTTCTTTGGTTGAAAGTTTAAACACCTTCAATCTCCAAGATATTCCAGAGAAGGCACGGGCACATGCGTAAACTAACAACGTGACTTAGTATTGAGTTGCAGAACTTTCACAACAGGTTGGTCACTAGGATCTTACAATATTTCATAATGCTAGAGACAGAGGCAATGTGCCAGAACCCAGCTGTATACTTAAATTTAGACTTACGTTAAAGAACTCCAGGTGGTCGAAGTTTTCGGAGCCCTGCACTACGGCGTCCCTCATTATCAAATGGGGAATTCGGAACGCTAAACCCCAGCAGTTATTGTGCTATTATTATTAGTTTTATCTGCACATAACGTAATATATGGGCATGATTATACAATAAATTTAGTACCTTGGCACCACTTGCTACTTACGAAAACGCGCCATGTCGGCTACGAAGTATTCGGACCGATACCTCGAACCTATAGCGGCTCCTCGAACATCAAACCTGCCATAACGCCGGATGCATCTGAAACAAACATTCAGTATAGAGAGAACCTGCAGGAGAAAGTTACCGATTGTACACCCATAGCCACCGAAAAGCGGCAATTTAGAACAGGCAGCGCCAGACCGTGCGAACGTGGCATCGGAAGCGCCGACGACTCTGTACGGTCGACGTCATCAGAGCAAATCGGCTCACTGAGAGCGATCGATGTTCAGATGTGCCAGAGACACGCGCTCCCGGTTCAGTATAGGCGCTTTGATTTGAGCCATCTCGTAGATGTCACAGAATAAAATGTGAAGGAATAGATGGATGGAAAAACTTTAATAATTCACCGGAAGATTGATGGCTCGAAATTAACTAGGAGTTAGAGCGGAAATAACATTATGTCTAGCTTTTGGGGTGCAAGTATGAAAACGTAATTATGAAGGGCACAAAATGATAATACAACGGTTACTTTCCTCTTTGTTTAATACTTTTGACATTACCTAGCCATATATACCTGTACT
Source organism: Rhipicephalus microplus (assembly GCF_043290135.1). Taxonomy (NCBI): domain Eukaryota; kingdom Metazoa; phylum Arthropoda; class Arachnida; order Ixodida; family Ixodidae; genus Rhipicephalus; species Rhipicephalus microplus. The sequence continues at coordinate 97,921,736 of NC_134702.1, read as the reverse complement.
ATCAAAGCACATAACATGTTGATCATGATTACAAGCTCACGATGCAGTGGCACATCAAGCTAGTTCGGTATCGTCATTGCAGACACAGAAGTGGTTCGAACAACATTACTAAGGATACCTTGAAAAATTCGTATGAACGAGGAATATTACAAAGAAAAAACTGCTCAACTTAGACAAGTCGCTCCGTAATTTAGCTTTCTACATTTCATCAAATAATGAGAACCACTGTGAGTTCATTTTGTTAGTTCTTATTAATATTGTGTCTGTTATAGCAAAGAAATGACAAGGCCTCAGATTTTCACGTATTTCCTTTTTGACTGCAGTGGGATGAGGTTCCATTTTAAAAGTCCTGCACTGAAGTGGTAAGACGCAGTGCTATTATATTTTGTACGCCATGAAACGAAAGATTGTTCTGAAGTTTTTGTTCAAACCATTTCAAATTGTGCATCGTAGAAGTGAGATTCCAAATCATCACCAGTATATCTATGAACCAAAGTGCAACTTTTTCTTTGACTAATACAAATAATGTTGTAAAACTCTTGCTTTCACCTCTGATTTATGTGCAAGTTTTCTTCCTGCTGCCATTTCATCTGTACATGGCCATTTTGCATTTCCTTGGAGCAATCTTTTACGATACAATGACTGTGGTGTTAAAGATGTTACATATCACACATGCACCTACTTCACATGCTGCAATTCTCTTACATGCATATATATCATTTTCGTTTAAACAATTGTCAATATTCCCATCGTCATAAGCAAAACTTGCAAGTTTATCATTCTTGTTTAAACAACCGCCATTATTCTCATTGTCATAACCAAACTTGCTTATTACTGGTGAAAGCTTGTAAGCATGGGGTGAGTCTGACTACTTTGAAGCCTTGCTACTATTAATGATTACTGGAATGGAACATCTAGTACCCATTTTCATTTCAAGGTTATGAAATGGATTAGGCTAGTAGATTGAGATAGATAGATAGATAGATAGATAGATAGATAGATAGATAGATAGATAGATAGATAGATAGATAGATAGATAGATAGATAGATAGATAGATAGATAGATAGATAGATAGATAGATAGATAGATAGATAGATAGATAGATAGATAGATAGATAGATAGATAGATAGATAGATAGATAGATAGATAGATAGATAGATCTACAATTAATACAAGAAGTACAAAAACCAAGCATTTTGACGGCTTATAAAGACTTCTTAAGCTGGTTCTGAATAAAATTTATTTCTCCTCCTCCTCTTTCAGCACCAAGCATAACCATGGGAAGTTTAGCAGGCCCGCGTGGTGGTGGTGAGGTTACAGGCTTATCTGTCCCGACGTGGAAGTGGCCCTTACGCGCTAGTTCACGCCCCGAAGGACCTATTGATACAGTTTTTCCATTCCGTTCATCACCTAAATCAGTGAAGTATATATGCAATGAGGGTTTTCCCGTGGCGTCCTCCAATAGAAAACGCGACCTCATGCAATGTTAGTGTTGTTATTCGCCATATATGTTTTTACACTATCATTCAGGAGTAGGATTTCTTTATTCATTGTACATGAGAATACGCGCAAAAGTCTTTCAATTCCAGATGTACGTCCGGTTGAGGTTGCTCGTAAGGTTTGCTTGAGAGCATTAATAATGCGAACGGTATTGCACACTTGTTCATGGCCTTCTACTTATTCTCTCGCAGCGAGAAAATATTGGCTCATACCAGAAGTGAAAGCGTGAAATCCAAGGAAGGCCAGATGACCCCCACTTTGCAGACAGAGGTGAGTACGTGGCATACCGTCATTATTTCCCTATTCCTTTCCCCAGTGTTCACCAGTTTTTAAAGGGGTACCAACACCATTTTCATAGGCGAGTTTACTCTGCCATACAAATATCCTGTATGTATGGGTGGCTCTGAGGAAGTGTGAAGCTCAGAAAATGTTGATAACCCATATTTTAATTTGATATTACTGTCCTTTCTTACCATGGCGCACCTACCAGCATCGGCACTAGCTTGACGTCAGGCTATAGTTCTAAATCCTGGAGACTTCACGCAGCAGTCTGGCTAGTCGAGACGATGTCAGGCATTAAAACTTCTAAAATGGCCGCTTGTACGCCACCAAAACGTTCAAAATGACTGCTTCTGCGTCACCAACAGAGCCATGGTGCGGAACCGCTGCGGAAACGTCACATCTAGCGCGAGCACCTGACTAGAAGCTCATAGCGTGTTGTGACGTCAGGCTACAGTATACTAACCAAAAGTAGCTTTTTCAAAACATACTGTAATTGCTTTCGTAAGATGCACTCACGGTATGCAGTACATTTTCCAGTCTCTCGAAGGGTTGGCCTGTCATTTCACGCAGAAGAACTATAGGTGAAAAATTTTTGCGGCTGTACCTTTTTAAAACAAAAGCCTTAGACACCCCTATAAACGAGAAAAGTGAAACCCAAAAAGTCACGTAATCAGAAATTTCGGCATGGCGATATCATAATACTATATGTCGTCTAACTATGGGACGCTATTGTACGGAATCGTCACGTGGTTAAAGGTGTACCTATTCTGGTGGCAACGCAAAAGCAGGTGACATGCACACAGCTCGCAGAACCCCGTAAGGCACAGAAATCGTTAGGGCGCGTGGGGGCCAAGATCTATATATATATATATATATATATATATATATATATATATATATATATATATATATATATATATATATATATATATATATATATATATATATATATATATATATATATATATATATATATATATATATATATATATATATATATATATATATATATATATATATATATATATATATATATATATATATATATATATATATATATATAGACATTGATCAAGACATCGAATTTTTTAGACTGCTTAACATCCCTGCGTTCCCACTCTCCTGGTACTTCCTTTGTTAGTTACGTGGTCGTGTCAAACACATATAGTCTGGCCATGAGTTCTTGTCAGGGAGCACTCAATAGAACGTATCGTCGAATGTACAATTGCGTTTAGTTTTCAGAAAAGTAAAGGTAGGCTGCATGTTGCTTAATCATAGCTTGAGCCCGCTATTTCGCTTAAGTGCAGTTTGTTTTCTGTGACTCATGGGATGTCCCAGCCAAAAAACTAACTATACAGTGGCAGTGTCCATTCGGTGTGGGCACATTCATACCCATGGTGCACAAAATTAAAAAAAAAAAGAAGAGAGAAACGCACACAAGAAGAGAACAACTACTGAACCGTTCAAGAACGCCTTTGAAAACTGCGCGGAATTCAACCGAAAAATGAGGGTTGCAAGTGTGCGCTCAAGAGTTTAACATTGTGGTGAAACAGCGCCGATGTCAGGACAAAAAATATACAGGACCCAATGCTCGCTATCAACGAATTCCTTTATGTAGAAGGGCAAGCAACAATGAGAAAAAAAAAAGGCATGCATAAACGCTATCTAGTGAAATCATGCAAATCTGCATTTGCCGCATTTAGAAACTCTTTACCGAAATTGATAAAAATGCCGACGGGCCGAGTCGCTCAATAGTACTTGTGCCATTTTTTCGATGTTTGTTCGTCTTTCTGTGTATTCTTTTAATTTTCAATAAAGAAATTCGTTGATAGCGAGCGCTGTGTTCTGTATATTCTTCGTCCTGTCGTCAGCGCTGTTTCGCCACAATGTTTGTTCATAGACCATCTAGCCGACGTAAGACCCTTTGTGAAAGAGTGTAAATTGCCACGTGCGTCGCGCAAGCATCTGACCTGCCGCGCTTTTAGGCACTCTATATAGGGCAGGCACAGACGTGTGATATCACTAGCCGACAACGTCCTTGAATGTCAAGAGCCGTAGCTCTACTATAGTGTACTAGAACTATTGCTGTACTCTTCCCGCTACATTGCTTTGCCGCGGTGGTCTAGTGGCTAAGGTTCTCGGCTGCTGACTCGCAGGTCGCAGGATCCAATCCCAGCTGCGGGGGCTGCATTTTTGATGCAAGCGAAAATGCTGCAGGCCCGTTTGCTCAGATTTGGATGAACGTAAACGAACCCCAGCAGGCCGAACTTTCCGGAGCCCCCCACTGCGGCGTCTCTCAAAATCATATGGTAGTTTTGGGACGTTAAACTCCACAAATCAATTAATCGATCAATCGATTGATCGGTCAATCAATCAATCAATGAATTAATCGATTAATCAGTCAATCAGTCAATCCTACTGCTGCAAACCCAAAAACGATATTGTTGTGTGTTTAACCTTGTAGCTAGAATGTGCGTCGTCATAGCAGTGGAAATGCACAGTGTCGGTTCGTTCTTCTCCATATTTCGCGCACACCTTTCTTTGGAAGGCGGGCACACGCACCTCGAGGCTTCAACTGAGGCCTCTAAGATTGCGCGTGGCAATCCGGATGTTATGCTCCCATAGCTGGGACGTTCCTCTCGCGCTGGCATTACGAAGGGAAATTTCGATGGCGTCTCTCTAGTTGACACCCGAAATCACCGATGCGCGGAACATCGCCCCTTCTGGCTTTCCACTGTAGTGGCTGCTTTCACTCTACAAGCTAGCTTTATTGATTGATATGTGAAGTTTACTGTCCCAAAACCACCATATGATTATGAGAGACGCCGCAGTGGAGGGGTCTGGAAATTTCGACCACCTGGGGTTCTTTAACGTGCATCTGAGCACAGGGGCCTACAAGATTTCCGCCTCCATCGGAAACGCAGCCGCCGCAGCCGGGATTCGATCCTACGACTTGCGGGTCAGCAGCCGAGTACCTTAGCCACTAGACCACCGCGGCGGGGCTACAAGCTGTCTTTAGCTGCAGCGTTCAACCAAGGCATCACCGAGGTGTGTTCTCTATTTAGTGGCTCCTACGCATGCAAGGTCCCACTCTGCTAATAAGAACAGTAAAGGGGGTTAAGCTGTAAATTACTTTTTGAGTGTAGGATATTTGGATGTTATCTAACTGCATGCAGTATCCCTGAAGATCTCTTTACGATAAATTAGTGGTGCGCTCATATGATGTTTCTTTGAAGGGAATCATCGCCGACCACAAATGACGAAGGAATAGCAGAAAAGAGCGCGGAGCATCTTTAGTCGCTCGCGCTGATCTTCGAACGTGCGTAAACTATAGTCCAAGCCAAAGCTTGTGCTTCTTTTCTTTTCGGCATTGTAATGATCGTATTTCTCTTTTTATTTCCCAAACTGCTTCTGCTTCCATCGTCGTTCACAAATTCCCACACTTGGAGACAGTCCGCGAGCGCGCAATGCAGAATTCAGAGCTCGATTAGCTGTGTCCCACTCAGACACCACGAGTCATTCGCATAGCCTGACCAGCCTTAATGCTGCCCCAAAGAAGGTCATCTGCATATGGTAATTCTCATAATAGTATAACTAGCATCAGAACCACGCTTCATGCCCTGCGTGACAAGAATAGAGAACAAAAATTTTACTGAAACAAAGCAGTATGTAGATTACCCTAGGCGGCACCCTTCTTGCAGGGCTTTGCTGCAAGCCACAGCGGCCCACCAGGCCCGACCCGCAGGTTCGCCAGCTGGGGAGGTGCGACTTGCCGATGTGACCCTGCGTGACAAGTGCAGCGATAAACGCGGTTCGCCTAAGGGCCCGCAAACGTTTTGTATTGCGTTGAAGATGTGCTCTGGCCTCACTTAGAAACAACGATTGTTTCCAGTCACGCATCGGCGTCGCGTTGCTTATTTCGGACGAGAAGAAAAAGGCTGCTGCTGCCTGCGGGACGACTTCCGGTACACGCACGCAAGCGCGCTTGAACAACGTGATCGTATTCTCAGGCACGCCGTCGCTATGACCTGTGTTGTTCTCGGCGTGATCTGCAAACTTCATCTAAATGTAGCTCAGAAGGATTCCATAAACGTAAAACAATACAACGGACTGTTTCTTTCCACCTTGTCTTCTTCTCCGTCAGTGTGAACAACCATACATTCCACGTTCGCGCACCAAGTCTGCATCATCAGATGCTGGAGAGTAGCTGGCCAAAGATGTTAAAAAAACATGAGCCAGACAAATATGGTGCACTCGCAGGAAGAAAAGCTGTGCCTGGTGGGCGCCCGCTGTCTCCACGAGAACCACCCAGATGTGATCGCGCGCCAGGCTCGGCTGCTGCAGCGCCTGCAGGTGGACAGGATCGGAGGTATGTGTAGGGAGTTTACTGATTAAATGCCTGTTGCCTGAGCCTTGATTGCCGAAACTCAACAGTGGATTGACTTGTACCAAAAAAATAGAGAAAACGGCTATAACAGGTACTACATGCGAGTGCACGCAATGTAATGTGTACTCGCAGATGAATTCACTTCATAGATGCCAAACTGGGTGAGTGGGTAAGTTGTTGATTTCAACGTGAAGCGCGTAGGAAAAAGTATGTAGCGAGTGAACAGGACTAGCGCTTTCTGACAACTAGGATGTTTATTAGGGAAAATGAATTATAATAATTGTAACTACTAACCATGCTGTGATATGTTCACCTCACTTACGCTATGTGCAAATTTTTAGGCATAATCTGTTTTTATAGATGCGTGTTTACGTACATGAATGTCGAATGTCAGTATTACAGCGCACACGAAAGCAGCAGGAAATGTGAAAGTTAAGGCCTGTAGAGCTACTTAATTATTGATTCCCCTATGGTATAGCCTCGTGCAAAGGCCTCATTCTAGGCTTTACAGCCCAATTGACCAAGTGACGTGTTCCAGTGATAAGGTAATCGCCTTCCATACATCGATGCCACTAGCGCTCAGAGCTACCCCTCAATCATTTGCGATACTCAGTGAGTGCCATGCAGTTTCAACAGAAGTGATTGTAAATGAACTTAACGTAACAGAAAATTACACGTCTGTGAATGGCACTGAAGGTTCCCGCGCGGCTTTCAGACCAAGCGTCAGTAGCAGCGTCTGTGAAAGGGAAAATGAATACCCTTGTGGTCCGCGCGCATATAGCAACGAACGATTTTACGAAACGGATATGACTCGATTTTACGAAACGGATACGACTCGATATCGTGCAGATGCACGGTCATGGGAAATTACGTTGCATTTAAATCACGTAGACATAAGATTTTATCAACACGTTCAGTCGTGGATAAGAGTCATACCTGGCCAAGAAATAATGTCTGCCCCTTACCCAAGTTTACACGTTATTAACGCCGGTTTATTCTAAAGGTAAGAGTAAAGTTATGTGAGCTACTGAAGTGGAATTATATGCCTCATGAAAGCCTAATTGTGTCACTCTATGTTCACACTTCCTATGCGCTCTTCTTTTGCGTAGATGTTAGCTGGATACTATATGTACGATATTTCAGTGCTGACTTAATAGCACTACTCTTTTTTTTTTTCAGTGTACAGAACGCCAACGCCAATAGACCGCTCATCGGTAGACTCCGGGCCAACGAGGAGAGCGGAGCCAATGCAGAGGCCATACCACGCCTTACTTACCGAGTACCCTGTAAGTAGTATTTTTGCAGAGGCCGGACTTTCCGTAAGCAAGCGAGATGAACCGTTGTCAATTTTCTTAAGCAGTATACGTGCCTCTGGTGCTTAGTTCTCCTCTGGCGTGGCGTGCAGACGCTGCCTCTGGTCCACTTCATTTGTCCAGTCGTTATACACTCCTCATGGTCGTCACAGCCGAAGACCAAATGCAGCATAACGGAAGGTCTTGCATACTACGCGTTGGCTTGATTTGCTACGCTAACACCGATACCCTAAATCAAAAACCTTTAATGAGAGAGAGAAAGAGAGAGAGAAAGAGAAAGTAGGAAATACAAGGAGGTTAAAAAGATGCACGTCCGGTTTTCTATCCTGCACTGGTGGAATAAACAGAGAGAGACAAAAGAAAGAGTGGTGGACCAAATCTCAAGCATACCAGGATCAAGTAAATGCTGTCTACAGGTGGTCCCGCAAATCTACTGACTTCAGGTATCTTTTAGGAGCGCTTAAACCACATTCTGCGCCCTCGAAGCACATGTCCGTGGTTTGGGACCTTGTTTACAGAAAATGGTCTCGAGTCCAATTTGTTCAGAATCATCCGGATCGGGCATCACTGAGCGTCATGGCTAGCTCAGCTGCACGGGACTTGTTCAATTGTCTCTTCGGTTCCGCCGGAGTCGTAGTAGAGGTGTGCGCCACACCTATGCGAAACGAATATGCCTTTGTAAATGCAACACCCAACCAAGTGTTTCATCGGAGCGTGATATTCTCGGTGGTAGCTGTAGCTTGAGCGCATGACTAAGTTTATGAAAATACGAAGTGCTGCGAAAGAGCTTGTGTTAGAGCAACATATTTTGTTGCGTCTTACTCCACGAGGAAAGCCAACTGTTTCCTGTGAGGCTTTGGTTGGTCTCGTTGCTCTTTTCCTAGACAACACCTGTCTTCTTCTCACAGTTTCTGTGAAAGTATTGGTTATGTCTGTTGCGTCTTCTTCAACATTGACATTTTATGGTGGAATCCAACCTGCCTCAAGTAGAGAAAGGCCTTCCGTGGATCACTACCGTGTTATGCCGACAAATTTTTTAGATGGGCCGACCAATTGATGCCTGATGCTGGCTATAACTTTGGCCAATGTTCGTTAACGCTCGGCTGAGGTCGGCTAATGTGCCTAAAGGCCGTTATAGTCTTCATTTATTCTCCGTCTAATAATTGAGTTCTGTACCAGTATTTTTACCTTTATAGTTGGTTTAAACTCGTCGCAGGTAGAGGAAACAAAGTGACGTTGTTTCACAGGTTCAGCGATACGGGCCCAGGTCGAGCGTGAGAGCCGCCACGGGAACCCCAGCCACCGGCGTAAGCGGCAGCAGCGTCGGCGGTGGGTCGGACACGTCGGCCGGTTGCGTCGGATCGTCGGCAGACCCACGACGTATATCCCGTTCGTCCACTGCAACGACGGTCAACTCGCGCAGCAACAGTGCGTTTCGTGCCTCTCAGCAGCGGCAGCTGCAGGCGCGCCGGCCGCACGCTACGGCCACCACGACTTCAACGGCGGCCAGCCGTGGCCACGCGAGACAGTCGCAGCCACAATCCGGGCCAAGACAGCCGACTGGCTCCTCCGCGAAGAAGACGGTGGAAGAGCGCGTCAACCGCTTCGTCAACACTTCGCGCGAAGGGAACACCTCGAAGCGATGACTAGGCCGGGGACGAGCTGCGTTGCTCGGCGTAGTTCACCTCTGGAAGAGAGCATTTGGAACCAACGCGGCTGCTGTGGTCGTAACAAGTGAGGTCCGCTGCTGGTCGTCCTGGGAATGGGCGGAACATCGTCTCTGAGAGTCCTGCAGACAAATACAACGTTTCCAGTCGACGCACAGGGTCCATCAAAATTCCCCGGCCATTATCTCATATGCATTCATTTGCCAACGTGAAATGGGAACTTTTGACGGGTCCTGTACATCTTAGTTTATAACAGTGCCATGAGTGGAGAGATATCAAGTGTTTGTGAAAATCCCACGAAGAAAAGCATTAACGTGATAATATATTGAAACGGCGGTATAACGGAATGCTGGAGAGCATATCCTCGTTTTGAAAAAAAAAAGGGGGGGGGGAAGTCATGTTCGTTTGCTCTACTTATAAAAGCCAGACAGGAGCACAGGGGAAGATGGAGGGATGAAGGGATGAGAAACTGGTGAACATGTAATATCACCTGTTCAACAAGTTCTCACCTTAAACTATACTGTTATATAGCTCGTGGTGTCGATAGTTATTCGAGTAAACGCATTTGTTGTTTCTAGCTACGCATATATGTTAGCATATTATTTTATAAAGCAAGCTTCGTTAGTAGACCTTCATTTGGTTAGTAGGCCTCCGTCATTCTCACGTTGAATCACTCTTCATGTTGGTCGCTATAGTACTACAGAGTATAACGCTTATTTTTCTTTCGCGATTGAGTAACCTTGTTCATAACGACATATGTCATTGTTGAAAGAAAGATCACTTTTGAAATTTGTACTTATGTACCCTGCATCGTTAATACTTTTTGACCACACAAAATAGGGCATCAAGTTATGCAGAAAGTTGCATGTGGGACTTCTTTCCAAGATGCTCGCAGAATAATTAAAAAAACATGTCAGAAATTAGCATCAGACACTGAGGCGTTTCGTAATTACCTCATCCGCGTCAATTAGCTACTCTTATTCTTTTGGACGTTTCGACTAGTACCACTTGTCCAGCTATAACTGCTGCAGATATAATTCACATCCAACACGCATGTTGGCAACTACCAGGTGCTACAGCGTTCTTTATTTCGTTATCATTAATCAATGTGTCACCTTATCGTGGCTACCATGTCCATAACATACGACATACCTTTTGCATTCATAACCAATTGTGAGCTTTTATATTTCATTCGCACAAAGGAGTGCATCATTACCACTAATGAGAACCTGTCTACTAGCAGGGAAATTACTCCTAAGCATGAATAGATATGCATTACATAAATAAAGTTGATATAAATATATATTGCCACGTTCCATTCTCCAAGTTTTTGTTATCGTCCCAAAACACCACACGATTCTCAGCGCAAACCGCGCCTGCAGTTTTCTAGAAGGTTCCGGACTGTAGTAGATCATTTCGATAAGATCACGCCCACTGTGCGAACGGTACAGATTGTTCTGGAACCTACACCACCGCCAGCGATAACGCTAGAGCATTCGACGGCAAGAGTATAAATGCCGACGCGCTTCGCCGCTTGTCAGTTGTTGTTGATCGAAGGCCGACGCTGCGTTCGCCGCTATCAGTCCGAGACTGCTATCTGTGCAAGACTGCTGCTGTAATTAGACTTTCCCTTTACCGGGCACAGGTTCGCCCAAATAAACAGTTAAATCCCAACACGAAGTTTCCTGTCTTCGGCCACGTCACGACCCCGTGACAATATTTAGATTCATAAATAGATATGCACCACAAATAAGAAAGGCAGGGAGTTAAACAAGGCTCGCGCCCCCTACATGGAGAACAGGTTAAGAGTTCTTTGTAAAGACGGTCGTAAGAATTTCGGTAGTCGGAGATTTGAGGAATAATGTCAGGCGGTGGATGGTTGCACGAAGCAACGTCAGTGTTCGCGTTCATTGTCATTGAAGCTGTATGGTTTAAATCGCGATTCGAGTCTGCGGATTGCGTGTCACGTCACCCTATAGGTAAGCCGTTTCTTCGTCCCAGTTTTGGTCCACGCGGAATGATTCATGTAACAACAGAGGCCCAAATCGCAGTTGGCAACGTCACGTCGGGGAACAGTGCCGAAATCTCCGCTTGTAGCGTGAATTCTGGCTGCGGAGGGATCCGAATCACGTCACATGCCAGGTGACTTATTCGTCCGGGATCACGTCCATTGTGTGATACAGCTTAATTAGCCTGCTGAATCCTTTTACGAGGAACGTATTTATGACTTACATACCACAACCTGTCTGGAGAGGGGCACGTAGCGCGGAATGCCTTCGCGCCCCTCCAGTCCGGTCGTGTCTGTACAACGGCCGCTAGATTTTTGTTGTTGTTGTTGTTATCGAGTGGCCAGGCTTGTACATACCGACAAAAACAAAACTACCATAAACTCAAGCTCAGAGAGACATTTAACTTTCGAGCTTTTCAAAATGCTGATATCTCTATTAACGAAGGCGGAGCAGAGGTTGCCAATAAACGCTGCGGTGTTCTGTTATAAGAAAATTTCGGACTTACCATGCTTCAGAGGAACAATTAGGCACAGGCTGAACTGCTACGCGTCGCCTGCAAGTGCGAAATAAAGTTTAAGGTATGGCGTTCATGCTTACATGCGATCTCATCGGTATCAACGATTCACTCCTCTTTGCGGCTGTTGAAACTTGCTGCGCAATTTCATGTAACTTATCTTGCATGTGCAACTACGAAGAAACAAAAACATGAAACGAGGGTGGACGTTATCACCTGCACATGGCCCTGCAGGCAACAGCTCTTCATTCATTGCAACTTTGTACATATTTCGGTATTTAAATATTCGTAATTAAATATTAATTAAATATTCGATCTAGTGGTGAGTTAAATATTCGATCTAGTGGTGAGTTTCGAAGTAGCAGTATACCGAAAACAAACGGAATGGTTCCACTGGATGTGCAACAGCTACGCCACTCGTCTGGCTCCCGCCCTTCGCTTCGTCGCTTGTGACGCCAGGCAGTTGTGAAGTCGCATAAATTCGGGTGTTGAATCGATAAACTCTGTTTTTCTTGCCATTACAGGCGTTTACTATTAGCCGTTCGACTTTGTTACAAATATACTGGCGAGTGAGCCCAATAGGCTCCTGTTCTCACAGACCATATTATTTGTTTTGTGAAAACGAGTCATGATTCTTCAAATTTTGTCCTTCGGTTTTTTTTCTGCGTCCTAATCGCAATTTAATCGATTCTTCAACAAATGCAACTCTCCTGATTTCTACAACTGATATGCGTTACTTTCCGAGTGACTGTTCCGCAAATGCACAAAAATTTTGCGGATATGTCAGAACATTTCGAGCACTGTCCTCGCTAGTTCGTTTCCAGAAAAAAGCACATACTGATACCGGAAGAAGTGTGCAGTATGTTAGCCCCTCACTTAACCTGCGAGAGACGGGTGCATAATTGCCAAATTGTTTAAGAGAGCACTCGCAGTTCGAATTGAGCGTAACGTTGTGAAGACAAGTACACACGTTAGACAAGCTTTCATCTGCAATTCTGCACGCAACTGTTGCTGATGAAATGTGTTTTTTTTTAAATCACACTCTTGAGTTTTCTTGAGTAGTTGGTTAATGCAATCTGCCAATCAGCAAAGCAAGAAGCGTGAGTTCAGTATGGTAATGTACCGTGTTCATTGTTCTGAATTCTCTTGGCATGCATGTATGCCATAACTAGGTCATATGTTTCAGCACCGCTTTTAGAACTAAAATAAGTTCAACATCGATATATTTAACCCGAGATCGAAAGCATAAATAACTGAGAACGCAATCGTAGTGAAAATCACAATATACGTGACAGCTCAAGTAATGAAATCGTTACTCGGCGTTTTAACGAGTGTGGTTTATTGTCGAAACCGGAAAGCGGCGGGGGAGGGGGGGGGAAGCGTTGCACTTGGCGGGCAAAATATTCATATATTTCTGCTCCATGAGTTCTAAAAAATCGCTCTCAGAAGTATTCAGCACAGCATGATTTCGTAGAAACTTAAGAGGTCTCGTCGTGGCGGCTGTATATGCAGTGCTTAATGCCCTAACAATGTAGTTATTACAATATCTCAACTTTTATGTTTCAAAACACACGTACTATTCCTACAAAATACCTGTAGAACCAGGAGAATATCACTAAAATACAACGAAAGCAGCTACCATCATAGAAGTATTATAATTTCGTGGTTTTGAGCGTGAGCACCAGATGGTCGGCAATGCATGGCGTATGAAAAGAAGTTATTTTGACGCCGGACCGGATGCCATTGCAGCTGAGTGCCTCACATTCTAAGAAATGTCGAAAAAGAGAGGCTAAAATTGCCTCGAGGTTGATGCTAACATGCCATTAATTTTTTTTCCCACTTAGTCATTCTGACTCACCTGCTTTTTGAAACCGCTTGCATGTCGTACCTGTGTAACCGTAAAGAAAACACCACGTTTCACACATACACACGCATTAAAAACAAAAGAGGAATGACGTAGGTGTTCTTAGCAAAGGTGGCTCATTTATGATAAGGGACATCCTGGGCGAAAGAGTCGGTTGTTATCTCAAGGTCGAGACAAGAGAGGTGACTTTAATTAACCTCTTCGTTGTATATTATGAATGTTAATAAATGCTTGTGATTAAACACAGTCGGCGTGAATGAGAGTGTGTGCTTTCTGTATTGTTTGGAAGATTTCCACTTATGCAGGTAAGTTTATTTCGCGAAGCGGTGCCACGTGGAGCAACGTATGCACAAACTCGTAAAATAACGGGATTGTTCGCAGCCGCTTTTGAACCATGCGTTCACACGAATTATAGATCGTTTGTTGGTATGGCGCTTTCATGCGCCGACACTTGTTGACCGCATTCGCCATTTCTGGGACACCAGCTTCTATGTCTCTGTGGGCCGCAGGACATTGTCCGCTTGTCAAGCTGACAGACTCAGTAAAAAAAGATCAACCAGATTCAATTGTTTCGCGAATATCAATGAAACAGAGAAATTGGTGTCGTTGCCTTCGGCGGGCCAATGCATTTACATGTTTTCCATGTCGTTGAGGTATCTCGTATTACTGCTGTTCGTTGAACACTCCTCGTTAAGCCTTGCGTGGTAGAGTATTGTTATTGCATCTTGACCGTATACCACTCCTATGCAAAGATTTACTAAGAACATTTCGCTTAAGATACTCCGATGTGTTGCATCACTGTTCTTTATTAAGCACACTTTGTTAAGCTTTGAGGTGGTGACTACCCTTAGTTTCCACGAAGATTCACGCTACTAAGGTAAAGCGCACGACATTTGTTGGGCTAGCATTTGGCTTGAATTTTAGTGGACCATGGAGTGGTGAGTGGTATAATATACGCAATGACTGTGGCGATGACTTTATCCGCATAGTGGCATCATCACCGACGCGCAATTTTGAATGTCCGTTCCTACGCGCCGTCTATGCTGTCTGTACATTGGCGTGCAAGAGGTGATCAGGAGGTGGTCATCCGAGTCGCCTTAGGGATCTGACGTGCAGCCACTTTTTTGCGCGTGCTGCGAGAGTTCGGACCTTCAAAATGGAGACACCGACGCTATAGCGCTTCTCGTTGATGACGTCAAGTGCGTATCGCCAATATTATGCTTTTCTTTTGAACATGAGCAATTCTTTGCCAATTTGAATATGAACAATCTTTGGCCGATTGTTCCGTGAGGGTACGGGCCGAGTGGAAAAAAATAATCATCGCCATCATCATCATCTAGACACAGTGCTCGTCATCATCCCCTTGCTGCTTGGCTCCAGCTTCTGTGGTCAATAGCGGCAGGTTTCGCAGAAGTAGATTTTCTTATAGAAAACTCTATGTATGGCTAGAGGCTATCTTGGCGTTCCTACACAGTCAGAAAACAGTCCAGCGATGACGTCGATGACATTAACGTGCACACATTTCAATGCACTGTACAGTTGGCGCCGGAGATTCTGGAGTTGTCAACGAAAAGACCTTGCTGCACCGTTAGCACACAAGGCCGATCCGCGACAATCGACGCAGAAAATCCGTGGCTCGAGAGCAAGCTCACGTGCGGCGACTTTAAAGGCGTATAAGACCGCTGCCGGACATCGGCGCGAGTAGAGAGGACGAACGAATCGAATCGCCCGACGTGAGTGGCGCGTTTTCTTCGCCGCCTTTCAGTGTTGCGGTGCGTGGGCGTTCATCATGCAAGTGCGCCTCTTCCCTTAACGGGCGGGCCAGCTGCTCCGTGTGTATTATAGTGGGGTTTGAGAGTTTGAGTGGTTGAGGTTTTCGACACCAACGCGTCGTCGTATTGAAACGATGAATACGTCCACTCCTGCGGAGGAGAACGTGAACGGAACGTGCCACAGCTCCTGCCACCTTATACCTATAAACATTATTTCTAGAATACAGAGTCGTCCAAAGCCACCTGTAGCGAAACTACGCACCCAAACCCGGACATATAATGGAACGTTCTGAGGAGCGTGGACGGACGGGTGGACGCTATGACTATGAGCGTTTCCTTCATAATGGGGGGGGGGGGGGGTGAAATGTGCGCCGTTAAATCTTCAATACCCAGCTTAGTCCTGCATGGCGAATTTGTGTATGACCAGGTTCTGAAAGCGTCTAGGTTATGAAAACCCAGTTATATGCATAATGCCAATATACATAATACATATTGCTCTGCTTGTCGTAATACTAATTATGGCATGCAATGCGTTCTTCATTCAACCATCGCTGTTTTTAATTGCACATATACTGAAATAAAAGCACTGAAACTTCATGAATTTAAAAAAAAATAATTAAAAGATTGAATACCGTCAATCTCAAAATGGGTATGATCTCAGTCTCACTCATTGTGTATTATTCTTTGATGACCTCATGGAACAAACATTTACGGCAAACTCGACTAATTCAGTGTTCTTGCGTTGACCAAAGAAAATTTAACTTGGTGGAATGAGAAACATTGGGGTGTATTATTTTGCTAATAGGGCAGAATGATATGAACAATTCTGCCTTAGAGACGTGGGAAGTCGCATACAAAATCAATGTTACATTCCGTGCATGAAATAAAGGGATTCCTTATGCGGCTTTCATTTTGGGAACGCCGTTGTCTGTGGTTGATAGTATAATATGCGTCAGGCGAAAAAGAAAAACCGGTATTTTATAATTTATTTCTTTTTATGGGATCTGTATATAAAATGGCGATAATATATCAATTACCTGTCATAATCATTACACCTGGCCCACCATAGCACTGGCCTAGCCACAGTGGCGGGAGGATCAAACCACGCCCCCAATTTTTTTTTATTCGGACGTGTATATATATGCACACAGACATAGAAACGCACATAAGGTATACATAAGGTACATCGTGCACAAAGTATATTTAACCCCACCTCCCACTCCTGCAAACAATTCAATCAGCCTCACTTCGCGGACACTGATGACACAGCAAAGTTGATGGCCTAGGCGTCGTCAGGCTATCGCATTTATATGTTTTGCAAGTCTTACGGGTATATCCCATTCTTTTTCTTTCATTTCGATGGAGGTGAATAGGCTAGAGGCCCATGCACTGTGCCGAGTCAGTGCACTTTAAAGAATACCACAGATAGTCGAAATTCCCGGAGCCCTCCACTAGGGCGTCCCTTATAATAAAATCGTTGTTTGGGGACTTAGAACCCCCGATATTTTATTGCCTCTGCTTCTTATTCAACACTTTTAGTTAAGCTTTAAGGTGGTAGTATAGTTCCATTGCATCTTGACCACACCACTCTTATACAGAGGTTTACAAAAAAGCCTTCCCTTAATATGCACGTCAGTAGCAGCGTCATCAGGAATTCTTTGGGGAAAGCGATGTTAAAGTTTTCTGAACGTCAATCGACACATTCATCACCTGTTATATTAACCCACACTGACCAATACCATGCTTTAGCTCGTTGCCACGAATGTTCTGGCTTACGCTCGCATCGGGCAGCTTCTTTATCCCGAAAACTAAGAAGCTTCACTGCATACTTAAAGCACCGTATGTCTCGGAAACATGACGAGAAAACTGCGTTCTGTGCGAACGAAAACATTCTTCTTGTTTTTTTTATCTCTTCAATACATCTGCGCACGCCTGCAGTGACCGTAGTCTTCTTAATTTTGTTATCCCCCATGGGTTTCCCTGTTCCGCAACGATATAGCTTTCTTCACTTTTTGAGAACCATGGTGTGCAGAGGCATTTATTCACTTTATGTGGCACATACCCATAAAATGAAGCGCGTGATCAGCGCTACGCGAGTGTTGGACTCAAAAGACTCGTGAGAACCACTTCGCTGTTAAAAGTTTCTGACTACGCTACTGCTCTACAATCACAGCTTCGCTGGCTTCCATCTTTACCAATGCATAGAAGCACTCAAATTTCTATCTCAAGACAGGAAGAGAGAAAAGAAACCAATTATTGGTATCCGGTTTTCTACCCAGCGCTGGCGGTGAGAAAATAGCGGCAAGAAAGAGGGTGCAGAGAGAGAGAGAAACAGAAATGCACGTACACTCACGAGAAAACAAAAAGCGTACACGGTAAAGTCGTTCTGGCTACAACCATTCAGAAAGGCAAGTCGATCGCAAAATCCGCAGAGGTTGATTATCTCATTTGCTGAGTTCCTTGCGAAGACATAGTCACTGTTCACTATACTCTAGGCAGTCACAAAGGATATGTATTTCTCAAAAAGTGCCTATAAATTCTCGGATTAACTTTCTACGTTTTCAGGTGGGGGTAACTTTAAATTTTATAGCTATCTTGTTTTTGATTATTTCTCCTTACTATTGGACATGTAGCCAGTCGCTGTATACCCCCCTCGTCGGCCAGCGATTAACCCCACGTTGTATGCAGCAAAATTAACGTGAGAACTGTAGCGCTATCACTAGCCGACACTTTTCATGAGACATTAAGATAATGTTGTTCCTCCCTGGCGATCTTTTTAAAACCGTGTTCCGACGTCATGAACAACATCAGGTAGAAATGATGTGCCGACATCAGCCTCTGGCATATATTAAACCATTTCTTGCTGCTTATCCTTTCCCAGTTTACCGAGACTGTATTTACTCGATAAATGTCCCCCCAGAACTCTATATATACAGTCGTCAACTGTGCCAGCTGCCTTCAATGTCCCAAAAAGTGTCCTGATTTACGCTATGTAGTCATCACACCCACCATCATCAAGATCATTGCCTGAAAAGACCACGTATAAGGGTATTCTTAAGTATGCTTTTTTACACGGCTTAAGAACAAAAATGCTGTCGTCATATCACCTGTGTCCTTTAGACACTATGGTGCTCTTCCAAAACACCATTACTTTTTGTAAGGCTGGAGGGTGATAACAAGGGGACGAAGTTGAGTACTGAACGGGGATGGAACCCGTGTTTTTGTCGCCATGAACGCCCAACCAAAGAGCTCTAAAACACCTTCAAATGCGAAGCATTTCTTAGCGAACTTCGGATCTATCTATCTATCTATCTATCTATCTATCTATCTATCTATCTATCTATCTATCTATCTATCTATCTATCTATCTATCTATCTATCTATCTACCTATCTATCTATCTATCTATCTATCTATCTATCTATCTATCTATCTATCTATCTATCTATCTATCTAGCCACCTACGACTTTTAGCTCTCCTGGCCATTCCGATAATGGTATCGATACTAAACATAGTATGATATAACATGACTGTATGAAGAACATAGCTGACTAGCCATAACATGAAAGTTATGACATGTGTGTCATAAATTTCATGATTTACATGTCATGGCCTTGCTGCTTTTGCGGTGGATTAATTCACGTGATATATTGCAAAACAAGTATGGTATGACATGATTGCATGGCGAACACAAGCGACAAACTTTAACATGAAAATCATGACATGCGTGCCATGTAACAACATGACTACATGCCACGCTCATGATGCGCTCGCGGCCGTTTCGCTAGCTTCACATGTACCGAACTCGGTATTACGCAACGCGAACGGACAACATAGGTAAATGACACATCCAAACAAGATAATCACGACATGCGTGTGATGTAGCAACATTACTACATAACATACTGATGATGCGCTCGCAGCCGTTTCGCTAGCTTCACATGTGCCGAATTCGGTATTACGTGACGTCAATGGATGGCGAAGGTATGTGACTGGTGCAAACATGATAATCATGAGATGCGTGTCATATGAAAACATGACTACATACCACAGTCAAGGCGCCAGTACATTTCAACGTGACGCGGTGCGTGTGCTCGCCGGCGTTCATTTCGTCGCGTCATGCCGGCGTTGCCACGCCAGGCGCCAGGCGCCAGTCCTGCCATATACTCGCAGGCGCGCGCCACACTGCGTTGCTTTGACGCATGCGCGTTTCAGCACGTCCGGCGTCCTTCCGTAACGAAAAGAGGGAGACGCAGTGTTGTCTGGGTAACGCATCGGCGCGAAATGCAGCATGTCGCATTTCGCGCCGGTTGCCGTCGGGCCGCGCCGACGGACGCTGGTCGCGTCGGTCGCGCATGGCGTCAGACTATAGAGTGCTCGAGTTTTGCTAACATAGCGCCGCTGTGCCCAGCGTGCGCGCGCGTCAACGCTACATTGGAGTATATCGGGCCCTTCATGATGCACTCGTGGCCATTTTGCTAGCTCCACATATACGAAATTTGGTGTTACGTAACGTCAATGGATGACGAAATATATGACTGGTGCAAACATGATAATCCTGACACGCGTGTCATGTAAGAACGTGATAACATACCACGCTCATAGCGTGCTCGCGGCTTTTTCGCTAGCTCCACATAAATTTAGTATCATGTGACGTGAATAGATAGCGAAGGTAAACGACACATCTAAACATGATATTCATGACACGGAAGTCATGTACGGCATCATTTACCTCCTCCTCGTAACGTTATCCTGATTTTAAAGTGACATATCAACATTTCTCAGTCATGCTTCGCATATAATCGATTACCGCTGTACGTGGGATCTGCCGATTTTTTTTATACACACCAAAGGCCCGACGGTGTCTCTCCGATGAGTGTAATTCGATAAACAAAGAAATTAATAAGCGTTTTTAGGAGCGAAGCTCCTTAAGGCGTGGGCTGTGCGTCCCCTGTATGTAGCCACCTCTCGTTCAGTTCTAAGTATTACGCTAGCCACCGCCCGATCTAAAGGGTACAGCCATATCCATCCGTCCATCCGTCCGTCCGTCCATCCATCCATCCATCCATCCATCCATCCATCCATCCATCCATCCATCCATCCATCCATCCATCCATCCATCCATCCATCCATCCGTCCGTCCGTCCATCCATCCATCCGTCCGTCCATCCATCCGTCCATCCATCCATCCGTCCATTCGTCCGTCCGTCCATCCATCCATCCATCCATCCGTCCGTCCGTCCGTCCGTCCGTCCATCCGTCCATCCATCCATCCGTCCGTCCGTCCGTCCAAAAGATGCAAGATGTTATAAACTAGACGGCGGTACGTGTAGTTGATTATGAAAGATGCGAGGTGTTATAAAATAGGAATGATGCCACATATGGCGCGTGTCATCGTTCGATATAGTGCGGCGACGTACGCTAGGGGGAGCGTTGCAATAAAATCGAGTGGGCAAAATGTACGGAGGATTCATGGTTTACCAGGTTTACCTCCGGAGCTTCGCCCACTCATCATCATTCACTTCGTGGATATGGCGGCATTTTTTTATGTGCGTTCTATCTATGACACCTTTGTAACGCTTGTCGTAAAATTCTCACTCCTCCGCTGCAGCCGTTGCTTTGGTATTGCACCCAAATAACCCTACTGCAATTGTTCGCTCCCACTGTCTTCTTTGCATGTTCAGCGTCAACTGAGCCTGATAAAGACTACAATCAGTGCTGCGAACGTGGACAATAAGTGTCATCGAAGCCGGGTAGGCAAGGCACGATTGCCATAATCGCTGTGCCTAGATGATGGTCGCGTATACAGCAATAAAAAGAAGAAGAAAAGAGGTGCAAGCCGCTTACGATGCACAAAAAAAAAAAAACTCGAAAAGGTCACGACACATTAAACGCTGGGGAGGCAAAACGACCGGTATGAGAGCGCAGCCTGCCTTGCATAATAACGCACCCGTAGTAGACAAGGCGGGCGAGCGTTCTCTTGTGGCGGATGCAAACGCTTTCTTCACGGATGTGCCATTGACCTCGGAGCCACCCTAAAGTTGGCCGATAGGTATGGGGCACATCACACGGATGACTCTGCCGCTTCGCTTCGATTTTTCATTTCGCTCTCTAGCTTAGCTTCCTTCACCCACCCCTCTTTTCGCCAGAGGTGCACACAATGAGCGCTGCCTGTTCCGTGAAATTTATTGAAAGTGAGACGCTCGCCCGCATTCGATGAGGCCCTAATGCCTACTCGGCGGCTCGGCGAGGATTCTCGGTCACGCGCGCGTCTTTCGTCTGCGGCGTCGACGGAGGCGTCTTTTGAAAGTTTTATTACGAATATCTCACAAGCTGCCCGGATGTGGGGGCCGTACGGACTGGAAGCTCTCTTCCACGTATTCTGTAGCCGATGTAGACTGCGCTCACGAGCGTGCACCCAGACGTCTGCTGTCGCGGACAGCGGGTCTGCCGGTGGCAACCGAACCAGCAAGGTGGCTTGCTTTACTGACATGGTGATAAGAGGTGGGTGCCGAACCCCGTTTTTTTTTTTTCGGGTGCCTCCACGAACGCTCATCATTAAAAGAACACACGGCGTTATCGTCCCCTTGGTGATTCCGGAAAGAGTCGCCGGTTTTTCTGAGAAGGTTTCAAATCCGTGAGAAAGTGAGCTAGTGAGTGAGTGGAAGAGAGAGAAAGATGCAGACGACAGACGAAAGCAGACGGCCACTTGCAGTTGCAGCTGAAGGACGCGCAACGTACACCGCTCCTGGAAGATCGGCGCGGCGGCGTATTTGTCGACATTGCGCATCGCGGGTTGAGCCACCGCGAGCATGCACAGCTGTCACGATATGTCGTGTGGGGAGTGATGATCACACGCTGTGGGGCGTTACCCCCTCCGAGAGGGGTTCGACCCCACTGTTCCCCTCTTAGTAAGGGGGGGACGAAACCAACGTCGACGGTGGCACCTCGACCGCATCCAGGTGCGCGCCCTTTCTCCAAGGACGTACAGGAGGATCTCGAGAAGAGCGGTTGCGTCGGTGCTTCTTTCCTCCACTTTCGTCGCGTCTTCTCCTCCCTCCGTTTGGGGTCTGGGGCCAAAGACAACAGGCAAAAAGAAATTTCCCAGCGGGTCTTCGCTCCCCTCTCTCTGTCTCCGGAACGCCCCCTCTCACAACGCCGTACTTTCTTTTTCGTTTCGTTCCGGCCAGCGCGGGAGCAACCCGACTGCCGCTAGACTAAAGCAGAGCCGTTTGCCGGCCCGCAACAGAGTGCGGTCGTGTCAGTATCGCAAGCAAGAAGCATGCCTGCCGGATTCGCATCCAGTATCCTCGCCTGCGTCGCGTTCCTGCTCCTCACTCATCATGCAGCGCGAGGTAAGTCTCCGTCTGCTCCTTTGTACAGAAAGTCTACGCAACTGAACTTTAACGCATACGTTCCGTACCGAGCAATGAAATGTTACTTTTATCGTTGCACGAAAGCGATGTGCAGTGCGTGAAGACCGACGAAAGCGTTGTCGTGAAAACTGACTTTCACGAAATCGTGTCGTTTACGGTCACAAAGCTTTGATTTTTTTTTTTTTTGAAACCTGAAAGTGGCGGGAAAAGCTACTGGACGATGCGTTACTTGCAAAATTGACTGCGTTTGCTGTAAATCATTCTCCTTTCGCTTATGATTATCCACTGGGAAAAAGTGTTCTGAAGTTTGCAGCCGTACATTCAGTGGACTGTCCACTCTATATGCAACGATTTTCACATCCTCAATATACATTTCCTATGAACGTGCACATAGTTAATGCACACACACATTAAACTGAACATTTAGTGTATATTATGTAGAGCTTACAGGGGACAATTATAGAGGCCATCACGGAACCCGCTGCGGAAAACCGCGCGTATCTGGGTAACGATAGTATTGCTGAAGTCTCCCAGCCGTCACGGACTACCAAAGTGACGTGGAGATCGCTACAGTTTTTGAAATCGACAGGCCTTAGTGATCGAGTTGGGGATGTAATTAATGAGCACACGTGTTCCACGCCGATAGCGATTTCCTGCCTCTTACTTCCCTTCATCATTTAATGTATTTCCCCCTGAGTACTCTAGCGAACCTGACGCTGGTCTGGTTTACTACCCCGCCTTTCCTGTGTTTAGAACAAATGTTCGGCGATTTACAGTACGTGGTGTACTCAACTATGGGAGTGCAATTAGCCGTCCCAGTGCGCGCTCATTGCGCGATTCGTCTTATCAAACAGGAAAGCTTGTTTGGAAAAAGTTGTTAACGATTTAGAGTACTTGATACTCTACTAAGGGAGAGCAAGAAGTCGTCCCGTGGACCCCACATTTCATGAAGCTGTGTCGCCCTCACCAATCAAAATAATCTTATTCAAAAAGATCACCGGCTATGCAACCAAGTTGAAACATGTTGTCTCGGTGTTTATAACAGGTTTTATCTGGATATCTCATTTAAGTCTTTCTTAGTTACTGGCTACATAACTCCAAAGTTCTTAATTATATGATGTTTGCCACACGTGTGTTTCACTCTTTATGTTGAGCAGAACATTCGTAAGAAGTGGAATATATGCCCGATTTCATTGGCACATATGTTTTTCGCTCGCAAATTACTTATGTTTGGGGAACCAGTGCTGAGGTTCGTATTTCCAAACGCTCCTCGACTCCAAACTCGACCTCAAGGGATCCTTCAGACTTTTCGCGCTGCCGCAATCGCCATGTGAAACCGTCCTCAAGGATCCCTTGATGTCGAGCTCAAGTCGAGGAGCGTTTGTGAATACGAGCCTAAGGCTTGCCAAGTTTCTGTGGCACGAATGCTCTGGAAGCTTTTGCGCACACAGTACGGACGAGTTTTGGTTTCCTCTACAACTTTGTCGTAAGACGCTAACGCTTTTAGAACGCTGTTAACATTAGTGAGGTCACAATAACGTCTCGGCAGAAAGCTGACCTAAAATAAATATGAACAGTACAACACCCATTTACTTTGATGTGCTGTACTTGGTTTCTCACTACAAGGAGCTTACTCATCACTCCAGAGCGTATTACTGATCCAATTACTTTACTCTTCCTTAAGGAGTACCATGTACCGGGTATATTTCCTTTATTTTAACCAACATTTTAAAATATTACGAGTGAATGTACTTCATCTTACATGGTAATTCAAATGTCCACATGTATCCCGGCTGCGGCGACTGCATTTCCGATGGAGGCGGAAATGTTGTAGGCCCGTGTGCTCAGACTTGGGTGCACGTTAAAGAACCCCAGGTGGTCGAAATTGCCGGAGCCCTCCACTACGGCGTCTCTCAGAATCATATGGTGGTTTTGGGACGTTAAACCCCACATATCAATCAATCAATGAATCAATCAATCAATGAATCAATCAATCAATCAATCATTCAATCAATCGAATGCCCACATGTAGTTATAATAATAATTGTTAGGATTTAACGTCTGTTAACGTATAGGAAAAAATGTTATTTGCACTGTTCTGCGCGTAATTAAACTTGTAATAATTGATCTTGGGTCACTGAAACCAATAAAAGTTTGTAGACCGTCTTTGAAATGGTCTAGTCGAGCGTAGAAAACTTAGTTGTACAAGATGTGCGAACATGCATTACTCCTTTGTAGGGCCCTTCGAAAGTGAATCTAGCACACTAACCCACTCTATAATGACAAAATATTATATTGTACTTTCTTCATATGTCATGGTTATCGCCCTGTGGACGTCACCACATTCTGCATTTCGTGCACAAGCACTTAATGATAGTGCCATGCTTTATCCCATGCGTTCTTAATGCTTTTTTTTTTTTTTTTTTTGCAGCCGTGCCAACTACCACGCTTGGGCCACCGACGGATGGCGACGTCCATCCACACCACGACAGCGTCGGCAGCAGCGAAGGTGAGTGTCTGGAAACGGGCGCGCGCTCGCGCTTTTTTTTTTTTTTTCTTTTTGCCCACCACCCTGCACCCATCGCCCCGTGACACACGATGTCACAAAACAAGTCAAGGTGACCGTGGCTTCATCTCCTCCTGGTTTTCATTAACATTGGGCCAAACAAAGAAGCAAGCCTTCGGAAATTCTCTTCCTTTGTCCCTCAGTTGACGTAATTAAAAAGCTGGCCTCTATCGGTGAAGCCATCGACAAGAAAAGCTGGGAAGCCATGGCTTTCGCTCGTCGAGACACGTTCTCGTGCGACATCATGATTGACTTTAACATGAATATATGTTGCGTACCATTCGTATGCCTGTGAATCCGCCATACTGGTACAGTGCTTGCGGTATTCGGCTGCTGACCCGAAGGTCGCAGGTTTAATCCCCGACGCGATAGTCGCATGTCGGTTGAAATGAAATGCGAGATTTCCATGTACGTGCATGTACGTTGTACGTGCACACTGAAGACCGTTGGATCACCATATTTACGGAGCCCTGCACTAGGGCGTACCCCGTAAACCGTATAATACACAAAACCCCGAAAATTATTATTCTTAACGCTTGCGACATTACTTTTCATTCTTGTGTGAGTTTACTAGGAACACTCCTCACATCCACCCACCCACTCCACAAACACGTTACAAAGCAAGTAAGCCATAATTTGCACACATCCTCAGCCCGAACAGAAACAAAGGGCGTAGTTAAATACATGAATGCGCGTATTATCATCTAAACTTTTTTTTTTGATCACGGGGTCCCCCAACAATTGAAGCAAGTCATTCCCGTCACGAATGTCCCCCAACAAAGAACACCTCATGATACGAACGCTCGCCCAATACTTGAGCATAAGCTTGCGCAGCATGGTACCCAGTCACCCTCTGTCTTGTCAATTTGAGTGTATCCAGATTCGCTCAGCCAGGTTTGTCTATGGTAATTACAACTATAAAAGCAGCATTCCTTTAGTTAAACGACAACCTTGGCTGGAAAACCCTAGCCCAAAGCCGCTTAGCAACGAAATTCGAACTTTTTGTTTACCGTATTTACTCTTATCTCACTGGTATTAACAAACAATTGTAGCTTTTTCCCCCTCATTTAACCTTAGCGCGTTGTGGTCATGACTGTAAGGTACTTGAAACGCAATGTCGCACTAATGTGTTTTAATATTCATTTTTACGCACATCTCCATGCATTGGAACAGCCTTCTTAAAAGTATAGCTGATTAAGAAATGCATTCTCCCAGTTTCAGTTGTTTTTGCATTCAAATTTCCCGTGAGCTATAAACTAGCTGTTCCCCGCCTTTTGCTTGTGCTGTCTTTTAATTTTTCTTTCCTTCTCTTGATTAGATTGTGCGTGTAATATGTGTTGACACTTTTTCTTCATGCATACATCGCTTTGTTATTAGCTCGTTTTTTATTTTTGTATTTGTGTAAACATATGTTTTTGTACGTGACCATTTTCTTTTCATGTTACCCCCTGCAATAACGCCCTCGTGGCGCTGCAGGCACTTGTATAAATGAAATAAATAAATAAATAAATAAATAAAATGTCGACGCGGTTTATGTTACCATGAATATACAGTGTCTAGCATCGTAATAATTGTGTATCATAAATTCCGAGCCAGTACGTCAACGAGAACGTATTTGGTCGGTGTAGTTGAACTTTTTTTTTTTTTCAGCCAATTTCACGCTGCCAAAACTTTAGGGCACCGAAGTTCTTAGCGCTCGTATGTATGTGATTGGCTAGCGAGATCACGTGATGCCGTAAGTTTACAGATGATTTTAAATACGCACACTTACACATTTCGAGCATCATTAACATTACTTATCATGATCATCATCGTCACCACTTCTTTTGATTTATTTATTATACACCCCTCAGGTTACATGGCCTTCGCGACAGTTGAAGCAACAACAACAGCAACTTCTTCTTCTACTACTACTACTACTACTACTACTACTACTACTACTACTACTACTACTACTACTACTACTACTACTACGACCACCACCTATTGCTACAAATGTCTGGAGGAAACGCTTCAGTGATGTACGCGACAGCATTTGCATGTAATTCTTGTCATGAACAGACAGTCATATCCTTCAAACTATCTCACCAACCCATGACAATTTTGGTCTACATCATGCTAAGGAGGGGCGCACGAGAGCACGCTGACGTAGTCAACTAAGATAGATAGATAGATAGATAGATAGATAGATAGATAGATAGATAGATAGATAGATAGATAGATAGATAGATAGATAGATAGATAGATAGATAGATAGATAGATAGATAGATAGATAGATAGATAGATAGATAGATAGATAGATAGATAGATAGATAGATAGATAGATAGATAGATAGATAGATAGATAGATAGATAGATAGATAGATAGATAGATAGATAGATAGATAGATAGATAGATAGATAGATATTCTCGCCATTGATAAGGTCCGGGAAAGGCGACAGGCTTCGTGAACAAGTACAAAAGCATGTTGGAAACAGTCATTTACGAAAGTGAAGTGACCTCTCCCACATCGCTTCGTCTGACCACTCGCGACACTTTTACTTTCAACCGTCTACACCTTGGTCGTTGTTATTCCAACAGTTTCCGTTAGAGGTTCGTCCTGTCAAGCTCGGCGAAAACACACGAGCCTGGTCGATAGAGGAAAAGCGGGGAAAGGTAGATGAATGAAGCGCGTAAGTTTTTTTTTTTTTTTTTTTTTTTGCCTTTTCTGTTAAAGATTACGCCGATTTTCATAAATGAATTATTGGCCGTCGTTCAAATGCACGTGTTGAGTGAATGGACATACCGATGCCATAAACTTACTTCTGCTGGCAGGCAGGTGCAAGGATTCTCGAAAGTCGAAAGACGCTTAATAGCCAAAGTTTTCGTAGCCAGGAATTGAAAGGCGCGTTGCGGTTATGTTTATGCAGTGGCGTGCAATTCGCCTCTCCTCGCTCATGCTCGAACACACCGGCCCAAGACGCAAAGAATTAGGGGGAAAATGTTTTCCAAACTTCCGGTTTCTCTATAAGTTATTCCATGAACTCCTTCACGGCATTTCTTTTTGTGGAGGGGTAAGGAAAGAAATGCGATCAGTTGTATCAAAGGGAAGCCGCCGGAAGCTGCCGTCGAAGCCGCATGTATACACACAACACACCGTGGCCAAACCTGTTTCTCGGTGTTCGGTCCCAGCCTCGATTAAAGGTACAGTGAAGTCGCGTGTACCGCCGCACTGCACGGAACAAGTGAGACATTACGTAAATTCACATCCTCTCCTTCTCGACTACAAGCGTACCTGCTGAGAGAAAGATTCCTCGTTGAATTGCGTAAGCATTAGCTGATTCTCGCGGTGCTTTCCAGTCATTAGGCACTCTCCGCTCTTCTCCAGAAAATGAATAATCACTTCATCTTTTGTTGCAATCGTTTTTTGATTGCTACAGAACTTACAAAATTAGAGTAGGTAAAGGAGTGTAAACCATGACCTCTCCACAGCAAAATAATTAAAATGAAACAGAACAAAACAGATAATCGCTGCATTTACATCAGGCACCTGTGTTAAAACCAATCTAATTCGTATAAACTTCGATCCAGAAGAAGTAAACAACATATTTATGCCTAACTTCGCCTGTTATACAGTTCACGTTCGCATAGAGCAACTACCCATGAACCTCATTGTATAGTTTCTTCAGGTTGCTCTTCATCGGTACGTGGTTGTACTAGCTGGTGGAGACTATGACATATTTCAATGAAGTGATATAGATAGCAATGAATGTAGAGAAGACTGCGGATGAGGTGGCTTACGAGCACACGACGGGATGCATACGTACAGCCTCCACCGTGGCTCTGGCGCTTTCGGGAACCAGCAGACGTAGAACACGAGTACGAGATAGATAGATAGATAGATAGATAGATAGATAGATAGATAGATAGATAGATAGATAGATAGATAGATAGATAGATAGATAGATAGATAGATAGATAGATAGATAGATAGATAGATAGATAGATAGATAGATAGATAGATAGATAGATAGATAGATAGATAGATAGATAGATAGATAGATAGATAGATAGATAGATAGATAGATAGATAGATAGATAGATAGATAGATAGATAGATAGATAGATAGATAGATAGATAGATAGATAGATAGATAGATAGATAGATAGATAGATAGATAGATAGATAGATAGATAGATAGATAGATAGATAGATAGATAGATAGATAGATAGATAGATATTCACTCAAATATCCATCTTCAGCAAGTCGTTCGGACAAAGTAGACGTCCCGCCTTCCTCTTCGTCGCTTACCGAGCCTCAGTGAGTTTGCAAGCTCGCATAAATCAAGCAAGTACTGAGCCTGCAAAACAAATAATTCCCCTGTGAACTCATTTCAGTTTCTTTCTTACTTAACAAATTAAACATGTTCAACGACTACAATAAAGTAAATGAGCAATAGCGTAGACGCGAATACGATTTAGGGCGTTTGACGACGCTATGTATACCTGTCGGTAGGAGCCTGTGCTCTCTCGTATTGTCTTGCAAGTTCCGTAACTCCAAAGCGTTTATTTCCCGCGCTGCAGCTCTCCTTGGAGACTTCTTTTTCCATTTCCTCCTTCTTTGTCCACGCGCTCGTGCCTCGAGAGCGCCTTTTGATAAATGACCGCTAGCCGTTTCGAGACAATCCAAAAGAAAAAAAGAAACGAGCCGGCCGCTATTATAACTCTGAGCGTTCCTCATTACGGGTGCTGCAGCGGGCGCAGATACGACCACCGCGGAGCACCGAGAAAGCCGCGGTGTGGCCAAATAATACAGAGAGAGAGAGACAAAGGGCGATGAAGAGAAGGTAAGGGTGAGGGGGGCCTCTTCGGCAGGGGCCGCAAGGTCAGGTTCATTGCTGAAGAAAGCAGCAACCTGCGTTGCTGTTTTCTTTCTCTCTCTCTCTCTTTCTCTCCCGCCTTTTTCTTCGGCGTCAGTATGCCGGCTGAGTATACCCTTACCGGAGAGCCGCCGTCGGCGACAACGCTGGGACCAAATTGCGGGCGCAATTAAACGCCGATCCCATGTCCTTGTTATACGTTACTTTCACGTAGACGATGCAACCCGATGCAACACTACCGTGTATTACCTGATGTACCGTGTATCCGGACGGGTGGCCTGAACCCGGAGGCTCCACCGATTTGTCCGTTCCCCGCAGAGCTGATCGGGCGAAGTAGTCGCGTAACACACTAGCACATGATCAATAGTACTACTGTTACTATTAGTAGTAGTACTAGTAGTAGTAGTAGTAGTAGTAGTAGTAGAAGTAGTAATAGCACTAAGAATAATAATGATAATATTAGCAACAACAAGAGCAATAAAGGCCGTATATTTCGTTCATAACGGTAAACCAGTCGCTTCCTCCAATTATACAATTCTGGAAAGAGAATTTTTGTTCATTCAGAAGAGCACCGCGACGACATCCTATTCTCATGAGCTGAAGCTTGCTCGTAGTAACGAATTCTTTACGAAAACGACAAAGACTTAAATTTTGAGAAACTAACGTCATTATGCATGGGCGCCTTCTTAGCGTATCGGGGGAACAAAGCCACCGCGTGATTTTTCAACAGCAAACCGGACAGTCTCAAGCATAAATATTTGCCGAATACGCATATATGTCGTCTGGCTGTCGGATTTTCTGTCCTCCGTACCTTATATATATATATATATATATATATATATATATATATATATATATATATATATATATATATATATATATATATATATATATATATATATATATATATATATATATATATACTCCCAAGAGTATACGCCCGAAACGCAGCTTATGTATATCAGGCTTAGCTGAAACCTCCTCTCCCCTCCTCCCTAACATTCTGTAACTGCCTAGCCAAGCCATATTTCCGGCCCAGCATCAAAGTACGGTATCTTAATCCCTCCACTTTCTCTCGGCCACGCGCCGCTAAAGGAACACGCCTTTGCAGACTCTTCCGGTAAGAAAGTGCAAGTCTAAAAATGCAACACAACGCCATAATCTGCCGTTGAACCCTCCCATACACCGCACACTACCGGCAGCGCCCTCCAGTGCGCCATCCGGCTGTCTCTGCAGCGATCATCTTGGAAGCGACTCAACGCCGACGTCAGTGAACAAATTGTCGGTGGGGCAATTAGGCCTAAACGGTGACCGTCCTTCTTCACCGCCCATTTACTTTCACGAGTGGCCGTGCTCATGGCGTGCGGCCGTCGTGACAATAATGACCTTCCCGCTTCTTTCGGGGACGATGTGTGGCCCTGCGGTGTGTAACAACTCTAGAAAAGGCAGCGACCGGCGGGCCTTTCGATGCTCCATTTATCTTCCTCGGTTGAAGCATTCCCCGCTTATGAAAAGTTCGTCCTACATGTTTCGGGGTAGCCACCTTTCTTTCAGTCTTGAACTTGTCTTCGTTCGGAATTTTCTTCTCGAAAAAATCCACGAGCGTTTCATTTGCATGTTCAGGTTACGGTCAGGTGCATGGACATTTTTTTAGTTATTTTTATGGTGCTTAGAATTAATCGCTGTTGAATGGGGGAATTCCTTAGAGATCATCCAGCCATGTCGAGAATTCCTCCACCGTTCGTTGCCTCAGTTTCTCCATCCGTGGAGGAACTCTTCAAGATGCTGAGCTTTCCTAAGGTGTCAACAAGAGTTCACGTGATGTTATATTCGATGTTACATTCTCGTTGGAAAAATAACTATCTGTTGCGCACTAAAACCCTCACTGTCCTGTCACAATAACCTGCATCTGTGCATTATTGAGTACCATGGTTTCACCCATGCTGCTCTACATAAGTCACAATATCTTGGCGGGCTAGACCAATAATCCTTGTTTTGTGTCTCATCTTCCCCCAAGTATGCTTGAGAAACTTGCTTTGTGTCAGAGGAGAAGGCAGCTGGGGAGATCAACCTAAGACGTGCCCTACACTGAGAGGAAAGAAGAGAAACTTCGACACGTCACACGAGCACTTATATACCACCGTGAGCTTCAAACCTCCGTCGTCGTCTTCTATTACGGAATGTGAACCATGACAAAACTCTGTGCTGCCTTCACAACACTGCAACTACATGCAAGCCACAGTACAAAGCCACTTCCCGCCTCCCACCCCTTCGTGCCCTAACTTCTCTTCTTGTGTTTACTTTGGATGTTATAATATACAAACACCTTGTATAATATCCACCACTTTTTATGCCCTAATTGTCACAGTAGTCTTCTATGGAGCTTTGAAGGCTTCATGTTCGCCATCATACTCCCCCTCCGAGTGGTTAATATGCGTGACTCAGCGAAATTGCGCTGCCGAGACAGTGACGTCAGCCTCTGTGTTACCGCGCAAAAATCCAAAAAGTAGCAGCTCTATCTGTGTAATGAAAAGGCCCATACACAGCTTCTCTGATTTAATAAATGTTTGGTCGTTTTAGAATTCGACAAAATACTGGAATTCTATCCTGTCAAAAACAGCACCACGAGTGCTATAGCCCGTGTGTCTTGCTCCTTCCATATTGTCGCATCTCACGTGATGCGACATGGTCTATTCCTATCGGGGACACTAGATTATGCACATCTAATATTGTGTGCCCCCTAAGTGCAAATTTATGGGTAAGCATTGTTCGTACCATACACGGTACAAGTCTGCCAAAAGTAGTCATGACCACGAGTACTGTTCCATGCAAATCTGAATGTCATTCTGCAAGACAGTGAAATTCGAATATGCCCAGCTCGCAAATGTTCTTCCTTGACTGGTATGTACATGGCTTAAACATCCAGCTTTGCCTGCAATGAAACTCTCGGCAACCACGAACTAATGGCAGAACAAAGAAAGTAATCGAGTTCCCCGCTTGTCGAGATCGTTCTTTCATCCCTTATGCTCAGTAACTTTCACGAATGAAGAGCGTGCAGTGAAGACATAAGCACACTCCCAACGTCCAGCCCGCCTGGCGTGACCCACGACACTGCTAGTCGAGAAAATTGCTTTACTCCAGCAGTGCACACGCCGGTTTTGATAGTTGAAACAAGAATCGGGACACGTACGTTCCCTTATAACCACCAGACGCCGCAATCTCGATTCCTCGGCCACAGCGATTACTGCACCTCG
Organism: Rhipicephalus microplus; assembly: GCF_043290135.1. Taxonomy (NCBI): domain Eukaryota; kingdom Metazoa; phylum Arthropoda; class Arachnida; order Ixodida; family Ixodidae; genus Rhipicephalus; species Rhipicephalus microplus. The sequence continues at coordinate 97,888,368 of NC_134702.1, read as the reverse complement.
CACAGACGTGGTATGCGCCTGAGAACACGGCATAACTATCTACGACATAATACACACCCGGAGCGTATACCTTTCGCTCGTTTTCACCTCGTGCGAGACAGCGGCCAAGCTTATGCGGGCGTGTGTATGTATGTAGTGGCGCCCATTATGAGAGTAACCTGCCGGCCAGGTATATAGTTATGAGCGCCGAACGAAATTGCGTGCTCGTTCGCTCGTCTGCGTAGAGCGTTTGCATTACTTGTTTTTTTTTTTTAGCCGAGTGTGTACGAAGTCAGGCGCACGAGCAAAACCCGCACCATGGCTGGCACATCGCTTCGTCAAGGGCACATTCTCGGGTTATCGTCGCCACAGACGGCGCGACGACACCGCTGGTCAAACCCTCGCACACGGCAGCGTTGCTGCAGCCAGATGGGGTGAAGTCACGTATTTCGAAAGTGTTTCTTTGTTGTTATCGCTCTCTCTCTTTCAAGGGCACGCCCCAGCTCTCTGGGCTTCCCTACCAGGTCCAGCCGTGGCGAACATCGTCTAGATGCACAGCATTCTCGGCAGTTCTCTGCCTCGGCTCTTCGGTTGAGCGTTTGGGCGCGGTCGCTATTAAACTGTTGCACGTTAGGTGTCAAAACGTGCGCTTCTGCGTCCACATAACCATGCGGGGGGCCATCCCAGCTACGGTTCGTGCTTAGAATGGTTTATGACCCAGCAGGTGGTCATTTCGTCACCTTTCTTCCAGTCAACGCAACCCCCGAGAAAAAAGCAAGGGGGAGTTGGAGAATGCATATATACGATGAGTCAACCGCTCTCATCCTGTTTCTATTCACTTTTCTTTAGGATGGTGGTGTGGAAGGAGTTCTCCACGGAGACGCTGGCAAAATTGTGTTTGCCAACGCACTGACGTCGATGGCGCGCGGGGCGCACAGCCTTGAGACTGTGCAAACAAAAGCAGTTAAACGCTCTGAAAAATGAGGCCCATTTTGACTGCCACATCGATTCGCAGAGTGCCGAGCGCCCTTTCACGCCAGGTACTCATCGCTTTTAGTCTGAACGGAGGCTATTAAGCGTACGTGACGTGAATGCATAAGTAACCCTCGTTCTTCGCTTGTGTCTCATTCTTACCTGAAGCGGAGTTCCAGGTACAAGCATCCACTGAGCAGGAACTTGTGCGCATCGGTGCGTAAACTTGCAATCCCTAATGTCCCTCGCCTATATAAACGTAAGCCGGCCACAACGTTTGGATGGTGAGTGCCTGTGGCAAAAAATAAAAGTTGCGCTATGCGGTGTAATAAACTTGATTAATGAATCAGTTGGATAATAACATAGAAAAAGTGTTACCGGATCCTTTTTGAGAATAGTAGTTTCGCCTTTTATTGGTTTTTGCAACGTTTTCGCATAGCCAGTGATGTTAAGCGACGAGGATATCAATTCAGCACACTCTTGAGGCGGTTCCAGTTTCAGAGGGAAGCAAAATGCCTTGACGTTGTATTTTTAAAGCGCGATTGTTGCAAAGTTGACAGCGCCATGTTTTGTAACTTCTCATTTAGATATGTCTTCCAGTAAAGACACGTGGGGGTACATTTTACAGTATAATGAATGCACTACGATGAACTGCGATGCACTACCACGTTAGCCTCTAAGTGCGCTTCTTGTGAAACAGATTAAGGGAAAGGGGGCCGTCAAAGCGTTTATAATGGACACGAGAGTGCAAATGCGGTCGTATAGCGTGAGCAGTAGCCATGCGAAAATATACGGGACTTTCCGTGTATGTTTCTTTTTTTTTTGCCCCGTCGTGGTGGTCTAGTGGCTAAGGTACTCGGCTGCTGACCCGCAGGTCACGGGTTCGTATCCCGGCTGCTGCGGCTGCATTTCCGATGGAGGCGGAAATGTCGTAGGCCCGTGTGCTCAGATTTGGGTGCATGTGGTCGAAATTTCCGAAGCCCTTGACTACGGCGTCTCTCATAATCATATGGTGGTTTTGGGACGTTAAACCCCACATATCATCATGTTTTTTTATTTATCATTTTCTGTGTATTTTGCCGGAAAAAACATTAATTCATTCCTTATCCGCGTTTAGTTTGTGCCAGCCACCCCCCCCCCCCCCTCCCCCAGTGTTCCGAGCCACACAGGCTCATAAATAGTGTTCCACACTCGCCGCCATGGCTACAGATGGCGCTGACTGACACTCCCACGTTTCAATTCACATATAAACCCAATAAAGTGGCTGGAGTGGGGGGGGGGGGGGATAGCCGCCGTGATAGCTTAGTGGAAGAGCATCGAACGCGTTATTCGAAGGACGTAAGTTCGATTCCTGCTCACGGCGAGTAATTTTTTCACCCACTTTCCTTTCTTCTTATTTATTACATTGGTTCTAATAACTTCCCCTATACACTCCTTGGTAGTATTGTCTGTTAGATCTCATTAATATTGTTGTCTCTAAACACGGTAAAACGAGCCTTTAGGTATACTCTTCTTTCCCTTATATATATATACCAAGTCTGATTCTGTTATTCGAGAAGCCTCTAAGGTTTCATCGTCCGAAAGGCAAACGGCGTGTGTGAGGCAGCAAAGATGCGTTTGCCCTTCAAGCATTCCGTCCACGTACGGCGGCAAAACAGCCGAGGCGTAGCGACGATAAAAACTGCGGCGCGGCTGCTCGTTCACACGAATAGTACGCACATACTCGGCGAGGTAGACTTTTTTTTTGTTCGAAGACCCGCGAGGAGTACGCGCTGAGGAGCCGCTCGCAGACTTGACTTTTAAATGAGAGCCCCGTGGTCCTCCCTTCCTGTTCTTACGTTGTTTTCGTTGGCCGCCTGCAAGTTTACGGGTGCGGGCGTAACTTTACCCCGAGGCTGCTGGGATGCCCCGAGTGCGCGACTACTTTAGGACACCGACAAGAGAAAGAGTATGGCATTAAGAAAAAAAAACCGTTCATTTTGTGGACCTTGCTCGAATGTCCCGCACGCTGGAATGGACTCAGTACCTCTCTCTTTTTTCTTCTCTTTTTCTCTTCCCTCCTCTCTGGCTATCTCATCTTTATATTCCACCCCGCCGTGGTGGTCTAGTGGCTAACGTACTCGGCTTCTGGCCCGCAGGTCGCGGGATGAAATTCCGACTGCGGCGGCTACATTTTCGGTGGAGGGGAGAATGATGTAGGCTCGTGTGCTCAGATTTGGGCGCACGTTAAAGAACCCCAGGCGGTCGAAATTTCCGGAGCCCTCCACTACGGCGTCTCTCATAATCATATGGTAGTTTTGGGACGTGAAACTCGACATATCACTCAATCTCCTTTAAATTCTTCTTTGCTAATCCCCAGTGTAGAGTAGCCAACCAGAAGTGTTTCAGGTTAACGTCCCTGCCTTCTTCTTTTCTTCTGTTTCCTTTCTTTCTTGTCTAATTTTTCTTGGTTGACGTGAATAATGAGTGACTTGTTAAACTGATTTACTCTAAACGTATTCTTTGATTGATCGAATTATTTTCCCGAACAAGGCATCATTCTCTTCATGACCGTTCTCTCGGAGTGGGTTGCGCCAAGTGACAGGAACTACCAGTAAAGCGACCTCGTTCGAAAGAGAGAGTGGCAGATCATATATTAAGCCATAGCGAAGGCACTTGTCCCATTATCGCGATGTTTGATCGAACAGGCATGTAAAATCGTAATGCGGAAGTTGATGTGCAATTTATTTATGCGAGTATCAAGCAAGACATAGCGAAAGGGAGATAAGACTTTATTGCGGTTGAGGGGTTAACCAACGTGCCAGCCTCAGTACAGGTCACTTTTCTTAGAGAGAGCGCCTGATGATGGTTATCCGATGCATACACTATTATTTGACCACAGTTACTCACTTTTCCCAAAGCTTTTTTCTTCTTTTCATTCCTTGACTCCAAATGAAAGTGGCCGCAAAAAAAAATTCCACCAAGAAACACATCAGTGTATAGGCTAGATAAGAATCATGAACGAGGAATAAAGTCATGAAAACACTGCACTTCCAACAAGCTGGCGGTGGGAGATGGAGTAGGTTTAAAGTTACGTCTTAGAGTAGATAACGTTGAGAATGACATATCTATCTCGCGATGATATATCGAGGCGGCTACGAAAGCTCGCGTCTAATCTCTCGAAGAATGCCATAAGGAAGCGCAGTGCGGTTTTGCACGGCACTTACGGACCCTTGTGGCTGCCGTAAAATAACCATTTCATTTCGCGTTCACTCGTGACTCCGCAGTTCGATGACTCGAGTAATGGCAGGCATATGAGCTTGGACTGATATCAGCTTTGACTGGCTAAGGCATGGTAAACCCCACAGCGGAAATTAGGTACGAGATAGAAAAAAAAAAAGACCTTACAAAGCGCTTGAGCTTTGCCTGCCAGAGTAGAGCGTGATAGCGTATTCGGGCTCCATGGGCATGCATCACCTTCTCGACTGCTAGTGTGTGTGCGGTTCTAGATGGATGTCTCCACAGAGCCTCAAGGAAACGAATAAATGCGCTCGCTTAAAACAATCTCAGAATGCATGTTGCAAGTACAGTTGCGAAGTGCACACTACGCCATCATGCTACCTTCTGCGAATCAGCGAACGGCCCACTTCGCGTTCGTAAGTTAATACGCGAACACAAACTTGGGTGTACGTTAAAGCACCCCAGGTGGTCGAAATTTCCGGAGCCCTCCACTACGGCGTCTCTCATAATGATATGATGGTTTTGAGATGTTAAACAACACATATCAATCAATACGCGAAAACAAGCATCGATAATTTCGCTGTAGCGAATAATGATTAAAATATGTCTGAGTGCTTTGTAATGGGTGGGCTTTTGAACCTTGATGCTAACTTGATATATGTGGACACCTCACGTGATTGTACGCTTCCGGCACGCTATTTTACCGGCCTTAAGGAGACTCCATTCACTGCATGGCGGTCATATGGTGTGCGTGCGTGCGTGCGTGCGTGCGCGCGCGCGTGTGTGTGTGTGTGTGTGTGTGTGTGTGTGTGTGTGTGTGTGTGTGTGTGTTTGTTTGTGTATGCGTGTGTGTGTGCGTGCGCGCGCGCGCGTGTGTGTGTGTGTGTGTGTGTTTGATAGCCTTAAAAATTATTTTTTTAATCTTATGAGCTTGAAGTATTACTTGTAATGGCTAATCAATTCATTTCAACTATTACCTTTAGTAAGAGAACTAATTTAATAAGCAAGACACCATCTGAGTCGTGGCCTATCCCCCGAAGTAGGTTGCGCCAAGATGTGCAGGAGCCAACCAACCAACCAAGCAGCATACGCACTTTCAGGCTTGGCATCTCTATGATGCCTAGGTACCTGCCTGAACTTTCGTTTTTTTACATGTTTACAGTGAAATAATTATTCCGCGCTTTTGATTTGCTTCCCCTTCAGGAACAACAACAGAGCACGACTTGCTGACCTCGACAGAGGCACCGCCAGTGGCAGAGAGCCCCGGATTCTTTGTGTGCGGGGCGCCTTGCAACGAATCCTTCCCGGTTCCGGTGTGCGGATCCAACGGCCGAGTCTACAACAGTGAATGCTCAATGATGAACGCCAACTGCAGGTAAGCTGCTCTAGTTTACGCTGCATAACTAAAAAAAGCAACGTGTGTTGTGTACATTTTCTTTCCTTAACCTCGGTTTCATCTTATGCTCTAAACTCTTTAGTATTTCTTTATTACACAAACAGTAAAGTTAAGCTATGAGGCCCGCCGAAGCCAAAAAGTCTTGCAAAAAGCAAATATCGTGTTGAGCTGTACAGTGCTAAAAAAGTAATATTTGGCGAAGTTTGAACTAATCCGCTCGAGCCTCATTGAAACAGCAAAACTGGACAATTCAGAAGACTAATCTGATTGCTTCTGCAGGTTGCTTCTAGGCCCTACCTAGGTGACGCTGGCCGTTTCTAGGCCATCGCTATAGGCTTTAGCTGCTACGTTTATTCTCAGCGCCGAGAGGTTCCAGTGAAACCACGTATATACAGTCACAGACACGACACGGGCATCACATCGTTGGTGTAGGCCGTTTCTCGTGGAACGTTTCTCAAAGTACTTGCTTGCAACCATGGAACAACGACTGGGTATAGCTCTGTCAGCGATGTTAAAACGTACTGTGTCTCGACCTGCTGGCTGGCATGACAGCAATTTTTTGGGGCACGTTTTGTGGAATACGCGCCAAGCATCTGAACGCGCTTGATTGCAGGTGTTCACTCGAGATTACACCGACTGTTGAAACTAGCTCAGGTAGCTAAAGAAATGATGCACGCATTTAAAAACATTCAATTCAGCAGAGCATGCGCAATATTTCTCGATTCACCTATTACTTGATGTTACGTAAAGGTATCCACCTACTTTTTTTTTCTCTTTGTTTTGTTGTGTTCGGCTTCGACAGCAGTACTGACTAGGAGACAAGTGCGGAGCTAAAAAAGTAGATAGTTTGCTATTAGTTAGGATTGGCGAAAAGAGTTGTACATTGGTCTGGCCCTCATAGTCGCTTACTTTACATCCTAGCTTTCCCTTCAAGCTTGACCCTAGAAGCCCCGAAAATAAAATGAGTCCATTGGATGGGTACTTGATTTGATAACTAAACTATGAGAACCAAAAAGGTAGGTGAGATATGTGAAAAATGTAGTAAAACTGAAATTTTATAATATTCATTGTCATGTCATATATTGCCTTGCTTTCCCTGTTCATATTCATCACACGCATCCTTCAACGTGTTACATGAGTGCAAATAATACTTGTAAAGAAAGAAATGGCAGATCCGACGTACAGTGGGAATCGATGACATGTGAAGCACAAATGAAGAAGGTTGATATGTCACTTTAAAATCAGCACGACGTTACGAGGTGCAGATACATTATGCCGTACATGACTTCTATGTGATGACTATTACGTTTGGACGTTTCATTTACCTTCGTAACCTATTCACGTCACCTGATACAAATTTGGTATGTGAGGAGCTAGCGAAACGGCCGCAAGCACGCTATGAGCGTAGCATGTAGTCATGTTTTACATGACACACATGTCATGATTTTCATGTTTGGACGTGTCATTTCGCTTCGTCGTCCATACACGTCACGTGATACCAAATTTGGTATATGGGTAACTAACGAACCGGTCGTGAGCACGCTGTGAGAGTAGCATGTAGTCACGTTTTCCATGACAGGCATATCATGATTATCATGTTCGGGCGTGTCATTTACATTCGTCGTCTATTAACGTCGTGCAAACCAAATTTGATGTATGTGAAGCTAGCGCACGTAGCGTTGATGCGCGCGCACGCTGGGCGCAGCGGCGCTATACGCTATAGCAAACCTTGACCATTCTATAGTCTGACGCTAGGTGCGACCAGGGTCTGTCGGTGAGGCCCGGCGGCAACCAGCGCGAAATGCGACACGCTGCATTTCGCACCAACGATGTTACCCAGACAACACCGCAACTGCCTAGCTTCGTGACGGAGGGACGCCGGGCGCGCTCAAACGGGCATGTGTCAAAGCAACGCAGCGCGGTGCGCGCCTGCGAGCGTATGCTGCTCAGATCGGCGCCTGGCGTGGCATTGCCGGCGTGACTCGACGACACGAACACCGACGCGAACGCGCACCGGGTCACGTCAAAGTGTATTGGGACCTTGAGTGTGGCACGTAGTCATGTTGTTACATGACACGCATGTCATTATTATCATGTTTGGGCGTGTAATTTACATGCCATCCGTTCGCGTGACGTAATACCGAATTTCGTACATGTGAAGCTAGCGAAACGGCCACGAGCGCATCATGAGCGTAGCATGTAGTCATGTTGTTACATGACAAGCATCTCATGATTATAATGTTTGCACCAGTCACATACCTTCGTCATCTATTCACGTACCATAATACCAATTTTGGTGTATGTGAAGCTAGCGAGACGGCCGCGAGCGCAATCATGAGTGTGGCGTGTAGTCATGTTACATGACACGCTTCTTATGATTGTCATGTTTGCACCAGTCACTTACCTTCATCGTGCATTCACGTCCCGTAACACCAAATTGATTAATTGATATGTGGGGTTCAACGTCCCAAAACCATTTCGACCACAAGGGGTTCTTTAACGTGCGCCCAAATCTGAGCTCACGGGCCTACAACATTTTCGCCTCCATCGGAAGTGCAGCTGCCGCAGCCGGGATTCGAGCCCGCGACCTGCGGGTCAGCAACCGAGTACCTTAGCCACTAGACCCCCGCGGCGGGGCCCCGTAACACCAAATTTGGTATATGTGAAGCTAGCAAAACGACTGCGAGCGTACCATGAGCGCGGCGTGTAGTCATGTTTTATGACTTACATGACATGCATGTCATAATTTTCACGTTCGTGTCTGCCACTAGTGTTCGCCATGCAGTCATGTCATATTACGCCAGTTTTGCAACATTTCATGTGAACGAAACCACCGCAAGAGCAGAGAGACCACGAAAAGTAAACCAAGACATTCATGACAGACATGGCATAATAGTCATGCTATGACTAGTCAATTATGCTGGTCGTACAGTGATGTTATGCCCTACTAAATTTGGTATTGATACCATTAACGAAACGGCCAGGAGAGCTAAAAGTCATAGATAGATAGATAGATAGATAGATAGATAGATAGATAGATAGATAGATAGATAGATAGATAGATAGATAGATAGATAGATAGATAGATAGATAGATAGATAGATAGATAGATAGATAGATAGATAGATAGATAGATAGATAGATAGATAGATAGATAGATAGATAGATAGATAGATAGATAGATAGATAGATAGATAGATAGATAGATAGATAGATAGATAGATAGATAGATAGATAGATAGATAGATAGATAGATAGATAGATAGATAGATAGATACGCTCAGTCACCGAAGTTCGCTAAGAAATGCTTCACATTTAAAAGACAGCACCATTAGTAATGTTCTCGTTTATTTTTTAGCGTTTTGCTGCGCTTGTAACGTGAGAAAGAAAACATTAACGTCAATGAACATCTGCAACGTCTATTTACGCTGAAGCGTGCGCTTTGCCGCAATAATAGTAGTATAACGGTGAAACAAACGTCGCTTCTGTTTGTCAGGTTGGCTTCGCCACGTTACGCACGTGTTCTGCCTAAAGCCTTTTCTGCGCCGTTACGGTGATAGCATTTTTATCTCTTGAATGTTTTCTCCCGCCTGTATTCTAACAAGCAAGTTTCATCCTACACACGCGTCTCCTGCCTGTTTCCTTGTGCATGTTGTGCAGCGGCGTTATGATTCACTGACTGAATGAGGAAGCCCCGCCATTTGCCGTGAAGGTCTTTTCGAGCCCAATATGTACGATATAGTTCCGCTGTGCACACAGTGGCTATGTCACTCAGTGACGCAGGAGAAGACAAAGAAGTGTAAAAGACGATGAGATCGTGTTTTTGTGCAGTGATCAGTGAAAAATTTTGTTGTTGTACAGTACCAGAAATTGTTCTCCTAATATGTATATATATATATATATATATATATATATATATATATATATATATATATATATATATATATATATATATATATATATATATAGTGTGTGTGTGTGTGTGTGTGTGTGTGTGTGTGTGTGTGTGTGTGTGTGTGTGTGTGTGTGTGTGTGTGTGTGTGTGTGTGTGTGCGTGCAGCCCGATTCTTGGCCAATTTCTGAGAACGGGTGTGGGCCAGAAGTATAGAATCTACATCTTTATAGATCAACGCCCAGAGTTGTGTTTCGATAGGTCGTGGTTCTATGTTATGAGGAAATTTGTGGAATTAAAGTGCTGGAATCACCGGTGGGACAGTGCCCGATATTGGCAACACTTATGGACATGCATCGGTGCCGTGTGAGCGTTATATGACCGTTGTTTAATAGCGCACAATTGCATTCAAATAAAATATTTCTATTTTTCACAAAAAGAGCGTTTTTAGTAGAGATTTATTTTCTAAAATATGTTACGGACAGCTTGATTAGGTCAGAAAGCATTTAAAGGCAGCTAAAAATGTCACAATTTTTCACAGGAGACATGATACAAGAATAAAATATGACGCATTATCACTGTTTTTGTAATGCACAAGTGCCTTCACAAGGGAAATTAGTAATATTTTACTCATGCTTAGTACATAAACCCGCGAAAAATTCGGAGCTCACTCAGACTCACTCATGAAGTATACTTATGAAGTAGTTATCAGCGACATGATATTGTCCCACGTGCTCCTTTCTTTCTAGCTTCACGCTACCACCCCAATACATGTAACTGCTTTTTAACGCAAAAACACGCCCGAATGACTGGGAACTATGTAGATATTGTTAGAATCTTCCGATCAGATTACCTGCTCAACGCGAACATTGCAGTTGGTTATGAAACTTGCGCAGCCGCCACTCTAGAGGAGGAGGAGGAGGAGGAGGAGGAAGGGAAGAAATGAAAGGCAGGGAGGTCAACCAGACGCACGTCCGGTTTGCTACCCTGCACTTGGCGAATGGGTGAGGGGATTAAAGGAGAAGAGAGAGAGAAGTGAAGGGCGTGTGTCTAGATGTGACCTTGTTCATTGCACGCTTATAAGTTGTCGCGTAGTCCGGTCGTCTTTAGAAAACTTACCAATGCCCGCGTCGCTTTGCTGGCCAGTGACGCGTAGAGCCATGAGCCAAGTATCTTCTCTGCGGAAAAAGGTCTACTGTCTAGTGTATCCAACGTTTCGCGTAGCAAATTGCGTTCGCTCGCAAAACGTTCAAATGAACACAGTAGATGTTCTATTGTCTCGTCAGTGTCACACGATTCACATCGGGAGCTATCCGCCATCCCTATGCGAAAGGAGTACGCCTTTGTAAAAGCTACTCCTAACCACAGGCGGCACAGTAAAGTTGCATCCTGGCGGGAGAGGTCCGATAGAACTTTAAGCTTTCTCGATGGGTCCAATTTGTGTAGGCGGCGGTTCCTGACACTAGGGTCACTCAGCCAAGTTTCCGACATGGTGTTAGCGAACGAGTGAAGGCCCCTTGCAGCGTCGGTTCTCGACAATGGAATTGGGGTTGTCTGGAATCTTCTATGAAGCATGCATGAAAGATCGCGCTTGATGGCTTGTCAGTTTATCACCGGCCGACTCTCTGTTCGCCGCTGTCATTATAGTGCGCATTGCTGTAGTATGAGTTTTTTTTTTTCCTTTCCCAGCCACAAGTTCGGCTATATCAAGAGTTTGATCTCTGGGCACGTCGACTGCCATTTTCGTCTGTGTCATGACCGCGTGACATTTTCATTCTTTATGAAGAAACATTTATCTTTCTGCGTACCAGCATTTCTGATCTTATTAGCCTTCCTCGTGATTCCCGATTCCGCAGGAAACAGAGACGGAAGCGCGGCTCCACCGAGCAGGTGCAGGTGGTCGAGTGGGAGCGGTGCCGTGGCCGGCACCCGCTGTGCCCGGACAAGTGCCTCGACATCTACGACCCGGTGTGCGGCAAGGACGGACGCTTCTATCCGAACCTCTGCATCATGCAGCGGAGGAACTGCGGGTACGCTTTTTGGACAAATAAAGTGATCATCGTCGAGATTTGTCACTTGAGTTGTGAGGCCGGGACACCGCAATGGTGCAAAGCAGAGAGGAAAAAAACGTTAAAGCCAACTTAAGCAAACATTTAGATGGCATAAAAGCCCTAGTTACAAAGAGCCGGTCTCTGAGCCAAGTTTCTCTTTGAACTCCGAGCGAAAACGTCCCGTATAGACTTCGTAACAATTGCCGATTTTGGTAACGTAACTGCAGTATAAACGCCGCCATTATCAATCGCAGGAGATACGCATGACAATAGGTCATGTCTTGGCATACTGTATAGGCTTGCGTAAGGGCTCAACTTTATTGCTTTTTTTATATGGAAGTTGGTAGGTTGGGGGGGGGGGGGGGCAATCTTTTTCATTGTTCGGCAGACAACCCAGCAAGAAAACAAAATGACTTCGAGATCTATACAGGAATGATTTCTACTAATTAGATATGTGCTTTCTGCAGTTGTGGCTCACTGAGTGCGCACTTCCGTCATTTTAACTGCATACACAGCAATGTGTTTTTATATTTCTTATTTTCCAGGAAGGTTATTGGCACCCAAACCTTGGCCGTTTGCATAGCGAGTGCCCGAGGTAAGCCATATTTTTTACGTGTTTCTTTTTATCGTATAAATAAGTGCCTCAATATAAACTCTCCGTATGTATCTACATAAGACATCGTAATATCGTAACACCACTGGACAAACACGGCGTACTGCAATCAGGGCTGCTAGGGTGGGTTCAACTGCGACCGTTCTTTTACGTCTCTCTCTTATTAAATTGCTATCCTAAAAAGAAGAGTGAATTTTAACGTTAGGCTTGAATCCAGTGGAAGATTAAGGCTGGCTTCACCAGCCTTCATCGTCCGCTGGCTTCATGTGGTTGTAAATGACCAAAAAAAAAACAACTTCAATTCTCTTGCCCTAGCTGATCGATTCCTTATAGAACTACTCGCTTTTCTGCTGTATCTCGCCTTTCAATTTGTGCTACGGTGGCTTTCCCGGAAGGTTTTTTTTTTTAACGCAAAAGTTTTTATAACATCCTATATAACACGTAACACTTTTGATACATTGAAAACACTGTTTAAGACTGATCGTACGCCACCGGTCCAGAACAGAATAGTGAGCCCATTTATCGTGCGAGAGGGATATGTTCTAAAAGCCTGACTACATTTGCGAAGTTGATAAAAAATATGGTTGATTCCTCCATCATAAAAGTCAGCAAAACACGAAAGTAAAACATGTGCTTACAGAAACAGTTTAATATTCACATTGGTATATAAGATAGCTTGTGCAATGTGTCTTCGTATTTTACAGCTATAGCACCGATTAACATGAATGCATCCGCGCTGACACTTCGTAATACATGTCCATCCCGACGACCAACTTATGTTATTAATGGTCAAACAAACTCTTGTATCCATAGATGCTTGTGGTAGCTGCAGTAGTTAACGATGAGAGCGGAAACAGAGAAAGCTTTGTGACATACAGAAGATCATGACTGCATGGACGCCCAACTTGGGTTAAGGGGGTCTATGCGCCTATATCCGTCGCTGCTTGACCTTCTCTAAAGTGAACCATCGGGACGTATTACTTGTGACTACGTCGGTGCACACAAAGTGATTCTTCTGTCGCAACTATATCGCAGAGTCCCGCAAGCTGAATTCTTGCCCTCAGGACTGCTCGGAGCTGTACGAACCCGTGTGCGGCTCCAACGGCGAGGTGTACCTCAACGAGTGCTTCTTCAAGAAGGAGACCTGCGGGTCAGTATACACGTGATTCCATATATAGAGGGGCACAACGGACGACCGATTGCTTCCTCCGTCATCAGGGATATTCTTTTCATTTCTTTTCCTTTTGCGGTTTTTTTTTCTGTACCTGCCGCACTTCCTTGTTTGAACTTTAGTTCATTTTCCTGATTGTCCATCGCTTTCGGGAAAACTATATGTTTAGTAATTAAAGGGAGAGGCAAAGAATGGGAGAGGGCGTCAAAGTTGCTCCTTAATAAGTAATGAAACTTTACTCGGGTGAGTCTTGGTATTTCCTTTACTGGTATACACATGCGTAAAATGTCCATCATTAGCGATGCACACTGCAATGTTGAAAACAGCTAGCTCGAATGTACGTTCCGTCCACTGTTAAATGGAACACTGTGATGAGTACCGGTTATATTGCGGGCCTCATAACTGCATGTACACGGTGAAACATTGTTCGTGCATGGCATTGATCTACGAAAAAAAAAAGTCAGTATAGTCAACCAGTAATAGTTTTAAACAAATCTAAGCCACTTTGCTTTTGCTAGAGAGCGAAATTGAGACATGGTGCACACGAAAGTATTCGCTTTAACCGTGAACCCGTCTGTAAGTGAGTGCGCGTCGTTGCATGTTCAACTGCGTCTTTTTTTTTTTTTTTTGCACTGCTTCGTTGCTTTAAAAAAAAAGGAGAGGCTGATTTGGGCCATATTTTTGACCCATCATCAGAGTTTGTAGTCTGGTTTGCCAGCGTTTACGTACTCTCTGAAAAACCGTGGGCTTGTTATCTCTTATCGGCAATGTTACATCACGCTGGTGATAACACGCACGCCATGTTATTCGTGACCTGAAAGCATCAAGCACGTGCCGATAACGCTATAGCGAAGGCTCCGCTAGGAAACGGCGCCGAGCCGAAGTTCCCGAGCACGTGCAACCAGCAAGTACTAGTTTACGGGAAAGGCAGCGGCTGCTGTGAGGAGACCCCCAAGTGGTGGAAGGCTTGTGCCGACAACGTTGTGCCCGTGTCGTGCGTGCGACTGCGCATGGTTTTTCTCGAGCCTCTCTGCGCTGAGAATCAACGTAGATGCAACCGAGGATCGCCTATAGCTAAGGCCTTACAACGACAACTTGCAGAAACAGCTTGAATCACCTATCTAAGCCATATAGAAACAAGCTGGACGCCACCAGATTAGTCTTCGGAATTGTACCGTTTCGGTGTTATAGGGCTCGCACGCCATTGTGTAAGCGTCACTACTTTAGGGGCGAAGCTCCTTATGATAGAGCCTTGTCCGTCGGTGACGGCGTTGTGCGTCGTAGGCCCTGCTGACGATGACGAATAGGAGCATTCCAGACCACACACTGTCTTTGTACCATCACAGCTAGCACATGCGAGGTACTTACTTTACGCCATGACGATGACGCCGATCACGATGAAGATGATGATCACGGACAACTGGTTTGTTCGGCAGACGACGTATCGATGTGCTCTACGATGCATTTCGTAGGACTGGGAGGAACCAGTCAGGAGCCCCGACCTTGTCTTTGCCAACATACCACGAATCAATATGAAGGCAAAACGTAATTCACAACTCAACACAACATACCAGCTATGACCAATAAACATTATGTATGCACCGCTTGGTACTCATTTACATGCGTCAGTGTACAATGATGTAGGGGATTTACGGTAACACTGAACGATCCCACTGCTTAACCGACTCATCGTTCAATTCTTGAATATGCCGTGATTTCCTTTCTCTCGCTGCAACAACGAGCACTTTTCTGCCATTTTCATATGTACCTCAACGGCAAACGTTTTTTTGTTTTTGTTTTTCAAAATAACATACCCCAGCTGTGTGTGCTGTGTGTGAACAAGTGAAGAAAGTTCGCGTGTCGCAATATATCCATGCAAATATGGTTCCAGAAGCACTCAAGCCTTATAAGACGCGTGCGAATTCAAATTAAAGAACAAGTTCTCACGTGCAGGAGCAAGGAGCCTGTGCAAATGGCACCCCTGAGCCGATGCCTGGAGCCCCCCAAGTGCCCCAAACGTTGCCTGCCGATATTGGACCCTGTTTGCGGCTCAGATGGACAGCGATACCTCAACCACTGTCGCATGCAGCAGAGAAACTGCGGGTAAGCTAATTATTATTAGCATTACTAATAGTAGTAGTGGCAGACAGGGGCTTGGTCTGAAGTTTTTTTTCGGGGAGGGGGGTTCATCCACCTGACGGGGGGGGGGGGGGGCAAGCATAAGCTTTCCCTTGGGACGTCACTATCGGTGGTAATTTAAACAGATGATGTACATATATATCAAGTCTATCAAGTCCTGAGATTTTCCCTTTCCCCATGCGTATGGTTGTGGAGAGAGCAAGTAAAAGAGCTGTAAGGCTGATTGATTGAAATGTGGAGTATAACGTCCCAAAACCACCATATCATTATGAGAGACACCGTAGTGGAGGGCTCCGGAAACGTAGACCACTTGGGGTTCTTGAACGTGCATCCAATTCTGGGCCCACGGGCCTACAGCATTTTTGCCTCCATTGAAAATGCAGCCGCTGCAGCCCGGATTTGATCCGAGACCTGCGAGTCAGCAGCCGAGTATCTTCGCCACTATATCACGGAGGCGGGGCAGTACTGTAAGAAGTAATCTAAATACAGTAAACGACAGGTACAGGGACCGTTTGGAGCAACAGCCTCTCGTCGCGCCACTGAATAGACTAGTCTTCGAAAACGCATTATTGCGATTACCAACCCGATCGAAGAAGACATCGTTATTCGTTAATCTTTGTTAAGCGTAGATGACGTAGTCCTAATCGGGGCGAAGTGCGTTTCGCAAGTCAATGAGGGTTCCGCTTACAACGAGGAATGAGAGGTATACGCAGCATGTTTTTGTACATTCATAATTACATTTTGGTATTGCTTACTTTGCTGAGCGAATTTCATACTGTCGATGTCTGAGACTTCATGCCTATGGGGATGATTTTTATGTTAATCTCTGTATGTCAAGCAGTCCTGACGTAAAGGTAGCTTTTAGTGAACATTTTTTCGCAATAACTAATTTTTTGTAAGATATGCTGCACATTGGCAACACAATTTATCACACGTTATTTTTTGGGCAGATTTTCAGTTGCACTATGACTTTTGATAGCAATGAAATACTCCGATCTTAGGGGTTCTATTGTGCTATCTGCGAGGGCAAGGTAATCATTGATGAGTAATGTTCACTTCGTCTCAATCAAAAGTGCACGTGCGACCGAACTATACCTACTCACATAAAACTAGCTTGGTCGCTGCGTATATGCGCTAAAACACTTAAATAGGCGCAAAAAACGCGGAATGATGTCATTTTTTTTTTCGTGGCTTTAGTGAAACGATAGCGTTCTGGCAAGGTGTCTTCTGTTGTTTGCAAGCGTGTAGCCAACTTTTCCCTTTACGTCAACAGATTCAGAACTGTAAAGCATATTTCACCACGCAGCTTAAGTGCATTATAGTTTCCAGCACTCACACTTGTGGGTGTGATTAGGAACACCCTCAAACCACACAATATTTTCAGGGATCGGTTCACCATTGATGGAGAAATGAACTCCGCAGTTGTTCAGAGCACAGTGCACTATAATCCATTTCTAAGAACGCGTGAACTCCGACGAGAACTGCCAGCGCATGCAACACAAGTTACGTATACACTCTACTCTGCACCATCCATGTCTGCTGGTTGTCTGTTTCGGGCATTCCGATGTGAGTCGCTGAAATTCCACTACTGCCATCAACTCCTTCGCGTTCATTCACGTTTGTGGTATTTCATTATGACGCGACAGAAACTACCAGCCTTCCGTATGGGCGCAATCACAAACGTGAGACATCTCGCGCGCAGAGTAAGATAGTGGGCGAGCGCGACCTTACTGGCACCTGAAGGGAAGTGAAGGAAATGTATACCCTCAAATCTTTCCGCCAGGCTAGAAACTACGGCGTACTAGAAACTACAGTGTGCTAGAACTACAGTGTACTAGAACTAGAATAGTTCTAGTACACTCTACTAGAAGCAAGCCCTAGTGTTCAAGGCGGAACTTTACCAGCCGACATGTATCATCTCTAAAGTTGTCGTTTCTCGCACTCAGGGTCACTGCCAGAACTTTGCTGTGCGCATTGCTTCCTAGCAATGCAAAGTCACCCTCTTGAAATACACTGCCTACACGTTGTTACGCCTGGGAGTCCACACCGAACGTCATTGCCTCTGCAAAGGCAATCTGTGCCAAGGCCAGCGAGCGAGCCCGCCTGACGCAATCATCTCAACGACGTCATGTAGCCCGGCGCCGCCGGTCTGTCTTACGCGACGCGCGGCAAGCTCCCACAACCCCCGGGCCCGATAGCAGCCCGATGATGCAAGCGGCGCCATCCAGTCTGGCGAGTCTTACGCAATGCGTGGCAACATCACTCGTCCTTGGGTGCAACCCAGTGCAGCGGCTCCGGATTTGAGGATCATGACGCCATTCTGCGGCATGTCCCGATTAGAGGAAACTGACGCCACCAGTGGTGGTTCCGATTGGACTTTGGTGACGTAATGGATAACCCGGGGCCTATAAAGAAAAGCTGACCTATGCGTCAGAGAGCAGCCGACGTATGCGTCAGAGAGAAGACATCTCGGCTCTTCCAGTCCCTAAGCTGCCGGCCCCAGTGCCGAATATGTAACGCCTCTAGTTTTATGCTGTACATAAACCTTGCCTTACCTCACCGTTGTCTTGTCCGCTAGTCTATCAGCTCTGCGCAGAAGCAGTCGCGAGCTGAGAAACACACGCTACCAAAGAGCCAGTGACCTTGGCAGCGGCGAGTTTCGAAGCAGCGGCGCCCTGCTGAACCGTGGCGTCGGAAATTCGCAACAAGGTCTTGCTTGGTAGTTCGTGTCCTGGGTTGATCAGCGACCCTTCTATGGGACTCGATGGTCGCACCGAAATGTCGTACGGTATAAAGCTTGATGATCATTTCCCGAAAAGCGACGCTGCTCCCAGTGCACACTTGACAACTGGCGAAAATGAGGATGCCGCTTGTCACAGGTAGGCAGCTTCACCGAAGTATAGATGCCAGTGGCTAACGTGGAAGAGCACTTTAGGCTTTCGGTATTTCTGGCCTTTTCTGGAGTATTTATTAGACCACTTCAACAAGTGCTTTAAAAGGCATCGGCACACCTTGGATGTTTTCTTCGCTTCTGCCACAGAATATTCTCGAATCTGCCACTCTTCCCACTGCCGTGAAGTTCGCTGCCGTGTACTCGAACATCATCTGAACTTCGGCATTGCAAGGGGAGTTAGCAGTATGGGCTGCGAAATTGAAGCGAGAGAAACGAGAAATGCTGAGCAGGTATGCGATTCAAGCAGCTGGCGATCGACCAGAGGTATTCTTCCAAAAAAAAATGCACCACCTTCTAAAGAATGTAAGAACTCTGCCGGTGAGCACGGCTGAAGCAGAACGCTTTTTTTCCTCACCGAGACGCCTAATGTTGTACCTGAGAGCTGGAACAACAAATGATTATTTGGCATCACTCTCTGAACATTCACCGTGAAATACGAGTCTACCCGGAAGACATTCTCTCTGTTCTTTAAGGGATCGTAGACGACTTCAGCTGAATGTGTGTGTAATATCAACCTTAGATACCAGCTCGATCAAAGATGAAAGTTAACTGAAGTTATTCTTGGATTGAGATTTTTTGAAAAACATAAATAAAAACCTAGTTGTTAATGATCTATCGATGGGGTTTAACGTCCAGAAACTACAATATGACTACGAGAGACGCCGTAGTGGGGTGCTCCAGAAATTTTGCCACTTTGCTTCTTTAACATGCATCTAAACCAAAGTGCACGGCCCTCAAGCATTTTTACCTATACAACGAAAATACGACAGGGATTCGATCCCGCTACCTGCGGGTCAGCAATGGAGCACCATAACCACTGGACCACCCTAGAGGGTAGTAAAAAAGACGGTTTTGGTAAAATCAGTATGCGCTACTTTTCATCCAGCTGTAAGAAGCAAGTTCAACTGTATGAGACATATTGCTGAAAATCACTTTGACAGCATGGCAGAGGGATTCTGTTCTCTCCCGTTGCCTACTCCTTGCTTTTCAGTGGCACCTTTCACTTACAGACGCGTGACTATAGCGGATACTAAAGGTGTGAGCGCCGGTGCAACTACCCAAGTTTGCATGTGGCAATTGTCGCAAATTTTGGGTAACATAGGGGGCATGTAATATGACATGTAATGCGCAGGATAATCTTCGTGTCAAATGGAAAAAGATAATCTTCAGTATTCCGCT
This sequence comes from Rhipicephalus microplus, assembly GCF_043290135.1. Lineage (NCBI taxonomy): Eukaryota > Metazoa > Arthropoda > Arachnida > Ixodida > Ixodidae > Rhipicephalus > Rhipicephalus microplus. The sequence continues at coordinate 97,868,804 of NC_134702.1, read as the reverse complement.
ATGTAATGTGTCTGTTTTATGGCGTGAGACATTGCTTGCCCATGGTTTCTTTCATTTCTTGTAAAAAATAGTGGTTACTGTTTATACTGCTCGTAATTTTAAGTGATAACACGCCCACCGATGTTTCTCCATTCTGTGCATTTTTTGTCGTGTGTCATGTCGCTAGTTGCAGAGATCACTCGGTGTGCCCTTCTAGTCATATCAATGTAAAGAAACGAAGATATGATGCGAATCAATATATATATAAAATTCGTCGTGTATTTTTTTGCTTTATGTTCCTTATTATTGCGCTGTTTGCCACAGTGCTGAACAATAAAGCTTGTGCTCACTACAGCTGCCCACATTGCATTTCTCATTACGCTGCTTAAGTGTTATGACCATCATCTTTTATTTATGTGCCTCAGTTACATGAGTATTTTAGTAGGCCTTTCTAAAAATATGATTAGCATGCACGTTTGCCTGTGTTGCACCTTCGTCTCTCTCTCTCTCTCTCTCTCTCTCTCTCTCTCTCTCTCTATATATATATATATATATATATATATATATATATATAAATAAGGGAAAGGAGTGTATGCCTAAGGGCTTGTTTTTCCGTGTTTTTAACACAATATTAATGAGATTAATATATATATAATGCGCGCGCGCGCGCGCGTGTGTGTGTGTGTGTGTGTGTGTGTGTCGCGCGTGCGTGCGTGTTTAGATGTTAGCAGAACGTGCGAAGGTTCAATAACTATGTTATTCTCGGCTTGAGTATATCTTAGCACACGTACGAAGAGTCACACTCTAATATGCTCAAACGTGGCCTATCAGACCTTGGAGTTGTGTCTGAGTTTTTCCATAAAAACGAACCTCTGCCTATTGAGAATTATCGTAGTCATCGACTCCGGCGAAATCTGTTCCGGCGGGCACAAGTATCACCACTGCTTAAGCATCAATCCCGTGTTTGTTCGAAAAAGGACAACAACGCGCGAACATGTGTATGGGTTGAGCGACGTTCAGTTGGAAACAAAATAGTGCGACATGCTCACTGGCATTGCAGCACCACTGATGTGTTTGCTGAGTGGTGGCACTAACGCATTTGCACGCTGTGTTCATTAGTAAACGTCTCAAATGCGGCTCATGCCTTTGTTTCTTCACGCGCGTTTTTACGCAGCTTTACGCAGCACTGCATGCTTTCTCGCTCTCCGCTCTGTTTTGCGGTCATGACCGCGCAAGGTGAGCTCGGGGCAAACTTGGGTGTTCGAGAATTTCGGGCCATACTACATAGCATCCCTGATAAGGCTTTATATTTTTCGTTTCTTCCAGAATAATTAGAACGCATGCATTAAGAAATCAAGTTGGGGAGGATTTGCATACTTGAAAATTTCGATTGCAAACCTATTGCGCATGTTTTCAAATAACAAGACCCGTTGAAATGAATGGATGGCACAGTACTGACGAGCGGGTATTTATATAGCGGCAGAAGTCAAATTTGTGTGATCAGCTGTTGCTGTGTTTTCATCTCCTTGTTTCAAGTTTCCAGCAATGACGAGAGAAAAAAAACACAAAAGGGAGGCACTGAATGTTACTGTGCACAATTCCTTCGTCGTTGGAGGCCTCGTACGTTACTGGAATCGGTTTTAACGCGTTTCAATTCTCAATTCATAGTGTTACGGGAAGACCACTGCTGGGTACAAGTATGACCACTGCTTAAGCATTAGTGCTGTCGCCGAGCCAACTTGAAACACTCGCGGCCGAAATTCCTGCCCAAAACCTCACGGAGTGCGAAGCCCTGAGAAACACCACGACACGTTTTTTTTTTCATATGCAGACATTATTCATTGTAAAAGCGTCGAGCAATGATATTGTGTTGGTAGCAGCGCTTAGTTTCTTAATCATGTCAGCGCGAAGCGACAAAAAAGAAATAAGTTGGATAAGTGGCAGGGAGGGGGGATGTTGGACAAAATATTTCGGGGGGGTGGGGGGTAGACTCCCCCTTTTGGCTACACCACTGGTAGTATTAGTGGTGGTGGTGGTGGTACATTGCTTTGTTCGCCATGTTCGCATAAAGTGTTAGATTTCTCGTATAGTGCAATCAAGCAGAGAAGTATGTAATTTCGCAAGTGTGAAACATTTGTGCATTCTAGAAGATTGCGTACGTTTCTTAAATGAAACATTAATGTTCCTAGACACGCGGTGCAATAGCTACGCAAAGTCAGTGTCCAAACGGTTTAAGAACTTTTTTTCGGACACAAACCAATAGAGACAGTTGTGTTCACGGGACCTAATAGTAAAATAAAAAGGCAAGCTTAGGATTAAGTTTTCTGCTATCAAGCTTAGTATGTTTACTTCATTTGATTACCCTGGATAATCTGTCAGTTAGACATTGTCAGTTAAATTTGAATTGGCTCGATGTCACTACCGTAAAAAATAGTACTACAATGACATCTTCATTTTCCCCAACCATATGCGTTACATCACTGGTAGTTCGCGATAAATGTGTCCGTCAGAACGGACTATACAAGCCCGTGCAAGCATACATGTTGCGTGGCATAGCACTGCGTTTTTATCTAAACTTATGTCGAACGATTTCTGTTTTGAAAGATTTCTTTTTTTTTTTTTCTTTTCAGCCGGAATGTCGTCGTGATGCCAAAAAGTTTCTGCTCGTGACCGAGTCTGTGTTCGTCTTGTTTTCTTTTTGTTTGGTTACCATTTTACGAGATTCAATAAAACCTTTTTTCCCAAAATAGCTCTATGTTTCTTCCTAACATACTTTACCTTTATAATGAACACTTACTAACGAGTGTTGTTCAGAGTTTATTATTCCCTTAATGCGAACAAGAACAAAAACCATTGGACATTTGAAAAAGGTAAGAGACGTAAGTCGCAGAACAACCTCTTCCAGGATTTTTGTCTTGTTGTTGTCGTCAAAAGCTAGCCTCCTCCTCCCCCCCCCCCTTTTTTTTTGTACTTCGTAAGTTTGTCGATGCGTGTGTAAGCCGCCCATTAGCACTTGCCCTGTGTTTTTTCTTCTCCCCTCTGAGTTCTTGCTCTAAAAATATGTCGCACGTTATACACCACCAAACTGCCCAACAAGAAAATTGTCAGATTTTATCAGTGCCCATCTCTCCATAAAATTATGTACCATCTCCCCGAAGGGAACCCTGCTGAGATGCGAAGCAGTAGCGGTGCGCACGGCGTTGACCCGGTTGAAACGGGCGTCGACTTCGTGTAGAGTTTACTCGAGCAAACGATTGCTTGAAACGCAGAGACACGGGAGGCTGGTCGGGATTCGGGTGAGTTTCATTGCAGAAAAACTGTTCGCTCGATGTGCGCTCGAACGTGTCGAGCGGTGTAAAGGGTGAAGCGAGAGAGTTGACACGCTGCGGGAGGCGACAGGGGGAGAGAATGACGTCAACGCGCACACACTTCGAGGGAAGGCGTGACCTACTTGTCACCGCCCCAACACCTGTGGCCAGGAGAGCGTGGTGCGGACGGAGGGACAGCGTTACAAGGGCTAGTCAAAGAGCTGCTTCGCATCTAAAATGATATATCTTGTCGGACTTCAAACACCAATGTCCTTTAGTGAATGCTTCTTTCCACCCCAGACATTCTTCTGCGAAAGGTGTGCCCAGGTAAGCAGTTTTATAGATCCACTCCATTCATGCTGCACTTCCTGAACTAGTTAACGATGGTGTCGTCCGAGTACCATCATGGTGCAGGGGATGTTATAGTAAGTGCTACAGCAACACGACGCAGAAACGAATACGAGCTCACGCAGGGGGGCCTGCATTTGAAGGAATTGACAACAAATTTTAAAAACTCATAAGAAAACTAGATGAACTAGATGACTTACCGTTGTATAATTCAGCACATGTCATCAGGATACTGAAAAGAACATATGTTGAAAATTTTAATGAAATAGGTGAATATCAAGAAATTGCCTTAGCGGGCCGGGCCGTCAAATGTTAATGAAGCTTTGGTGGTTTCTGTGCGTGCAACTGTGGGTCCTCAGCATAGAGCTTCCTAAAATCAACTAGAGGGGACTCTGTCACCGCGATCGTACAGCGTTCGTGGGAATGATGGGTAGTACACACATTTGCCTAGTCTTCGTACTTGCGGGCGGCGAACCATACTTGCGGCTTCGTTTATTGCTGTGTTTCGGTTTTGTTTTGAAAAAAAGATTCAAACCTTTTGAACTTCGTGACCTGATTTGGAAAGGCAAGTCTAAAAGAACAAAGTGGTGAAGCGCAATCGCTGAAAATTTGTTGATTTTTGTTTTGTGAAAAAAAAAAGCTCCAAGCCACACGAACACACACGCAGCCAAAAGCAGCCCAGACTTATGAAGATTAGACAAATGTGTGTACTACCCATCACTCCCATGCTCGCCGAAGCGCCGTGCGTTGCAACTCCCATGGACACTAGCGCCAGAGTTCCCTCTAGTGTATCTTAAGAAACTCTATGGATGATCAAAACCATGTGGTCCCGTATGGTCCAACTCTAGTCCAACTATAGTGTACTAGAATATTCTAGTACACTATAGTTCAACCTTAGCCACTTTGTAAGGATGGCTAGAATTGGAGTTGTGAAGAGTGAGTCGTGTTTTTCTTGCCCGGAAGCGTTTGCTTGTGCGATATCTCCGCTAGGCCAAAACATGACGTGACAATCGGAGGCGCTGCCAGCTAACGTGGAGGAAACGCTAGCGTAGGCCACTGCGACGGCATCTTGTCAGCTTCGTCGGCGTTCCACGTGGTTTTGAGAGTACTTTGTGTTGGTGTGCATAAAGAGGAATGCCATCTACGGAATTGAGAAAACTCGGGAATTGTGTTTTGTGTCAACCACTGCAATTCGGGGTAAAGAAGATGCACGGAAAAAGTGTCACTTTTCTGTGCGCCGGCATGCTGATAGATTTCTTATCATCCCCAAGGCTGGCAGAGCTATAATTTTTTTTATTGTGGTGTCAAAAAGAAAAAAAAACGTATATGAGGGTACCCCGGCTTGTATCCGGCAGTCATAAGGAAAACTCGGTCATCGAGGAAAAACAAACATTTTGGTTCAAGTTAAATGTAGTGAACCCGAAGAAGTGCTGCAAAAGTTTTCACGCGCATGTATCAGAAACACGAGCACCTATATTGCTAAATGATTTTTCGAGCTCTTAAAGAACTGAACGATTGCTTTGATAAGTGCATTAATCTGAACGTTCTATTTTTTTTTTGCTTTTATTCATTATAGTTTCATCGAGTATATAGAGCAGCGCAGTGATGATCACCTTGTGTATTGCATGCACAAATAACCAAAAGTGCACGCATCGTGCCCACATAAAGCATTGCAACACAGCTACATATTTAGATATATATTTAAGGGCTGTTGTACCCAGCCAAGTGACTATACAACTTCACACGCAGATGATGTAAAGCAGGCTGACACATGCTTACCGCACACTGCATCTGCATTGATTGTTGGCAGCTTGTTGTAGCTCTGCAAGCAGCGTGTTGCAGATATTGGCAGCGTCAAACGTGTAAGAAATTGGCAAAATATGCGGTCAATTTTTTTTTTAAATCACGATCGAGTGATCATTTTCTATGGGAATTTAACTCAGGCAAAAGTGAAAAGATACATCCGCTAGTGCACTTAATCATAATACCACGGTAACTAAATTTGGTTGAAGCCATGACCTTGATTGCTATCTCAATTCCTATACAAGTTTGAAAACATGCGTACTGGCCCTGTGCCGGCACGACCGTGTAATGCAAGTTCAGCCTTTACTAATAAAAGGTAAGGAATAAATGGACAACGCCATTCGCTGTATCAAGCTAAAATTGATAGAGCGAGACAATACAATTTATCAAAGGTTATCGTGTGATAATGCTAGAATGCAATCTTTCGAAATCACACGAAAAACTTTCCAAATCGATCAAGCCCACTTTCACTGATGCTCTGTTTATGTCTGGTTGCCTGACCTATGAACTACCGAAAGGTTAACAATGCCGTTAGTTATGCTTCAGTGCAGCATAAGTACCTGTCTCGTTAATTCATAAACCTGTTTATAACATTAATAAAGTTCTCTCAGCATTAAAAATCTAGCAATGACCGACGCGAGTGCACGGACTTCGGCAGAGAGGTAGGAGCTGTGCATAAGGGGCACATGCTTGCCTTCCTGCCGTCGCTCCCAAGCACGGAGGAAGGAAAAGGTAAGGAGAGGCCCTGACGTCACTTGTTATGAAGCCGCGATGAAGCCGGAAGTCGGCCATATTGAGTAGGCAAATTCTCCTCTCTTGTTTACATATGAATGCGAAGCAGAAGGCGCGACTCCCTCTCCGGCTCGGAAAGCACGTGGGCTGCGCAGCGCGTGTGTCGTAACGATCCGAAACTAATGGAACTGGGCTCATCACTCAGAGCCAGCGGGACACCTTCAGCGAAATCGCTTCGTCCGAGTAATAACAAAGAGTAACAGCTCGCTGACAACGAAGCAACTACGAAAGAACGCGCGCTAGATGCACTGACAACGGCGAGTGCTTTCACGTCATTAATTCAGCAACTGTACAGACAACACGACCGGTCGTGCGCGTTCTACGGTTGCATTCCGCCACGCGACTGACGCAGCGTCCTGCCACTGTGTCCGTGTTCCGCGTGAAACTCACCTGCGTCAGCATTCTGCGACCGTGGTGACTTTGAGCACGGTGCTAGTGACAGTTGAACGTGGTTGCTGTTACGTTGAGATTACATGCAATGCTGGTGGAGAGTGTACCGAGCGGAACAGAAAAGGTGTTTTAATACGCACATGCAAGTTGTTACTGTACACACACAACACGAAACTACGTATGTGCACATGGTCCTCACGGCGTCTTGCTGGGCTCAACAGCGTCGTCCGTTGTCACAAGCAGGAGCACTGCTCAACCGTCACTGACCTGCAAGGCGTTCGTCGTCATTCAGCTTCGTCATGGTGCCCAACGCCATTTCGCTGAACACTAACTGCTTCATCCGCGTCATCCGCCGCACGACACATGGATATGCACTTGTTCTACGCACTGTTGAAACCCCGTGATGGACAAAGATATTTGTAAACGTTGCTAAGAGTAATGTAACAGCCAGACAAACACTGCGTAACCAATAACGCGGCGCAGAGCACAGATATTGTCCGCCACGGCTTAGCACGAGACCTGGGGAGGCACACATTCCGCCGCCAGCCGCGGCCACTCACTGCTAGACCAGCTTCACTGCGCAACACGTAACCATAACAACGCCGCCATTGTGCCTACTGATAATGGCTGCCATGATGTCATTTCCGCCACATTTTTTACGCCCTGCGCCGGCTGAACATGCTTTCTCCTTACCTTTTTCCTTCCTCCGTGCTCCCAGGCCACACGACCAGCAGGTTGTTGCACGGGCCGTTCCACCCTCCCCCAGCCACAATGCAACAAGACTCCCCTCTCACCCCGACCCCCCCCCCCCCTCAAGAAAAAAGGAATCTTACCTAAGCCGATGCGCTAGTCATAGCAAGGTTGTGGTGCCAACAATATACGTGAGTGTATCACAGAACACCTATACACTACCATTTAGTGTATAGTTAGAGGTGTGCGCCGAGGCGATTTTGACCGGCGGCGGCGTGGGGGTCGTCCGGAGTCGGCGGCGTGGGCGTTGTCGGCGCACGCCGGTTTTTTCATCGGCGGCGGCGTGCGGCCAATTTTCGTCGGCGGCGGCGGCGTCGGCGGCGCAGAAACCGAAACTGAAAATTCAAAAGGCTCTTCCGCCACAGGTTACTGAATTAGTTGAAATTCAGGAATTTTAATCCAAATAGCATAAATGACACTAAACAGATGTGTCGACATCCCGATGAATGCAAAGCGTTTTGTAAAATAGTTTTTATTTCGCTTTCATGAAAAAATAACGCGTATTTCAATCTATGTCCATGTTCTACGGTAAATGTGCAGCACTTTGCTTTTTTTTTTAATTTAAGATGCATCAGTTTGTTGTTGTTGTTGTTGTTGTTGGCAACGTCATACTTCATGAAACCTTTTTTCATTGAACAATGAGCAAGCAGTGACGCACGTCACTCATTTCACTTTTTCCGGATCTGATCTTACTTTTACATTGTACGCTGCACAAAAGAAGAAGCACCTCTGCTTCGAGTTTTCTTATTACGATCGCATGAAACCGCTTTTTTGAGTATCTGTCATGCTTTGAATGTAACTTTCCTTCAAACGAATCAAAATACCTACTTTTCACAATGTGAGAATCTTTTATGCAGCGGTATAGGATGCGGAAGGAGACAAATCTGCGCATTTATTCAACTAGTTCTCAGCGCGGTGTTCAATAAATGAAGTGTAGACATGGTCGTGGGCGAGGAGGGTGGTGCAAAAAGGACACTTGAACGCTTCAAGCTCCACCAGCACTTGCTACCCACTCTAGTGACACCAACAAGACCTACTCCCTCAGTCGTGATGCAAGTTGAAAGAAGGCTTTGCATCCCCCCAAGACAAAAACCTGTCGATGGTCATATGTGCAAATGAGAGCAAATGCAATATTTGCTCAGATAGACAGCCCATACTGGTCACGAGCTGGGCGTCCGTTGACCACGCCTGCAGAGAACGTTGACTCCCCGACCCCTTTGTGTTTGGTTAGGGCAGGGGGACACCCCTTCCAAGTGGGCCCCATTAAAATTTCTTTTTAAAAACGTCACAAATAAGAATGCTTGATAAGTATGTCTAAAACATTCAACTTTTCAACGCTTTTTTGTAGCGTGTTCACGTGCTCAATACCCATAAGATGTGTAAGAAATCGAAATAGCAACTGCCACTCTCGACTTGTTCCGAAAAAGACACAATAGAACAATGCAATTACGAGTGCTGGGAACCTTTGTTCTTTTGTATATTTGATTTCTAGGCATGATTTGAATTCTCATATAAACAAAAATAAAACCTGCAACATATTAAAAAAAGGCTGCTATTGCAAGATGTGTGTTGCAAGACGTGATTTTTCTAGACTTAAGTCTCTGCAAGGCACATCTGGTGTCACAAACTTGTAAGTGTCCCCCCCTTTTCCCCACGACATCTCCTGATTCACCCCCCTCTAATAAAAAGGCACCAATGTAGGCATCCGTAGGCCTCCGTGATTGCCTACTGGTGCGCGGCGGGCCATTCCGGTGACTAGATCCAACAGTGGCGATTTCGACTTGCTTTATGGAGGTGCTGAAGGATCAAGAAAAGGCCGATATTTGTAAATTTCTTGAGAGTTCAGTGATAGTTTCTTCATGAATACCGTGGATTATTGGACCTCACTTTGTGTATAATGCTCCAATGAAAAAAAAAATGGTTTCATCCTGTGTCACTGCAGAGTCAGAAGCCATCACATGTGCAGGCATCATTAAGCTTCTATATGACATTGGTAAGGTTCAGTACATTTGTACAAATAATTCTCGTTAATTGAACATTTTGAGTACAATCCTTGCTTGGGTTAGTATGTGTGAAACATAAATTTGAGATTTAAAATTATCATTGTGGGTTTGTGCAGCAAAGACACATTGATTAAAACTGATGACTCCGGAGCTACGGCAGAGGTAACATTCGTTCTGTTTTTTTCGGTTACGGCAACGGTAATGCGTTACTTTTTTTATGTATCTATATAACGTGGAGCCATGAAACGTTCCCCTTTTTCTTATTTGAGTAACTAGTGAGGTATTTAGTTACTTTTTACTGTAACGGATACATCACTAAATAGACTTACAGGAGTGATGTCGGCCCACACCGTTAGTTGTTGCGGTCTACAGGCTGGCTGTAAACATTACATGGAGATATATTCCTTTCATCCAGAAGGGTTGCTCCACCATTGAGGATCTAGACCTTTGAGGAATACACAACAGTTTCTTAATGATATGCATATCATCCCACCGAAGCGTGCACTTCGTTTCGCTAAAGTTTACAGTCAACGTCAGTGCGGTCGTCACGCAGTATGTTTTAGGTAGAAACTTAGCCTTCTCAAAATACCCAAAGACGTCGATCCACCGTGCAACGCGTGGCCACCCGATGACGGTTCTGTATGAAAATGGCATCCACAGTGAAACATGTTGCATCTGCTGAAATCTTATGACAACATTATTATACTGCCACGCTCGCTTGTATTTTTATGTCACAGTCTTGTGCAAAGGCACTGCCGTAGTGGTTCAGTAGCTAAGGTACTCGGCTGCTGACCCGCAGGTCGCGGGATCAAGTCCCACCTGCGGCTGCTTTATTTTCGATAGAGGCGAAAATGCTGTAGGCCTATGTGCTGCGATTTGGGTGCATGTTAAAGAAACCCAGGTTGTCAAAATTTTCCGGAGTCCTCCACTATGGCATCTCTCATAATCACGTGGTGGTTTTGAAACGTTAAACACCACATATTAATCAGTTGCCTTGCGCAAAGGACGCTTGGCTGTCTGCGAACACTCTAGATTATTTAAAAATTTTCTGATAAGCTTGAGACACCTACGATATGGATGCTACGTGTATAAATGGCGACGTACCTTCGCACAGATCATATTATTAACGACCAATGCTCTGATTACCGCTATCTGTGTAAAGCACGAATTTCGAGCACTTTGCACTTTCCTATGCACATGTCCACTCCATAAAAAGTGTCGTCTTGAGCAACCCACGTACCATCTTCTTTGACGTCGCAACCACGCGGCAATACCGTAAGTGAAATGAGAACGCTGAAATGATCGATACAAAACAATGAGATGGGGCATAAGTGCATGGCCAAGTTTTGTTTAAGATGCGTATACCACAAACAATTGTCTTCTATAGAACTAATATGATACGGATTTGTTAAAATACAGTGAAGTTGAATGTCAAGAAAGGAAGAACATGAACTTAGAAAGAGACAGTGGAGACGAAAAGTTATAGGTATCGACGTAAAGTTTGATTGATCGTTCCCCGCCAACCGTCCTAAACGTTTTGTCGACTATCTGAGGTGTATTCGAAAAAAAAGTCGGGGTGATTTACTCCATTGAAATCAGTCTATCGCGAAAATTCTTTCGAGAGAAAAATATTTTTGGTGACCTATATGTGACTGAAATTTCAGCTATAGACTGGGCCCTATATTGAGTCCTAAGATAAAAGCCTATTTACTGAGAAAGTCTATGTGTAGGCTCTATTTATTTTGCCGACCTATGGTTTCGAATATTTAAAACCTCCCACTATGGCGTGCCTTGGTGTCGTATTGACGTTCTGGCTTGTAAAGCCGAAAATTTTATTTTTCAAATTATAAACTGTTCATATCTCCCCCCCCCCTCCCCTCCCCGGCACTCGTTCTAGGGTAATCCTTTGATAAACACCAGTCACATATCTTTAAAGAAATGCTTGGATATCAACTATTCATAACTCTCATTTAAAGATGTGGAAATGAAATGACGTCACTAAATTACCGATGAGGTGAAATATTAACTTTAAGAGCACAGTAAACGTGACTAAAAAGCTAATTCAACGCTAAAACAACGTAACCTCAACTAATAATGTCACCACACTTCTAAAACCTCAAGCAATGTATATTGCATACCTGCAAGGTGCAGTTATTCGAGCGCTTTTTGCAGTGAAATTTGGCCATAGAGTTAATCTCGTTCATGGCAGTGCTATTTCTAAATTTGACGTTTGAATATCTAACGAGGCTTACGAGTTTCTTTCGGTGAAATCCTCGTTTTTTTTTTTTTTGGCGATGTAATTGAGCATTTTATGCATTGTGCTGGCACGAAGTTTATTGTAGATGATGCGTTTATAGAGTACACCGTTCAACGACTGTGGTGAAATAGAAACATTAATTTATGTTCATTCATGCTAC